>NW_027507788.1:71645920-72245920 GCF_037356315.1 Lithobates pipiens | reverse complement strand
AGCCTCCGGATGCCCAACCGAGCCCACTTTTCAGGGTGTCGGGTGCGGAACCTTCGTAAAAGTTCAGGAGCATGTACGTGATCGGCAGGCTCCCACGAGTTCTCTTCAGCAGGATACCCTTTCCATTTAATTAAAAACTGAATGGTCCTACCTCTTCGACGACAGTCGAGGATGGACTCAACTTCGTATTCGGTTTCTTCACCAACCCGAACCGGAGGCGGAGGCATTTCTTCTCTTCCTGAAAATGGACTAAAGGTAACAGGTTTAAGGAGGGAGACATGAAATATAGGATGGATCTTAAACGAGTCAGGTAAAACAAGTTCAAAGGCTACGGGATTAATCTCTCGTTTGATTTCAAAAGGACCCAGAAATTTAGGTCCCAGTTTCCGGGAAGGACAAGGCAGTCTGAGATTTGCTGCTGAAAGCCACACCTTATCCCCTGTCTTAAAGATGGGGTTGGCTCGCTTCCTTCTGTCATACTGCTTCTTATATTCCTCCTGGGCCCTTCTCATGGTGTTTTGGAGTATTAGATAGTTCGAGTGAATAAATTTTACTCGGTCTTGAACTGCCGGGACGGATGACTCAGGGATGGTGTTAGGCAGGAATGAAGGGTGGAATCCGTAGTTTGCCCAGAAGGGTGACTGGTTGGTGGAGGCGTGCACGGAGTTATTATAGGCGAATTCCGCACAAGGTAGCAAGGAGGCCCAATCGTCCTGGGAGAAGGAGCAGAAGCATCGCAGGTACTGCTCTAGTGTTTGATTAGTTCTTTCGGTTTGTCCGTTACTCTGTGGGTGGTAGGCAGATGATAGACAAATCTTAATTGAAAGCAATTTGCACAGTTCCTTCCAAAATTTAGAGGTGAATTGAACCCCTCTGTCAGATACTATACTATCAGGTACCCCGTGTAACCGGACAACCTCTTTAACAAAAGTTTTTGCTGTATCCAGGGCAGAGGGAGTCCCTTTAAGCGGCAAGAAATGTGCCATCTTGGACAGGCGATCTACGACCACCAAGATGGCCGTAAATCCTTCAGAGGGCGGTAGTTCCACAATAAAAT
This sequence comes from Lithobates pipiens, assembly GCF_037356315.1. NCBI lineage: Eukaryota > Metazoa > Chordata > Amphibia > Anura > Ranidae > Lithobates > Lithobates pipiens. The sequence goes on along the minus strand of NW_027507788.1, from coordinate 72,244,863 downwards.
CCATGGAAATTTCTTTCCATGGTTTCTCCGGGACTGGCAGCGGTCTTAATAGACCCCAGGATCTGGTGTTAGGTCCTTTGTTGCGCTGGCAGATGGTGCAGGAATCTACGTATGCCTTACAGTCCGCCTTTAAGGTAGGCCACCATAGGGACCGCCGTACAAGGTCTGTCGTCTTCCGCACTCCAAAATGGCCTGCAAGTGGGTGATCGTGGAGGGTCTTCAGTACTAGTAGCCTGACCTGCTGGGGAACAAAAACCTTGTCCTGGTGCCATAGAAGCCCTCCTTGACTCCTCAGGGTGGAAGCTTCGGTCTCCGTGCACTGTCTAGTAGCCAGTTCAATAGAAGATTTCAGGTCTGGTTGTATTAACAGGAAATTCTGGGAGGATAAAATTGTACTAGGTGGGGCCCCCCCAGGAGTGTCGGGGAACATTCTAGATAAGGCATCCGCTTTGCTGTTTTTAGATCCTGGGCGGTAGGTAATATGGAAATGAAATCTTGAAAAGAACAAGGCCCACCGGGCCTGTCGGGGTCTTAGGCGTCTGGCCGTACGGAGATACTCCAGGTTCTTATGATCTGTGAAAATTAAAATGGGGTGAGCGGCGCCCTCTAGGAGGTACCTCCATTCTTCAAGGGCGGTCTTGATCGCTAGAAGTTCCCGGTCCCCTACATCATAGTTCTTCTCTGGGGGACTCATCTTCCGAGAGAAGAAGGCTACAGGGTGCAGTAAGGCTTTGGGACCTTGGCGTTGGGATAAGATCGCCCCGGTGGCCACCTCCGAGGCATCAACTTCTAGTACGAAGGGTAAGGCGGGATCTGGGTGTCGCAGGATGGGCGCGGAGGTAAATAGGGTCTTGAGCTGATCGAAAGCGGACTGAGCTTCTGGGGACCAGTGAAACTTGGTGTGCTGGCGAGTAGTCACAGTGATGGGAGCTACGATGGTGGAGAAGCCCCGTATGAACCTTCGATAAAAGTTTGCGAAGCCAATAAACCTCTGTACACCCTTCTTGTCAGCAGGAGCGGGCCAGTCCAGAATGGATTTCACCTTCTGCGGGTCCATGGCGATTCCCCCTGTGGAAATAATAAGTCCCAAGAAATGGATAGATTCCTTTTCAAAGTCACACTTTTCGGCTTTGGCATATAACCCATGAGTTCTAAGAATATGTAGTACTTTCTTGACATGTACTCTATGAAGCTCTAGTGAGGGTGAGAAAATCAGGATGTCGTCAAGGTAGGCGACAACAAAGTGGTCAAGGTACTCCCGAAAAATATCATTGATAAAATGTTGAAAGGTTGCCGGGGCGTTACATAACCCAAAGGGCATGACCAGATATTCGAAGTGACCGAATCTTGTTCTGAACGCAGTCTTCCATTCGTCCCCTTCCCGGATACGGACAAGATTATAAGCCCCACGTAGGTCAAGTTTTGTAAAGACACGAGAGGTACGGAATCTTTGAAGGAGTTCAGGGATAAGCGGAAGAGGATACCGGTTTTTGAGGGTAATATTATTTAAGTCCCGATAGTCCACACATGGTCTTAGGGTCTTATCCTTCTTCTCCACAAAGAAGATACCTGCTCCGGCAGGGGATGAAGAGGGACGAATGAATCCCTTGGCCAGGTTTTCGTCAATGTACAGTCGTAGAGCTTCCAGTTCCGTCTCCGAAAGGGGGAATATCCGACCAAAAGGAATGGGGGCCCCAGGTAGTAATTCAATGGGGCAGTCATAGGGGCGGTGCGGAGGTAGGGTATCGGCTCTCCTTTTATCAAAAACGTCTCTGAATTCCTGGTAGACTGTTGGTATGCGAGAAGCCGGACCGGGAGCGGGTTGCACGGTCAAACAGCCGGGCAATTCGTGAGGGGTGGAGTCCAGACAGTGCTGCTGGCAATAGGCCGATGTGAAGGAAACCGCCCTTGTGAGCCAATTGATCTGGGGGTTGTGAGCTTGTAGCCAAGGGATCCCTAGGATAACAGGGAACATCGGGGAGCTCAGAATGTCGAATTTAAGGAATTCTTGGTGACCCGAACCGGTGATTGTCAGGATGGGACTAGTTTCCTGGGTGACAAGACCTGAACTAGGTAAAGAGCCATCGGCCAAACGGACGGTCAGTCTCTGTTCCTTGCGATTCAGTGGGAGAGCCAGACTCCTGGCCAAGGTTAGGTCCAGGAAGCAACTACAGGCTCCGGAGTCAATGATTGCTTGTAGGGGGATCCTGCTGCCCGCCACCATCAACGTAACTGGAAGAGCGATGTGGGCAGAAACTGTCATTGCTACCTGAAGATGGGAAGGAGTGTTTGGAGCTGGCTTACTCGGCCTTGTAGGGCAGTTGCTAATGAAATGTCCTGATCCCCCACAGTAAAAACAGAGATGTGCCTGACGACGGAGGAGTCTCTTTTCAAAGGTTAAAGCGGGACGAGGAATGCCCCTCAGAACGGGGGATACTGCTGGGCAGGCTGGAGGTGGGGCCTGGATGGAGCACGCAGTCTGAGAGCGTTCTAGCTGACGTTCCCGTAAACGCCTGTCAAGCTGGATGGCGAGTTGGATGAGTTCTTCGAGCGTAGTGGGGATCTTTAGTCTGGCCAACTCATCCTTGAGAGCTTCGGACAACCCCATACGATATTGAAATTTGAGGGCCGCCTCATTCCAGCCAGAGTCAGAGCTCCAGGTACGGAACTCCACTGAATAGTCCTCTGCAGGTCGCCCATCCTGGCGAAGAGTATGCAAGGCTGCCTCGGCTGTGGCTGTCCGGAAAGGGTCATCGTACAAGCGGGCCATGGCTTCAAAGAACAGGTCCAGGGTATTCACACAAGGGCTGCATTGTTCCAGCAGGCCATGGGCCCACATCTGGGGATCGTCCCTCAGTAATGAGATGGTGAATCCCACCTTGGTTGTCTCTGAAGCAAAGGTCTGAGGTTGCAGGGAAAAGTAGAGGAAACATGAGTTTCTGAAAGATCTGAATTTTCTCCGGTCCCCGAAGAAGTGTTCTGGAACTGGGACTCGTGGTTCTAGGACTGCTGAAATTGTAGACACCGGAACTTGACCAGAGCAGGTGGGTGGTTCAGGCGGATGTTGCAGGCGCTCCTCCAGCCGGTGATGTTTCTCTCGGAGCTCCTGAATAGCTGGAGCAAGGGCCGTGAGTTCTCGTAGGACGGCCTCCAATGGGGAGTCACCTCTGTCGACCTCTGTCATGGCTGGATTATACTGTCAGAGTCTAGGATGAGGCCGAAATGCTGAGAGGGCTCCCCTTGCGGCCGAGCGCAGCACAACCCTGAAGTTGGCACAGGGATGTAGTGCCCACAGTGGCACGGGTTGCCGGGTAGCAATAGTAGAGGCCAGGTAGCAGATGGACAAGCCTGGATGGGCAACCGTGCTTAGGAGATCCGAGAATAGGCAGCGGAAGTCCAGAGAGTGGTCAAGACAGGCCGAGGTCGGGTTCAGGAAGCAGATCTGGAACGTCAGGTACAAGCCAAGAGTCGGAGCCAGGAAGACAACAGGAACGGGTCAGACAAGCCGGGTCGGTGCACAGAAGATCAGGTAACAGGAAGCACAGGTACAGGTTCTCAGGAGAGCTGACGATAATCCAGCAATGCAGGAGTGTCAGGCGAACGTTTAAATAGGGGAACTGGCCGGGTCACGCCGCGGGCGCGTCGGAGCGATCGTACGCCTACGTCTGGTACGTTGCGTATTCGTGGCATCACCGCGTAAGCCCGCCCGGTTAGACGTCGCGTCGGTCGTACGTCTAAAAACTACTTTGCGCTTGTGTAGGCGCCGACGCGCGTTAACACGAACGTGTCTCACAAAACTGCGGCTATTTCCCTGACAGAATAATTTCCTGTGTGAGGATCTTCACTACAGTTTGTGCGTTTTCATTGTTGGTGACAAAAATTTCGGGCCAGCGTGACATTATGTCCACGATAACCAAAAGATATTGTTGTTTCTTTCCTTCTTTGGGCATATGTGTAAAGTCTATCTGTAAATGGGTAAACGGTGTTGTTGGGTACTCAAGATGTTCATGCTTTGATTTCTTTGGGTTTGTTGGATTGTTCCTAATGCAAGTGACACATCTCCTTACAAAAGCTTTGACTAGATTAGGTAATCCTGCAATGAAAAAATCTGCATCTAGAAGTTCACATGTGGCATGCCATCCCTTGTGACCCAGTCCATGGTATTGTGCAATGAACAGGGGGGCGCTAGCAACAGGAATACACGGCTTCCTCTCTTTGCAGATTAATCCTGTTTTAGGATCCTTTTGTACCATCCCATCACAGTTCCATTGCGCAATATCATCAGGGGTGGCAAAAGCCTGTAGTTCCATGAGCCAATGTGTCTCTTTCAGGGAACATGGCTGAGGTGTTAGCATGGGCATTTGAATGTTTGCCTTTTGTGTAGATGCAGCTTCTTTAGCTATTCTGTCACCTAGTGCATTACCTTTGGCTATATCAGTCATTTGGCCTGTATGTGCCTTACAGTGCATGATAGCTAGTTTTGAAGGCAACTGAATTGCATCTAGTAATGCTGTGACTAGGTCAGAGTGTGAGATGCTCTTTCCATCTGCTGCCACATATCCTCTGCGAAGCCATATTACACCATGGTCCCAAACCACACCATGAGCATACCTGGAATCAGTGTAAATGTTTACTTCTTTTCCTGCAAACAGCTGGCATGCACGGGTTAATGCTATCTATTCAGCAGCTTGTGCAGACTGATAGGGTATTGGATTGGCCTCGAGGACAGTATCCGGCAGTTGGACAACAGCATATCCTGCATGATAGACATTATCACTTGGTCTGCTGCAAGAGCCATCAACAAAAACTGTTTGTGCAGTAGGAATTGGTACTGAAAGCATATCTGCTCTAGGTGAAGTGTCCTGATGTATTGATTGTATACAGTCATGAGGTGGTGGTAAGTCATCCTGTTCTCCTTTAAGACCTAATAAGGCATTCAAAATTGGAGCTGGGCCAGAGTTTATGTTTGAACTTTTTATTTTCAGGTTTGGATTGGACAGGAGGATGACTTCATACCCACTCGATCTTTGTGCTGACATATGCTGAGTATGTAAAGTTTTGAGGAGTGTGGTAACGCTGTGTGAGGTGTATAAAGTAGTGTTATGGCCCAAGGTAAATGGTGCTGCCAACTCTGCGACCATAGAACAAGAAGCCAACGCTCTAAGACAAGCAGGCATGCCTTGCACCTGTACTGGAACCACCTTTGAGAAAAAAGCTACAGGGCGCAGTCTCCCACCATGTTCCTGGGCCAGTACTCCTGCCATGGTTCTGCAATTTTCCCTAGCAAACAAGTGAAACATTTTGCTAAAATCAGGGAGGCCGAGGCTCGGGCTGGTAACCATTGCACTTTTCAACATGGTAAAAGCATTTAACATTTCATCAGACCATTTTACAATATCAGACATTTCAGAGAGGGTTGCTTGTCTCAATATATTGTCATAGAAAGAACAGTCAGGTATCCATTGGCGGCAGTAACCAATCATTCCAAGAAAGGTTAGCAGGTCTTTCTTGGTAAGTGGGCAGGGCAGACCCACTATAGCAACAGTTCTTTTGTGACTGACTTTCCTAACTCCCGGAGACAGCACAAACTCTAGGTACTCAACCTCCTGTTTACACCATTGTAATTTTTTCTTAGACACTTTGTGACCACACGTATGTAACCATTTCAATAAGGATAGGCTATCAGCTCGGCAGTCCTCCTCTGAAGAACTACAAATCAAAAGATCATCAACATATTGCAACAGTACAGAACCATGAGGGGCAGTCCAAGGCCTGAGGGTGGCTTGGAGTACTATAGAATAGACCACAGGTGAGTCTATATATCCCTGGGGCATTCTACACCAGGTAAACTGGCGATTGTGTTGGTCAATCGACACAGTAAAAGCAAAGAGTGGCCTTGTCTCCTTGTCTACAAGGACAGAGAAAAAAGCATTCTTTAAATCAATCACAGTAAAACATTTGGCTGTTGCTGGAATGGAGGACAGTAGAGATGGAACATCAGGTACAATGGGTGCTATTGGGACTATGAGGTCATTTATGGCCCTCAAGTCCTGTACAAATCTAAAGGAGCCATCCGGCTTCTTTACAGGGTTAACAGGTGTGTTGTATGGAGAAATAATTTCCTCCAGGATTCCATCCTGCAGAAACTTTTTCACCATTGGCACTATGCCATCCATCTTTTCTTTAGAAAGTGGATACTGTTTATGATAGATAGGAAATGCACCTTCTTTGAGAGTGGCCTTGTATGGTGTGCATGAAACAAGTCCTACATCCAGATCTGATGTAGACCAGACCTGGGGGTCTATATCCTCAAAATCTTCTTCACTATTTTCTTGTGACAGCATCAAAAAACCTGGTTTGCATGCTACTATAGTGATTTTATCTGAGGAAATGTCTAGACCTCCTTCTGAGTTGGTTCTAATTGTGATTCCTAGTGGCCCAAACAAGTCTCTTCCCAACAAATTTACAGGACACCTTGGTATTATCCTGAAAGAATGTGTGCATATGGTGTACCCTTCATCATCTTCTATTGGTAGGGGTGGATTCCTATATGTTTTTGTCAGTATCCCATTAATTCCCAAAGAGGGTTCCGCTGGTTCCCATTTGCCTCTGAAATGATCTTCACAAATAGTACTCTTAGTGGCCCCGCTATCAACGAGATAGGGGAGGAGTCTCCCATTTATTGAAATAGCAACCATTGGACTGTCAGTGAAATCATCTGAGACAAAAGGAAAAGCTGGGACACTACCCTCCGGGCCCCATCATTGTTGTTGATTTCCCCATTTGATTGGAAATGTTGGACCTTGTTGGATGGATGCCTGTGGTTGTTGTGTCTGGTTAGGGACAGAGCTGGAATCGGGAGTCTGAGAAGGGGTGGGGTGAGGACACTGACTCACCCAGTGATCCTCAGCACCGCAATTGAAACATCCATTGTTTCTAGAGCGACTCATCCCTCTTCCATTTATGCCTTTAAATCTGCCTCTAAAATTTCCTCTGCCTCTAAAGTTCCCCTTCGTATTCCCTTGGAAATTTTGTGTGGAGACAGAAAACGGCTTTGGTATATCAAAACAGCCCGCTGCATCTTTCTGTGAAAGAGCTTTACCAAAGTCAGTTCTAGAAAGTGTTGACCATTCAGTAATCATTTGTTTGACTCGGACCACTAAATGGGGTTTGAGATTACCCTGGAAAGTCTGGATCAATAATGGATCCAAAATTGTCAGAACACCCAAACCGGCTTTCTGTCCATCCTGCCATATGAACCACCCAAGGGTTAACTAGATATTGCTCCGTACATTTAATTTTCCTATGAAAGCAAAACAATTTACCTTGCTTGACTGCCACCTAGCGGTGCAGACAATCAGACAACGGTGTGAATCAGACAATTAGACAATACCTCAACCTAGATTCCTTTACCAAAAAGAAATCAGTACTGTCCGTGATACTTTTTTTTTATACTAATACAGCTACAATCACTTCAAGACTGTAACAGAATAAATTTGGAACAAGTTCAAGAGTATTTCAGACATACAATAAACACACAATCTTGCTCATGGACCTGCTGTTTTGTTTCAGACAAATTTAAACCACAGATGAATTTAACTTGCAATGTACATTAATCTGTTTACCTTTCACAAAATAGCTTTACCCAAATTATAACTTTATAACCTCCGGGAATACTACTCACCAAGTATGCCTTTTGGTTCTGGAAACAAAATAGCAGTCCACATATACACACTCAGCGCAATTCATTCAGCGTGATACTTTTAAAGCAAAAGCAGTTATACAATCATACACAAAGTTTACACAATACATTGATCATCAGTCACCAGTTCTGTCCCGAACAGAACTAAAACTCTAGAGTACTCTGTAAATTTTTCTAGGTCCCCAAAACCTATTCTTCTAAGATCGCCAAGATCTTTTCTTTTAAGGTCACCAAAACCTTTACAAGTGTCCCCAAAACACTATATGACCTCCAAGGTCATGACCGGTCAACTTATGTATACTTATGAGAGGTTCTATAACCCAACAGCAATCTCTGTGGGATGGAAGCCAAGTCACACACCTGACACCTGGACTCCGGCAAGTCAATTTCACTCAATAAGAATAGAATTCACTTACCGAGCCGTTAAAAGTAGCAGCTTTCCACGTCCATTAAGGGTAAATAAACATCCATCCCGGGACGAGCCCTCAGTTCTGTAAGGGTTAATCCTGTGTCTAGGGTGGTCCCTTCAACCTCTCAGACCTTAGATCAAATGTATTGTATAAATTCAGATATATCTGGAATCAATTCTCAAAGGACAAATAAAACCACACACACACCATGGCGTCCTTCGAGAACTAATTGTATTGAGTTATTACAAAGCAATTGATATAGGATATTTCACGTCATACAGAATAAGACATGCGCAGTAGACATCAAGACGATTACAGCTGGTCAAGACAAAAACGCTATTGTTCTTTGTTCTAAGCTAGCTGAATTAATATAAGAAAAGATACATAATTCCTTCTGTAGCTAAAAGATGCTGAGAAACAGTGTGAAGGTTATAGATAAGTGTGTGAGAACACACGAGTTAGAAGAATCTCATGTTGAGACAGTTATCTGAGAAGTTAAAGGGATGTTCAAACTGTACATATTGTGAAATGGAAGTTTGTGAATATTAAGATGGCTGACAGAAACAAGATGGATGCTTAACATAACCTTTCAGGCCCTCTGGGACAAATATAGAAAACGTCCTTAGACATGTGCGTAGAAACAGTTATTGCTTGTTTGATTTATGCATATATGTCACCCCATCTTCGATTTTTTTTCTTGATGAATGTTAGAACCCTTGTTGTCAGTACATAGCATGTACTCAGGAAACTGAGATTCATGAACCTCCTGTTAATCTTCTGGTAGGCTCCAGAATTTGTCTTGTTATATCATTACTGATTGACTATGCTTGAACCTGTATTTCTATATTTGTTATCCTGTGAAATTTTCAATAAAAAGATTTTGAAAAAAAAAAAAACATCAATTACAGCCACTCTGCCCATCAAACGCCACCACTGTACCATCTAATGCCACCACAGTACCATCAAATGTCACTACTGTGCCCATCAAACTCTGCCGCTGTGCCCATCAAATGCCACCGCTGTGCCCATCAAATGCAACCATTGTGCCCATCAAATGCTGCCAGTGTACCCATCAAATGCTGCCACTGTGCCCATCAAATGCTGCTACTGTGCACATCAAATGCTGTTGGTGTGCCCATCAAATGCTGCCACTGTGAATCCCCACCCTTCCGCTCACTGTCTGCCCGCCACTTACCCTGTCTTAGTGGAGCAGCGGGTAATGGCCATGAGCGGGGTCCTCCATGCAGCTACTGCCATCCTCATCTCCCGTCCTCTCCTCCTGATGGGCGTCCAATAGCTGTGTCTATCGTTTCAGCCAATCGGGTGAAGACCCGCACACCTGATTGGTGGAGAGGCGGTTCAGTGTTAGGAAAGTGAATATTAAAGCGGAGGTCCACCCTAAAGTGGAGCTTCCGCTCATTGGAACCCTCCCCCCCTCCGGCGCCACAATTGGCACCTTTCAGGGGGGAGGGGGGTGCAGGTACCTGTACAGTACAGGTATCTGCACCCACTTCCGGCGTAGATTCTGCAGAAGCTACGCCCCTTTCCGCAGAATCTACACCCCTTTCCGAAGGTCCCCCACTGCCTGCTGGGAAACACAAGGATCCCAGAGACAGCGGGGACCATCCTTATTGCGCAGCGTGACTCCCGCATGCGCAGTAGGGAACCGGGAAATGAAGCCGCAAGGCACCACTTCCTGATTCCCATACCCAAGATGGCGGCGGCAGCACCCGAGAGACGATCGAGAGATCGGCTTCGGGGGCCTACATCGCGGGTGCGCTGGATGGGTAAGTGTCATTATTTTAAAAGTCAGCAGCTGCAGTATTTGTAGCTGCTGGCTTTTTTTTAAAAACGGCGGACTCCCGCTTTAATTCACTTTTCTAACACACCTGGGTAGACTGTGAGCGTTAAGCATGGCGCTCGCAGTTCACCTATTTTGAAGCCTATTATAGCCCATGGCTCTATTCAGGTGCTGCAAAAACACCCCCGCCACTGTAATTCAGGCACCCGTCACCCCAAAAGGGACCAGACACCTAAATATGGGGGTGGCAGCGGTGGCCATGGATAGATTCATGCTATGCTATGCATTAATCTATCCATTGGTCATAGAGGGGGTGGAACCTGTGCACCCTTTTGGATGCACCGCCACTGATAAACATATGCACACACACATGCATACATACACATACATATATGAACACACACACACATACATGCATGCTCTCACACACACACACACATACAAGCATACACACACTCACACACATACAAGCATGCTCACACACACACACACATACATTCAGTGGCGTAACTAGAACCTTCAGGGCCCCGATGCAAGAAACCATGAAGGGCCCCCCTGAACCCCAGCCAGGGCCCTTCCCTCCGAGTCTGGCGGTGGAACTCCAGGGCGTGGTCACAGGTATGACCTTTGTGAGCCCTGTAGTTCCACCACTGGTATCAGTAGTTTTTATTTTATTTTATTTTTTTAGGTGCCCCATTGGGGGACTGTCCATAGGTAGGATGGGGTCCCAGTCCCCAGAAGAGATTAGGTCCTTTTCTCCAGGGCAGATGAAGTTACTGCCCCCAGGTGAGAAGGGGTCCCTGTCCCCAGGGGTGGTGGGTCCCTGTCCCCACGTGAGAAGGGGTCCCTGTCCCCAGAGGGAGATGGAGGGGGTATGTAATGGTGTGTGGGGGATGGGGTCCTCTCACTCAATATGACCAAGCTGCAGGCAGGGCACTCATCCATGTTGGCCTGGGCTCCATCCAGTGTGCTGGACGGGTGATCAGCATATCTCCCAGAAAGACCTTTCATCATCTGTGTATGACGGGGGAGGAGGGGGACTGGCAGACAAGCCTGCAGTGTCCTCCGAGGGGCTCTCATAGGACTGCACTGCATCTGTGTGCTTAAAGTTTGTTTACCCGGGAGAAGTATGCAGTGCAGTGTGGGCCGGACTTGGGGGGGGGACTCTGGCTGGGGAGAACAGAAATCGGACTGAGCGGCAATGCATGGAGCAGGAAAGGGGTACTCTGAGGAGCCGGCTGAGGACACAGGTCATGCGGGGAATGCACAACTAAAGAGCAGCCAGTGCGATAGTGGAGCATGGAGCTCTGCTAGTCACCCTCCCCCTCCAGCCACCCGTGTGCATGGTGCACTGGTACCCCTAGCTGCCTATGCTGTTGCCGGCCATATGTAGAGGGGGCTGCATGGGCCCCCTGCATCACAGGGCCCGGTTGCGGTCGCGACTGCTGCACCCCCTATAGTTACGCCTCTGCATACATTAATGCTCATACATGCATACTCCCACACATACAAGCATGCTCACACACACACACATACATTAATGCTCACACATACATGCATGCTCACCCACACACACATACAAGCATGCTCGCACACACACACACACATACAAGCATGCTCGCACACACACACACATACAAGCATGCTCGCACACACACACATGCATGCTCACACACACACATACATGCATGCTCACACACACACATGCATGCTCACACACACTCAAACACATACATGCATGCTCATACATGCTCACACACACACACATACATGCATGCTCACACACATACAAGCATGCTCACACACACGCACATACAAGCATGCTCACACACACACACATGCACATACAAGCATGCTCACACACACACACACACACACACACACACACACACATACAAGCATGCTCACACACACACACATACAAGCATGCTCACGCACACACAAGCATGCTCACACGCACACACAAGCATGCTCACATGCACATACAAGCATGCTCACACACACACACACACACACGCACACACACACACACACACAAGCATGCTCACACACACGCACATACAAGCATGCTCACACACACAAGCATGCACACACACGCACACACAAGCATGCTCACACACATGCACATACAAGCATGCTCACACACACATACAAGCATGCTCACACACATGCACATACAAGCATGCTCACACACATGCATACAAGCATGCTCACACACATACATACAAGCATGTTCACACACACACACATACAAGCATGTTCACACACACACACATGCAAGCATGTTCACACACACACACATGCAAGCATGTTCACACATACAAGCATGCTCACACACACACATACAAACACAAATACAGTAGATAGTCTTATTAAAAAAAAAGCAGACATTTACCTTGGCTCTTCCTGCCGGGTACTGCACTCTAGGGGGGAGACAAAGAGCACACACTGCTTTCACTAAGCCTAATGTGAAGCGCTCCCGCACAGTGCCAATTTCAGTTCGGCTGATGATCGTGAGCTCCTCTCAGCCTTCCCTCCTATCGAAGAGTACAGGGGGCCCTCGGGCCCCCGGGAGCAAGGGGCCCGGTCGCCATGGCGATCTTGGCGACCCCTATAATTCCGCCACTGGTACTGATTGTAATTTACATGAACTACCAAATCTATCCAAGATAACCAAAGAATGTTTTGTGATAGAATTAGTCAGATGCGATCTGTCCTTTGGCTGAATCCATAGTAGATTGGCCACTGATATGGGGTCACAATCAATGGCTTCAATAGATACCCATAAAGGTATGTCTTCTGTTGAATGATATTTAGGGAGTATCGACAGCTGAGCTGCAAAGTAGTAAGAAGCGAAGTTAGGTAGTCCCAAGCCTCCACTGGTTTTACTAAGATATAAAGTGGATTTAGGTATACAGGGTTTAATATTTTTCCAAATAAAAGACATAATTCTACGCTGTGTGAGTCGTAAAAAATATGAAGGTATGGAAATGGGAAGTACCCTATATAAATATAAAAACATAGGCAGTATTTACATTTTTATTGCGTTAATCCGACCCATAAATGATAGTGGTAGTGCGGACCATTGCTTTAACCACTTGAGATCCACGCTATAGCCGAATGACGGCTACAGCGCGGATCTCCTTTTCCGGGACTACGTCTATTGACGTAGTCCCGTGCACGAGCATCCTGCGCGCCCCCTGAGGGGCGCACGCGGCACGCTCTGTGATCGGCGAGTCTACGAGACTCGCCTGATCACCGATCCGTGCAAGGGGTCGATCTCGACCCCTTATCACGTGATCAGCTGTCAGCCAATGACAGCTGATCATGTGATAGAACGGAGCCGGTAATCGGCTATTATTCCTCCTCACGCTGACAGCGCGAGGAGAAAAAAAAAGCCGATCACCGGCGGCCGTGATCGGGATATTAGTCCCGATCACAGCCAGCCCTGCCAGTGCCCACCTGCCCCCTGCCAGTGCCCACCTGCCCCCTGCTTTGCCTGCCTAAATAAAAAATGTGCCCCCCCTGTCAGTGCCACCCAGCAGTGCCCATAGTGCCACCCAGCAGTGCCCACAGTGCCACCCAGCAGTGCCACCCAGCAGTGCCCACAGTGCCACCCAGCAGTGCCCACAGTCTGCCTCAACAAAGGTGCTGCACCCCAGTGCCACATATCCGTGCCCAGCAGTGCCGCCCATCAGTGCCCAGCAGTGCCGCCCATCAGTGCCCAGCAGTGCCGCCCAGCAGTGCCACCTATCAGAGCCACCTATCAGTGCCACCTATCAGTGCCCATCAGTCCCATCTATCAGTGGTACCTATCAGTGCCCCTTAGTGCCACCCATCCGTGCCACCCATCTGTGCCACCCATCCGTGCCATCTTATCTGTGCCCATCTTTGCCCATCAGTGCCGCCTTATCTGTGCCCATCGGTGCCACCTTATCTGTGCCTATTAGTGCCGCCTTAACTATGCCTATCAGTGCCATCCAGTGCAGCCTATCAGTGCCCACCAATGCAGCCTATCAGTGCCCACCAGTGCAGCCTATCAGTGCCCACCAGTGCAGCCTATCAGTGCCGCCTCATCAGCGCACTTCAATGAAGGAGAAAAATGACCTGTTTGCAAAATTTTATAACAAACTATTAAACATGATTTATTTTTATTTTTTTTGCATCTTTTTTTGTTTGTTTAGCAAAAAATAAAACTCCCAGCTGTGATTAAATACCACCAAAAGAAAGCTCTATTTGTGGGAAAAAAAAATGATAAAAATTTCATTTGGGTACAGTGTTGTATGACCGCGCAATTGTCATTCAAAGTGCATCAGCGCTGAAAGCTAAAAATTGGTCTGGGACTGAGGGGGGTTTAAGTGCCCAGTAAGCAAGTGGTTAATAAGCCTGTAACTTGCTTCAGCAAGGGTAAATAATTAGCTGCAAAAAGATCAGAAAGTGAAGATGTAGGATGTACACCTAAATATGGTAATTGGCGATCAACCCAATTGAAAGGTAGAGAGGATTGAGCCTGTAATAGGTCAGAGTGTTTTATAGAAATATTCAATGCATTTGATTTGGTGGGGTTTACAAAGAGACTGGAAATATGTGAAAATGTATCCAATATTCGCAGAAGAATTGGGGCAGAAATGTGGGGATGAGATAGATAAATAAGTGTGTCATCCGCATAAAGACACAGTTTATGGTGATGCCCACCTACTGTAGTTCAATACCTTTGATATCTGGGTTAGATCTAATTAATTGTGCCAAAGGTTCCATAAGTAGGTCAAAAAGTAGTGGGGATAAGGGACAACCCTGTCTTGTGCCTCTTCTGTGTCTATTATTGCTGATTTATAACCTGCATATTTAATATACACCCTGGGATTGTTATAGAGGGAAGAGATGCAAGTCAGGAAATGATTACCAAAACCCAATTTTTTTCAGTAAATTGCATATAAGGCCAGGTGACTGAGTCAAAAGCCTTACTGATATCCAAAGATAGAAGGCAAGTTGGGATATGTCTGTTTTTAGCGGCTTGAATAAGTAATAGTGTTCTTCTAATATTGTCTCCTGCCTGTCTCTTGGGTATAAAACCCGTTTGGTCTTGATGAATTAAGTGACCTATAAAATTTCTATTTGTTAGTTTTTAATAACATCTCACACCACCCCTTTCTTATCTATGTATAAAATAACATGTAATAAATGTTGACACTGAACTGGCATTTTAAACACAGTGATTGAGTCCCGTGAATCTGTTCCTGCAGCTGCAGTATTAACTTTATTTTAGAGTCCCAATCAGGAATTAGTCATAACACTATTCTTTCTATATTTGAAAGTATTTTATACATGTATTACACCCCTATATACTGCACACCAAATAGTACACCTATACCAGTCCTTAAAAGGATGTTTGTGGACCTAATAGTAGCTAGTGAATTACAGACTGTCCCTGCTCCAAACAGCAAACTCTATCCCTACACTGAGAAAAGAAAGCTGCAGAATCGGTCAGCACTGCAGTGCACTATAATATGCTTTCTATATTTTAAAGAAAGTATATTATTATAAGTGTATTACAACCCTATATACTGTACACCTATACCAGTCCTTAAAAGGACTTTTGTGGACCTAATAGCTAGCGATTTGTGTCACTACAGTCTGTCCCTGCTCCACACAGTAACCTCTTCCTACACTGACAAAAGACAATGTAAAATGGCCACCAGATCAGGTCTATTTAAAAGGTAGGGGGTATGTCCATGTGCTGAAATGTCTCAATTGGCTGTCCTGTACCCCATGATGGATGGGTCATAGTTCTTCACAAATGTAAATGAATATGTCCGCCGCGAACAGCCCCATATGTCTGCCAGTCTGGTGAATCGCAAACAAGCAAAGTTCGCCACGAACCGACCACCGGGCGAACCGCAAGGCCATCCCTAGTACCAAAGTGTCAGTCAATGTTGATGCACGTTTGGCTATCAAATTGGGCTGTGGTCCTAAAATTTGCTTAAGTCGTTTTTCCAACATCAACAGGTGCCAATGTCTATTTAATATACTTCTCATATGGTTCCAATGAGTCCCATAAGTAGTTACTATTCCTATTTTGTCTATGTCCTTTTTATTATTCTGCATCCGTTCATTTTGTTCAAGACCCAAAATGACTTCTCTTTGTTTTCCTTGTGCTTTTTGTTTAGCTCGTTTGATAATGGAATTAGGTTAACCCTGGTTTCTAAACCTTTGAGTTAATTCATAACTCTTTTTGAAAGCCCTTAAAGTTAGAGCAATTGCGGCGAATCCGCAAGAATTGTCCCACAGGGATTCCTTTAATTAAAGGCCATGGATGATGGCTGGTGGCATGGAGGAGGGTATTACCTGCAATAGGTTTCCTATAGGTATTGGTAACAATTCTACAGTCCTCCTTTCAGATCAGTAAATCCAAAAATTCTATTTGATTTTTATCCATCTTATATGTGAGAAAAAAATTCCTCATATTTTTATTTAATGCTCCTATAAAAGGACTGGAATTGTGTTGCAGTACCCCTCCACACCACCAGGACGTCATTAATGAAGCGTACCCAAAGTACTACATATTTTTGAAAATCTGGTTTACTATACAAATCATTTCTCTCCCTTCATCCTAAATGTAGGCATGCGTATGATGGAGCACAAGGTGCTCCCATCGCAAAACGCCCCGTTTTTGTCTATAATATTTGTTGTCAAACATAAAGTAGTTATTATTTAAAACCAATTCAAGTAATTCTATCAACAATTCATTATGAGGGCCGGCCAAGAGATGTCTGATATCCAACCACTGGGATACTGCATCTATTCCAATAGCATGTGGGATAGAAGAGTAAAGAGATTCCACATCTATCCCCACTAATATACACTCATCTGGAACCTCCAAATCTTTTAATTTTCGTAATATGTCTGCTGAATCCTGTACAAAAAGAGGGCAGTTCTTTAAACAGATGTTTAATTCTTTGATGTATATATTTACCAATCCTCTCGAGAGGGCCACCAAGCCCTGATACAATAGGTCTCCCAGGTGTTTTTTTTTTTTTTTTTTTTTTATGTTTATGTACTTTTGGGGTCACATAGAAGGTGGGTATAATAAAGTTAATTGTCAAAAAAAGAAATTATTTTTGGCAAAGCAACTTAAACTTCAAAGGCTCTTTTTAGTTGATAATTAATTTCTTCCACTAGTGAGGGGAAAGGATTGTTTGGCCATCTCTCATAACAGACATAGTCATTTAACTGTCTGTATGCCTCTTCCAAATAATCGTTTTCAGACCATAAAACAACATTTCCCCCCCGTCACTAGGCTTTATAATGCAATTGGGTAAAGTTTTTAGTTCATGTATGGCTTTTCTTTCCACAGATGAGAGATTATCAGTCTCGGGTTCAATCTTATTCCATTCAATAGCTCTTATATCTTCTGTAGTCTCCTCCAAAAACATCTGCAAATATTTGTTATTGGAAAAACTAGGAAAACGTTGAGCTTTATTAGCCAAACCTGATGTAGGAGGAAGGTCCAGCAATTTTGAGTCTATCTACGTATTTCCCTCAAGATAATCTATCATCTGTGATTCGTCAATATCCATCATGATGTTTCCTTCTTTCTCATTACTTTTTGATTTTTCTTTCCCAAAGAATATAAACCTAAAATTAACTATTCTCAAAAATAGGCAAATATCCTTATAAATATCAAAAGGAATTGCCCTTATTGCATGGTGAAAAACCCAGTCCCTTACTCAATAGGGACAAGTGATGGGGCTCAAGTTTATGTTCAGTGAGATTAATTACATTTAAGTTTGACCCCTCTGTAGTCTGGTTATTACTCTGCTCTCCTGGGAAGTATAATTCCCTTTCTTGGATGACTTCTGATCCTGCATTGTTATAGATCTTGTGATTTCTATTTCTTTTTCTCCTGCGTCTCTTCCTTCTAGATTTGCCCCCTTCGCAGTTTTGCCATTCATTTGAGATTTTTTCTCTAAAAAAGTGACTGTTTTACCTCCCTCTCTGTTATTAGTTCCAGTACTCTGTTTACATGGTTTGCTACGGGACCTACTTCTACCTCTTTTCTTTTCCAAATCTAAAATATTTCCTGTTTCAAAATCCATTGTATCTCGTTGAAATTTCTTTTGTTTTTCACATTTTTTGTTCCTTTTGAAATTCCTCCACTTCATTTTTTAACCTTTCATTAAATTTACCAAATTCCTCTATATCCTGATATTCATCCAATAATTTAACACTGTCCTGCAGTAAAGTCTCAAATTCCTGCAGTTGAATTTTTTCCTCCTGAATTATTAATCCCATTGTGTGTAAACCATTTTTAACATAGTTACATAGTTAGTAAGCTTGAATAAGGACACCAGGCCATCCAGTTCAACCTGAGTGAGAGTCTACAATTGACCCTATCCCTGTATATTGCACACTCACATCAGTCCCTACCCTCAAGGAGCCTACAATCCAAGGTCCCCATTCATATACTAGGGCCAATTTTGGACAGAAGCCAACTAACATACCTGCATGTCTTCCGAGTGTGGGAGGAAACCAGAGTACCCAGAGGAAACCCACACAGGCACAGGGAGAACATGCAAACTCCAGGTAGGTAGTGTCGTGGTTGAGATATGAACCAGCGACCCTTCTTACTGTCAGGTGAGAGTGCTAACCACTACACCACTGTGCCTCCCAATTCTTTGATCCAAATATTCAGGAACCTATCATTATGCAGATGATCCGCGGGTATGATACGTTCCCTTAATCCTCTCGGTATTAGTTCTGCCTGTAAATAGACTTCTAGTGCTATTATATTCCATTTCCTCTTTAAATGTTTAATGGTCAAATTACTATGTTTCCTAAATAATTGCCTGAATTAATTTTGTCGTTTTGGTATACTTTGCTCATCTTTACTGAAGACTGCTCTAATCTCTTCTTATGCCCCGTACACACGAGCGGACTTTTCGACATCCAAACTCCGACGGACTGAGTCCGTCAGACTATCCGATCGTGTGTGGGCTGCAACGGACTTTAGCTTCGCAAAAGTCTGACGGACTTTAGAAATGAAGCATGCTTCAAATTTTCCCGACGGAACTCCGCCGGACCCGGTCCCCTTCGAAAAATTTGCTCGTGTGTGTGCTACTCCGACGGACTAAAACCGACGCTAGGGCAGCTATTGGCTACTGTCTATGAACTTCCTACGTCGAATCCAGTCGTACGTCATCACGTTCGACTCCGTCGGAGTTTGGTGTGATGGTGTGTGGTCAAGTCCGTTCGGTCGAAAAGTCCACCAGAACTCCGTCGAAACTCCGGCGGAACTCCTTTGGAGGTCTGTCAGACTTAATCCCTCTCGTGTGTACGGGGCATTACACTGCAGCTGCCCGCTTGTGGTATAGGATTAGAAGAACACCAGCAATTGGGGTAGCTTTAAGTGCACACTGTGCAGAGTACACAGTACACCAACTGTAATTACTGCAGCTGCATGCTTGTGGTATAGGAGCAGAAGAACACCAGCAAATGGGATAGCTTTATGTGCACATTGTGCAAAGGACACAGTACACCAACTGTAATTACTGCAGCTGCCTGCGGTATAGGATCAGAAGAATACCAGAAATTGGGGTAGTTTTAAGTGCACACTGTGCAGAGTACACTGTACACCATCTGTAGTTACTGCAGCTGCCTTCCTGTGGTATAGGATCAGAAAAACACCAGCAATTGGGGTAGCTTTAAGTGCACACTGTGCAAAGGACACAGTATATATATATATATATATATATATATATATATATATATATATATATATATATACACACACACACACATTTACACATATATAGTGATATTTGGGGGTTATTTAGCCTCTGTGTAGAGCATACCAGTGAGCAGAGTCCACGCCAGTCATGCCATTTAAGGGCTTGTTGGCTCATTTATATTAAAAGTAAAAGAAAACAAGTCCAATAACAGGAGGGTTTCCCACACAGGGGTTTCAGCTTTCCACAGCAACAACGTAATAATAGAAAAATACCAAGCCACCTGGCTCTCTTCAGCAGTACTGCCATTTAGGCTTTACCCTTCAGCCCTCTTGGCCATATAACAGATCACGTACAAGGACTGTACCTCTTTTAATCTTCCTTACTGCTCAGCCCACAGCTTTGGGCCCTCTGACTACACCATGCAGACATGCATGCTTCTCCCTTGCTTGCCTGGACTCCTCAGGAGGGTGGAGCCCAGAACCATGGTCAGGTGTCTTGAAATAGACCAACACACACCGGACCAGTCATTGTGCTGGTGAGTCCCAAAACCTGGTCCCAGGATTGGAGATTCCATCCCACACATAACACTATGGAATCTCTGGGCTCCAGGTCCCCAACTGGATTTTTGGAAACAATGAGGAAACTGAAAAGCCAGTTTCCTCCCAAATAAACAACTCCCCTGGAGCCCCTCAACCCGCCTGGTTGAGAACCCTGCATCCTTCTGCTGGTGGGGTACCATGCTACCACAATATATATATATATATATATATATATATATATATATATATATATATATATATATATAAACACACATAACACCTAGGATGCATAATATATATACACAATACACTCACTGCAGCTAACTGACTCGCCTCCTGCCTGCTCTATCTAACTCAAATGAAATGAAATGACACTGCCTATCTCTCTCTCTATCAGCATGCCGGAACACACTACACAAGCCCAACTTCCAGGCGGCCTTATATAGTTTGGGGTGTGTACTAAACCCCCTTAGCCATAATTGGCCAATTACGGCTCGCTGTACAGACAGCACTGTGATTGGCCAAGCATGCGGGTCAGTACATGCTTGGCCAATCATCAGCCAGCAATGCACTGCAATGCTGCAGTGAATGATGTGCCGCGAATGGCCATAACATTCGACGAACAGTCGAACAGCCGATGTTCGAGTCGAACATGGGTTCAGCTCTAACACGAAGCTCCTCCCTACTCCTAAATAAGCAGAGATGCGTATATGGGAACAATAGCACAACCATACAAAATTATGACCCACTGAGTTTGTCTCACAAACACGCTTGCTGCATGGCCCTGCACATGACCATCTGCACATGTCACTACTGTATTTCTATTTGAATATATACATGTGTGTGATTGGTTCTTTTGAAAGAATACAAGTTTCTGGCTGATTCTGAAAATTCTAAATAAAAGAAGCAGTCTATTCTCTTGAGGATTCTGCTAACCTCAAGGTAATACCAGTATCTGTGTCTGTGTCAGGAAAGGTTCCCTCCGCTGGTAATATCAATCATTTGGCATGCAGTACTGCGATCCACCAGCAGGTGTCTCCTGCTGGAATTATGTCATCTTTGGTCCGCAGTACTGGTGTCCACCAGCGGAGGGATCCTGGCAGTATGGAGCAGGTATTGCCCTCTGCAGTCAGGCGTCACATGACTGACAGCAGCCATTATAAATACCCGGCAAGTTCATATACACTTCGCCTTGGTATTGTCCTTGAGCCCTGACCTGCAGCCTGTTTGATACCTGTTGCCTGTTGCCTGTTGCCTGTTGCCTGTTGCCTGTTGCCTGTTGCCTGATCCCTGTTTCCTGTATCCTGCCTCTTGTACCTGTTCCCTCTCTCCTTGTCCCCCTATTCTGCTTACCTCCTATTTATTACCCCGGCCTGGCTTGACTACAATTCTGGTTCTCCCTTTTGTTACATTATACTGGTTTACTTGCTTATCTGCACTGTTTGGTTGTTAGTTTGTTCACTTAGTTTGTATTGGTGGTGTGTTCACATTTATATGCGTTTGCTTAATAAATTTACCTTCACTTATTTGTGTCTGGTTCACTTGTCGCAGTCACACAGTTCTGGTCACATCTGGTTCATGACAGAATACCAAGGCCATTCCTGACCAGAAGTGGCTGCACAGGGGAACCATTTGCTTTAGTTTAGTTGCAAACATGAATGCTGATGAGATCATTTATTTTTCTCTGCTGGCATCTGAGAGTGGTGATTATTGCCGCCAGGTTTTGAAAGAATGGTCTAGTGACCAGTTGTTTGCAGCTATGCGTTTGGCTCACTCCCTGGTCGATCAGGGTTATACATTGTTTGAGGAGGTGCAGCCTTTGATAAAGATCTGTACTGAGCTAGCCCTGCCCTGTATCCCAGATGGCCGTGATGATTTCACTCCTCCTTTTGATATGAATCAGGTTGTATCTTTAGTATGGCTTTTTGAAGATGATCCTTCTGATTTTTGTGAACACTACTCAGCCTGTTCCCCACAGGTGATTGCTGAGTGCATTGTATCTGCTCAGTCTTTGGTTAGACAGGGAGGCTTAAAACTTCAGTTTGTACAACCCATACTTTCAGCATGGTCTGACATGGTGCAATCAGCCCCAGCCAAACAATCCACCTCTGCCATCAGGTATGAGCCTACCCAAAAGTATGTTTCCCCACCAGCCATGTCAGCCTCAGTTGCAGCCCAGTACACGCTGCTCCCAACCAAATACTCCTATCCAGTCTCTACTCCCTGTACTTATCCTGCATTCAACCCACCTGCTTCCTCTCCGCTGTCTACAAACCCACAAGTTCTTTCCCCAGCTACTGGTACCTCTTCTCTGCCATATCACAATCCTCCTTTCCAGTCTGCTGCACCCCTTATTTACAGTCCTGTAGTCACCTACAGAGCTTCAGTGGCTAAGCCCAAGAAAAAACGAAAGTTTTTCCCAACCAAAATGGTCTTACCATTAACCCAACCTGCCTCCACACCTACCAATCTGTCCCAGCCCGGAGTGCCAGAGCCAGAGCTCCAGCCCGGAGTGCCAGAGCCAGAGCTCCAGCCCGGAGTGCCAGAGCCAGAGCTCCAGCCCGGAGTGCCAGAGCCAGAGTTCCAGCCTGACGCCTTCCAGCCTGATGTCCCGGCCTTCCAGCCTGACGCCTTCCAGCCTGGTGTCCCGGCCTTCCAGCCTGACGCCTTCCAGCCTGGTGTCCCGGCCTTCCAGCCTGACGCCTTCCAGCCTGGTGTCCCGGCCTTCCAGCCTGGTGTCCCGGCCTTCCAGCCTGACGCCTTCCAGCCTGGTGTCCCGGCCTTCCAGCCTGACGCCTTCCAGCCTGGTGTCCCGGCCTTCCAGCCTGACGCCTTCCAGCCTGGTGTCCCGGCCTTCCAGCCTGGTGTCCCGGCCTTCCAGCCTGACGCCTTCCAGCCTGGTGTCCCGGCCTTCCAGCCTGACGCCTTCCAGCCTGGTGTCCCGGCCTTCCAGCCAGACGCCTTCCAGCCTGGTGTCCCGGCCTTCCAGCCAGACGCCTTCCAGCCTGGTGTCCCGGCCTTCCAGCCAGACGCCTTCCAGCCTGGTGTCCCGGCCTTCCAGCCAGACGCCTTCCAGCCTGGTGTCCCGGCCTTCCAGCCAGACGCCTTCCAGCCTGGTGTCCCGGCCTTCCAGCCAGACGCCTTCCAGCCTGGTGTCCCGGCCTTCCAGCCAGACGCCTTCCAGCCTGATGTCCCGGCCTTCCAGCCAGACGCCTTCCAGCCTGATGTCCCGGCCTTCCAGCCCGACGCCTTCCAGCCTGATGTCCCGGCCTTCCAGCCAGACGCCTTCCAGCCTGATGTCCCGGCCTTCCAGCCAGACGCCTTCCAGCCTGATGTCCCGGCCTTCCAGCCAGACGCCTTCCAGCCTGATGTCCCGGCCTTCCAGCCAGACGCCTTCCAGCCTGATGTCCCGGCCTTCCAGCCAGATGCCTTCCAGTCTGATGTCCCGGCCTTCCAGCCAGACGCCTTCCAGCCTGATGTCCCGGCCTTCCAGCCAGACGCCTTCCAGCCTGACGTCCCGGCCTTCCAGCCAGACGCCTTCCAGCCTGACGTCTTGCAGTCTGATGTCCCGGCCTTCCAGTCTGATGTCTTGCAGCCTGATGTCCCGGCCTTCCAGTCTGATGTCTTGCAGTCTGATGTCCCGGCCTTTCAGTCTGATGTCTTGCAGTTTGATGTCCCATCCTTCCAGTCTGGTGTCTTGCAGTTTGATGCCCCGGCCTTCCAGTTTGATGCCTTCCAGTCTGATGCCCCGGCCTTCCAGTCTGATGCCCCGGCCTTCCAGTCTGATGCCCCGGCCTTCCAGTCTGATGCCCCGGCCTTCCAGTCCGATGCCTTCCAGTCTGATGCCCCGGCCTTCCAGTCCGATGCCTTCCAGTCTGATGCCCCGGCCTTCCAGTCCGATGCCTTCCAGTCTGATGCCCCGGCCTTCCAGTCTGATGCCTTCCAGTCTGATGCCCCGGCCTTCCAGTCTGATGCCTTCCAGTCTGATGCCCCGACCTTCCAGTCTGATGCCTTCCAGTCTGATGCCCCGGCCTTCCAGTCTGATGCCTTCCAGTCTGATGCCCCGGCCTTCCAGTCTGATGCCTTCCAGTCTGATGCCCCGGCCTTCCAGTCTGATGCCTTCCAGTCTGATGCCCCGGCCTTCCAGTCTGATGTTCCGGCCTTGCAGTCTGATGCCTTCCAGTCTGATGTCCCGGCCTTGCAGTCTGATGCCTTCCAGTCTGATGTCCCGGCCTTGCAGTCTGATGCCTTCCAGTCTGATGTTCCGGCCTTGCAGTCTGATGCCTTCCAGTCTGATGTTCCGGCCTTGCAGTCCGACGCCTTCCAGTCTGATGTCCCGGCCTTGCAGTCCGACGCCTTCCAGTCTGATGTCCCGGCCTTGCAGTCCGACGCCTTCCAGTCTGATGTCCCGGCCTTGCAGTCCGATGCCTTCCAGTCTGATGTGCCTGCTGTCCAGCCTGATGTGCCCGCCTTCCAGCCTGACGTGCCGCTGCCCGCCTTCCAGCCTGACGTGCCGCTGCCCGCCTTCCAGCCTGACGTGCCGCTGCCCGCCTTCCAGCCTGACGTGCCGCTGCCCGCCTTCCAGCCTGACGTGCCAGCTTCCCGGCCCGATGTGGTTCTGTCTGCTGCCCTGCTTGAAGTGTCTGTTACCCAACCTAATGTGACTTTGCCCATAGCCCAGCTTGACGCAGTGGACTTTCCCCAGCAACTGCTAGTTGGAGCGTCCGGAGGTCGCTCCTTTGAGGGGGGGTACTGTCAGGAAAGGTTCCCTCCGCTGGTAATATCAATCATTTGGCATGCAGTACTGCGATCCACCAGCAGGTGTCTCCTGCTGGAATTATGTCATCTTTGGTCCGCAGTACTGGTGTCCACCAGCGGAGGGATCCTGGCAGTATGGAGCAGGTATTGCCCTCTGCAGTCAGGCGTCACATGACTGACAGCAGCCATTATAAATACCCGGCAAGTTCATATACACTTCGCCTTGGTATTGTCCTTGAGCCCTGACCTGCAGCCTGTTTAATACCTGTTACCTGTTACCTGTTACCTGATACCTGTTACCTGTTACCTGATCCCCGATCCCTGTTTCCTGTATCCTGCCTCTTGTACCTGTTCCCTCTCTCCTTGTCCCCCTATTCTGCTTACCTCCTATTTATGACCCCGGCCTGGCTTGACTACGATTCTGGTTCTCCCTTTTGTTACATTATACTGGTTTACTTGCTTATCTGCACTGTTTGGTTGTTAGTTTGCTCACTTAGTTTGTATTGGTGGTGTGTTCACATTTATATGCGTTTGCTTAATAAATTTACCTTCACTTATTTGTGTCTGGTTCACTTGTCGCAGTCACACAGTTCTGGTCACATCTGGTTCATGACAGTCTGTGTTACTTGGAGATATACAAGTGCATTTTCCTTGTATTATATAAGAGAGCTGTTTTTGTGCTTCTAAGTACAAAGAAATTATTTGCTTATAGGGAGAAGCTTAAAATTTCCCTGACATTATCAGCAAGGAATTGCTTCCTGCCCCAGGAGGTCAGGGACAGACAACAGCCAGAGTGTTGAAAGTGTCCAGCCAAGGAAGTATCAAAAGTTATCTTGATGGTTATATAACCTTCATAGGGGCACTTTTTTGTTCCTATACCTCAGATGTCTAACTCTTCAAGTTTACACAAATGATTGCGACTCTAGTACTTGTGATAAAAATCCTGATATAACAGTAACCTGACCTCCAGTACCCAGTAAAGCTTGAGTATAGATGCCCTCTACTTGTATCGAGACTATAGGAGAAGGCCCTACCAAGTCCTTCGGCAGACTTCCAGCTGGTGACTCTATAGTTTGGGCCCTAATCAGTCTCTTTGGAGGCAGATGGGTCTATTTAACAACTCGCTCATATGGGTGTGCATTGATTTCTCGTGACCATTTTTCCTTCCCTGGGGGCCTTGTTTTCTTTTTAGCAGGCAAGGGGAAGGGGTGGCAAAGGACTTTTGTTCCAATTTCTTCTTGGATGCTTTCCTAACTTTGGAGCACAGTTTTCCCACGGGAAACTCAACTAGCTCCTTCACTGAGGTCCCCTAAAATTTTCTGCTGATTTTTGGGAAAGCAACTTCTGTAAAGCGTTAAAAAATTCTGTGAGCAATTGTGGGCTGATTCCAGCTTTGGGGCACTCAGCCAACGTGTCCAACTTCTTCATATCTATAACATTTCTTTTTTCACGCTCTGGAAAACTTTGGCCCTCCTTGGCAAGATTCTTGTTCCTGGACCTTGGCTAGGACCTCCATTACTATTGCCAAAACATGGTACATCTGAGTTTGAGCTACCTAAGCTATTAGTTCAGTGGGTCCAAGTTCACTCCCCATATTATTAGTATCAGGGATGGCCAACCAAGCCGGTTCTCATTCAGTTCCACTGTCCTCATCTAAAAAACCTGTGTCTTCATGGACATTTCTGGAAATTAAAGACTCTTTTCTTCCAATAGAGATTCTTCTTCTCGTACTTCTCTTATCAATTCAGGATATGTAGGTACCACCTTGGTTCTTTTCCGTAATAACTTCAAGACAGTGAGGTGCTTTGGCCAGGCCCCCTGCAAGACCCGGTCTAAACGAGCTTGATCAACTTCCTTAGGATCGATACCCCTTTGAAGGATAATCTGGTGTAACATTCTGTCTATGTTGGAGATTTACCCAGAGAGGCTCTCCCCCTTTTGTTGAGTGTGATTAAATTTGTACATCAGGTCTGCAATTGTTTTGACTCTTCTGAATACAGGGTACAAAACATCTATGTAGTCCATGGCAATACAGGTTCTCTTTCCCATTCTCAAATTGCGGATTATATTGGCCGCAGGGCCTTGAAGGCTCTCACTGATCCGCTGTAATTTTCTGGCCTCTGGAACACTCCATTCCTCCATGGCTTGAATGGCCTGACTCATCCAGGTCTCAAACGTATCTTCTCCGATAGTGGTCAGCAACTGTCCTGAGAAAAATCAGAGTCTCCGGTAGCTCTGGTTTGTATTTCCAGATTTTTTCTTCACTAAGCTATTATCTAGCTGGCTCATATCAGTGTAGAAACAACTACAACTGATCCTGGGCCCTCGATGGTGGCTGCCTCTCAACAGGCTCTCCCACCCCTTTCAGTGGGATCACCCTGGCAGTCACCCCCTTAGCTAGGCATACCTCTTCTTCCTGAAAGCACACAGGTATTTCTTCCTGCCATTCCAACAGTATCCAGACTTGGTCCAGGTAGTGTTCAGCTTCCATATCCACAATGTAGGCCCTTTGTTCCGGTGCTAAGGCCCTCACCCACTGTCAAATCTCCTTCTCAGTGCATTCATTTCCTGAGATCTCTAGGACAGTGCTTCTTTCCACTTGACTTCCCTGGGCTCTGCCCCAAGCTATCTGTCACGATCGTTCCACCATCCCGACCGTACATAGGAGACTTACCCGCAGGTTTCCTGTACAAGAGGATCATCGGTGCCCTCGGACGCGGGTTGGCGCTAACGAACGCACGCGAGTGCATGTAGTCCCTAACAGGCGCACGCGGGTGCGCGTTGACACGAGCGGGCGCACGCGGGTGCGCGACGAGCCGAACGGGCGTACGCGGGTACGCGGGGTCACGAACGGGAGCACGGTTCCCCACGGGGGTACGCAAACGTACCGTGCGACCGTTCTTGGCGCCCAACAAGCTATTTAAGGAATCAGCTCCTGTTCCCCAGTGCTGTCCTGTCTACAGCGTTCCTGTGACTTCTGCTGCCAGTTCCTGTGTGTTCCTGATACTGTACCCGGCCTGCTCCTTGACCTTGCTTGTTTGCCGCCTGCCTCCGACCCTTTGCCTGATTGACCTCGCTTCTGCCTTCTGCTCTGTACCTCTGCTGCCCGATAGTTGCCGACCCGGCTCGCCTCTGACCACGCCTGCCTACCCACCTGAACTTCAGCACCATCTTCTCCTGTGGTTCCTGCCTGACTACCTGTGCCAGCTGTTTCTGCAGTTCCTGTCCGGCTTCCAGCGCTGGTTGCACCTGCCGTTCCAGTCAGCTACCTGTTCCCGCTGTGCCTGCTATCTGCTACCCTTCATCCTCTGCCTGACCTCCTGCACCAGCTGGTGGTATCTCCGTTGCCGCTACCCGGCCTGGCACTTGTGTCCTCCGGACTCCTGAATCCCTGTTTCCACCTCCAGGGGCTCTCGAGCCGGAGGCTTACAAGGCGCCGCTCCCTGCACGTTTGGGCTCTCCAACCAGGTACGTGACACTATCGCAGTCACAGAAGCTGCCTCCCATGCGGATTGTAGTTCTTGTATAGGTTGACTAGGGCCGGCTGCAGAATAGATTCCAAATGAGCCCCTAAATGTAGCACAGTCCCCTTGAGGACTGCTTGGATTTACCTGCTCATCTGCATTGCCAAGACCCTGTGAACCTTTCAACCCACCTGACACTCTGGGTTCAGACATCTTTCATAAGCACCTTTAAATGACACAATGGTCAATATGTTTGTATTATCTCAGCTTTTACTGCAGTAAGCAAAGTAGTATTATTTTACAAAAGAGAAGGGCAATAGATCAACCAAGTTCTGGATAACAGCCCAGACTTGGTAGAGGAATTACCCCAAAGACAGCTAAAGAACAGTTTAACAATAGGAGGCAGGGCCAGATTAAGAGCATCATGGGCCTCATGCTAAAGATTTTGGTGGGCCTTTTTATGAAAGTAAATATAAGGGGATACCTATTGAGGTACTAAGTCAAGTACCAATATGCTTAGGCTTGCATTTCAATGGGTATCAGAATTGCGTACGTAACATACTATGTACAAAATAACGTGACTAGATGACAGAGCATCTGTCTGTAGTTTCGTTTTCTATACATTGCTGAGAGACAAAGCTAAGATAAGGACTGGTTACGCAAGAATATGGTCAGTCAGTAGATGTTGAAAAAAACTGTCAAGAGATAACCTTTAACTTACATTTCAGGAAAGAGCTAATGTCATGAGTTAAATTGTTGATGTATGTGAAACTCACTGGGCAGGGCTTTGTAAATACCATATAAAAGAAGGTCCACTCTCCCATTAAACCTTGTAATCTTCACCACGTACAAATGGAGTGTATGTGTATTGATTAACCGCCGGCGTATGGGACCTCCATTAAGCCACTCCAGCCTAGGCTATCCAGGGGAATCTAGAAGACGAACACCTTACAGTTTTGGTACCAGAAGTGGGGTTTGCACAGGTAAGTCATATTTACACCTTTTACCTCTTTTTATGGTAATTGGCGTTTATGCTTGACCTGTCCAAACAACCATTATAAGAAATTTAATTGTATATATATATATAAACTGTGCCTTCGCAACGGACTAGGCTGGTCCCTTGGGGGGTGAAAAGGGTTCGCAGGTATTGAGGAGTCTGACTAGGTTGGTCCGACTATAAACTAAGAGAGAGATTCATGATTATATTCTAACACGGGAGGTATCATATACGCCCGTGACATAAGGATTGGCTAAATGGACGCCCACTTTGAGAACTTTTAAAAGTGCACTATAAATAATGAATTGCATCATGATGTGATTACTTGATAAATGTACATGTAATGTTTTAAAGCTGAAATCTTAAACCATAAAAATATGTCTGTTTCTCTTTAGGTGCAAGCGTAAGTATATAGAGTATTAACGTTGTATAAGATATAATTATATAGAGTGGATATCTGTTTGAATAAACCCAAATGTTGTTAAATGAATACAGAGTATTAAGAACCAGATTGTAGTGAGGTAGCACCCGCCTGTTCACACTGCACGCTAGGTTTATTTTTTCTTAGCATTTATGAAAGGTAGATTCTTTTGACCACTAGACCTACAGGCTTCTCTTGCAGACTTGGTGTAAGAGGGGTATATCCCGCCACCAGGAAAGATTTACCCTTCATCGTATATTAAGGGTAAATCTTCATAGTTTTATATAAGTCCATCTGCCCCAAAAAAGATCAGGGATCCTACTCCCAGACCAGAGACCGGATTGTTGAACAAACCGGGTGTTATCACCTGTGTCCTGCCACTAGACACACTGCCCAGACTACTAGATGGGGAATTCTGCAGCAACCCAAGCCATGGCCACCCCATCACCCTATGAATTTGTCAGTAATATGATCCCTGGCCCCCAGGTAGAACCATTTTGGACACAAGTCCGAGAAAGGTGTCAGCAATTGGGGATACATGACCCAGGGCCATATGGTCCTTGTACTGAGGAAGACTGGCAGGAAGTAAGTAAAATATGCCAAATCCACAAAAATTCGTACCCTCCAGGGAAGTGGGAAAATATTCAATATATAAAAGATTGTTACCATGCATGGGATAAATGTCTACACAAATATAAAAAGAAGCATATTAATAAAACTACAAAGCTTACTCCAAATATAGGACCCAGTGCTATGGCTGAAGCCCCTGCACCCCCTTCACCTCCCCCTCCCCCGCCTCAATGTCCACCCCCACCTTATGTTATGGTAAAAAACGAGGATGGGACGCCAGGTTCATACCTTCAACTATATCCTTCACTGGATCCTGTAGTCCTAGCCGCCATAGCACACACCACAGCAACACCACAACAAGTGGCCCAATGGGAACAAGTAAGTAGGGGCAGAGAGGAAGAGGGGAGACAGGAAGAAGTTACAGGACAAGAAGAGGTGGGTAGTCCCGAAAAGCAGGAATTAGAGGCAAAAATAAAAGAGTTTGAAGAGAAGAAAACGGAGGAAGAAGAGAGAATAGGGAAAAGGAGAACTGAGTTAGAAACACTTATGGAAGACCTAAAACAAAAAGAAATAGTCCTCAATGAGGCAGAAAAGGTACAAGTGGATAGGAAAATAGAGTTAGAAAGGTATCAGAAAGACTTGGAAGAAAGGGAGAAGGAATTCCAGGAGGGAAGAGAGAGAGAGGCACAAAGGATGGAGGACTTAAAAAAGGAACTAGAAAAGATAAAAAGGCAATTAGGGAAGAAGGAGGAAATGTTAAAAGAAGCGCAGGATAGGATTATAGCGCTGCCCCCCACCACTACAAGAAGCCATACAAAAGAGACACCTATTCCCAAAATTGAGGAGTCAGGTCCAATTAGTAAAAAAGGGACATCATCCATAGAAGAGGAAACTGAGAAAGAAGCAGTAGGGGCTTCATTCAAAGCACCTTTGATGACCATAGGGGACACCGAAGTGCATATACCATTACCTTTGGGTACACTCTCCAAAATAAAAGAACTATGTCCCAATCCCAAGAAGTATCCACGAGATGCAGGTACCTTTCTGGCAAAATATAGTGCAGGCACAGGGCTTGACAAGGATGACATAAAAGGTATTCTTAGCATTGTAGACCCAGACAGCCCAGAAGTAGCCCCTGTAGACGACCTATGGACAACCCATATCCAGACCGATAAGGATTGGATATCCTTTTGGAAAGGCATGGGAGGTCATTGGTCCAAATTATACAAAGGACCATCTGCACTCCAAGAACTGATCCTAGCCAAGCAGGGACCTAAAGAGAAATTCTATGATTACTGTACCAGAGTATACTCCCTATGGAAAGCTGTAGATGGGGCCACACCACAATTATTTACCACTACCATCATGTCGGGAGGCGATCCCAAAGTGACGCAATTGCTCAAATTCACAAACCCCAAATGGGCGGAGCAAGCACCAGATGAATTTATGAAGGACGCCAGGTCCAGAGAGACTTCAGGGGTCTTTGAACAAAAAGGGGGAATTTTCCCCTCCTTGACACAAACACAAACCCTAGTCACACCTGAAACCTCATCCTCACCACCGCACCTCATGATCATGCAGCCCTACCCACCTGACCAAGGATGTTTTAATTGTGGGGAACAGGGACATTGGAAATCACAGTGCCCATATAGACAGAGGGTGAGCTATCCAAGGGGCAGGGGAAGGGGGTACAACACTGCTAATCGCCCCCCCCTCACACTACAAGGTACCCCCAATACCCGCAACCTCCCCAAACACCATCTCAAAACCATGCGCTCGCACAGCCACCCTACACCCCAACCTCTAACAGACCTCCCCCTCGAATCCCTATGCAGTGGCCGTCTACCCGACAAACACACCCCCAATAGGGATGCCTAGAGTATGTCCCTTCCCTCAGTCTGGTGTGCCACAACCTATCATGGAAGAGTCTACCACAAGTTATATTACGCGTAGACAACCACATAGTGTGTTTCCTGCTTGATTCAGGTGCCACTTTTAGCTCATTAAATGATGAGAGGTATGACACACCACTGTGTACTGAGGGACACTCTATTGGAATAAATGGGACATCGGTTACTCATTCTGTCACCCCGCCTTTACCAGTCTCTACCCCGGATGGACTAGAGCTATGTATGCAGAGTTTCGCTGTCCTGACTTCCTGTCCAGTATCCCTAATGGGCAGAGATTTACTGTCCCAGTTGAACATTACCATTAAGTTTGACAAAGACGGCTCCCTCACTGCGAGTTCCCCTCTTTGTGACTTACACAGCCCAAAAAGACATGCACACAGGAGTTTCTTTCTAATGATACCTTCCTCCCTTGACCATCACACAATTTGGGCAGAAAACAAAGGTAGTGTGGGCTTTATTAATTGCACACCATATGCACCCCAAATGCGATCAGATGCGGGGATACAATATCAAAAACAGTATCCCCTACCCCCAGAGAAAGTCAAAGGCATCTCCCCTCAAATTAATGATTACATATCAAAAGGTATCCTGAGACCAATCATCAGTCCCTGGAACACGCCCATTTACCCCGTAAAAAAGGCCAGTGGGGAGTGGAGACTTGTACAAGACCTAAGGGCAGTTAACAAACAAGTGATTCCACTTCCACCCCTAGTCTCAGACATCACTTTTATCTTCTCATGTATACCGGCACATTCTCTATGCTACACAGTGATTGATTTAGCAAATGCCTTCTTTAGCATTCCCATTGCGGAAGAGGCCCAGCCTATGTTTGCCTTCTCCTGGACGGAGGGCCAGTTGACGGGTCAGTTAACCTGGACACGCCTGCCTCAGGGGTATGTTGATAGTCCTGCTGCCTTCTCTATGGTACTCAATGAGACTGTCAAGTCTTGGACGCCTGAGCGAGGGTCGGTGCTAATACAGTATGTGGACGACTTGCTCTTGTGCAGTCGCACTGCTGAAGATTGTGCAGTCGATTCCACATCTCTGTTGAACCATCTAGCCCACATCGGGCATTTAGCATCCAGAAAGAAGATACAGTGGTGTATGCCACAAGTGGAATACTTGGGGTGCATACTGAAAGGGGGAACAAGGATGGTCTCCCCCAAACGCGCCGCAGCCCTACAAGCTCTGAGCCCCCCAAAAGACAAGGCAGCCCTGCTCTCATTCTTGGGCGCTGTGGTATATTGCCGCCAGTGGATCCCTGACTGTTCTCATTATGATGGCATACTAAGAGAGGCCACCGCCTCAACAGCACCTAGGCAGGTTGATTGGACAGAGGAACGGCTTAAGGCCTTCCAGGCCCTATTGAACAGTTTGTCATGTGCACCCGCCCTGGGGTTGGTAGACTATGGTAAAGCTTTTCAACTATACTGTGTAGTCTCGGGGGACCTCTTTTGCCGCGGTTTTGACACAACAGCATGGAACAGGCTACCGCCCTGTCTCCTACCTATCTAAAAAACTCCCCCTTCAGGTTCAAGGCATGCCATCATGCCTTCAGAATTTAGCCGCTTGTGCTATGGCCGTACAAGATGCCAACAAGATGGTCTTGGGACACCCGATGACGCTTTACACCACACATTCTGTCACCCACCTCATACAGAACATGAACACCCAACATATGACCTCACAAAGACTCAGTGGATATGAGATTTCCCTCATGAACACAGACAGTCTGTCTCTCAAATATGTTCCCGCCAACAACCCTGCCGTCCGTCTCTTGCACTCCATGTTACGCCTACCACAAGACCCAGACCAGTTTCATGACTGTATAACACAAGTGGAGTCTATCACATCACCAAGACCAGACCTCACCGACGTACCGATTACCAATGCAGACGATGTTTTTGTGGATGGTAGTTGCTCCCGTCCCTCTGATTCCACCTTCCAAACAGGATATGCAATAGTCCAGTTGCCGAACAAGGTATTAGAAGCCAAACCACTGCCCCCCTCTTCGGCTCAGGTGGCTGAACTAGAAGCCCTCACCATGGCCTGCATTTTATTTACAGATAAGAAGGTGAACATTTACACAGACAGTAGATATGCATTTGGGGTGGTGCATGACTTCGGAGTAATATGGGCTAAAAGAGGTTTTAAAACAGCAGATAATAAACCTATTTCCAATGCTACCCAGATTCAGGCACTTCTTCGGGCTATTTTGCTCCCAAAAGAGGTGGCAATAATTATAGTAAAAGCACATTCTTCAGATAATAGCAAACTTTCCAAGGGAAATGCTTTAGCTGACCGAGAAGCGAAAAAGGCAGCCCAGTCCTCCACCCAGGAGCCCACCCCCACGTCCATGTACTTTAAGGATCATTTCACCTGTCCTAACTTTAAATCTGTAGTGGCACAAATGCAATCATTAGCCACTGAGGAAGATGTCTTGTATTGGGTGAAGGCTGGCTTGACCAAAGACCCAGAGGGTCTGTGGTCAAAAGAGGGGAAGATATTGGGAATACCTGAGGCAAGCAGTATTCTAATTCTCTCCTACCTTCATGGTCCAGGACACATAGGTGCCGTCCCTTTAGCCACTATGTACACCAAATCTTTCTGCACAAACGCCTTGAATAAACAAGTCAAACTCCTGACCACAAGTTGCCTTACCTGTGCTCAAAACAATGTGCAGGGCAAACGGCATGGCCTACATGGTCATCTACCCCCACCAATAGGTCCCCTTACAGATTTACAAGTAGACTTCACACACATGCCAAAACAAAAGGGGAGCCTAAAATTCCTGTGCGTTGTCGTAGATAAATTTTCAGGCTGGGTTGAAGCCACTCCCTGTGCAGGTGAGACAGCCAATATAGCAGCAAAATGCTTGCTGAATAACTGGATTTGTAGGTTTGGCATACCAACATCTATTTGGTCAGATAGGGGACCTGCATTCAGCTCTTCCGTTACCCAGGCTGTGGCTAAATTGTTAGGGCTGCAATGGAAACTACACATCCCCTATCACCCTCAAAGTGCAGGGGTAGTGGAAAGAATGAATAGAAATATAAAGGATAAATTGAAAAAGGCCACAGGGGGCACAATGAAGGGATGGCTTGATCACCTCCCTTCTGTGCTATTCCAGATTAGGACGACACCCCACGCTAGAACGAAACTTTCACCTTTTGAAATTTTGATGGGAGTCCCCGCAAACATAGAACTACCCCCATTAGACCAAGACACTGATATTGACATTTATTCCCAACAGGAAATGTACGTGAAAAACCTGGTAAGTATGCTTCATGAAACGAACGAACAAGTTTCTGTCACCTTTTCTCCTATTTCCACAGAGCCAACACACCCCTTCATCCCAGGAGATCAAGTGCTAGTCAAGCAACTGGCCCACAAAAAGAGGATCGGACCAATCTACTCTGGACCTTGGAAGGTTGAAAAGGTGTCCAGAACTGCGGTCCTGACTGACCAAGGAAACACCTGGATCCACGCCAGCAGGCTGAAAAAGTGCCCACCGCTTCCCACAACCCCCGACCCCCCACCTATTGAAGAAGAACCCGACCCACCCGAACAGCTACCGGAACTGCAAGAGATTCAGGAAGGCATTGGACAATTAACCCTTGAAACCCTACATGATAGCGAAGAAGAAGGACAAGCATAAGAACTTGTAGAAATGTTTTTACCTTCAGTGTCAGGGAAGGCTGTATGCCTCTGGGGTAGTCTGGTACTACTTGTATTCCTGCCCACATGGTTTATAGCCAACTGTATATATCATCCAGAAGACTTAGGTCTATTAAAAGGGATATGTGGACCACCTAAGATGAATAATACCCCCGGCCAAAGACATATTAGAAGTATTATACCCGTTAATGAGTCACCTAAGGGACTGACTGACAAGATGTTATTACTAAAATTCAAATATAGCTATGCTCAAAAATCCGGTTTTGAGAAATGCTGGATCTGCAGCAAGCTACATCCCAGTACAGCTAGAATCCCTCTCATGGCAGTCCCCTTGAATTTTACCCCCCTCCTTAATGGAACACCCCCTATTGTCCTAACGAATGTTACTAGGACCCTTCCAAATAAAACCCTCACTTTCCAAATTATAGGTAGAAGCCACTTCCCAGACTGGTGTTTCCGACTGGGAAACACCACAGATGGAGCCGAGGTTTGCAAACAAGCAAAACTTAACATTTCGATGACATCGCTTAACAGTCCTTCTTTCTTCCATACTTCAGATCCCACCCTAAATGCCACCTTTTTAGACTTCCTTAGCTCCAGTACTAAGTCTACAATACACCAATTAATGTCAATTCTGATACTCTCTGGCCTTTCTGATACTCTTAGGAACGTGTTCCATAAACGGCCCCTAGCTCTAGGAAATACCATATATATATGCTGCGGCAAACTCTGTCACCCCTGGATCCCAACCAAACCCCAGGGGTGGTGTTACCTTGCAGCCCTGGTTCCTATCATGGGGGTATTAGGGGATAACAAGGGAAGTCACCTCCTTGAAGCTAGCATGCATCCTAGATATCCCCTTAGACACCGTAATAAACGAGAATTGTTTTTAGAAAAAGATATGGCCTGGGCATGGTTCCCTTCCTGGACAGGATGGGGAATTGACCTAATGAAAAGATTAAATAATTACACTGGCATAATTGATGAGATTCTGGAGGAAAATTCTGATGATATAACCAAACTAAATCTAGAAACTAGGGCAATTAGGAAGCAACTAGAACTACATGAGTTGGCCATAGAAAGTATGAGTGCAGCCCTTACTGGCCTCTGTGAGACTACTGAGGATTATGAGTGCTGTACCTGGATTCATAATACCAGCATCGAAGTCCCAGACTACTATGACGTTATTGCCCAACACAGGGAAGAGGTAAATAAACTACAGAAAGAGGCACGGAACATAGGAAAAAACTGGGATCCCTTCTCGAGCAGTTTTAGTTTTGGGGGATTAATATCTTGGCTCCGAAATGCTGCCATGACAATTGTCACTGTGATTCTCTTCATTCTATTTTTATATGCCTGTTATAAGATAATCAAATGTTTATGTAAAAAGGGAAACACGGCCGCTCCGGAGGATCTGAAACTCACTTCCATTGTTAAAGGTCCAACGGTATGGTATAAAAACCAAGAGCACGAGGGTTCGGAGTATGAAGCCTGTGCTATTAAATTAGAAAAGGAATGATCATTATGTAAATCACAGAATGATCAAAGGGAGGATTATAAGGGGATACCTATTGAGGTACTAAGTCAAGTACCAATATGCTTAGGCTTGCATTTCAATGGGTATCAGAATTGCGTACGTAACATACTATGTACAAAATAACGTGACTAGATGACAGAGCATCTGTCTGTAGTTTCGTTTTCTATACATTGCTGAGAGACAAAGCTAAGATAAGGACTGGTTACGCAAGAATATGGTCAGTCAGTAGATGTTGAAAAAAACTGTCAAGAGATAACCTTTAACTTACATTTCAGGAAAGAGCTAATGTCATGAGTTAAATTGTTGATGTATGTGAAACTCACTGGGCAGGGCTTTGTAAATACCATATAAAAGAAGGTCCACTCTCCCATTAAACCTTGTAATCTTCACCACGTACAAATGGAGTGTATGTGTATTGATTAACCGCCGGCGTATGGGACCTCCATTAAGCCACTCCAGCCTAGGCTATCCAGGGGAATCTAGAAGACGAACACCTTACAGTAAATAAAATGAAAACACAAACATTTTTTTGTTAAATTAAATTAAAGAGAGAGGGGGGTGTGAGAGAGTGGTTGAGAGAGAGAGAGAGGGGATGATAGCGAGATAGGGGGATGAAAGAGACGGTATGAGAGGAGGGGGAAAGAGAGAGAAAGGGGGGAAAAAAGAGAGGGGGTGAGAGAGGGGGGACGAGAGGGAGAGAGGGGGGGAGAAAAAGGGGAATAAAGAGAGGGTGAAAGAGAGAGAGGGTGGTAGGAAAGAGGGGTTTGAAGGGGGCGAGAGAAAGAGAATGTGGGATGAAGGGGGGGGGAGAGAGAGAGAGAGAGAACATGGTGAAAGAGAGGGGATGAGAGAGAGAGGGGGTGAAAGAGAGAGAGGGGGTGAGAGCCGGGGGTGAGACTGTGGGGGGCACAGCATAGTACATTGCACGGGGGGGAATAGCACAGTACATTACATGGTTGGCACAACACATTACATGGTAGATACATAGATACAGCACATTTAATAGTGGGCAAAGCACATTACATGGCGGGCACAGCACATTACACAGTTGGCACTGCCCAATACAGCACATTACAAGGTAATCACAGTACATTATATGCTGGGCAGAGCACATAACATGGTTGAAACTGCACAACACAGCACATTGCATGGTGGGCACAACACAGCATATGCACACAGTGGGCACAGGACCTTATATGGTGGGCGCAGCACATGACATGGTGGGCACAACTGAGCACATTACATGGTTGACACTGGACATTATAAGTGGGCACTGAACAGCACATTATATGGTGGTCACAACATATTATATGGTGGGTACTGCACATGGCATGGTGGGCACTGCACAGCACATGACAAGGTGGGCACTGTATGACACCACATGACATGGTGGGCACTGCAAAACACAGCACAGCACATTACAATGTGAGCAAAGCACATTAAATGGTGGGCACCGCACACGACATGGTGAGCCCTGCACAGCACATTCCATTGTGGGTACTGCACGGCACATGCCATGGTGGACAATGTAACAATAGTAAGAAGAGCCGGCAAAGCTGTAATCCTTGAAGTTTCGTTTATTGGTACATCAGAGTGACAGTAAAACAATAAACAGACCAGCTACGACTAAGGCTTTTGCTGAAACGCGTCTGTTTGGAGTGTGTTGGGACACATTGAGCCTTGGCACCTGTGAGTGGTCCTGGTGTATGGATTGAGTTGTCCCTGCAGAGAGCACTCTTACTTTTCTGCTTTTACATGGTGGACAATGTACAGCACATTACATGGTGGGTACAGCACATGACATGGTAGGCATTGCATGGTGCAGCACATGACATGGTGGGCACTGCACAGAAATTTACATGGTGGGCACTGCACATGACATGGTGGGCACTGCATGGCACAGCACATTACATGGTGGGTACAGCACATAAGATGGTGGGTACTGCATGGCACAGCACATGAAGAGGTGGGCATAACACATTACATGGTGGGCACTGAATGGCACAACACATTACATGGTGGGCACTGCATGGCATAACACATTTCATGGTGGGCAATGCAACTGCATATTACATGTTAGGAATTGTACATTACATGATGGGCACTGCACATTACATGGTGGGGTCACTGCATGGCATAGCACATGACATGGTGGACACTGCAAATTACATAGTGGGCATTGCAAGGCAGAGCACATGACATGGTGGCGACTGTACATTACACGGTGGCACTGAATGGGACAGCACATGACATGGTGGGCACTGGATGGCCCATCACAAGACATGGTGGGCACTGGATGGCCCATCACATGACATGGTGGGCACTGGATGGCCCATCACATGACATGGTGGGCACTGCATGGCACAGTACATGACATGGCGGGGCACTGCATGGCACATCACATGTAATGGTGGGCACTGCACATTACATGGTGGGCATAGCACATGACGTGATGGGCACTGCAAGGCACAGCATGACATGGTGGGCACTGCACATTACATGGTGGGTCTGCAGTGCACAGCACATGACATGGTGGGCACTGTGCACAAGAGAGCACATTACATTACAATAATTACTCAACACCTCCCTAACAAATTTACTAACCTTATCTCAACAGCATGGAAGAGGTCCTTCCTCCCGGGCTCCTGCTGGTTAGGAAAACATCAGCGCCCCTACCCCAGACGGCTCCCAGACACTGAGGATCTGTGTGAGTATATCAGATCCTGTGATAAGAATCAGACATCGGCAGAGACAAGACTCAGCTGCAGTGACTAACACTTGTCTCCTCCATGTCTGCAGAGCATAGAGGAATCTTCTTCCTTCAGGAAGGCACACAGATATTGATAAGCCACTGGCATGGGGCTATATTGAGGGAGGGGCCTGGAGCTGCAGCTCCACTAGCCCCTTAGTTAATCCGGCCCTGATAGGAGGGTATAATATACACGTATGTACAATGAGATATCACTTGCCCCATGACCTATAGGACAATAAAGGGTTAAATGTTGAATGCAGTGGGTTACACTGTAAAGGGGAACCCTGGGCTAGCCTATTCAACCTTTGAATCCTAATGAGAGATCAGCCGGAATAAAGACAGTATAGGGCCCTTTAAATAATAACAACAGCAATGTCCAAGGTGCAGGCCTGATAGTCTTCACCAGCATTTGGAGCTCATTAGATTATATCCAATAAACCACAGTGATGCATTAACAGACTGGTTTAAACAGGCTAATGGTACTCCTTGAAATGGTTGTAGGTAATGGTGTCTATGTACAGTGTTCAAATAGAATTGGCAGTAAAAAAAAAACGTGCAGCAAAGTGCAAATGCTGGGCAATTGCCCTCTCACCAATGACTGAACCAACCTAGATGCCTTGCAGACAGTGACTTGGGAATAGACATTCCTCAATGGAAACGCCAGAGATGAACCACGGGTGTGGAGTGGGGCTGAACGTAATGTCAAGCTGCTGAGTTGGTGCCGTGTTGATGTCTGACTAATAAGGATGAGCCGAACACCCCCCTGATCGGTTCGCACCAGAACCTGCGAACAGACCTAAACTTCAGGTGAACTTTAGAACCCTATTAAAGTCTATGGGACTCCAACGTTCAAAATCGAAAGTGCTCATTTTAAAGGCTAATATGCAAGTTACTGTTCTAAAAAGTGTTTGGGGACCTGGGTCCTGCCCAGGGGACATGGATCAATGCAAAAAAAGTTTTAAAAACTGCCATTTTTTCAGGAGCAGTGATTTTAATAATGATTAAAGTGAAACAATAACAGTTTAATATTCCTTTAAATTTCGTACCTGGGGGTGTCTATAGTATGCCTATGAAGGGGCACATGTTTCCCATGCTTAGAACTGTCCCTGCACAAAGTGTAATTTCTGCAGGAAAAAAGTATTTAAAAATCACTTGCGGCTATAATGAATTGTCGGCTCCTGTAATACAGAGAACACTCATTGAGTGTTCTCTGTATTACGGGAGCCCGACAATTCATTAATTGATAAAAAAAAGCGTGGGGTTCCCCAAATTCAATTACCAGGCCCTTCAGGTCTTGTATGGATATTAAGGGGAACCCCACGTCAAATAAAAAAAAAAATTGACGCGGGGTCCCCCTAAAAATCCATACCAGACCCTTTATCCAAGCACGCAACCTGGCAAGCTGCAGGAAAAGAGGGGGGATGAGAGAGTGCCCCCTCTCCTGAACCGTACCAGGCCACATGCCCTCAACATTGGGAGGATGCTTTGGGAGTTTGTGACCACTCAAAGCACCATGTCCCCATGTTGATGGGGACAAGGGCCTCATCCCCACAACCCTGGCCGGTGGTTGTGGGGGTCTGCAGGCGGGGGGCTTATCAGAATCTGGAAGCCCCCTTTAACAAGGGGACCCCCAGATCTCAGCCCCCCCGTTTGAAATGGTAAGGGAGTACAAAAGTACCCCTACCATTTCACAAAGAAAGTGTAAAAAATGGTTAAATAAGACAAACACACTTTTGAAAAATTCCTTTATTAAAAATAAAAAAAAGATTCCAGTGGTGGTAATCCACTCTTGCTATCCAGAGACGGATGATCATCTCTCCGGGGTCCAGCGGTGGCTGATCTGATCCAGTGACGGGTAATTTTCAGTCCAGCGCAGTCCATCCATGCATCCATCTTCTGTCTCCACTGAGGAGACACTGCGGGGATCCCAGCGCCTGACGTTTCTTATATTAGGAGGGCGGGCCACCCATCACCTGACCCTGCCCCCTCTGACGCTAGTGAGGGAAGCCAGGGGTTCCCCAATGACATAGTTACATAGTTAGTCAGGTTGAAAAAAGACACAAGTCCATCCAGTTCAACCACAAAAAAAATATATATATAATAATATCATACCAGCCCATATACCCAATTCTATACCCACAGTTGATCCAGAGGAAGGCAAAAAAAACCAGCAGAGCATGGTCTAATTTGCTAAAGCAGGGGAAAAAATTCCTTCCTGATCCCCCGAGAGGCAATCGGATTTTCCCCGGATCAAATTTACTTATAAATGTCAGTACCCAGTTATATTATGTACACTTAGGAAATAATCCAGGCCTTTCTTAACCACTTCCCGACCAGCGCACGACGATGTACGTCGACAGAATGGCACGGGCAGGCATATTGGCGTACAGGTACGTCCAATATTCAATGCCGCCCTGCCATCGGGAGCGCGGTCGAGACCCCCGTGAGTCCGGTCGCGGGACCCGCGGACTCGATCACCGCGGGCATCCCCGCGATCATCTCACGGAGCGGCCGAATGGAGGAAATGCCGTGTAAACAGCATTTTTCCATTCTGCCTAGCAACTAGTGACGCTGATCTCTGCTCCATGTGATTGGAGCAGAGATCAGTGTTCACTAAATGAAAGCCCAACCCCCCCACAGTTAGTAACACACCCCTAGGAACACATAACCCCTACACTGCCACCCACTGGTTAACCCCTTCACTGCCAGTGTCATTTACACAGGAATCACTGCATTTATATAGCAGTGATTACTGTATAAATGACAATGGTCCCAAAAATGTGTCAAAAATGTCCGATGGGTCCCCCACAATGTCGCAGTCACAATAAAAATCGCTGATCAGCGCCATTACTAGTAAAAAAAAAAATAATAAAAAATGATTAATAAAAATGCTATAAAACTATCCCTATTTTGTATACGCTATAACTTTTGCACAAACCAATCAATAATCGCTTTTTGCGATTTTTTTTACCAAAAATATGTAGAAGAATACGTATCGGCCTAAACTGAGGGAAAAAAATGTTTTTTTATATATTTTTGGGGGATATTTATTATAACAAAAAGTAAAAAATAATGCGTTTTTTTCAAAATTGTCGCTCTATTTTTGTTTATAGCGCAAAAAATAAAAACCGCAGGGGTGATCAAATACCACCAAAAGAAAGCTCTATTTGTGGGAAAAAAAGAACGTCAATTTTGTTTGGGAGCCACGTCGCACGACCGCGTAATTGTCAGTTAAAGCGACGCAGTGCAGAATCGCAAAAAGTGGTCTGGTCTTTGACCAGCAAAATGGTCCGGTCTGCAAGTGGTTAAAGCAATCCACTGAGCTGGCCATAACCACCTCTGCAGGGAGTCTATTCCACATTTTCACAGCTCTTACTGTGAAGAAACCTTTCCGCATTTGGAGATGAAATCTCTTTTCCTCTAGACGTAAAGAGTGCCCCCTTGTCCTCTTTGTTGACTGTAAAGTGAATAACTGGACACCAAGTTCCCTATATGGACCCCTTATATATTTGTACATGTTGATCATATCCCCCTTAATCTCCTCTTATCAAGAATGAATAAATTCAGTTCCTCTAATCTTTCCTCATAGCTGAGTTCTTCCATGCCTCTTATCAGTTTGGTTGCCCTTCTCTGCACTTTCTCCAGTTCCCCGATATCCTTTTCGAGAACTGGTGCCCAAAACTGAACTGCATATTCCAGATGAGGTTTGACTAATGATTTGAACAGGGGCAAAATGATAGCTCTCTCTCTGGAGTACATACCTCTCTTAATACAGGAAAGGACTTTGCTTGCTTTGGAAACCGCAGCTTGGAATTGCATGCTATTATTGAGCTTATGATCTACCAAAACCCCCTAGATCCTTCTCCACTATGGATTCCCCGAGTATGACGTATAGGTGACCCTGCCCCATCTGATGTAACGGAAACCTGCAAAAGTGTGCTTGTGTTATTTAACCATTTTTTACACTTTCTTTGTAAAATGGTAAGGGTACTTTTGTACCCCCTTACCATTTCAAACAGGGGGGGCCGGGATCTGGGGGTCCCCTTGTTAAAGGGTGCTTCCAGATTATGATAAGCCCCCTGCCCGCAGACCCCCACAACCACCGGCCAGGGTTGTGGGGATGAGGCCCTTGTCCCCATCAACATGGGGACATGGTGCTTTGAGGGGTCACAGACCACCAAAGCATCCTCCCAATGCTGAGGGCATGTGGCCTGATACGGTTCTGGAGGGGGCACTCTCTCGTCCTCCCTCTTTTCCTGCGGCCTGCCAGGTTGCGTGCTCGGATAAAGGGTCTGGTATGGATTTTTAGGGGGACCCCACGCCAATTTTGTTTAAATTTGACGCGGGGTTCCCCTTAATATCCATACCAGACCTGAAGGGTCTGGTATGGATATTTAGGGGAAACCCCATGTCAATTTTTTTTTAAATTTGATGCGGGGTTCCCCTTAATATCCATACCAGACCTGAAGGGCCTGGTAATTGAATTTAGGGGAACCCAAGCTTTTTTTTTTTTTTATCAATGAATGAATTGTCGGCTCACG
Organism: Lithobates pipiens; assembly: GCF_037356315.1. NCBI lineage: Eukaryota > Metazoa > Chordata > Amphibia > Anura > Ranidae > Lithobates > Lithobates pipiens. The sequence goes on along the minus strand of NW_027507788.1, from coordinate 72,200,055 downwards.
TAATACAGAGAACACAATTCATTATAGCCGCAAGTGATTTTAAAATACTTTTTTCCCTGCAGAAATTACACTTTGGGCAGGGACAGTTCTAAGAATGGGACGCATGCGCTCCTTTACAGGCATACTATAGACACCCCCCAGGTACGAAATTTAAAGGAATATTACACTTTTATTGTTTCACTTTAATCATTATTAAAATCACTGCTCCTGAAAAAACGGCCATTTAAAAAAAAAAATTGCATTGATCCATGTCCCCTGGGGCAGGACCCAGGTCCCCAAACACTTTTTAGGACAGTAACTTGCATATTAGCCTTTAAAATGAGCACTTTAGATTTCTCCCATAGACTTGTACAGGGTGTTCCGGGTTTTCGAATCTCCTGCGAACAGCCCAAATTGTTCACTGTTCGCTGAACAGGCGAACAGGCAACATTCGAGTGGAACATGAGTTCGACTCGAACTCGAAGCTCATCCCTCCTGACTAACAGCAAGCAGAGTTGGGCCTTCCAAGGCCAGGATATAACCACTTGGACAACACGTGGTAGGCCGTGACCTCTCTCCCCATCGCAGAGAGGTGTGCATCTAATCTCACCATCCATTGGGTTGGGCTCACCAATATGATGAGTCACTGGTGCCCAGTATTAAAGAGAAACAACTACAGGTAGGAAATAACAAGGAAGCATACTGCATTATGGTAATAGTCCACCATCGTTACATATACATATATAAAAACGTAGATCAACAGTGTGCTTTGTGCATGACACGGATGAGCGGGAGCGTGGCCAAGACCGACATGTGAGAGGACGCACTTCTCATAGCTCCTGCCTGATCCGTCCATCGATCCTTCCCCGGCAGCTAAAATCCTGCTTCCTTCGGCTCCCCAGCTGGCTACCAAGCACCAGCACCTCCCAGACCCACCGCCGGCCCTCTGCACCCAAGGGAAGACCCGCGAGGCCCGTTGGAGATGGCGGGACCGAACTTCCAAGATGGTGCTGCAGTATCGGCGGCCATGGCACAGCACACTCCACGGACCACAGACAGATCCAGAGAGGGAGGCAACAAGAAAGCTCCAAAGACTCAGGGTAAGGAGCAATACAGGGACATACTGTACTATGCCCAAAAACTACAGGGGCCTGGGGCTATTGATACAGCGGAGGAGGCACTGGGGGGAGAAAATGATCTGTTTACACAGGCAGAATGGGGACATGATACGGACAGTAACCCTAGCGATTCTATGGAGGATGCAGCTCATCCACCCTCTCCCCCCCCAGCAAAGGATACAGTGGAGCCTCTGGAACAACCCACACTGGCTGCTATACTGAAAGCAATTCATTTGTGCACGGCATTGGTTAATGACATGAAGGAGCAGTTTTGGGGCATGAGGGAAGAAGTCTCACTTCTCAGACAAGATCTGCAAAAACTCAGAGAGAGGGCGACTGCAGTGGAGAGCAAAGTGAGTGATATAGAGGACAAGCTACCCCCTCTTGCATGTGAGGCCAGAGCAGCACACCACATGACACAAGACACATACAGCAGAGCTGAGGACGCGGAAAATCGCTTACGCAGGAACAATGTCCGCATTGTAGATCTCCTTGAGAAGTCGGAGGGTAAAGACCACACTCTATTCGTGGAAAACTGGCTTGTTGATCTTTTTGGGGCATGACTCACTCTCCCCGTTTTTTACAGTGGAGAGGGCCTACAGAGTGCTTGGTAGACCTCCCCCACAAGGTGCCCCCCAGGTCCATGCTGGCCAAGATGCTACACTACAGAGATAGAGAGGCGAAACTAAGATGTGTGAGGGAGCGTGAGAACGTTAAATTCAATGGTGTAAGAGGGGACGTGGCTGAATTCCGTGCAGCATGGACGTCTTTCACTGAGAGCTGAGAGACACCCGAGATTAGTGACCTCATACGGCGTATTGGGACCTTGTTTTTACACAGAAACAACACCCTGGTACTCTCCTTTTCCCCCTGCAGCATGACGGTATGTCTACTAAAAGGAAGGGGAAATGACACCCATAAAAAATCACGGCCTATTTACATCAGCTGGCCGCTGGAAAAATCCAAGATGGCACCACGGCTGCAGCATCTGCATGTCTCCCCTCACAGCTTTCTGCCTCACAGAGTCACCATGCTGGGGACAATGAGAAGGGACTTATGGAGCTCGCTAGTCACAATCAGACCCTCTCTGCCTCTTACCCAATGCACTCCACTAACCGGCAAGCCAAGGCTAGAATGAGGTTGGACACAAAGAACACAGCAGCATCTGAGGTGAGCCTGAATGCTTTACAGCCCATTAACCCATGCAATGCACCTGATCCATTTGCTAGCTTCCCTACCAGTAACCAGCCTATTCTAGATACAACACTTAAGGACATGCTATCCACCCTCAAGAATTCTATGCAAACAGATATGATATCAACTATGCAGCACCTGCATGCTGATATATCCTCAGTATCTGGCAAAGTATCACGTATTGAAAGCCAATGATCTTGTTGATGCACATGAAGATAATTTAGAGGATCACGCATGGATCAAACGCAAATTGGCAGACCTAGAAGACAGGTCATGTCGCAATAATATCAAAATCAGAGGAATAGCGGAAACGGTGCAACCCCAAGAACTATCAAGTTACAGTGCCTTGCGAAAGTATTCGGCCCCCTTGAACTTTTCAAACTTTTGCCACATTTCAGGCTTCAAACATAATGATATAAAATTTTAATTTTTTGTGAAGAATCACCAACAAGTGGGACACAATTGTGAAGTGGAACGAAATCTATTGGATTTTTTAAACTTTTTTAGCAAATAAAGAACTGAAAAGTGGTGCTTGCAAAATTATTCGGCCCCTTTACTTTCAGTGCAGCAAACTCACTCCAGAAGTTCAGCGAGGATCTCTGAATGATCCAATGTTGTCCTAAATGACTGATGGTGATAAATAGAATCCACCTATGTGTAATCAAGTCTCTGTATAAATGCACCTGCTCTGTGATAGTCTCAGGGTTCTATTGAAAGCGCAGAGAGCATCATGAAGACCAAGGAACACACCAGGCAGGTCCGTAATACTGTTGTGGAGAAGTTTAAAGCTGGATTAGGATACAAAAAGATTTCCCAAGCTTTAAACATCCCAAGGAGCACTGTGCAAGTGATCATTTTGAAATGGAAGGAGTATCAGACCACTGCAAATCTACCAAGACCTGGCCGTCCCTCTAAACTTTCAGCTCAGACAAGGAGAAGACTGATCAGAGATGCAGCCAAGAGGCCCATGATCACTCTGGATGAACTGCAGAGAACTACAGCTGAGGTGGGAGAGTCTGTCCATAGGACAACAATCAGTCGTACACTGCACAAATCTGGCCTTTATGGAAGAGTGGCAAGAAGAAAGCCATTTCTCAAAGATATCCATAAAAAGTCTTGTCTAAAGTTTGCCACAAGCCACCCGGGAGACACACCAAACATGTGGAAGAAGGTGCTCTGGTCAGATGAAACCAAAATCAAACTTTTTGCCCACAATGCAAAACGATATGTTTGGCGTAAAAGCAACACAGCTCATCACCCTCAACACACCATCCCCACTGTCAAACATGGTGGTGACAGCATCATGGTTTGGGCCTGCTTTTCTTCAGCAGGGACAGGGAAGATGGTTAAAATTGAGGGGAAGATGGATGCAGCCAGATACAGGACCATTCTGGATGAAAACCTGTTGGAGTCTGCAAAAGACCTGAAACTGGGACGGAGATTTATCTTCCAACAAGACAATGATCCCAAACATACAGCAAAATCTACAAAGGAATGGTTCACAAATAAACGTATCCAGGTGTTAGAATGGCCAAGTCAAAGTCCAGACCTGAATCCAATCGAGAATCTGTGGAAAGAGCTGAAAACTGCTGTTCACAAATGCTCTCCATCCAACCTCACTGAGCTCGAGCTGTTTTGCAAGGAAGCATGGGCAAGAATTTCAGTCTCTCGATGTGCAAAACTGATAGAGACATACCCCTAGCGACTTGCAGCTGTAATCGCAGCAAAAGGTGGCTCTACAAAGTATTAACGCAAGGGGGCCGAATAATTTTGCACGCCCCACTTTTCATTTTTTTATTAGTTAAAAAAGTTTCAAGAATCCAATAGATTTCATTTCACTTCACAATTGTGTCCCACTTGTTGGTGATTCTTCACAAAAAATAAAAAATGTTATATCTTTATGTTTGAAGCCGGAAATGTGGCAAAAGGTTGAAAAGTTCAAGGGGGCTGAATACTTTCGCAAGGCACTGTATGCTAAGGGGCTTTTCAAAACACTACTGCCCAATCTGAAAAACATGGAAATGGTGATAGACCGTATCCACCGCTTGCCGAAACTGGCATCCCTTCCTGACACCATTCCACGAGACGTGATATTACATATATACTTCTACCATGTCAAGGAGCAGATTATGCAAACTGCCAGAACCGAGAAGTCTTTACCCGATCCGTACTCGCACCTACAAATATTTGCTGACCTGTCACAATATACGCTTCAGCTGCGTAGAGAATTGAATATCGTTACCAAAGCACTGAGGAACCATAATCTTCCTTACAAATGGATAAATCCTGCTAAACTCTTGATCACATACAAAGGGGCTAAAGTTACAACCTCCACCCTGACAGAAGGCTTACAATATCTACACTCATGGGGCATAATCCCCGACAACCCAACCACACCACCGGAGAATCGCGGGCACTCTGTCTCACTTTTGGATGCTCACCCGAATCAGCGCCCACACTAGCCCTCCAACCGCTGAACGAGGTCCTACCATTTCATCACCTATGTCCCGGTATCTCACATGGCTCTAATCAAGCCACTTTTTCCCCAAGAAACAGCCAAGTAAGTGCACGGCACTTTGCAACAAGGCCAATTGTTCAGCCCTTTGGCATACAGTTACGTTACGCTTAACCTAGCGTTGATTGACTCTTTTTTCTCTTTTTCCTTTTACCTATTTTTATTTTGTTTTTAGTTTGTGTCATCACTGCTGCCTATAATTACTGGTCTAATCTAATGTACAACTCACGCAGATATTAGTCCTCTGAATTACAACACCCGTAGAGGATTCTACTGACTCTTTACCAGTCAAGAACCTAGCTTTCTCTGGGGCCTTCGAAGCATAGACAACCAAAATGTCTATCAAATTTCTATCCATAAATGCAAAAGGACTCAACCATCCGGTAAAACAATCGTCCCTTTGGAAATTGGCCAAGGAATCTCACTGTGATATTTTATGTGTCCAGGAGACGCACTTCACAGCTTCGGCTCCTCCGCAATGCTCCAATAGCCAATTCCCGCCTATCTTCACAGCAAGCACGAATTCAAAGAAAAGAGGAGTGCTAACGGCAGTTAAATCATCCTTAACCTTTGAACTGCACAACTAGGTACTGGATGACAACGGGCGCTCTCTGAACAATGCCTTGTTTACTATCGTGAACGTCTATGTGTCCAAGGTCCACCAAATCAATTTTCTAAGGAAGCTCAAAAGAAAAAAAGACACTTTTCAAAAAGGCACTCTCCTCTGGTGTGGTGACTTCAACTTAACTCCAGATTCTGATTTGGACTCCTCTACCCTATCTAGGCGCCATAATATCTCCTTGGGCCCTCTTTTACAAGAATTTCAGCTACAAGATATCTGGAGATGCCAACATGTGTCAGAACGAGATTTTACTTTCTTCTCACCATGTCACAACTCATACTCCAGAATAGACCTATTCCTAACCGACCAATGGACACTCCAAAAAATCTCTACCTCGTAAATACATCCGATAACTTGGTTGGACCACTCACCAGTGAGTATCACCCTAACAAACTCACCCCACTAATCACTGACCTTCCTTTGGAGGATGAACACAAACGTTCTCCAGAAAGACCCCTACAGTACCATTATAAAAAACCATCTGGAACAGTTCTTCGCAACCAATAAGGACTCAACCCAGCAACGGTATGGGCAGCCCATAAAGCCTATATGCGGGGGATATTTATCCAACAGAGTTCTAGGGCTAAGTGGAAGAGATTGCACCGCATTGATACCCTCCTTAAAGAAATTAATGATTTGGATACCTTAAACAAGCAAAAAGCATCCGACTGCTTAAAAACTAAATTGGGCCAACTCTGTTTAGAACTTCACTCCATATTATTGGAGCAATTCAAACTCAACCACAAACATTTCAAATCTACCCTTTATGCCACCGGCAATAAAGCTGGGAAACGCCTTGCCAAACAAATTAAAGGGGCATGTTCTAAAATGTTCATCCCCTTCCTGTACCACCCATTCACTAAAGAAAAGTTGATAAACCCCCGAGAGATTGCTAATGCATTCAGTGCATATTATAGCTCTTTGTATAACTTGAAAAAAAAAACCTGATACCAAGCATCCCTCGCCCTCTGACATGGGAATCCATCCATTCCCACCCTAGCCTCTTTACAACTTGAAACTTTAAACTCCCCATTCACCGACCAAGAAATAGCTAGAGCTGTTAAACTACTTCCTAACAACAAAGCTCCGGGGCCTGACGGCTTTGTAGCCGAATACTAGAAACAATTCACAATGATTTTAACGGATCTTCTGACTTCGGTGTTCAATGCGGCTGCAATCTCATTTCCTCTTTCCCTGATGATATGTTAAAAGCCCTAATTATCACATTGCCTAAGCCAGGTAAGGAAGCCTCTTCACCCCAAAATTTCCGCCCATATCTTTGCTAAACCATGATTTGAAACTTAATGCCAAAGTAATAGCGAGTAGAATTATTGACATACTTCCAACCCTAATTCACCTGAACCAATCTGGGTTCACAAATGGGAGGAAAACAGCAGACGCCACTAGACGTTTAATTAACATCATTCACCACTCCAACAAACAGAAAGTGCCTTCTCTGCTTCTAGCGCTAGATGCAGAGAAGGCATTTGATAGAATACACTGGTCATATCTCCAACAGGGGGGCATGGCCAGGACAGGAATGTGAGAAGACGTGTGTCTCACAGCTCCTACACAGCACAGTCAATTGATCCTCTCCCAGCAGTAATCTACTGGCAATAAATGGCTATCCAGCTGGCTACCAAGCAAGGCAACCCTCCGGACCACCTGCCGGCATTCTGCACCTGTGGCAAAAGCAAAAAAACAGAGGTTTACATGAGTTCAGAAATCCAAGATGGTGCCAGCGTGGCCCTGGTACAGTGCACACTGCGTGGAGCAGAAAAATCCAGAGGGGATCCCAGCAAAAGGGCACCTACGACTGCAGGTAAGGAGTACCCAAGGGACATTACTTTTTATGCACAAAAGCTGGGGGGACCCCTGGAACAGGTGGAGGCGGGGGGATCTGCACACCCTCACGTGGCACTACCGGGCCCAGCAGCACAGAGCTTACTGCAGCAGTTAGCGGGGGAGACAGAGGGACAGGGTGAGCAGGACTATATGGCTGAGCAGCACCATCCCTCTCCCACAGACACTGCTGCACATGATGATACTGAGCAACCAACTCTGGCAGAGATACTTAGAGCAGTGCATGGCTGCACTGCTTCAGTGAATACACTTAAAGAGCAGTTTGGGGGTTTAAGAGAGTATGTCTCCCTGCTGAGACAAGATCTGCAAAAAATCAGAGAATGTACAACTGCGGTGGAAAGCAGGGTGAGTGAAGTTGAAGACAGACTCTCCCCGGTTGCTCGAGAGGCCCATGCTACCCATCAGCTAGCCAGGGAAACTAACAGAGCAGATGACATTGAAAATCCTTTAAGACGGAACAATGTGCGTATTGTAGGACTTCCCGAGAAGACTGAGGGGAGAGACCCTACCACATTTATAGATGGATGGCTACAGGAGGTATTTGGCAAAGAAGCATTCTCTCCATTTTTTACAGTGGAGAGGGCCCACCGCACACCGGGCCACCCACCACTACCTGGCGCCCCTCCCAGACCTATCCTTGCCAGACTTTTGCATTACAGAGACAGGGAAGCAGTATTGAGACAAGCAAGAGAGAAGGCCAATGTACAAGTGAATGGAGTCCGGGTATCCTTCTACCTGGACTTTTCTGCGGAGGTGAAGAGGAGACGGGCCAAGTTCTCAGATGTGAAAAGGAGACTGAGGGCATTGCAGCTACCCTATGCCATGTTGTACCCGGATAAGCTGAGGGTTACCGCTAACCGTCAAACCCACTTTTTCGAATTGGCTCAAGATGCTGCACTGTGGCTGGATCGGAACGAACAGGCCTTACTTCACTGAGGTGAAGAGGATGTTGGGGACTGATTTGTTGACAGCCACGGCCGGAAACCACGCCAAAGAATCACCATGCTGGACGTACCGACAAGCTTTCTACAAATTGCTTATACCTGGGGAGTTTCTTTTTGTATTTGTTTTTTTTTTTTGTTTTTTTTTTTGTTTATCCCTATGTTTCCCTTACAATTCCACCCGTCTTTGTCATGGGTGGCTTGAAGATGTACTGTTCCTTTTGACACTGAAGACCTGTTTCGTCTACGCAGGGATACTTAGGACTGGTTCTGCTGGGAGACATACTATTACCATGTGAGTCTTGAGCTATCTTGTGAAGATTCAAGAAAAATGTGTTCTTTCTATGTGAGAAGTGGGAAAATAGAGCTCAAACAGTTTTGGCTTCTAGTTAGTTTAGTCGGGTCTGCCACGTTGACAGCCTGGACTGCTGTTTCTTTGTTTTTTGTGTTTAACTTTTTTTACACACAGGCTTCACATGAAGGACAATAGGCTTTTGAACTGTCGCTATGCAAACATGGGTAAACTTGAGACCCCTGAACTGGGACACATCCCCAATAATGTGGGCTGGGGCCGGGTCTGGTCACTACTGGCTTGGTCTGGCTTCCCCTTTCCCTGGACCCTACCACACTTTACTACCAACTTGAATGTCTTTTATTTGATTAGATACATATCTCCAACAGACATTACAAAAATTTAGTTTTCAAGGCCATATTCTTTCCACTCTAATGGCCCTTTACTCCAAACCCTCAGCCCAAGTTTATAGCTCCGCAATGCTCTCCTCCACTTTCCCTATAACTAATGGGACCCGCCAAGGCTGCCCCCTTTCCCATTGATATTCAACCTCCTTATGGAACCATTAGCCCACAAGATTCGATCCCAACCAAAAATTGTAGGAATAAAAATTGGCACAAACGAACACAAAATTAACCTGGTTGCGGATGACGTAATTCTCATGTTATCAGACCCACAAACTTCTCTAGAGGCTGTATATGATACCTTGCAAGAGTTTAGCTCTATCTCATATTATAAAATTAACGAGTCCAAATCCCACATCCTGGGACTTAATATTCCTACAGCAACTCAGATGACCCTCTCTGAACATTTCCCCTTTCTCTGGGCGGTAAAAGCTATAAAATACCTCAGAATACAACTCACGGCCAACCCTAATTTCTTGTTTCAAGAAAACTTTGTTCCCTACCTCCAATCCCTTCAACCCAAACTAAATCAACTTGCCAAACTAACACTCTCATGGATGGGTAGACTGGCGTCTTTCAAGATGCTGAAGCTACCACAGATACTGTATCTTTTCCGCACTATTCCTATCCCAATACCCAATTCTTACTTCCGAAAACTACAAAGGGTAGTAAACAACTTTATTTGGCAGGGGATGAAAGTAAGATGCTCCCATGAAAAACGAGTCAAACACAAAACAGCTGGAGGTATGGGCCTCCCCGACCTTAGGGATTATTACATAGCCGCACTATAAGCACAGTTGAAAGCATGGTTTAAACCACACCCACAGAATATATGGAGAAATCTAGAGAACTTACAAGTCCCAGGTGGAAATCTACATGCCTGGATTTTCAGCACACTTCACAAACGCAAGATAGATTCACACCTATCACCTACAATATTAGCATCTAGAAAGGCCTTTCACCATCTGATCTTTAAAACACCATGCGGAGGCTTCTTAACCCCAATTCCCATTCAATTAACTGTGATTCCTCTACTAACTCCTAATTAGGGATGAGCTTCGAATTCGAGTCGAACTCATGTTCGACTCGAACATTGCCTGTTCGCCTGTTCAGCGAACAGTGAACAATTTGGGCTGTTCGCAGCAAATTAGAAAAGCCGGAACACCCTGTACAAGTCTATGGGAGAAATTTAAAGTGCTAATTTTAAAGGCTAATATGCAAGTTACTGTCCTAAAAAGTGTTTGGGGACCTGGGTCCTGCCCCAGGGGACATGGATCAATGCAAAAAAAGTTTTAAAAACATCCCTTTTTTCATTAGCAGTGATTTTAATAATGATTAAAGTGAAACAATAAAAGTGTAATATTCCTTTAAATTTTGTACCTGGGGGGTGTTTATAGTATGCCTGTAAAGGGGCACATGTTTCCCGTGCTTAGAACTGTCCCTGCACAAAGTGTCATTTCTGCAGGAAAAAAAGTATTTTAAAATCACTCGCGGCTATAATGAATTGTCGGCTCCCGTAATACAGAGAACACTCAATGAGTGTCCTCTGTATTACGGGAGCCGACAATTCATTCATTGATTAAAAAAAAAAGCGTGGGGTTCCCCTAAATTCAATTACCAGGCCCTTCAGGTCTGGTATGGATATTAAGGGGAATCCTGCATCAAACTTAAAAAAAATTGATGTGGGGTTCCCCCTAAATATCCATACCAGACCTGAAGGGTCTCAGCGCCTAACGTTTCTTATATTAGGAGGGCGGGGCCACCTGTCACCTAACCCTGCCCCCTCCGAAGCCAGGGTTTCCCCAATGACGTATGGGTGACCCTGCCCCCTTTGATGTAACGGAAACCTGCATTACATCAGAGGAGGGCGGGGTCACCCATACACCATTGGACTAGCGTCAGAGGGGGCAGGGTCAGGTGACGGGTGACCCCGCCCTCCTAATATAAGAAACGTCAGGCACTGGGATCCCCGCAGTGTCTCCTCAGTGGAGACAGAAGATGGATGCATGGATGGACTGCGCTGTACTGAAAATCAGTCACTGGATCAGATCAGCCATCACTGGACCCCAGAGAGACGATCATCCGTCGCTGGATAGCCAATGTGGATTACCACCGCTGGACTCTTTTTTTTTTTTTTTAATAAAGGAATTTTTCAAAAGTGTGTTTGTCTTATTTAACCATTTTTACACTTTCTTTGTGAAATGGTAGGGGTACTTGGTGGTACGGGGGGGGTGGGATCTGGGGGTCCCCTTGTTAAAGGGGGCTTCCAGATTCTGATAAGCCCCCTGCCCGCAGACCCCCACAACCACCGACCAGGGTTGTGGGGATGAGGCCCTTGTCCACATCAACATGGGGACATGGTGCTGTGAGGGGTCACAGACCCCCAAAGCATCCTCCCAATGTTGAGGGCATGTGGCCTGGTACGGTTCAGGAGGGGGGCGCTCTCTCGTCCCCCCCTCTTTTCCTGCGGCCTTCCAGGTTGTGTGCTCAGATAAAGGATCTGGTATGGATTTTTAGAGGGACCCCACGTCAATTTTTTTTTATTTGACGTGGGGTTCCCCTTAATATCCACACCAGACCTGAAGGGCCTGGTAATTGAATTTAGGGGAACCCCACGCTTTTTTTTAATCAATGAATGAATTGTTGGCTCCCGTAATACAGAGGACACTCATTAGGACAGTAACTGGCATATTAGCATTTAAAATTAGCACTTTAGATTTTGAATGTTCGAGTCCCATAGATTTTAATAGGGTTCTAAAGTTCACACAAGGAAATTGGCAGAGAGATGATGGGGCGTGACCGAAGGTGGATGTGAGAGGCCGGCTCTTCCTCCCTCTGCCGCACACACCTGAGAGGCTGATGGGGATATGGAAGCCAGTGGGGGATGTGTGAGAGGCATCAGGCTGTGCTAAAAATATCTCCTAAATGCTCCTCTCTCCAACACAATCTCACTAGTCTGGACAAGCTGTGCTGATGATGAGAGATCCCTTCCTCCCTTGCAGGTCAGAGTACTACAAGGAATCTAGTTCCAGCAGTCACAGCGTGTATGCCAGATAAAGAGCCAAGAGCAGTAATCCGTGTCTCTGAGGATCATCCCGTGTGCGCTGGATGCAGGTGAAAAATCTATTTTTTTTCTCCCCCACTCTGCTGCTTTTTCTGACTTTTTTTCTTTTTTTTTTCTCTTGCACACTGTCAGCCTGGACTGTGTTTATCATTGATATGCTAACAGCTCTGAGCTGCTGACACACTAAGGCCGCGTACACACGCGGGGACTGTTCGCCCAACAGTTTCAGCGGACAGTCTGACGAACAAAGTTTTTCGGAAATTCCGTAAAACTGTCCGCTGAAACTTGGTTTGAGCGGACAGTCCGCCCGTGTGTAGGCTTGTTCGTCAAACTAAGTTCCGCGCATGCTCAGAAAGGATTTACACGGCGAAGGTTGCATTGCAGTGTATAGGACGTCGTATTTCTAGTCCCGTCGTACGTGCCGTTCACGTCATCGCGCAAGTTTCAGCGGACTGTTCGTTCGTCATGTGTGGCCAAGTCCGTCCATGCTAATTTTGAGCGGACTGTCCGCTCAAACTGTTTGACGAACAAAGTTGGGCGAACAGTCCCCGCGTGTGTACGCGGCCTCAGGGAACAAACCTTTATTATTAAGTGTGATATCCCCAAGAAACAGTGTGTGATAAGGAGCTGGATGATGGGACAAATCTAACTGCAGTTTAAATGTATGCAGAGAGCAGAGGCTTGGAGGATTAACCCCATGCAGCACTGGATGAGAGGCAAAAGACTGTTTTTTTTTTTTCATTACCACTATCTCCTGCTTATCAGCCATGCAAATTGGATCTGAGCCAAAATGGAAGACAAGCAAATGCAGTTGGTAGCTTTAAGGATGATAAGCTAACAATATACAGCACCAAAACCTGATCCAGTCTGTTCTTTTAGTGTACAGGTAGCACATTGCATTACTGGTGTTTCATATCCAACGCTTAAGCTTGAGAGACCTTTTGAGGTAACCTCTCAGCTGTATTTCCTATTGCTAATCTTGCCATATATACGCCACAGGTTATATATACCAAACCTAGTAAATCCAACATGTGAGCATTGTCTCCCTCTATTACCCTGGACTTAGTGGACTTATTGTATATCATTTCCACCCTATTCTCAGTACATCTAACAAATCGCATGGTGAGAAAAGAGCCGTGTAGAGATAGCGCACTCCATTTTACTCCTCTCCCCACTATCTCCCATCGTAGATTTTGGAAACTGGACTGTGAAGAGTAATCCTCTTGAACTGTGGTGGATCGCTTTTCTCCCCTCTCCACCTTGGATTTTTTTTTTCTTGTCTACTGGTCCAGCGTATTACGTTATTTAGGTGGCAGGCTTTAGGGGACATCGGAGGAAGGGAAAAAGGGGGATTGAGATAAATATTTTTCCGGAATTAAACCACCCGACTATATGCTATTATGCCATCGCAGCGCACCACAAAAGTAAGCCAGGCAGCAGCAGCTAAACTGGGGAAATTTGCACACGCACAAGGTCAACTTTCTGAGCAGAGCTCCCCTAAAAACAACAGTTGAGAATTTAGCATGTTGTCCAAACCACAGACCGGGGCCCCTGCTCCCATCACAAGAAAGAGTCAGGGACATCTGTCATTGGTGTGTGCACATATTAGGGCTTACTATTCTCTTGTTTCATTTCAAGAGTCATATAGATACAAGTTGAGCGCTTACACTTTACACTCTTGACAACTCCTGTGAAGGCAGTGCATCCCCCTGCAGGAAAACCTTTGGGGGAGAGGATGGAGGATGCTCAAAAGCGGTCATTATCACCAACTGTATGTGAAAGGACTACCGCCCACAAGGGGAGGGACAGCCTATTAGAGGACGACATGAACCCTCTTAAACGGGAGAAGAGGACTATAAGGGAACAAATGGCTAACTACCAGATAAAGATCGATGAAATGGAGAACAAGATGCGAAGGAAGAACGTGAGGATAGTGGGACTCCCAGAACGTAGTGAGGGTACAGATCCCACTACAGTTTTGGAAAAATGGTTTAAAGACTTATTTGGAGAACAGTCCTTCTCAACCATTTTTGGGCTGAAAAGAGTTTATAGGACCCCTCTAGACCTCCCCAATCAGGAGCTCCCCCCAAGACCCTTATTGGTAAAACTGCTTTACTATAAAGATAAAGTAATTATACTAAATAAAGACAGAGAAATGGGTAATATTCTTCACAATGACAATAGGATCTCTATGTACCCAGATTTCTCACCTGATCTGCAAAAAAGAAGGGCTACGTTTGGAGAAGTCAAACACAAATTGCAACGAATAAAATTGAACTATGCACTGCTATACCCGGCAAGACTTCGTATAAACACCCCGGGGGGGAGACTGTGTTTTCCGATACCCCGGAGGGAGTGGAGAACTGGATAGTAACCTATAGTGGGAGAGTGTAGACCATCTGACCCTGGACTTTTATTAGCAATATGATTTTGTTTAAGACACAAACCACTACACTGTTGAATAATTTAAGGAGAGAGGAGGGTGTTGGTGGTGGAAAGGGGGAGGGAACAACGAGCATACCACCCCATGTTTCTAAGGGGTGGAGCGAAGAGTTCTCTCTATTTGTGTTGTCTGTTTTGTTACGTTTGTCTTGTTTGTTTATTTTATTAAATGTGGGTTGTATGGTTTTCTGAGGGGGGGTGGGATAGGGAGGGAAGAGTGTGAGAACACAAGTTTAAAGTTGATAACACTTAAATTGATAGATGAATGTAAAGGTCACAACAGGAAGCCCCAAAATAGGCCCAGTGGGCAGGTGAATGGTGTGCATGGGTGTATGAGATGAAACAAGTGGGTTGTTTGGTACAAAAGACTGTGTGAACACAATTATAGGCATGAGAGGAGGTACGGATGTATGGGATGGAATGAGTGGTGGGTCTGGCACGAAAGTTTGTTCGATTTAAATCACAGGTATGAGAAGAGACACTATGGAGTCACAAAAAATGATACGAGAAAACCATATACATTTGAAAAGGCACTGGTTAGATTCACTAAAAAATTAAACTTTGATGGTTATGCACACCCAGGTTTAAAAATTAATTTTGTGCTCATGGAATGTCCTGGGAATGGGAGATACATAGAAAAAAGCAGCAGTCCTCCTGATTGCAAAGACATACAAGGTGGCTATCCTTTGTTTGCAGGAGACACATCTTACTAAAATCTCTATTCCCCAATTGAGATGGAGGAACTACAGCACACAGTTCCATTCAGTACACACCTCCTATTCTAAGGGAGTGAGTATATTTGTTAGATCAGGGGTGGCTTTCTCTTGTATGCAAGCTAAGGTGGATGAATATGGGAGATTCATTTTTTTTATTTTGTAAGATTGAGAACAGAGTCTGTGTATTGGCAAATGTGTACCTCCCTCCACCCTTTAACGTTTCAATCCTTTGTGAGCTTGCCGAGAGTGCCGGTGATAGTAACGGGGGACTTCAATATGGTAATGGACCAGAGACTTGATAGGTTCCCCCCGGGGACACTAACGGGTGGTGTCACGGATAGCCGACTCCCCGATTTTTTTTTTTTTTTTTTCTTGGGAATATGGAATCCGGAGGCCCGACAATACTCGTGCTTCTCCAGGACACATTCGACACTCTCCAGGATCGACCTAGTGCTGGGAAATGACGAAATGATGTCTATCATAAAGAATGTGAACTACAGACCAAGGGGTCTGTCGGACCATTCCCCAGTGACGATATCACTAGAACTGGGCGAGCGTAACCATCCTGGGGAGTGGAGGATAAACCCATTTTGGATCGAACTGATGGAGGATCCGAATGAGATGTTGGCATCAATGGGGGAGTTTCTCGATTTGAATAGAGGTACCACCTCAGAAGGAATAGTGTGGGACACTCTGAAGGCTTTCTTAAGAGCCATAATGATCCAACAAATCTCAAAAATTTAAAAACAGACTAAGGACTGGGAGAGACTAATAGGAGAGAGGGTAACTACAGCAGAGGAACAGTATATCAATGACCCAACACCGGATAGACTTAGGAAATGGATAGAGGAACAAAATTATTGATTAATGACTCTTAGAAAAATAGAGAATAAACATCTCTTCCAGAAACAATTTGCCTTTAGAGAGGGGGAAAGTGCGGGACGTATGCTGGCACAATTAGTCAGGGTGAACTCCCCCCCATCCGTTATACCCACGATAACTATAGGAGATGGAAGGGTATCCTCATATACTCCAGAAATAGTGGGCAAGTTTAAAGAATATTATGAGGACTTGTATAGATCACAACAGGAGGAAATGGGGGATGAAATGGACAGCTTTTTCAGGGATCTGAATTTCCCCTGTCTCGATGAAACTGATAGAACTGAGTTAGATAGACCTATAACGATAGAGGAAATAGAGGGTCACTATTGAGATGGCGCAACAGAAATCCCCGGGCCCAGACGGACTCCTGACCGAGATATATCGGCAGTATGGGAAGGTATTGCTTCCCGAGCTGTTGAGGGTATTGAACTGGTCATTAATGAGGGGAGAGCTCCCCTCATCGATGATGGAGTCCACCATACACAAGGGAGGTAAAGACCCACTTGATCCTGCCTCATATAGGCCTATCGCTTTATTAAACACTGACATAAAAATACTGGCAAAGGTCTTGGCGGCTAGGGTGAACAAGGTTATACTGAAACTCATTCACCCTGATCAATCAGGTTTAATACCCGGAAGAACTACTAGCACAAATATAAGGAGGGTATACTTGAATCTTCAGGTCCCTACGGATGAGAGTGGAGAGAGGGCTATTTTGTCTTTAGATGCCGCCAAGGCCTTTGATAGTCTTGAGTGACAGTATCTCTGGAGAGTTATGGAGATGGTCCAATTTGGACCGGGTTTCATGTAATGGGTAAAAATGCTTTATAGGGCACCAGAAGCCAGAGTAAAGGTGAATAATGAAAAGTCCAATAAATTTAGACTGAGGAGGGGGACAAGACAAGGGTGTCCCTTGTCACCCCTCCTCTTTGCCATTGCAATTGAACCTCTGGCCATTGCCCTGCGGTCTTCTGCTCAGGTGAAGGGTCTTAGAAGGGAAGAAAAAGTGGCATTATACGCGGATGACCTACTGTTATTCCTTGGCGATACACAGGATTCCCTTCAGAAAGCTATGGACATCATTAACAAATTTCCGGACTTATGATAAATTGGGAAAAATCTAGCCTTCTGCCAGTAGATCCTCTGGGAAGCCCCTTGCCTGAGGAGGTGACCCAGATCCAAGTAGTAAGTAAATTTAAATACCTAGGAATAAACGTATTCAGAGACCCTCAACAGTACACTGCAGATAATATAATTCCGTTACTGAATAAATTTAGGAGGAAGACAAAAGTGTGGAAACAACTACCATCATCTGTGGCAGGTCGCTGTAATTTAATCAAAATGATATGGATGCCACAGCTTCTCTATGTACTGCATAACTCCCCAATTTGGTTATATAAAATGTGGTTTCAAAAGATAGATATGGTGTTCAGGGAACTGATTTGGAATGGTGGGTCGGCAAGAATTTGATTACTTTGCAGTTACAAAAACAGGAAGGAGGAGTAGCACTCCCACATCCCTCTAGCGTCACAACTCCAGTATATGGGGGGGGGGGGGTGTGTAATTTAGAAGGGGGAGAGGCAGGGAGAAAAATGCTCCTACAAAATACGCCACATGACTCAATAGTGGAAGCTCTGGAGGCAGGATCCTTCCCATTAGGACTCCCTACTTTGAGTTTAATGACGAGAGTGTGGGACACAGCGAAGGCCATATTAAAATACAGAGGATTTAATGAGTATACCCCCTTATGGAAGAATAGTAAATTGGGAGAACTGCCGAAGATGGGGACAGTAAGAGAATGGGAGAGATGTGGAATAAAATTTATCGCTCAGCTATACCAAGATGGTGCCCTGAAAACCTTTCAGGAACTGAGAGATTATTTTGCTCTACCAAATAAATCCTTCTATAAGTATTTGCAGGTCAGGCACGCACTGGAGGAGCAGTTTAGAGGGAGGACCTTAGAATGGAGCGCAATCCCAGTTCTTCAAAAAATAATTAATGCAGAAACAGGAAAAGGTTTAATTTCGAAAATATACTCACATATAAACAAGGGGAGAATGGGAGGGATAGAGACCCCTATGTACAAGAGGATGTGGGAAAAAGATGTGGGAGATATCTTCGAAATACAATGGAATCGAATTCTTGAACTGGCTCCATTGGTATCACTCTCTCCCTCTCAGAGGATGTCACATCTGTTCTTATTATATAGAACTTATTATACTCCTCGTAAACTTTTTCAATTTGGCCGACGGCCGGATGCAAGCTGCCCCCAGTGCGGGGACATGGAGGGAAACATGATTCATATGTTTTGGAGATGCCTGAAGTTGATCCGCTACTGGACGGAGGTGAGAGGAACCATTGATTGGGTGTTTGTAACCTCCACCAGGATGGAGGCGAAGTATTGTCTCCTGGGATTAGTTGAGGGAGTTGGAAACCCGGGAAGCAGCCAGACGGCGGTCCTGAGATGCCTATTTCAGGCAAGGAAATTGATTGCCCTAAGATGGTTGTCTGTGTCACCTCCGTCCGGTAGAGAATGGATAAATAGCATGAATGTGGTAATTCTTAAAGAGAAAGCGTTATATATAAAACAAGGGACTTTAAAGAAATATGACAAGGTGTGGAAACCTTGGTGGGAAGCCAGAGGGATTGATATGTGAATAATAATAGTGTGAAAAATAAATATTTTAACAATGAAAAGTGACCCAATAAGAATTAAAGTAAGAGGGCAAATAAAGAGGTGGAAATGTGCGAGAATGGGGATGGGAGCCAAGATTGATAGAGTGGGAATCTAGCTTACATGGAACATCAGCTAGGATGGCCCTCATGATACCAATCCCCTCTAAGGCCACCCAAGATATGAACAATCCTTTTTTATATTTTTATCTGATAAGGTGATGGGAGGGAGGGGGGGACTGAGGGGATGTTCAATTTTGATGTATTTTGTAAACAAAATAAATATCTTAATAAAGAAATAAAGTTTAAAAAAAAAGTTCACACAAAGTTTAGGTCTGTTCACAGGGTTCTGGTGCGAGCCGAACAGGGGGTTGTTCGGCTCATCCTTACTCCTGATATTAATGTCTCAACATGGGCAAAAAGAGACATAACACTAGTCTTAGACCTATATGTAGAGGGAGTACTGAAACCTTTTCCTAAGATTAAAAAGGAGTTCAATCTCCCAAATAAGGAGTACTATCAATACCTTCGAATAACACACTGCATAATTCACTCACCTAATATCTATCAAAAGATTCCTACCCATCTATCAAAATTTTGGTTTGGAGACACCCCACACATTAAAGGTATATCACTTTTCTATCAAGTGCTTAAAAATAAGACATTTTTCACTAAAACCCGACCCCAGATCAAGTGGAAAACAGAAATAGGGACTCAATTTACAGACGAGCAATGGGCAGAGGCCTTAAAAGCAATGTACAAAGTAACTAAATCAGCCAATCTGTGGGAATTATCCTTTAAGATTGCCTTTAGATGGTACAGGACCCCACATGTCCTACATATAATAGACTCCACCAATTCACCTCTATGTTGGAGAGAGTGCGGAATCCACGGCTCACTCCTACACCTCCTGTGGCCATGTAGGTTTCTTATTCAATACTGGTCTGTGGTTTTCAACCTCATTCAGGAAGTGACGCATATTCAGATCAATCCCTCTCCGGAACTTGCGATATTGAATATAGGAATTGATAACTTCCCCTACTCGATCAGAGGTACAAACACGCATATCCTACTGGCGGCTAAATTAACTCTTACATGCAATTGCCACTCCAAACTGAGTCCTTCTTATTCAGAAGTCATAGCTACCACCCAGTTACACACACACACACACACACACACACACACATATATATATATATATATATATATATATATATATATATATTCACATCCAGCAAAGGCTTCCTAAGATCAAGACAAGCAGAGTGGTCTCTATGGTCCATCTGGTACAATAAAGTCATTCATAAGTCTACCCCATAAAAATGCAATAGATTACATAGTCGCTCATGCTGTTCTAACCACTTTTTTATGACGCATCCACCATGCCAGAGGTGGGTATGAAATGATTGGTGTAAGGAGCTTAGTTTACTTCGAGAATATTAACAACCTCGATTCCCTACACTTATTTCTTTACATCTCTTGTCTTTTTTCTGTCCGAATAACTCCCACAAAGCATAACAGACAATTAGACCTCAGCTGGTAATTCAACTTCATATGTGGACAAGTATATTAAAGTCTTGTTTCTCCCCCCCAGTCACAGCTTGCACCCAGATGGGGTGGCCGAGGTTCGAGGGAACAGTTATCATATTTATCCATGCTCTATTCTGTCCACCGACCCACCATTTGAAGGTTATCTTAGCCCTTGTACACACGATCGGAGAATCCGTCGGAATGTGTCCTATCGGACCGTGTTGTCGGATAATCCGACTGTGTGTGGTATGCATCGGACTGATTCCGTTGGAATATCCGTCGGACCCAATTTTCCAACTTGTTGGAAATATTTTCTGACCAACTGGGCCGATCACACATACTCCGTTCATGTGTAGCCTACTCCGACGGATAAGGTGCCACGCATGCTCACATTCAAATTCTGACACGGAAGCGCTCGTTCGGGTAAAACTACTGCTCGTAAGCGATATAGCACATTCGCTGCAATGTTAAAAATTCTTTCATCAAGCGCATTCTCTTGTTCTTTACAATGCTGCAAGAACGAACTTCTTTTGATGCTCATAGTCACACACACTTCCCCCGAACGTATTTCATTACTCTTTTTTTAACCATTTCAGCAATACAATTTTAGTTTGCGTCACATCTACACAATTTTAGATTTGGTTTATTCTTTTTTGGATGCTTTTTTTTTTTTTTAATTCCTAAAAATCTCCTTTAAAGACAGTTTGCTCATTTCTCCTTTTTTTGGGGTGTTTCTTGTGTGTAAACTTACCACAACAACATTATTTTATTTTTTATCTTTGGTTTTTCTTTTTAGTGTTGGTACCCATTGTTATTCATTTAACTTTATATTTTTAAAATGTACCTGCCTGCTCACAAATAAACTGGCCTTTTGGAAGGAAAACACATTACACAAGTATTTCATCAAACAAAAAAAAAAAAAACTTTATTTTGGTCGCTATAAAATAAAAATAGGAACGCAGCACTGGAGAAACTTCTTAACTTTGGTGCACCCTTTGGCCCCCAGGGCAGACATGAACAAATTCTAATAGAAAAAATTGGTGGCCTAAGGAGTACATATCTCAGGGAGAGAAGTCTGGTCCCGAAATCCTAGAGAACAGGAAATTCAGATGCCATTTCTGTCCCCAGGATGTGAATCTTCAAGAGGCTGCATCTTCTGGCAGACCAGACTGAACCCAGGCCATCACTCTCTCGTCTTCCTTGGGCACTTCCCACCAGGCATCCTTCCAGGCTGTGGCTCGGCTCCTGTAGTTGAGGCAGGAGGAGAAGGAGGGCATTGTTCTACCTCCTGGCTGCCACTTGCCACAGCCTCCCCCCGACTGAGGTCTTCCTGTGTATGAGAAGGGGATATAGTTTTAGTTTTTTGCTCATCAATCACACCATTTTGTGCTCCTGGCTTTTGCAAATTGAATGTTACCAAATAGAACAGACTATCATTCTGAGACCAGCATTTTTCTTTCCCGTCCCAATCATTTTTGGTCACTACTGTCTATTGAGATGTAAACCACTTTGAGAAATCACAACTTACTGATCAATAAGAACATCTAGTTAACATCATTAAATGTAACACAAGAAATATGTTCAACAATGCAATACCTGGCTCAAGCTGGGCCCCACCACATGTTGCTGCCTGGAAGGCCCAGGTTGGACATCAGAAGCCTCAGCTGGGGGTGAAGGATGCCTTGAAGGAAGACTGGAGAGTGGTGGCCTGAGTGGTGGCCTGGGTACCCCTTGGTCTACCAGAAAATGCAGCCTGTCAAAGTGAACCATCCTGGGGGAATAAACGGCATCTGGATCTCCTGCTCTCAAGGACTCCAGGTGCTTCTTTCTCTCCCTGAAATATGTAAGCTTCATGGCCCCAATTTTCCGATTCAGATAGTCCATGTCTGCCGTGGGGACCATGATACGCACCAAAGAAAGCAGTTTCTCCAATGCTGCATTCCTCTTTGTTCTGTTGACATAAAACTTGTTGTGGAACTGCCACAGGCAGGGCATCTCCATGTACAGCTCTATGAATAGACCCATAAAGTTTGCATTTTTGAAAGGATCCATATTGTCTGCAAGACACAACACAAGACAAACCCTCAAATACTAATAATGCCATTAAAAACCCTCCTAATCTTGTCCCAACATCGGCCTAGATAGAAGCAGTCTAGTCTAGGGAAGCACCAACTTAAAAATTTTACCTTCGTTTACACGTTCGTCACATCCACGCCTCGCTCTCTTCCCAGATCGTACGGGCGATACACGTGTGTTGCGTTTTATGTACAGTGCCCCATGCGTCAAACTTCGCCCGCCCCTGACGTTCTTTCCAGACTATTCCCCGCCCCTTCGCTTCTGGCGCAGTGGGGAGAGCACATGGTGGAGAGAACACAGGTGCGCACTAATAATAGTTCCACTAACGAGGAGGAGGGTGAGGAAAGCCCGGAGCCTGAAACGTCCCGATCCAGGAAGACAAGATTTAAGGCCTCAAATATGTCTTTTGGAGAGATGTTGGAGATGGTTGACATATTGAACAGGACCGACTATGATGGGAAGTATGGACCTTACCCAAACCCAAATATCAGAAAGGCCAAGATCATGAATAAAGTTGTGAAGAGTCTTCAGAAGAATTTTGGGGTACACCGATCCAAGAATCAACTGAGAAAACGCTGGTCAGACCGAAAACTGAGGGAGCACGAGCAGTACCTTAGGATCAAGCGTGTTCTTAAAGTAAGTAGTTGTCGTGTGTTCATATGATTATTCTTGCTTGCATACTGCATGTGCTTTGATTTCATGTTGTGCATTTTAAAATGGCCACTTTCAAGTTCATGGTTTCGTTCGTTCATATGAAAAATCGTTCTGCAGGGAAGTATTCCAGCTTAACAAAGTGTACCCAATAATGTTCTCACCTTGGAACTCGGCCCAAAAACACAATTGTACAACACTTCCAAGCAATGTTTATGATTCCTATTTCTGCCCTCTGTGTGCTAATTATTCTTTGTTTACATTCTCATAGGGGAGAGAAGACTTGACAAGTATGAGGACACCAGGGACCACACCCCTCCCGAAGAAGGGCAACTTCCAAAAGCAGAAACAGAGGAGCAGGAGCAGGAGGAGGAGGAGGAAGGAGAGATCGTGGAGGTTGGACAAATTGTCACCACAACAGGTGAGTGTCGGAGAACACAGCTTCCGGTAAGCTCATCAAAGTATATCACCATATTTTGATTACATGGTGTGTTTGTTTGCTTTGTTTTGTAGGTGATGTGGAAGAAGATTCCCGTTTTACCAGTGAAAGTGCCCAGATCTTGATCGGGGAGATAATGGGGTGCAATCGGGATTTGGAAATTATCCAACAAAACATCAATGATGTTAAAAATAAAATGAAGAACATCATTGATGTTTTGGGGAGAGTGTGAAACAACAAAAACTAGACAGGGTTTTATTTTTGCTATTTTAACCACTTGACCACTGGGCACTTAAACACCCTTAATAACCAGACCAATTTTCAGCTTTCGGTGCTCTCACATTTTGAATGACAATTACTCAGTCATGCAACACTGGACCTATATGAAATTTTTGTCCTTTTTTTCACACAAATGGAGCTTTCTTTTGGTGGTATTTAATCACCACTGGGTTTTTTTATTTTTTGTGCTATAAAAGAAAAAATACAGAAAATTCTGTAAAAAAATGAATTTTTCTTCGTTTCTGTTATAAAATTTAGCAGATTAGTAATTTTTTCTTCATAAATTGGGGCCAAAATTTATACCACTACATATCTTTGGTAAGAATAAGTACAAATTGGTGGATATTATTTGGTCTTTGTGAAAGTGGCGGCACAGTGGTGTAGTGGTTAGCACTCTCACCTAGCAGTAAGAAGGGTCGCTGGTTCAAATCCCAACCACGACACTACCTGCCTGGAGTTTGCATGTTCTCCCTGTGCCTGCATGGGTTTCCTCCGGGTACCCCGGTTTCCTCCCACAATCCAAAGACATGCAGGTAGGTTAATTGGCTTCTGTCCAAAATTGGCTCTAGTATATGAATGGGGACCTAGGATTGTGGGCTCCTTGAGGGTAGGGACTGGTGTGAGTGTACAGGGATGGGGACAGTTATAGACATTCACTCAGGTTGAACTGGATGGACTGGTGTCTTTATTCAACCTTACTGACTATGAAACTATGAAAGTTATAGAGTCCACAAGCTATGGTGCCAATATCTGAAAATTGATCACACCTGAAGTACTGACGGCCTATTTCAATTCTTGAGACCCTAACATGCCAGAAAAGTACAAATGACCCCTTTTTGGAAAGAAGACATTCCAAGGTATTTAGTAAGAGGCATGATGAGTTTTTTGAAGTTGTCATTTTTTCCCACAATTCTTTGCAAAATCAAGATTTTTTTTACTTTTTTTTTTTTTTTTCACAAAATTGTCATATTATCAGTTTATTTCTCACACAGCATATGCATACCACAAATTACACCCCAAAACACATTCTGCTATTACTCCCGAGTACGGTGATACCACATGTGTGAGACGTTTACACAGTGTGGTCACATACAGAGGCCCAACATGCATGGAGCGCCATCAGGCGTTCTGGAGCAACCAGGACAATTCTGACATTTCTCTCCTACATGTAAAAATCATCATTTATTTGCTAGAAAATTACATAGAATCCCAAAACATTATATATGTTTTTTTAGCAAACACCCTGGAGAATACAATGGTGGTCGTTGCAACTTTTTTATCTCGCACGGTATTTGCGCAGCAATTTTTCGAATGCTTTTTTTTTGGAAAAAAAACAGTTTTGTGCTTAAAAAAAAAAAACACAGTAAAGTTAGCCCAATTTTTGCATAATGTGAAAGATGAAGTTACACCGAGTAAATCAATACCCAACATGTCACTCTTCAAAATTGCACAGGCTCGTGGAATGGCGCCAAACGTCGCTACTTAAAAATCCCCATAGGCGACGATATAATTTTTTTTTTACTGGTTATATGTTTTGAGTTACAGAGGAGGTCTAGGGCTAGAATTATTGCTCTCGCTCCAACGTTCACAGCGATACCTCACATGTGTGGTTTGAACACCGTTTTCATATGTGGGCGGGACTTACGTATGCGTTCGCTTCTGCATGCGAGCACATGGGGACAGGGGCGCTTTAAAAAAAATATATATATATATATATTATTGTTCATTTTACTTTATTTATTTTAGTTTGACATTTTTTTCCCCAAAAATAAATTTTTTGATCACTTTTATTCCTATTACAAGGAATGTAAACATCCTTTGTAATAGGAATATGGCATGACAGGTCCTCTTTACAGTGAGATATGGGGTCAATAAGACCCTGCATCTCATCTGTAAGCTGGGAAGCCTGAAAAAAAAAAAAGATTCTGGATTTGATCGTATTGGCGAGTCGGTAGAAGCACTGGAGGGCGGCGGGAGGGGGGCGGTGTCTATGGCTGGGTATTGCAGGGTATCACCGACTATGGCTGGGTATCTCAGAGTATGGCGTTGCAGAGTATTGCATTGCAGAGCATTGCAGAATATTGGAGGGTGTTGCAGAGCATTGCAGAGTGTTGCACGGTATTGGCGGGTGTTGCAGAGCATTGCAGAGTGTTGCAGGGTATTGGTGGGTGTTGCAGAGCATTGCAGAGTGTTGCAGAGTGTTGCAGGGTATTGGCGGGTGTTGCAGGGTGTTGCAGAGTGTTGCAGAGTGTTGCAGAGTGTTGCAGGGTGTTGCAGGGTGTTGCAGGGTGTTGCAGGGTGTTGCAGGGTGTTGCAGGGTGTTGCAGGGTATTGCAGAGTAATGGCAGGGAATTGAGGGGTTAATTTTCGGTGAGCAGCTATGTGGGCACTGCAGATGCAGCCCACATCGCTGCTGACACCGATCTCTTCCCCCTCCGCTGTTCCGATCGGTACAGAGAGGGGGAGGGAGGAACCGCCGTCATAACATGAAGCCGGTTTGTTTACAAGTGATCACTCCGTCATTTGTCACGCTATGTCACGCTATGTCACGGTCACGGATGCTCTCGAGTGCGCGCCCCAGGGGGCGTGCGAGTGCGGAATTCTGGGAGGACGTCATATGACGGCCTCCCAGAGTTAAGAAACCGCCCTGTAGCCGTCATTCGGCTATAGGCCGGTTATTAAGTGGTTAAAAACAAAATGTGTTTATCGAAATTCCAAATTTGGAAGATGCACAGAGTGTGTAAACATGCGCTATCTCCCATCATGGGTGATCAATGTACATGTTTTGTGTAAAGTGTCTGAGATGAAGGGCTTGCAGCCCCAAAGCATGTACATTGATCCCCCATGATGGGAGATAGCACATGTTGACACACTGTATGCATCTTCCAAATTAGTTTTTTTCAGGGGTGACACCCCATGTGATGAAGGCAATATCAGCCCAGTTTGTACATACTCATGTCTGATATTGTCTTCACTTTTCAAAGTTGAACTTTGTAAGTTCCTGTGTTCTGTATTTTACGGTTTGATACATGCCTGTTTACACAAAAACAACAAGGAAAGAAAATACTTATTTAAACTCTGTTTTGGATACACAAAATCTCTTGGTTTGTTGTAAAAACCTTTTCGAAACGCACATGTGAATGTGCTTGTATTAACCACTTGCTGCCCGCCCTATTACAAATTGACGGTGGCAAAGTGGTTTCATAATCCTGATCGGACGTCATATGACGTGATCAGGATTATGAGCCGCTGATCGATGTTGCGGGGTGTCAGTCGGACACCCGGCAACTACGATCCCGGTTAAGAGTCTCCGACGGAAACTCTTTACCACGTGATCAGCCGTGTCCAATCACGGCTGATCACAGTGTAAATAGGAAGAGCTGGTGATCGGCTTTTCCTCACTCGCGTCTGTCAGACGCGAGTAGAGGAGAGCCGATCGGCTGCTCCTCTGACAGGGGGGGTCTGTGCTGATCGATTATCAGCACAGCCCCCCCGAGGATGCCCACACTGGACCACCAGGGACGCCACCAGACCACCAGGGATGCTAAGCAAAAGGTAATCCTCCCTAGACCACCAGGGATGCCAGTCAGCACAATGGATGCCAATCAGTGCCCATAATGGATGCCAATCAGTGCCCACAATGGGCATCACTGATTGGCATGCATTATTGTTTGGCACTGATTGGCATCCATTAGTACAGTATAACACCAATGCTGCCTATCAGTGCCCACCTGTGCCGCCTATCAGTGCCCACCTGTGCCGCCTATCAGTGCCCACCTGTGCCGCCTATCAGTGCCCACATGTGCCGCCTATCAGTGCCCACCTGTGCCGCCTATCAGTGCCCACCCATGCCCATCTGTGCCGCCTATCCATGCCCATCTGTGCCGCCTATCCATGCCCATCTGTGCCGCCCATCTATGCCAATCCGTGCCAGCTATCAGTGCCAATTTGTGCCACCTATCAGTGTCCATCCGTGTCGCCCATCCGTGTCGCCCGTCAGTGCCACCTGTCAGTGTCGCCTATCAGTGTCCATCAATGCTACCTCATCAGTGCCACTTCACTGGTGCCACATCATTGGTGCCCATCAGTGCCGCCTTATCAGTGCCCATCAGTGTAGCCCCATCAGTGTCCATCAGTGAAGGAGAAAACATACTTATTTAAAAAGTTTTGAAACTGAAACAAAAAAAAAAAAATTTTTCAAAATTTTCGGTATTTATTTATTTGTAGCGCAAAAAATAAAAACCGTAGAGGTGATAAAATACCATCAAAAGAAAGCTCTATTTGTGGGAAAAAAATTATAAAAATTTAATTTGGGTACAGTGTAGCATGACCGCGCAATTGCCATTCAAAGTGCGACAGTGCTGAAAGCTCAAAATTGGTCTGGGCAGGAAGGTGTTTAAGTGCTTGGTATTAAAGTGGTTAAAAAGTTGAATTCTCAACAATGTGTGGCTTCCTTTTTCATTGCGCCAAACATGTATTTGGAGTAAAATTTTAGTTTGCGGTGAGAAGGGGTGTTATTTACTAAAGAAAACTCCACTTTGCACTCCAAGTGCAGTTTCAGGTGTACTTTTGCAGTGCACTTGTAGTGCATAGTGGAAGTGCCTTTAGTAAAAAAACACCCACAGTGATGTGTAAATTTGGACAATAATGCCATTTTCCTGCCATGGTGCTGAAAATGAGTACGATTGTGGTCAGTAAAGCACTACATACATTAGTTACCAAAAACAAGGTGTGTATGTAGCAGACCCACAACATAATAAGCTTATCTGAAGAAGAGACTGTCCCCTCATCACGCTCAGAAATTGGGTTTGCACTGTTGGTGAAAAAAGCACAAGGAAAAACCTACATTTAAATTTAATTTTAAAATTCAAAATCCTCTCGTCTGGGGTGAGGGTCCTCATCGGGAAAGGCCTCAAAATCCTTTTTCATTGTGCATAAAATGTATTTGTAGTCAAATTTTAGTTTGTGCTGAGAAGGAGTGTGATTTAATAAAGGCAACTCCACTTTGCACTCCAAGTGCAGTTTCAGGTGTACTTTTGCAGTGCACTTGTAGTGCATAGTGGATGTGCTTTTAGTAAAAAAACACCCAGAGCGAGGTGTAAATTTGGACAATCATGCCATTTTCCTGCCATGGTGCTGAAAATGAGCACGATTTTGGTCAGTAATTCACTACATACATTAGTTACAAAAAGAAGGTGTGTGTGTGTAGCAGACCCACAACATAATAAGATTATCTGAAGAAGAGACTGTCCCCTCATCTCGCTCTGAACTTGGGTTTGCACTGTTGTTGAAAAAGGCACAACTTAAAAAAAACTGGCAAAGTGGGAGGCCACAGTCTGCCATTCCTGTGGCGTTGAAGGACACTGTGTAGTGAAACAAGTACAAAAATTTGTAATTTGACAAATCAACATTGCAAGCAGATTAGACACCCACATTTTTGGTCAAAATTAGTATAACATTTTGGCAACTGAGTATTTAAAGCCTAAAGTATAAGGTCCCCTTATGAGAGTCATCACCCCCCCATCCCCCCCCCCCATATGATGGGCCCTTGCTAAAAAATGAGGGGGGTGCTTAGGACAGGTAACCCTCTCCACTTGATTGAGAGCTGAATGCCTAAATAATGTATGATACTTTGGGAAGCCCCTCCTTAGTTACACTATTGGCAGCCCACAGGACAGGTAAGAAGTGTCATAATAACAAAATGGAAGCACATTTTGACATTCTGCTATTACATAGCAAGAAAATTAATGTGTTAAAAAAATAAAAATAGCATTTGAAAGTATTGAGACAGGCCCTTACACTACATGCTTTGGTGAATTCATCCATAAATGTGATCATGGAAAAGGTAGGTATAGTGTGTATTGGGTTTGGTCAAGTCATCAGATAGAAGATTGCTATCAGCTGAGCTAGCAGTTGGGGAGAGGGGGGTTACTAATGAGTTTGGCACAGCTCCAAAAATAAAAAAAGGTCACTTTGCATGAATTGAAGCACACACATCACATTTGTAGACATTTTAGGGGGTGTTTAGGGGAAAGTAATACTATGGAGCTGCCAAAAGACATTAAGTGACTAGACTATAGTTTTATGGGCCAAGAAGAGCATGGTGGGAAAGTTAGTGAGGCAAATCTGCATGAGGACAAAGGGGCAAAGCATATGAATTAGAGCATATTGCAATGATGGTAATTAGGGAATGAGGAAAGAAATGCAAGACATTAGCAATCATGAAATACATAGAATGTGATGTTTAAGGATAAAACTTATCTTCATATAGTCCTTCTGCAGGACCTGAATGATGGCAGAACAGGTCTCTGGAATAATGATCCCCAGAGCCTGGGGGGAGATGCCTGTAGAGAACTTGAGGTCCTGAAGACTTCTCCTTTTTGCAAATAGTGCAAAGTGGCAATGAGCCTCTGCTCCGGAGTGATGGCTTGCCACATGCAGGTATCCTGCCTGGTGATATAAGGGGTCAGCAAAGCCAGCAGACGGTGAAAAACGGGGTCCGTCATCCGGAGAAAATTCCTAAAATGATCAGGATTATTCTTGCGGATCTCATGGAGCAAAGGCATGTGCGAGAACTGGTGACGCTGGCGCAACCAATTCTTGGTCCACAAACGCCTACCCTCCCTGTTCATGGACCGGGCTTGTGTCAAAGTAAGAACTCCAACACGAAGCCCCTGCACAGCACAAACTGTAGGACGAGTACGTAGAGGAAACATGGTTTGAAAACGGTCGGCTGGTCAGAACGGACACCAGAAAGCACCGATAAACAGCAAGGCCTGAAAGAACGACCTGAATAGCAGAAGCAAGCAGACAATAAAAAATGCCTTTCAAAGCGTACTATACCAAGATATAGTCCACAATGAGAAACAAATACTTTTCGTCTCTCCCCAAACTTCTACTAACACGAGATCAGCAGAAGGAGCCCAAAGGGTGCCGGACGTGGTGCTGAACTTCCCTTTTCTAGTCCCGCCGTACATGGCTTACGTCACCGCGTTCTTGGCAACCGCTAAATCTGACACCTGGGTCCGACCGTGTGTATGCAACAGTTTCGGACACAATCCGTCGGACAAAATCCATCGGATTTGGTTGGCAAAATGTCTGACCGTGTAACATAACATGCAATGTTAATGCTAGGATTGCTTCTCTTGCACAGTGTATGGCACATCAGTTTTGTCAGTTTTGTAATGTTTTGTTCAATGTCTTGCTTTGTTGTTCAATTTACATGGAAAATTCAATAAAAATCAATTTAAACTAAATTCATTGGTGTCAGGGTTTCATTCTTTTTTTAATCGAAAAACAAACTTTATTGAAAGGAGCAGAAAACAGGGTAAAAAAGCAGACATGGCAAACATGCCAATGGTACAAAAGGTAACATAGGCCAACATGGCCAAGGCAGTATTGCATATATGAGTACATTGGATTAGCTGTGCTGTATAAGAAGACACTCATCATTGGTAAAGTCATTATAAAGCCACTGTGTATCAGCCAGGGTAGGAGGGGCAAACAGAAAAAAAAAGAGAAAATTAATACAAAAATAACTAAAAACTAAAAAGGGGGGGGGAGAGGGGGGAGGAGGAGGGGAAGATAATAAGAGGAGGCCCAAGGGGTGGAAGAAACACAGAAAGGGAGAGGCAGAGGGGGGAGGGGGGTAAGGGATCAATATAGCAGCAAATCAGGTACATGTCTCCCCATCTTCCAGCCATCTACCCCAGATCTGCTCATATTTAAGTGGACATCCTCTATGTGCATAAATCAATTTCTTATATGGAAGGGTATCGTTAATCTCCTTCTTCCAGCACTGCACAGTGGGGGGGGGGGGGGGGGGGGGGGGAGGGCCTGCATCCAGCCACGAGCAATCGCTTTTCTCGCTAGGAACAGCGTTTCATGTAAAAAGGTGCGAAGGGGTTTGTCAGCGTCTAACTCTGGCAACAGACCAAGCAGGCACATCTTCGGGCCAAGGCTAGCAGGAGAGCCCATCTGATCATGGAGAAAGTGAATCACCTGTATCCAGTAAGTTTGGATAACCGGACAGGACCATATGAGGTGATAAAAGGAGCCCGGGGCGTGGTCGCATAAGCGGAATCCTGGATTATACATTGGTTTGAACCGTGCTTTCCTCTGGGGAGTCAAGTATGTCCTATGTATGATGTACAACTGCGTAAGGCGGTCCGACAGCTTGGGGGAAACTCTCTCTTCACATCCCCCAAGACTTCATCCCACTCCTCATCCTCGATTATTCCAACATCCACCTCCCATCTGGTCTTAGCAGCATAAGCCAATGTCGCGGTGCCTGGGAGATGGATGGTGGAGTAGAGGGTGGAAATCAACTTGGTTGGCTCATCAACCTTTGGATTATGTCAACTATAGGGAGGACTGTCAGGGTTGGGTTGGAGCCAGCGAATTGAGTCTGTAAAGCATGTCGGAGCTGTAAGTACCTGAAGAGGAGATGGTTAGGGAGTGAGAATTCTTCCTTTAACGTTTGAAATGATTTCAGCCCAGTGTTTGTCATAGTTTGGTGCACGTATAGGATCCCATAACGTATCCAGACCGCGGGGTCTGGAACGGACAACAGTTCGGGCAAATGAGTGTTGAACCAGAGGAGGTGTATAGGAATGGACCTGCGGGGTCCCAATTTTTTTTCAGGGCTGTCCGCCAGATCCTCCGGTGATGTGTCAGCATGTCTACTTTGTGATGGGGGGAACGTCCTGACAATGGGGCCCGAAGGACCGACTGAAGTGGGGTATGGGCTGGGTCGCCCGGGCGTTGGCAAAGTAGTGTCTGGTATCTTGGTAGCTCGCTCTTGTCAAAATGATAAAAGTGGGACAATTGGGAGGCAAGATAATAATCCTGGAATCTGAAAGAGCAGCCCCTCCCAATGTCCTGGATTCTTCAGAATTTTCCAAGACAATTTGTGTCTGCTGTGACCCCATACAAATGAAATAAGAAATTGATTCGATTTTTTTTGAACATTTTTGTGGTATGTATAGGGGTGCATGCCGCACCAAAATAAAGTATCTTAGGTAGAAGTATCATTTTGACCAGACTGATGCGTCCCATAACACCTAGAGGTAGTCTGGCCAGGTCTGTGTCTTGTTCTTGATCAGGGTATCCAGGGGTTCAATGTTTAGAGGCACGTAGTCTGTCAGCGATCTAGTGACCTGGACTCCTAAATACTTGATCACAGAAGACTCTAGGGAGATTCAGAGGAGGGTAAGTGGGGTACAGGGGGGAAATGATCAAGTGGGAGGATCTGGGATTTAGACCAGTTGATACTCAGACCCGAGTGACTACCAATACAGTCCATGGTGTGAAGGGCTGCAAGAAGGGAGGGACCCGAATCGGCTAAGTAGAGGAGTGTATCGTCAGCATACATCCCGATCTTCTCCTCCAGATTCCCTATCTTAAGGCCAGGATTCTGGTGTCTGCGCGAACCATAATAGCAATGGTTCCACAGCCAAAGCATATAGCATGGGAGAGAGGGGGCAGCCTTGTCGGGTCCCCCTCGCCAGCGGGAACTGGTCAGAGAGCCAGCCATTCACGAACACCTTGGCCTTTGGGGATTGATTTACAGGAGTTGGACCCATCGAATAAAGTTGGGGCCAAGTCCAAATCCCGAAAGGCACTCCCACAGGTAGTTCCACTCCACGGAGTCGGAGGCCTTGGCAGCATCTTAGAGCCACCACGACCCGCGAGCCGACTTCATCATGGGATCCCTGGATGTTCATGAGTAAGCGGCGGATATTCATGGCGGTGTTTTTCCCAGGCATAAAGCCAGTCTGGTCCGGGTGGATCAGTGAAAGGATGACCTGGTTAAGGCGGGAGGCAAGAATCTTAGCCAATTATTTTAATGTCGTCCTGTAGTAGGGAGATGGGTCTATATGATTCCGGATAGTTTGGGTCCTTTGCGGGCTTGGGAATTACTACTATTTGAGTAGGTGACATAAAATTCAAGCGGTAGACCATCCAGTCCTGGTGCTTTAGAGGTGGCCAGAGAGGAGATAGCCCCGGAAATATCCCTCCTCAGTAATGGGGGCCTCTAAGAGCTCACGTTGGGCATCTGGTCAGGTTTGGGAAAATATAATTCTCGCTAAGTAGTCTCTGGTGTCTTGGGGGGTGTGAGTGATCCGGGTATGTAGGTGATCTGTAGCCTGTTGGACAAGGAGGTTTGATGACCGCTTAAGTCTGTTTAATACAGGTGGTGAGCAGGGATCGGACGTAAAGCTTAAATGTCTCCCACACTGTCATGCGTAGCGGAGTCCCTGTTAACTGTAAAATAATGTTGGAACTCCGTAGGGATGTCTTCTTGCTCCCGCAGGGCGGTCAACCAAAATGGGTTAAGCCGCCAAGCAGGAAGGGGAGAGGCCCTCAGGCATCGTGATCCAGTAGGGGGCGTGTTCTGAGAGGATTCTCGGAGTGAAGCCCACATCTCCCAGTCTGGGTGTCAAGGTCTATGAAATGAGGATGAAGTCAATCCGGGACATTGTGTTATGGCTAGCGGAGAAGCACGAATATGCTTTAGCATGCGGATACTGTGACGCCAAGTATCCACAAGGGCAAAGTCGGTCAATATACAATGTAGTCTGGTATGGCTGACGGGTCAGCAGGGGAGTCCGGTGTGCCCATTCGGTCCAGAGTGGGAGTGAGGGTCATATTAAAGTCCCCCATCCACACTGCTGGCACCGAGGGTATTGTGCCATAAATGCAAGGCCCTCCTTAATTACAACTGTATTATAGGGAGGGGGGAGGGGGGTATTATAGGGAGGGGGGGACATATCAGGCTAGTATCAAAATAGGGGATCCGTTAATGGTGGCGTGTAGAAACACATATCTGCCCTGCCGATCCGTCTGGAGCAGCACTAGGTCAAACGGCACCCTTTTAGCAATTAGGACCGAAACCCCCCTGGAGTATGAGGTGTGGGTGGCATGGTATGCCCAACCTATCCATGGCTTTTTGAGAGAGGATTGAAGATGGCCAGTAACATGGGTCTCAACAAGCGCGATTATGTCAGCACGCTGGGACTTAAGGAATGCCAGGGCGGCGGTGCGTTTTATCTTATTCCGCATGCCTCTGACATTCCACGTAAGGAACTTTAGAGAGCTCATGGCGGGTGCAGGGCACATACAATAAACCAGAGGTGTACTAGAGTCAGCAGGAGTCAGCAGAGAAGTCACGGCTATATCAGTTAGCATAAAACACAATAGCAGCCAATACCAATAGTGCACGTATAACTTTAACATAGTACCTTCAGCATAAACAAACGTTTGCAAACATAGTGGTGTAAGAAAAATGGAAACCCCAACACGGCTTGGACATCAAACCCCATAACCGGGTACCAACAGGGGATATCCAATGCGTAGGACCCATTGGAGGCATGGAACTTGATTGCAGGGGGGCATAGATACCCATGGCAACAAAGAAAAAAAACAAAGGGGGGAAAAAAGAGTCAAACAAACAGGGGAGGAAGAAGTACACAGAAATCCAAAAAATCCTAGGGGGGGGCGACTTCTTCTGTGAAGGGTGCTTGGGGAGTAGGAGCCAAAGAGGTGTAACACCATCATGGCTGAGCAGGGGGTAGCTCCGCCCGCCATAGGGATGATTGCTTAAAGTATGGTAGAAAAGGTGTGGGCGTCGTTTAGCCTACGGTCTTCCTCAGGCGCTCCACAGGAATAAAGGAGGCAGGGATCACAGGTCGGTAAGGTCGCCCGGAGGCGATAATCATGCTGTGAGAGCCAGAACTAGTGGTAAAGGAATTTCCAGGTTAGCACCCTGCTTCCGTAAAGGGCCTTTAGTTGTAATGTGCCCATCAACGGCTCAATCAGAAAGTCGTGGGCACCCAGGTAGGGTAGCATGTTCAGTCTCGGTGTTCCCTCTGGTCAATCCAGGTGGACGCCAGTGCAGTGTCTTTAAAAAAGTGGGTTCGGCCCTCGTGTTCCAACAACATTGCGTATTTGAGGTGTAGAACCAGAAAGCGATGTTTAACATCCTGAAACCTGGAGCGCTGCCGTTGTACCTCGCTGGAGAAGTCTGGAAATACTGCCACGTGCGTATTGGTATGGGGGATATTACCCCTTTCTCTGGTCAGGCGGAGGATTTTGTCGCGGTCCCGGAAATTAAGAAATTTCGCTATCAAGGTGTGTGGTGGGGCTCCCTGGGGAGGAGGACTGGCAGGAATGCGATGAGCTCTCTCCACCGCGAACATCACCGAAAATGCCTCTCTGCCGAAGGTGGAGGTAAGGAGATTTTCAAGGAAACCCGCCGGATCGTTGCCCTCAGCCGTCTCAGGGAGGCCAATAAAGCGGAGATTACATCTCCAAAGGCGGTTTTCCATGTCGTCCTGTTTTGCACTAAGCTGTTGCAGCTGGCGGCGCACCTCGTCAGTGGTGTGTTGCAGGGGGTGTATGATGTCTTCAGCTCTACTTATGCGGGTTTCTGTCTCCGCCACGCGGTCCCGGAGGGTGGAGAGGTCTTGCCGGATGAGGGACACATCAATTTTGACCTCCTCAATTTTGGAGGTGAGCGTGCTCTGGCATAGGGCGATAGCCTCAAGGACTTGGTTAGTGGCTGACGCAGAGTGGTCTGCGTCAGAGGGAGTGCCAGCGCCATCTTTGACCCGGTGCTCCTCCTCATGGCGGTGGTACCTGGCAAGCTTGTCAGCGGCCTCGGCTGACTTTTTAGGTGGGGACATGGTCCGGAAGTGGTCCGAGGCGTTCCAAAATGGCCGCTGTGTGTTAGGTCAGGGGGTCACAGATCACTGGGCACAGGACCGCAGCGGGTATAGCAAGATGGCCACTGCTCCTAGGCCCAGGCCGGTCCTACAGGCTGTCTCACCGGTCGCAGTAAGGTATAGGGGCACTTCACAGGTGTTAGAAAGCAATCTGGCAGTCACAGCAGAGAGATACAAGTTTGCAGGCAGTCATAGAGGTATGTAGAGGCCGCCTCGGGTGTAGCAAGATGGCCACCGGCAGAGGGACCAGGCCGAAGCCGCGGACTGTCCCACCGGTCGCTGTCAGAAAAATAGGCCCCACACCCGCGGCCGAGGGCGATCCGGCAGCCGGGGGTGCTGCGGGCGGTTCTGGGGTAGTTTAGAGGGCTGGGGAGGCCCGAGAGAGCCGCCGCCGGGTATAGCAAGATGGCCGCCGCTCCGGCGCCTAGGCCGAAGCCGCGGACTTTCCTACAGGCAGTCCCGGAATGGGGAAATCCTACTGGAACAGCTCCGTGCGGCGTCCGAACGGGCGGATGGCTCCAGGGGTATTACGGAGGAGAAGGCAGGGACGTCCAGGTACAATACCAAGGCAGGATGTTGCAGGATGGAGGTTGCAGGAGTATGGAAGAGCGGAGCTCCTACTGCAGACGTCCTACTCCATTGCACCTCAGGCCACGCCCCGTCAGGGTTTCATTCTACCCGGACCTTTCAGCTGAAGTCCAGTAAGCCAGGGCAAAATTCAGTGAGGTGAAGAAACGCTTTACCCAGCTAAGCTATGCTTAACACCGGACGGGCATACCCACTTTTTTCGGGTCAGCCAGGGATGCAGCAGCCTGGCTGGATCATAATGAGCAAGCCCTATGCCACCACATGGTGCATGCTGATGGAGATTGATCATATCACAGAATTATGGGACCGCACAATGGACATAGCTCTTGGGCATTGGCTGTTCGCACGTTCGGCAAATACTGAGCGTTATGGGCCGTTCGTGTGCCAAATTCGTGTGGCACTGAAGGCTCACAATGCACTGCGCCATTGCAGTGCATTGCTGGCTCATGACTGGCCAAGCATGCACTGTGACCCCGCATGCTTAGCTAATCACAGCGCCGGCAGCAAGGAGAGCCACAATTGGTCACAGACAGGATGTCTGTGGCCAATTATAGCTCAGGGGGTTTAGTACACGTCCCACACTATATAAGGCCGCCAGCGCGGCGGCCTTGTGTAGTGTGTTCCGGTGTGCAGGGAAAGAGCAAGATAAGCAGCGACAGTGTGTTCTTTTCTCGGGCATCTGCAGGAGTTAAAGTGGGTGTTGTGTGCCTCCAACACAGTATACACCTGTATCTACCCTTTATTGCTGATGTTCTCTAATACAGCATCTGCAGAAGTTAGTGGGTGTTGTGTGCCTCCAGCACAGTATACACCTGTATCTACCCTTTATTGCTGGTGTTCTCTAATACAGGCATCTGCAGCATTTACAGTGGGTGTTGTGTGCCTCCAGCACAATATACACTACCCAATTGCTGGTTTTCCCACCTCCCTGCAGGCCATTACTATGTCTGGAAGGCCAACAAGGAGAGGAAGACAGTCACAAGCCAATAAGAGGGCATGCAGGCTCTGTGTCTAGAGACAACAGTGCTGGTCATGGACACGGTGCATCGTCATCAGCACGTGGCCATGGGACACGCTTGTCCTTATTTTCGGCAGCTGGACGTGTGGAGCCACATCATGCTGCAGACTTGGTAGAGTGGATGACCAAGCCCTCCTCATCATCCTCATCCTCTCTCACCCAGGCTCAGGGTACTAGCAAAGCAGCTGCCAACACGTACTTTTACCTCTTCTAAATGTCATCAGTCACTCCTTCCCTAGACCCACCATGTCCTCCTGAGGAGCCCCCCGAACTATTTGAGCACAGTGTTGGGTACATGCTCCAGGGGATGCCCGGCGTTTTGAAGGTTCTGATGATGATACCCAGCTAGAGGAAGACAGTACCGTGAGTGTAGAGAGAGGGATGCTCAAGAAGGACAGCAATCTTACAGTGATGTTAACACCAGCTGCAGCATACTGCCAGGTATGCTCCAGTGATGAAGAGGGAGGGGATGATGAGATCACTGAGTCCACGTGGGTGCCTGATAGGAGAGAGAAGTAGGAGGAGGAGAAAGAGGAGGCACATCTCCAATGAGGCAGGATGCCCTCTGGGGGCCAGCTTAGGGGCAGCACACTGACTGAATCATACCGCAGAGCTCCCGCCTGTGCAGGTTGCTGCCTCTGCGCGTTATTACAAGTTCTTTGGTGTGGGCCTTTTTTGAGGCCAGTGCATCAGATTGCACCGCTGCTATTTGCAACATATGTCTCAAGCGTATCTCGCGTGGCCAAAACATCAGCCGCTTGGGCACCACATGCTTGACCAGACATATGTTGACCTGCCATGCAGCTCGTTGGCAAGCATACCTTAAATACTCACACCAAAGACTTCTCCTTGCTCCTCATCAGCTGGGATATCCAACCCCACTAGACCTTCTGTCCTCTCTGAAACCTGCACTGAGAGGACTGAAGGTGTAGAATTAGTGTGTCACAGCCAAGTACTTGCGAGCACTCTGCTAGCAGTACACCCACATCTGATTGTAGCAGGCAAATTTCCTTGCCCCAGCTGCTGGACCGTCGAAAGAAGTTCACTCCCAGCCATCCACATGCCCGGCGGTTGAATGCTAGCTTGGCTAAATTTCTAGCACTTCAACTGCTGCCTTTTTTAGTTGGTAGACTCTGCCCCCTTCCATGAGTTTGTGCAATGTGCAGTTCTTCAGTGGCAGGTCCCCAAACGCCACTTTTTCTCATGGAAGGCGATTCCGGCTCTCTACCGGCATGTGGAAGGCAATGTCCATGCCTCGCTGGACAGGGCGGTCAGCAGTAAGGTACATATTACCGCTGACTCATGGTCCAGCAGGCATGGAAAGGGACGTTACCTATCTTTCACGGACCATTGGGTCACTCTTCTGCCAGCTGGGAAGGATGCAGGACAAGGTGCAGTAATGTTGGAGGTTGTTCCGCCACCACGCCTCCAAAATGCTACTACTGGTTGTGATACACCTCTCTCCTCCATCCCCTCCTCTTCTTCTTCCTTTTCCATGGCCTCTTCCAGTGCTCTGTCCTCGGGAACCAGCGGTGCTTCATAGGCATTCAAGGGGCTACACAAGTATGCAGGCAAAAAGATACCATGCCGTACTTGCGCAAGTTTGGGGGACAGGAGCCACACTGGGGCAGATATTTTGTCAGCTCTGCAGGGGCAGGCCGAGAGGTGGTTGGCACCACACCAGCTTAAGCCAAGAATAGTGGTTTGCGACAATGGCACCAACCTCCTCTGTGCCCTCCGACAGGGACAACTGACCCATGTGCCCTGTGTCCTTAAACTGGTGGTGCAGCGGCTCTTGGGCAGGTAACCGGGCTTATAGGATGTCCTGAGGCAGGCCAGGAAAGTCTGTGTGCATTTCTGATGATCATTTAATGCCAGTGCTTGGCTGGCTGAGCTCCAAAAGGAGTTGAACCTGCCCAAGAACCACCTTATATGTGACATGCCACCAGGTGGAACTCAACGTTGGCCATGCTGCAGCGGCTGCACACACACCAGAGGGCCATCAATGAGCACCTGTGAGACTACGGCACCAGGACAGGGTCAGGGGAACTCTTTTTTTTTTTTTAACCACGCCAGTGGGGCATGATCAGGGATGCATGCACTGTCCTATCTCCATTTGAGGAGGCCACAAGAATGGTGAGCAGTGACAGTGCATGCATCAGTGACACTGTACCTCTTGTCCACCTGTTGGAGCATACGCTGCGTGGAATAATGGACAGGGCACTTGAGGCAGAAAAGAGGTAGGAAGAGGAGGACTTCCTTTCAAGGCCCCCTTTATGCAGACAGATTCCCTGCTGTCCCACCCATCACACAGGAAGAGGAGGAGGAGGAGGAGGAGGAGGAGGATTGTGTCAGCATGGAGGTGGAGCCTGGCACTGAGCATCAGCAGCAGCAGTCTTTTAGGGATGATTTACAGTCCCAAGAAACCCGTGGACTTGTACGTGGCTGGGAGGAGGTGGCTGCGAATCATGTTGTCCTTAGTGACCCAGAGTACTCCGGACCGAATGCCTCAGCTAACCTACACTGCATGGCCTCCCTGATCCTGCAAAGCCTGTGGAAGGATCCTCGTATTCTTCGGCTCAAGGAGAGGGACCATTACTGGCTTGCCACTCCTCCTTGATCCACGGTACAAGGGTAAGGTTGCGGACCTTATCTTGCCGTCGCAGAGGATGAGACATCTCCGGAAGGCCTTGCAGAAAGGTCTGTGCAACGCATTCCCTGAGACTGGGAGGTTCCAAACTCCTGGTCCTGGACAACGTGTTGCTGAGGCTTCGGTCAGTCACAGAAGGAACGGTGGAGAAGGTGGCCGTCTGACTGATGTGTTCAGACAATTTTTTAGTCTGCAGCCCCAAGGTATGATGGGTTCCAGCAACCATCGCCAGCGTCTGATTTACATGGTGCAGGAATACCTAGGGGCAAGGTCAGACTTGGACACCTTTCCCACCAAAAATCCTCTGGCTTACTGGGTCTTGAGGATAGATCACTGGCCAGAGCTTGCACAGTATGCAATTGAGCTACTGGCTTGTCCTGCATCCAGTGTTCTTTCTGAACGCACCTTCAGTGCTGCTGGAGGCTTTGTTACCAATCACAGGTTGATCAACTGACCTTCATAAAGATGAATTTGTCTTGAATCACCACCAGCTACCAAGCACCTAAAGCTGAAATGTCACATCCCTTCAAGACTGCCTATGCTGATGCTGAGTGACTGCCCTGTTATGTTGACTGACTATTCTCTTCCTCCTCAATGATCCTGCTGAAAGCTTGGAAGAACATTTCTGGTTCTGGGTGACGCCACCAGCCCAATTTTTCAGCCCCTGTTTAATAGGGGCGTGTAATTACAATTTTTGATGCAATGCTTTGCAGCAGGGCTTCATTCCTGCACTCCAACTAGAGTATCTGGGAGAGGTTGCAGTGTCATGGCACCAGCAAGCAGTGCCTAAGGCCCAATTTTTCAGCCCCTGTTTAACAGCAGCATGTAATTACAATTCATGATATAATATTTCACAGCAGGGCACGTTCCTGCACCCACCGAGTGTGGACTTATAGTGTTGTGGCACCAGCGCCACCACCACCACTACAACCACCAAAGGCCCAATTTTTCTACCACTGTTAAACAATGGCATGTAATTACAATTCTTGATATAATCGTTTACAGTAGGGCGCTCCAGTGCCCACCAAGAGTCACTTTGATGGCTTACACTGTTGTGGCAACACCAACACCTTAGGCCCCCATTTCTGCAGAGCATATAGGTCAGGCCCCTACTTTCAAACATCCAACTTACAAATGTCTCCTACTTGCAAACGGAAGGAAACAACAGGAAGTGAGATGAAAAAAGACGGAAGGCAAAAAAAAATGATAAAGGGGTGATAACCCTTCCCTATGTTTTCAAAAAAGCTTAAAAATAGATTTTTGGACTGGACCTACACTTTAAAAATGTACCAGTTCAAAATTACAAACAGATTCTACTTAAGACAACAAACCTACACAGTCCCTGTCTTGTTTGTATACTGCTGTTCTGAGTATATAGGGCCTGGTCCCACGCCTTTCCTTTCTTAAATTTGGGTATGGGGTTCCCCTTAATATCCGTACAAGACCCAAAGGGGCTGGTAATTGGGGGGGGGAGGCTACCCATGCCATTTTCTTAATGATTTTCATTCGTATTGCCGGAACCAGATAATACATTTAAAACCACAAGCAGTTTTAAAATACTTTTTTTCCATTAAATGTCATTTTTTGCAGGGACTGTTCTAAACATGGGAAACACTTGGCACTTCACAGGCATACTATAAACACCCCCAGCCATGATATTTAAAGGAATATTTCGCTTTTTTCACTTTCTTCGTCATTAAAAACAGTGCTCCCCGGGGGTGGCCTGAGCATGGAAGTGTGAAGACGCACCTCACAGGAGCTCCGGCGCCGGCATACACTACACCCGTCTACAAGGCTCCGATCCGCACACCAATGGCAAACACGGGAAGG
The DNA here is from genome assembly GCF_037356315.1 of Lithobates pipiens. Classification (NCBI taxonomy): domain Eukaryota; kingdom Metazoa; phylum Chordata; class Amphibia; order Anura; family Ranidae; genus Lithobates; species Lithobates pipiens. Next base: position 72,157,564 of record NW_027507788.1, on the reverse strand, counting down.
AGAGCAGGCAAGTCCATTAGAAAAAAAAAACAACCCCTCTGCCTCCATGAAGTGATTTTTGGCCCCGGAGGCTGAGGAAATCTCAGAACTGGTCGGACTAAGTCACTCACCACGTGGGTCGGGAGCGGGCTCCACCCTCCGACATGGTCCGGAATCTAGACACCGCTCTCCCTTATCCTCGGGCGTCTCAGACGGCGGGGAGAGCCTAGGCAGATGATCCAGCATCGCAGACCTGGTAAGTGAACTCCCCACGAAAACTGACGTAGCTTTTATGCTAGCTGGCCTAGAGAAGATAATTAGAAAAGAATTGTCAGTGTTCAGGGCGGATCTCTCACAGGTCTTAGAGCGGGTGGAGGAAACCGAGCAGCGCCTGGACAGGCACGCGGCTGCAATCAGAGACTTGCAGGCTACTGTCCGGACAGAGACAATTGCACACAGGATGGGCTTGTACAAAATTGAGGACCAGGATTACCGTAATAGGAGTAATAATATCCGTATAAGAGACCTGCCAGAGGCCACAGGGGACGAAGACTTAGCAGCCACCATTCGCGGCATATTTAACAAACTGTTGGGCAACCCAGCTACCCATCCCCTGACACTGGATAGGGTGCATCGGGCACCTTCACCCACGAAACCTATAATCTGAAACACCCAGGGATGTAATTTGCCGTGTGCACTATTATGCAGAGAAAGAACTCATCATAAAGAGAGCAAGAGAAGCAAATACTCTAGAATTTGATGGAGTCATCCTGGCTCTTTTATCGGACCTGTCTAGAGAGACTCTAGAGAGATGCAGAGCCCTAAAGCCGCTCACAGAGAAGCAACGTTTAAACTCTATTAACTACAGGTGGGGCTTTCCGTCTACCCTGCTAGCAAGTAAGGATGGGAAGACAGCCAATCTATGATTTCCGGAGGACATGGAAACATTCTGCATGAACCCCCGGAACTCCCGGGCTGGCAGGAGGGTATACCAGCTCTACCTAATGCATCAGAAACACAGTGGCAAAAATTCACCCGCAAAAAAAGACGATCAGCCAACCAGGGGCTTGATCCGCGTGTAGTTTAAATAAGCGATCCTCCAAACCCAGAGATGAGTACTGCCACACTAAGCACAAGTCTTAATGGTTAAACTGTTCTGTTGTTTTATCTTAGAAGTCAGATTGTTAATATTTGATGTAATGGTTAATCACAATCAAACGGTAGCGTATCTAACGCAGTTAGTGGTGAAGTCCACCATGTGGTTTGGATTTCTGTGTTTGCACTTTTATTATGCCGGCGCCGGACCGCACGGGGGAAGTGAGCCGAGTTAGGCCACGTGCGGTCAGGAGTTGGTGCCGGGAACCCCTTTCAATGGGAGGGACAGTGTGTGGCTGGCCTGGGAACTATGCTCGGTCCCCGTAGAGGGAGATGGGTGGCCGTGGCGGGCCACACACTGCCCCGAGATGTGCACAGCAAGGCTTTGCGTGTATGATGGAGACATGAGGCTGTATGTTTTGATGATAATGTATCTGTTCTTTTTCTGGTGATTTCCTCCTTTCTTTCTATCCTACCCCCTCTCTTCTCCCCCTGCCCTTTACCCATTACAGCCCAACTGCCGGTCGAGCGGAGATGATACATGGTCTGGGAACTCGATGGCTATGGAAAAATTGATTTAAATTAATGTCAGAGGACTTCATGCTGCATGTAAGTGTCGCACACTTTATAGAGAGCTTAGGCGCTTACCGAGGGATATTATTTTTCTGAAAGAAACCCACCTCACCTATACAACTAAGGTTAAGCTGTACGCCCAACACTACCCCACCTGGCACTACAGCCTATCAGATATACCGGGTTCAAAAGGGGATCCCCATTCCTTGTAGAGGAGTCCCTGATGGATAAATTAGGTAGGTATCTGTTCATAAAGGGCACCCTAGGAAATTTGGCCTGCACTCTTGCCAACATATACGCCCCCAATTAAGGGCAAGTGGAATTCGTATCAAGCACCCTGACTAAACGAAAAGAATTCGACCGTGGCTGTATAATCATGGGAGGGGATATGAATGCTGCTCTCGAGCCCCTCTTAGTCAAGACCCAGGGTAAAACACATGTCCCTCACAGACGACTGACCCATATAAGAAAACAACTACATGAGGTCCAACTTATGGACGTCTGGAGAGTCCTGAAAAAGATTTCACGTTTTACTCACACTTATATAACACCCACTCGAGGATAGACTATTTTTTCCTTCAACAACATTACCTAGACTTAGTAACGGATGCCCGTTTTGACGTTTCGACAGTCTATGACCACGCTCTGATTAGTATTTCCTTGAAAATACTGTCAATACCAGTTAAGTCCACAAATTGGCGTCTTAACGATTCACTTATAGCAGACGAAATAGATGTTAAGCAATTGGCCTCGGATCTTTCCCTCTACTTCCAAGATAACAAATCACCTGAGATTACGCCAGGCATGCTATGGGAGGCCCATAAGGCCCACAATAGAGGTAAGCTTGTGGAGTTAGGCTACAGGAGGAAGAGGGAGAGGACGGGGCGCAATCAAAACATAGGAGACATAGGTCTGATGGAAAGAACCCATAATCTTGCGAGTTCTCCTACAATATTACACTCTCTCTTACTAAGGAGAGGAACTGAAAGCCCCGTTCTATGAAGAATTCACGTCACATCAATGTTTAACTCTCCAGCAGTTCTCTGAATGGGGAAGTAAACCCAGCCGCATACTCGCACGGTCTAGTGCCCAAAAAAAAATCAGCCTCGTTTATTGCTAAAATGAAGTCATCATCAGATAAGCTGCTCTATAAAACCCATGAAATGGCTAAGGAATTTCCGGGCTTTCTATCAAAAATTGTACCACGTGGCCCCCACCATCCCGGTGGTGAGACGCATGGCCATACACGAGTACTTAGCTAAAGCTAACCTACCCAAACTGCCAACAGATACCCTAGATTCTTTGGAGGGGGACCTTACTCTCGCAGAACTTAAAAATGCACTTAAAAACATGGCGAATGGCAAAGAGCCGGGTCCCGATGGGCTGTCGGTGTCATACTTTTGCTGACATATTACTTCCACACTTAACCTCCTACGCCAATTGGGCATCTGTGGAGGGGGGGGGTTCCGACCAGAGACTCTTCATGCTCACATCACAGTACTGCCAAAATCAGGGAAGGATCCAATCCTTTGCGGCAGTTACCACCCCATCTCTTTACCTAATATGGACACGGAAATCTATGCGAAAGCAATTGCCAATAGACTCCTACCCCTGATTCCCTTGTGGACCTCAAGAGATCAGACAGGCTTCATACCGGGCAGAGAAGCCCAAGACAATTCCCTCAGAACACTGTCCCTGATGTCGTACGTGCGAGGGTGCTCCCAGCCCACCCTGCTCTTATCAACTGATGCAGAAAAAGCGTTTGACAGGGTGGATTGGGAGTACCCAGTGTCACATTTTGGGATAGGACCACACTTAAAAGCAAAAATAGCTGCCCTGTATTGGAACCCCTCAGCACAAATAAAAATAAATGCCACATTAAGCGACCCATTTCTGTTGTATAATGGAACAAGGCAGGGATGTCCTTTGTCCCCTATCCTTTTTGCTTTATCATTGGAACCCTTTCTAGCGGTAGTAGGAGGTAACCCCAACATTCATGGAATTAGCATAGGAAAGACTGAACACAAATGCGCTGCATACAGGGATGATATCATATTTTATGTTCAGCAGCAACTCATTACCCTCCCTAATCTCATGTCAGCCTTTCATGAATTCGGTGCACTCTCCAATTTTAAAATTAACCTTTAAATCTAAATCCGAAATCCTAAAGATATCTGTCCCACATAAGACGATGACCAGCCTACAATCTTCCTTCTCTTTCCAGTGGCAACCAGTAGCCTTAAAATACCTTGGTATCTATCTTACCCCCACCCCAGCCTCCCTGTTCCGTAGAAATTATACCCCCTTACGAAATAAAATTGGGGTGGACCTACACAAATGGACTCACTTGGCACATTCCTGGCTAGGCAAAATTGCAATTGTAAAGATGAATATATTACCCAGGGTGCTGTTTATGTACCAGATGATCCCATATCATGCACCTATAGTTTTTTTTAAAACTTTTACAATATGTAATTGGTAAATTTGTCTGGAACCGCAAGAAACCACGTATTGCTCATAAATGGTTAATACAGCCCAAAGTCTCTGAACTGTACCCTTGTACTATGGGTACAACTGGAGATGGAAGTGAGTGGAAAGGGCTTATACCCACTATTGGATACCAAATAGATACCGCAAGTTGGACTCAACCACTTCACCCCTTACCAGATCCTCATTTGAGTCTTGGGACTATCTGTGCAGAAAGCAGAGCTGGCTTTATAACTCTCAGCCCATGCAGTTGACAGGCTATGACTACTTCCCACCAGGGAATATGGACTCCAGCTTTAGCAAATGGTTTTCGGAAACACCTGTTTTTGTTACATCAAGTCATAAATGAAGCTGACATATTACCAATTTCAGAGATTGTTCCAACGGGACAGATTTCTTTAATGAATCAGTGGAAGCATCACCAACTTTCACCATTTGTAAGCACTCTCCCTGCTCCCCTGCGAACAGAGAAGGAACTGAATCCTGTGGAAGAAGTATTTTATGGAGCTCAACCTCCTGCCAAGCCCATATCTAGTTTCTACCAGGCCTTGCTTTCTGTGTCACCAAGTCCACAGCATTCTTTCCTCTCCAGATGGGAACGGATCTGCAAGGCCATTTATCAACTATACAATATGACACGATATTACGCCTCGCGCACATCTCCTCAATATCCTCCAAAGCAGTGGAAATGAATTATAAATTGCTAACAAGATGGTACTACACACAAGCCATACTTAACAAGACTTTTCCAACTATCTCAGAGTTATCCTGGAGGGGATGCGGATATGTGGGATCACACGTCCATATCTGGTGGTCATGCCCTTTCATTAGACCATACTGGCTGAATATCATTTATTTGATTGAGAAAATACAAGGTAGCAAAATAAAGAATGATCCTTGGCAAATATTATTCCACTGTACAGACGAACCAGTAGGATCTTACAAGAAATCAATCACTGCTCACTTATTGAATCCTGCCAAGGCGCTGATCCCGAAATTCTCTCCCTAGGCCTATGGTTAATGAAGGTAGTTCGAATTTACCAGATGGAAAACAGTACGCTTAAACTTAGGAACAAAGCTGAGTATCAGCAAAGGGGTACTCACCGAGGCCAAGATGCAGAGAGCGGTGGCTGTTGCGACTCAGTGCACACCACCCCTGGAGGTGATATAGGGAGTTGGTTGCACCAAGAGGCACAAGCCTCCAGCGGGATACCTGAGTTGTGTGAAGGTCTGGAAGAGGGCTCGTACACGATGGACCAGACCAGAAGGTAAGTAGCAAGCAAGTCTGTAAAACGGGTAAGAAAAGTGCAGAAACAGGCCGAGGGTCAAACACAAGTAATCAGTTCAGGAGCCAGCAAGGCTGAGTGCAGAGGATAATCCAGAGGCAGGCCGAGGGTCAAACACAGGTATCAGTCCAGGAGCCAGCAAGGCAAAGTGCAGGAGACAGTGGATAATCCATAGGCAGGCCGAGGGTCAAACACAGGTATCCGTCCGGGAGCCAGCAAGGCTAAGAGCAGGGAGTCCGTTAAACAAGCCAGGGGTCGGGTCAGGAAAGAATCAGTGTAGTCTTTAGGCAATCCGGGTCACAACAAGTGGTGGTAAACAGGAACAGGAAGCAAAGGAACACAGGTGAGCTGAGACAAACCAGAAACTTGTCTGTCTGCTAAGGCTCCTTTTATAGGCTGGTCATGGAATTCACGTTATGCGTGTGCTTGTGCACTTGTGCACGCCGCTCAGTAGGGCCGGGAATGTGAGTGCGCAGGAGCGCCAATCCATGGCGAATTTTTGTGCGTCTTTGCGCAGGGAGATGTAAGCTTGATCCAAATTACTTCCCTGATACCGAGTTGGCATCTAAAATATGGTCCTGCTGGCTCGCCTTTAAGTTCTCTTTACCATATGTAGAAATGGTGTCACAAAAGGGTAACTAGGTCTTTGAGTGAAAATACTATCAAAAAAAATATATATATAAAGGTCGGATGCATCATACGTCTCTGTCTGGGCTGGGCACTTGCCCTAACTATCCCTCCCCCCCCCCCCCCCCCCGAGTATAGGTTGCCCCGAGGACATGGAAGATTGCTCGCTTTCTACCTCCCCCACCCCTGAAAGCTACTTACAACTGAGGGAGCCTGAGGGCCCCGCCTGGTTTACACTCTCCCCCCCCCCCCATGATGGAGAATACAGCAGTAATTTCATGGAACATTAGGGGCCTCAACTCCCCCCTTAAGCGTACAATGATATTTACCTGTTTAAAAAAGGTTTTCCCTGCTGTTTTATGTTTACAGGAAACACACCTTACCTGTGCCACCAAGGGGTGCTTGAAATATTTGTGGATTGGCTGGGCTTACCACTCCACTCATACCTCCTTTTCCCGGGGGTTGAGTTTAGTGGTGTACAGGTCCCTGGACTATCAGGAATATGCTTCTAAAATAGATTCAGAGGGAAGATTTGTACTTCTACACTGTCGTATTGGTATTCTGAAATGTATATTGGCATGTGGGTACATACCTCCCCCGTTTGACGCATTGGTGCTCCAGCTTCACCTAGAATTATTTTTTTTTGGGGGGGGGGGGGGCGGCTGGACCTCCCGCTATTGATAGTGGGGGACTTTAACAGTTTCTTAAATACGGGTCTAGATAAACACCCGGTACTGGGTTCACGCAGTCCTCAGAGGCTAACTCCTCTGGCAAGACTTTGTCCAGGATAGACTTGGTGGTGGGAAACTCAACCATGCTCCCTTCGGTCTTAGATATTTCCTATAAACCAAGATGTGTGTGGGACCACTCATATTTGGTGGTCGATTTAATTGTTACTCAAACATCCTCACTTCCCAGGGCGCCCTGGAAATTTAATGTCTTCTGGCTTCAGTTATTTACAACACCAACAGAGATAGAGGGGATCATCTGAGAGTTTTTTACTCAGCACCTGACTCATTGTCAGTGCTTAATGAATGGGAGGCGTCTAAGTCATTCCTGGGAAAGCTGCTCAGTAAGGAGGTCATGAAGGTTAAGAGACGGTCTGAAACTCTAAGCCCTTGTACACACGGTCGGAGATTCCGACAACCAAATCCACCTGAGTTATTCCGACGGATTAATTCCGGACGAGGTCGGACTAAGTTGTCGGAATTTCCGGTTGCCAAGAACGCGGTGACGTAAGCCGCGTACGATGGGCCTAGAAAAGGGAAGTTCAGCACCACGTCCGGCACCCTTTGGGCTCCTTCTGCTGATCTCGCGTGTATCGCGTGTTAGTAGAAGTTTGGTGAGAGACGATTCGCGCTTTTCAGATTTGTGATTCAGTTCGCTACTGCTCTTCAGTTTCTGCTTGTCTTTGCATATCTGATAATCAGTGCGTGTAGTCGGTAAGCATTCGTTTGTCATTGTGGACTATATCTTGGTACAGTCCGCTTTGATTTGCATTGCTTATTGTTTGCTTGCTTCTGCTATTCAGGTCGTTTTTTCAGGCATTGCTGTTTATCGGTGCTTTCTGGTGTCCGTTCTGACCAGCCGACCGTTTTCAAACCATGTTTCGTCTACGTACTCATCGTAGAGTTTGTGCTGTGCAGGAGCTTCATGTTGGGGTTCTTACTTTGACACAAGCCCGGTCCATGAACAGGGAGGGGAGGCGTTTGTGGACCAAGAATTGGTTGCGCCAGCGTGACAAGTTCTCGCACATGCTTTTGCTCTGTGAGATCCGGGAGAAAAATCCTGATGATTTCGGGAATTATCTCCGGATGACGGACCCCATTTTTCACCGTCTTCTGGCTTTGCTGTCCCCTTATATCACAAGGCAGGATACCTGCATGCGGCAAGCCATCACTCCGGAGCAGAGGCTCATCGCCACGTTGCGCTACTTGGTGACAGGGAGAAGCCTTCAGGACCTCAAGTTCTCTACAGGCATCTCCCCCCAGGCTCTGGGGATCATTATTCCAGAGACCTGTTCTGCCATCATTCTGGTCCTGCAGAATGAATGAATGAAATACTTGTATTGCGCACAATGCGAACTGAATCGCCTCTAGGCGCTGTAGAAGGACTATATGAAGGTAAGTTTTATCCATTTTTATCCAGTTTTATACATTCTATGTATTTAATGATTGCTAATGTCTTGCATTTCTTTCCTCATTCCCTAATTACCATCATTGCAATATGCTCTAATTCATATACTCTGCCCCTTTGTCCTCATGCATATTTGCCTCACTAACTTCCCCACCATGCTCTTCTTGGCCCATAAAACTATAGTCTAGTCACTTACCAATGTCTTTTGTCAGCTCCATAGTATTGCTTTCCCCTAAACACCCCCTAAAATGTCTGCAAATGTGATGTGTGTGCTTCAATTCACGCAGAGTGACTTTTTTTTGTTTTGGTTGTGCCAAACTCATTAGGAACCCCCCTCCCCCAACTGCTAGGTCAGCTGCTAGCAATCCTCTATCTGCTGACTTTAGCAAACCCAATACACACTATATCTACCTTTTTGATGGTCACATTTATGGATGAATTCACCAAAGCATGTAGTGCAAGGGCCTGCCTCAATACTTTCAAATGCTATCATTTTTTTTTGTTTTTCCCCTATTATTATCTTGATATGTAATAGCAGAATGTAAAAATGTGCTTCCATTTTGTTTTCTTTTTGGTATTATGACACTTCTTACCTGTCCGGTGGGACTTTAGGCTTTAAATACTCAGTTCCCAAAATGTTATACTGATCATGGCCAAAAATGTTGGTGTCTAATCTGCTTGCAATGTTGATTTGCAAAATTAAAAATTTTTGGTCTTGTTTCACTCCACAGTTTCTTTCAACGCCACAGGAATGGCAGACTGTGGCCTCCCAATTTGCCAGTCGTTGGGATTTCCCAATTGTGGAGGTGCAATTGATGGGAAACACGTCCGCATCGTCCCACCACCCAACTCTGGGTCGTACTATTTTAACTACAAGGGGTTTAATAGTATCGTGATGTTGGCGGTGGTGTCTGCGACCTATGACTTTTTGTATGTGGACGTGGTACAAAATGGCCGGATGACGGATAGTGGAGTGTTCTCACGGACGGAGTTCTACTGGCGTCTCCAGAGTGGCAGTCTGGGCTTGCCACCCCCAGAAGAGAATCAGGAAGGACTCCCATTCGTCTTTGTCACAGATGAGGCGTTTGCCCTGGCAAACCATTCTCCTTTCCCCGATGAGGACCCTCACCCTGGACCAGAGGATTTTTAATTTCCAGCTGTCCAGAGCCAAAAGAGTGGTGGAGAACACTTTTGGAATACTGGCCAGCCAGTTCCGCCTTTTTTTTTTAACGCCTATCCACATGGCGGAATACAAAATCAATCACATTGTGCTGGCCTGCTGTGTTCTGCACAATTTCCTAAAAAGACATTCTGCAAACTATGTGGTCTCAGTAGTCCAAGAAGCAGACTTGCTTGAAAATGAGAACCTCACGGGCCTTGAAGCTGCTCGTCCTGGCTTGCCCCCCCAGAGCGCCCGTGAGGTTAAAAACCAATACATGGAATACTTTGTGGGTAGGGGGGCCATTGATATGCCAGACAATGTCTGAGCGGCATTTTTTAAATAAATTTTTCTTCGAAACTCCAATATTTGTTTTCATTTACTGCTTGGCTTTGTTTTAGGTGTCTCTTAGGTAAATTTATGTTTTTTCTTGTTGTGCCTTTTTCTACAACAGTGCAAACCCAAGTTCTGAGCGAGATGAGGGGACAGTCTCTTCTTCAGATAAGCTTATTATGATATATATTATGCTACACACACACCTTGATTTTGTTAACTAATGTATGTAGTGCATAACTGACCAAAATCTTGCTCATTTTCAGCACCATGACAGAAATATGTGGGCTCAGGAAAATGGCATGATTGTGAAAATTAACACATCACTGTGGGTGTTATTTACTAAAGGCACATACTATGCACTACAAGTGCACTGCAAAAGTGCACCTGAAACTGCACTTGAAGTGCAAAGTAGAGTTGCCTTTAGTAAATAACACCCATTGTCACCGAAAACAAAAATTTTACTACAAATACTGCTTTTGCGCATTGAAAAAGGAAGCCACACATTGTTGATAATTTAACTTTTTAATCAAAGCACATTCACATGTGCATTTAAAAAAAGGGTTTTACAACAAACCAACAAATTGGGTGTATCAAAAACATTATTTTAGGTAATTTTTATGTAACTTGGTGTTTTTGTGTAAACAGGCATGTATCAAAGCGTAACATACAGAACACAGGAACTTACAAAGTTCAACTTTGAAAAATGAAGACAATATCAGACATGAGTATGTACAAACTGGGCTGATATTGCCTTCATCACATGGGGTGTCACCCCTGGAAAAGCCAAATTTGGAAGATGCACACAGTGTGTCAACATGTGCTATCTCCCATCATGGGGGATCAATGTACATGTTTTGGGGCTGCAACCCCTTCATCTCAGCCACTTTCCACAAAACACGTACATTGATCCCCCATGATGGGAGATAGCACATGTTGACACACTCTGTGCATCTTCCAAATTTGGATTTTTATAAAAGACAAAAGTTGTTGTTTAAAAGCAAAAAAATAAAACCCTAGCTAGTCTGGGGTGTTTCACACTCTCCCCAAAGCATCATTGATGTTCTTCATTTTATTTTTAACATCATTGATGTTTTGCTGTATATTTTCTAAATCCCGATTGCACACCATTATCTCCCCAATCAGGATCTGGGCACTTTCACTGGTAAAATGTGATTCTTCTTCCATATCACCTACAAAACAAAGCAAAAAAACAAACCATGTATTATAAATATGACGACATAAATTGATGAGCTTACCGGAAGCTGTGTTCTGCGACACTCACCTGTTGTGGTGACACTTTGTCCAACTTCAACAATCTCTCCTTCCTCCTTCCTCCTCCTGTTCCTCTGCTTCTGGTTTTGGAATTTTACCTTCTTTGGGAGGGGTGGGGTCCCTGGTGTCCTCAGACTTCCAGAGTCTTCTCTCCCCTATGAGAATGTAAAAAAGGAATAATTAGCACACAGAGGGCAGAAATAGGAATATGAAACATTGCTTGGAAGTGTTGTACAATTGTGTTTTTTGGCCGAGTTTAAAGGTGAGAACATTATTGTGGACACCTTGTTAAGCTGGAATACTTACCTGCAGAATGATGTTTCTTACGAACTAATGAAATCATGAACTTGAAAGTGGCCATTTTAAACTGCACAACATGAAATCAAAGCACCTGGAGCATGTATGCAAGCAAGAATAATCATATGAACACACAACTACTTACTTTTTTTGAAGAACATACTTGATCCTTCTGTACTGATCGTGCTCCCTCAGTTTCAGGTCTGACCAGCGTTTTCTCAGTTGATCCTTGGATCGGCGTACCCCAAAATACTTCTGAAGACTCTTCACAACTTTAGTCATGATCTTGGCCTTTCTGATATTTGGGTTTGGGTCAGGTCCATACTTCCCATCATAGTCGGTCCTGTTCAATATGTCCACCATCTCCAACATCTCTACAAAAGACATATTTGAGGTCTTAAATCTTGTCTTCCTGGATCGGGACCTTTCAGGCTCCGGGCTTTCCTCACCCGCCTCCTCGTTAGTGGAACTATGATTGCGCACCTGTGTTCTCTCCGCCATGTGCTCTCCCCACTGCGCCGAAAGCGAAGGGGCTGGGAATAGTCTAGAAAGAATGTCAGGGGCGGGCAGAGTTTCACGCATGCACACTGTATATAAAACGCAACACACGTGTGTCGTCCGTATGATCTATGAACAGAGTGAGGAGCTGACGCGATGATCGTGCAAACAAAGGTAACATTTTGAACTTGGTACATCGCTAGACTAGACTGCTTCTATCTAGGCCTATGTTGGGACAAGATTAGGAGGGTTTATCATGGCATTATTAGTATTTTAGGGTTTGTCTTGCAGACAAGATGGATCCCTTCAAAAACGCCAATTTTATGGGGCTATTACTTGAAGTGTACAGGGAGCTGCCCTGCCTGTGGCAGATCAACAACCCGTTTTATCATGACCGAAGAAAGAGGAAGGCAGCGCTGGAGAAACTTCTTTCTTTGGTGCGGATTATGGTCCCCACGGCAGACATGGCCTATGTGAAGATGAAAATTGGTGCCATGAAGATTACATATCTCAGGGAGAGAAAGAAGCACCTGGGGTCCTTGAGATCAGGAGATCCAGATGCCATTTATTACCCCAGGATGGTTTACTTCGAGAGGCTGCATTTTCTGGTAGACCAGGGGCAACCCAGGCCACCACTCGACCGTCTTCCTTCAAGGCTTTCCTTCACCCCCAGCTGAGGCTTCCAACGTCCAACCTGGGCCTTCCAGGCAACAACATGTGGTGGGGCCCAGCTTGAGACAGGTATAGCATTCTTGAACATATTTCTTGTCGTACATTTAATGATGTTAACTAGATGTTATTATTGATCAGTAAGTTGTGATTTAACAAAGTGGTTTACATATCAATAGCCAGTAGTGACCAAAAATGATTGGGACAAGAATAAAAAATGCTGGGCTCTGAATGATAGTCTGTTCTGTTTGGTAACATTCTATTTGCAACAGTCATGAGCTAAAAATGGTGTGATTGATGAGCAAAAAACTAAAATCATGTCCCATTTTCATACACCGGAAGACCTCAGCCAGGAGGAGGCTGTGGCAAGTGGCAGCCAGGAGGTCGACCAACGCCCTCCTTCTCCTCCTCCTGCCACAACTACAGGAGCCCAGCCACAGCCTGGAAGGATGCCTGGCGGGAAGTGCCTAAGGAAGACAAGAGAGTGATTCAGTCTGGTCTGACAGAAGATGCAGCCTCTTGAAGAACCACATCCTGGGGACATAGATGGCATCTGCTTTTCCTGATCTCTAGGACTTCTGGACCAGACTGTTCTCCCTGAGATATGTACTCCTCAGGCCACCAATTTTTATTTTTCTAATTAGTTCATGTCTGCCCTGGGGGCCAAAGGCTTCGCCAAATTGACAAGTTTATCCAGCGCTGCCTTCCTCTTTTTAGTTGTTTGAGACCTAAATAAAGGTTTTTTTTGTTGGAAGAAATACTTGCGTATGTGTTTTACTTCAAAAAGGACAGTTTATTTGTGAGAAGGCGGGTACATTTCAAAAATACAAAGTGAAATGAATAACAAGGGGCACTAAACAACCTCTTGTAGATTAAGAAAGAAAAAGAAAATATAAAACAGATAATAATGTTGTTGTGGTAAGTTGATACACAAAACACACCCCAAAAAATGCAAATATGAGCAAACTGTCAAAAAAGGAGATGTTTAGGAAAAAAAAAACTACAAAATTCACCCAAAAAACAAAACAAAAAAAATGTGTAGATGTGACAATTTAACAAATTGTATTGCTGAAATGAGTAAAAAAGACTCAGGAAATACGTTCGGGAGAAGTGTGTGTGACTATGAGCATCAAAAGAAGTTCATTCTTGCAGCATTGTAAAGAACAAGAGAATGCGCTTCATGAAAGAATTTTTAACACTGCAGCGTGACGAATGTGCTATATCGATTACGAGCAGTAGTTTTACCTGAGCGAGCGCTTCTGTGTCCAAATTGGATTGTGAGCATGCGTGGCACCTTGTCCGTCGGAATAGTAGGCTACACATGATCGGAGTATGTCCGATTGGAGCATTTTGTCGGAAAATTTTACCGGCAAGTTGGAAAAGTTGTTCCGTCGGATACTCAGACGGAAACAGTCCGATGCAGACCACACACAGTTGGAATATCCGACAAAATGCTCCTATCTGAAACATTCCATTGGAATCTCCGACCGTGTGTACAAGGGCTAAGGGAGGCACTAGAGGTGCAGGTTCATTCCCTGGAGGCAAGATACACTCAGGACCCTACAGATTCCACAAAGGGGGTGTGACAGTCGGCTCAATCAGCTTATGACCACTTACTAGCTTCCTTGGCGGAAAAAAATAGATTTTTCTCGAAAACAGCTTTGTTTGAGGAAGGGGAGGTTACGGGACGCCTCTTGGCCAGAATAGCTAACTCTGAGCAGAAATCTCCAGTTATAGGAACTACGGACGAAGGGGGGACAACTGATTCACTCCCCTGATAGGGTGATACAGACGTTAGCAGACTTTTATGAGGAACTATAGCGCCCAACCTCGCATTACGGTTCTGAGGATCTGGCAGCATACTTAGACAAAATACCATTCCCACAACTCTCAGGTTCCCAAAGTGAGGCATTGGACACCCCATTCACCCTGGAGGAACTACAGACTGTTGTGGCGGGGTTCCCCAATTGTAAGGCCCGGGGAGGGGGGGTGGGATCCCTATTGAAATCTACAAGCAATATTTGGAGATATTACTCCCTAGGCTTGGAGTGTTCAACGCTGCCAAAGAGGAAGAGATTTTACCCCCCTCTGTCTGAAGCACATATTGTTTTAATTTTGAAACCTGACAAGAACCCAGTAGATCCGGCCTCATACCGGCCGATATCACTATTACAATCTGACATTAAGATACTGGCCAAAGTGTTAGCTCTCAGGTTAAACAAAGTAATCACCTCAGTTATACATGCAGATCAGGCAGGCTTTATGCCAAATAAATCCATGGAAATAAATCTCAGGAGACTATTTCTTAATATGCAATCACTGGCTGATAATGTGGGCAAGAGGGCTCTCTTGTCCCTGGATGCTATGAAAGCGTTTGATAGTGTGGAGTGGGCACTGTGTACTGTGAGCGTGAGCTGTGAGACCCTAGGGGTCGCGACCTGGAGACAGACTGCAGTGAAGTCCATCCTCACCACTGGAGACTCTGGCGAACACCCGCTGGCTCTTAGACTCTGCGCTCTGGGGAATCTATGCTCCAGCTCCCATTGGGATCTGTGTTAGTGATCCTGTAGACCTGTGTCCTGAATCTCCCTGGGTACAATCCGCAGCAGTCAGACCTAAGGTCCACTACCTAGCGGTGCACTTCCGACTCCTATGGAGTGCATCTGTCACCTGGTCTCAGGTGACCTGACAGTAAGTTGGAGAACATTTTAGATACTAGTGGGCGGAGTTGTGGAGGGACCGATTTGCATATTTAGGGGCCTTTAGCACATCCCCAGGAAGTGAGCCTGGTAGGAAAATAAGGATCCCTTAAAGCAGAGGACTCATACTGCAGCTGCTGGCTTTCAATAATAGGACACTTACCTGTCCTAGGGTCTAATGATGTCGGCACCGCAGCTGATGTTTCCATCAGCTGTTGGGTGCTGCCGCCACCATTGCAAGTAAGGGAACCCTACTGTGCAAGCGGGAGGCTCTGCTCCTCTCTACTGGCTCGGTGACAGGGGGAGGAGAAGGGAGCCGAGTGGTGACGTCAATAGCAATCGCCCACCGATGTGGCACAGGAGGGGGAGGAGACAAATGAGTGAAAGTTCAACTTTGGGGTGGAACTCCGCTTTAAATAGACAGGAGCCATGCCAACAGGGGAGTCGAGTGAAAGATTGAGAAGTAGTGCTGCGGAAGTCTATCGTTGGCCCTTGAGTGGCCCTGCTGGGGGGGTTTAACTCAGGCTGGAGCTCGGAAGGCTGGTCTGGAATGATAGTACCACAGGAGCCAGTTGGAGAGACCTATCCGGACAGGTAGCAGGAGCAAAGAGACAGAGTGAGTAGAGCAACATGGTGCAGGGACAGACAAGGGGAAATACTGCCAGCTGTAGCAAGTCTCTCTTGAAGACAGTGGTGTGCTTAAAGGGGGTTTTAGGGGGTCAGAGTTTATAAAAAACAAACATGTCATACCTCCGCTGTGCAGTGGGTTTTGCACAGAGTGGTCCTGATCCTCCTTTTCTGGGGTCCCTCAGCGGCACTCCTGGCTCCTCCTCCTATTTTTGAGTGCCCTGTTGGAATAAGCGCTCTCCTTCGTGGACACCCATGCAGGCACGCTTCCATGTCCTGCTTCTGCATCTGTTCGCACAAAAAGCAGGACTCAGCCTCGCATCATTGGATTTGATTGATAGCAGTGGGAGCTAATGGCTGCGCTGCTATAAATCCATCCAAACAGGACCCGAGACACCGGCTTTTTATGAGGACGAGCACCAGTGTGCTCGTCCCCAGCGCAAGATAGAGGGGTACAGGTAAGTAAAACTGGGGCTCTGGGGGGGGGGGGGGCTGCAGTAATACAGGAGGTTATTCAGCTCAATGCATGGAATCTCAAGGATTTACAACCACTAATGCACACAATCGGACTATCCAGCGGACTTAATCCAGCAGGCAAACCACCGGACTTTGCAGCTGAGGTCTTCTGGACTTTCCGAACGAGCAGACCTGCCCACACACAACTGGACTTTTCCAGCAGGCTAGGTCTGGCCGACAACCCACCGGACTATGGCGTGAGTCTGCCGGACTTTTGAAATGAACGGATTTGCCCACACGCAGAGAAAAGTCTGTTAATTTTGAACGTGGCTCCAGGTAGACGGAGCTAGTGAAGGAAGTCAATGCTGCCGCCTCCATCAGCGATATTGACACCTCGCTAGCCCTGTCACCTGGTATGGATTTAAAAGGGAAGCCCTACGCTGAAACAACAGCGTGGGGGTTCCCTCAAAGTCCATAGCAGACCCTTATCTGAGCGTACAGCCCAGCCGGTCAGGAAGGGGGTGGGGACGAGCGAGTGGCCCCCGCCTCCTGAGCCATACCAGGCAGCATGCCCTCAACATGGGGGGGTGCTTTGGGGAAAGGGGGGCCAAAGCACCTTGTCCCCATGTTGATGAGGACAAGGGAATATTCTCGACAACCCTGGCCGTTGGTTGTCGGGGTCTGCGGGCGGGGGGCTTATCGGAATCCGGGAGTCACCTTTAATAAGGGGGCCCCCAGATACCGGCCCCCACCCTATGTGAATGAGTATGGAGTACAATGCACCCCTACCCATTCACCTGGTGTAAAAAAGTGTAAATAAAAAAACTACACAAGTTTTTTAAATTATTTATTAGAAAGCTCCGGTGGTCTTCTCTTCTTCCATCTTGGGGGGTCTTCTCACCGGACTCCTCCGCTATCTTCTGCTCTTTTACTAGCTCTTTTAATAGAGGAGGAGCCCGGCTTTCTTCTTCGTCGTCACAGCCGTCGCCCCCGACCGGGGGTTTTCTTCCGGCTTCAGGGTCTTGTCCCGCTCTTTGGTTCTTGTGCCGGGCCTCTGCTATCTTCTTCCAGCTCTTTTACTAGCGTTGTCTCGGTCTTCAGTCGATGCCATCGCCTTCTTCTCTTCCTCTTCTTCTTCTTCTTCCTTGCCATGTTGACACGACACTCTCTCTCTGGCCGCAATGGCAGTGATGCGTTGTGTGGTGACTTATATAGGGACAAGGGGCGGGGTCACCGGGTGAAGTCATATGGTGTCACAGTCCCAGCATACATCGTTCAAGTCCCATTGACTTAACCCCGTTAAAGTCAATGGGATTCGAATGTTCGAAATAAAAAGTGCTCATTTTAAAGGCTAATATGCAAGTTATTGTCCTAAAAAGGGTTTGTGGATCTGGGTCCTGCCCCAGGGGACATGTATCAATACAAAAAAAAGTTCTAAAAACTGAAGTTTTTACAGGAGCACTGATTTTAATGAAGCTTAACGTGAAAAAAAAGTAACTATTCCTTTAAATATCGTGCCTGGGGGATGTCTATAGTATGCCTGTGAAGTGACGTGTGTTTCCCATGTTTAGAACAGTCCCTGCACAAAGTGACATTTCTAACAGCCAAAAGGGAATTTAAAACTGCTTGCGGTTTTAATGTAATTTCTGGTTCTGGCAATATGGATGAAAATCATTGAGAAAAATGGCATGGGTAGCCCCCCCTACCCATTACCAGCCCCTTTTGGTCTTGTATGGATATTAAGGGGAACCCCGTACCCAAATTAAAAAAAGGAAAGACGTGGGGCCCCCAGGCCCTATATACTCAGAACAGCAGTATACAGGCGGTGCAAACAAGACAGGGACTGTGTAGGTTTGTTGTTAAGGAGAATCTGTTTGTAATTTAACTGGTAATTGGTACATTTTAAAAAAATTCTATTTTTAAGCTTTTTGAAAAACATAGAGAAGGGTTATCACCCCTGTAACATTTATTTTTGCTTTTTTTCTGTCTGTGCACCTCTTCAGAAGATTTCACCTCACTTTCTGTCCCAATGACAAATGTTTTTTGAAAATTTGGTGTTTTTAGTAAAACAAGGATTGGGATAAAGCATCAGTGGAGAGGAGACACGTTTTTCCCATATCAACTCTTACAGGAGAGAATTTTGCTTCCTAGGGGTAGATTTCATCTCCCTTCCTGTTGTCTCCTTCCGTTTGCAAGTAGGTGACATTTGTAAGTTGGATGTTTGAAAGTAGGGGCCTGCCCTATATGCTCTGCAGAAATTTGGGCCTAAGGTGTTCGTGTTGCCACAACACTGTAAGCTCTCAAAGTGACTCTTGGTGGGCGCTGGAACACCCTGCTGTGAACTATTATATAAAAAATTGTAATTACACGCCCCTGTTAAACGGGGACTGAAAAATTGGGCTTTAAGCTCTGGTGCTGGTGCCACAAAACTGCAACCCCTCACAGATACTCTAGTTGGAACGCAGGAAAGAGCCCTGCTGCAAAATATCGCATCAAAAACTGTAATTACATGCCCCTGTGGAACAGGGGCTGAAAAATTAGGGCCTTAGGCACTGGTAGTGGTGCCACAACACTGCAATCCCTCACAGATATTATAGTTGAGTGCAGCAATGATCCCTCCTGCAAAATATTGCATCAAAAATTGTAATCACACTCCCCTGTTAAACGGGGGCTGAAAAATTGGGACTTAGGCACTGGTGCCACAACACTGCAACCCCTCACAAATACTCTTGTTGGAGCGCAGGAATAAGCCCTTCTGCAAAGTATTCCATCAAAAATTGTAATTACATGCCCCTGTGTCAGGGCTGACTTAGCCCTTCCTCCTCTGGGCTGGCCGCTCAGCTGTCGGCTAATTGCCAGCTCTCTTCTCTTTCCACAGTTACCAGCTGTTACCGATGATGCTCGTCTGACATGCCTATTTAAAGCCTTCCTGCTCACTTTTTCATTTGCCTTTGCGTTGGTCACATCACAGGGAACCATCTCCTGCTGTTTGTTTCAAGACTGGCTTGCTGACATCCCACCTGGCTTCTTATCCTGCTTGCGGTTGCTCTGCTTGGATCCCTGACTTCCGGTCTGGCTGATTACCCAATCTGGTTAATGAACTTTGGACTGGCTGACTACCCGATCTGGCTACAGGACTCTGATTATGCTTGACTACGCATTTTTCTATTTACATTTTTATTAATAAACAAGTGTGATTTGATTGTACTTCTGTCTCAGTCTGTTTCATGGTTTCTGACAGTACGCGAAGGCCATGAATTCAGAACATACAGTGTCATGGTTATGCAATAGAGTTTGTCTGCTTACCTGTTTCCATGTGTTCATCTCTAGAGACCAGCCGACCCTAACCTGACTGCTTTTGTAATCCATCCTTAGGAGCTAGGGTGGAGTCATGCCAATCAGAGAACTCTATATTAACCTGTGCACTGCAGGCCAACCATGCTGATCAACCATTGTGTATTCCTTTGTGTGTTTAGCTTCCTGTTACCTGCCATGTGCTCTTCTGTTGTTCCGTTACCGACTTTGTTATGTCCTTGACTATCCCTGTTTGCCTGTGATCATGACCTATTGGCGTGTCCCTGACTATTCCTGTCTGCTTGTGGCCCCGACCTTGGCTTTATCCCTCACTATCCCTGTCCTCCTGTTGCCTACTGTGGGTGCGAGCTGGGGGACCCTGGGGGTCGCGAACTGGAGCCAGTTGCAGCCAAGTCCATCCTCACCACTAGAGGTTCTGGTGAACATCTGCTGGCTCTTAGACTCCGCGCCCCAGGGAATCTTACACTCTAACCTCAGTGGGATCTGTCTCCCATCCGCAGCAGTCAGCCTTAGGGTCCACAACCTTGCGGTGCACTCCTGGTCGCTTCGGTGTGCATCTGTCACCTCGCCTCAAGGTGACCTGACATACAATCAATCCACTTGTTGGTAATATTTTTTCCAGATTGGATGAGCAAGATCACCGCATGCATCAGTTTGCCTTTGCGTTACAAATGCTCCTGAATCGCATGGCTCACCTGGAATCCCCCACGGTGGCTCCTCAGGTACAACCTGAGTTGCAGGCCGTCCCTGCTGCTGTGCCAATCTCTGTGCAGCCACCTGCCTCGTGTATTACAGCTAAATGAGGTATGTCTGGTTCTGCTCCGCTTCCGCAGCGATTTGGGGGCGATCCAGTTCAATGCAGAGGGTTTCCCAATAAGTTTGAGATATACTTCGAAATGCTGCCCCAGGCGTTTCCCATGGACAGAAGCAAAGTAGGTTCCGTGATATCTTTGCTTTCTGAGAGAGCCTTGGCCTGGGCTAACCCTCTATGGGAGACGCAAAAGCCTGATGTCTTGAGTTACCCTCAGTTTGTGGCCGCCTTTAAAAGGGTCTTTGACGTTCCCGCACGCTCGGCTTCTGCTGCCAAGTGCCTCATGTCCATCAAACAGAGTACGAGAACTGTTGCCGTTGAATTCTGTACTCTGGCAGCAGAGGTTGCTTGGAACAATGAGGCCCTCGTGGCTGCTTTTTCTCATGGTCTTTCAGATTCCATCAAGGATGAGATAGCAGCCCGAGATATACCCACTGAGCTGGAGAGCTTGATCTCGTTTGCCATCCTCATTAACTCCAGACTCAGAGAAAGACTTTCTCTTATGGAGCGCTTGCGGAAGCCACCTGTACATTTGCCTCTGAGCTTTGTAGTCCCTCCCATGCCTCCCTCACCTCCCATGCCTCCTGGTACCGAGTTGGTCAGTGAAAATTAACCCATGCACCTGGGCTTCATGCGTCTCTCTGTGGATGAGAGAGCCTTTAGGAGGAGGGAGAGATTGTGCCTTTATTGTGGCCAGGCAGGTCACTTTTTGAAGTCTTGTCCTACCCGTCCAGGGAATGCCCGAACCTTGAAGTCCTGTCATGGACAGACCTTAGGTGGCGTTGTTTCGTCCCCAGTTATCCCAAAGGATAAGCCCCTGGTTTTGGTCACCCTTTCTTGGGCTGAGTCGTCCATCGAGATACAGGCTCTAATCTACTCTGGGGCTGCAGGCCTGTTCATTGATGCTGCATTTGTTTCGCAGCACTCGATTCCGCTGCAGCTGCGTGACACTCCACTTGCCATTGAGGCTCTTGATGGGAGACCTTTACAGCCTGCCCATGTGGCTCATGAGACGGTTCCGTTGTCCATGGCCGTAGGGGCTCTTCACCATGAGATAATCCAATTCCAAGTTATTTCCTCACCCAGATTTCCGCTGGTTATTGGCTATCCTTGGTTACAGAGGCACAACCCCTCTTTTGATTGGCTCCGTGCTGAGGTTCTCTCCTGGTCACCACAATGCAGTGAGACATGCTTCCTGAAGGTATCCAAGGTCCTGTACACTGCTTTACTCCCCTACCTGCCGGAGGAGTACCGTGATTTTGGCGATGTCTTTGATAAAGGTCAAGCCGGTAGTTTGGCTCCACACCGCCCTTATGATTGCGCAATTGATCTTCAACCTGGTGCCATACCTCCTCATGGCCGGGTTTACCCTTTGTCGGTCTTGGAGGATAAGGCCATGGAGGAGTATGTTGCTGACCCTCTTTCTCGAGGTTTCATCCACAAGTCCTCGTCTACTGCTGGTGCTGGTTTCTTCTTTGTGAAAAAAAAGAGCGGTGAACTGAGACCTTGTATAGATTATAGGGGTCTCAATCGTGTCACGATTAAGAAGGCCTACCCGATTCCATTGATTACGGAGTTATTTGACCGCCTCCAGGGAACAACGGTTTTCACAAAGCTTGACCTCAGAGGGGCATACAATCTCGTGTGCATTAAGGAGGGCGACGAGTGGAAAACTGCGTTTAATACCAGAACAGGCTATTATGAATACCTGGTAATGCCTTTTGGCCTTTGTTACGTCCTGGCAGTTACACACAGATGTCTGTCGTGTACTTCAGAAACTAAGAGAGAACAATCTCTATTGTAAACTGGAGAAGTGCGAGTTCCATCGAGAACAGGTTACATTCCTGGGTTCCATTGTCATTTCCACTGCTGGTTTTTCGATGGACCCAGAGAAACTGTCGGCAGTCCTACAGTGGTCTCGACCCGTGGGTTTACGTCCTCTGCAGAGTTTCCTGGGCTTTGCCAACTACTATCGGAAGTTTATTCGTAACTTCTCGTCTCTGGTCAAGCCTCTGACTGATATGACCAGAAAGGACGGTAACCCACAGAGTTGGTCTCGAGTCCATTAAGGCATTTGAGGCTGCCTTTGTTTTTGCTCCTGTGTTGACACATCCTGATCCTACGTTGCCTTTTATCCTAGAAGTTGATGCTTCTGAGACGGGAGTTGGTGCCCTTCTGTCTCAACGTCCTAACTCTGAGAGCGCTATGCATCCGTGTGGCTACTTTTCCAAGAAATTGTCACCTGCTGAGTGCAATTATGAGATTGGTGACAGAGAGCTGTTGGCAATCATTTTAGCCCTGAAAGAATGGAGACATCTCCTTGAAGGTACCACTGTCCCCGTTCTTATTCTTACTGACCATAAGAATCTTAAATTCTTGTCTGAGGCTAAGCGACTCTCTCCCAGAAGGGCGCGATGGGCTCTTTTCTTATCGAGCTTTAATAACATCATCTCATTCTTACCCGGTACTAAGAATGTAAGGGCTAATGCCTTGTCACGACAATTTTCCTCCATTTCCAAGTCGGAGTCTGTTCCGGTTCCTATGATTCCTCCTGATCGTATCTTGGCTACGGTTCGCACCAGTCTTATTTCTCCTTTGGGTGCCAAAATTCTTGCGGCTCAGGCCCATGCTCCTCCTGATAAACCTTGTGACCGCTGCTTTGTCCCAGAGAGTCTCCGTACTGCAGTGCTTCAGACTTATCATTCTCCCAAAGCAGCTGGCCATCCTAGGAAGAATCAACTCCTTTGGGCCATTTCCCAACAATTCTGGTGGCCTAGTCTACGGGTTGATGTTACTGCCTTCGTAGCTGCCTGTCCCGTGTGTGCTCAGACTAAGACTCCACGACACCTTCCAGTGGGCCTCCTACAACCCATACCCAGTGGAGAGAGGCCCTGGACACACCTGTCTATGGATTTCATTGTGGAGTTGCCCAACTCCCAAGGCAACACTGTTATCCTTATGGTGGTTAACTGGTTCACAAAGATGTGTCATTGTATTCCACTTAAGAAGTTGCCCACCTCTAAGGAACTGGCTTCCATTTTTGCTCGGGAGATATTTCGCTTACATGGGCTAACATGGAGCAGTCAGTTTGTCTCCCGGTTCTGGAGAGCCTTTTGTGCACAGTTGGGAATCCAGCTTGCGTTCTCTTCTGCATATCGCCCGCAGTCTAATGGTGCTGCAGAACGAGCCAATCAGTCCTTGGAGCAATTCCTACATTTCTATATTTCTGACCATCATAACAACTGGTCTGACCTATTACCTTGGGCAGAGTTTGCTCACAACAGTGCCTTGAATTCTGCCTCCCGATTGTCTCCATTTATGGCGAATTATGGTTTCCAACCTTCCATGTTGCCTGACTCATTTGTTCCGCAGAGTATTCCTGCATTAGAGGAGCATCTCCGTGGTCTTCGTTCCACTTGGGTACAAGTCCAAGAGGCTTTGAGTCATGCTAATGATAGGTACAGACTCCATGCTGACCACAGATGCCTGCCTGCGCCTTCCTACCAGGTTGGGGACAGGGTCTGGCTGTCATCTCGCGACCTCCAGCTTCGTGTTCCCTCACTGAAGTTTTCACCTCGGTTTATTGGGCCATTCCGTATCCTTCGCAGGATTAACCCAGTAGCTTATACGTTGGACCTTCCTCCTAGTATGCGCATCTCTTATTTTTTATTTTTTTTGCCACTCAGTCCTTTTCACTATCTCTTTTTTTTTTTTTTTATCTTCTCGTTATACCTTATATCAGTTTAATGTTTATCCATTAAAAAGAGAAGACCATATTCATTTTAAGAGGAAAAAAACAGAGAATAGAAAAAACAATGAGTAAAACAATCCTAAATTATATTTGCCCACATATAGTTGTTGCCTTATCCTAGTCATTTATTCTTTATTTAATTCAATTATACCACCCCCGCCCTTCCCTCTTCTCTAATTATCTGTTAACCTTCCCTATCTCCACAGCTCTTCATTCCATTAATGCTTGTGTATAATGCTTCGTCTTTTTAAATATTCTCCATTTTTCCCATGTTCTACGGAATTGTGTCATTCTATCTTCCTCCATTTTTCTTAGATACTCCATATTATTTATATATTCGATTTTTTGAATCCATTCTCTTATCGAGGGTCCTTTCACCTGTGACCAATTTTTTGGTATTATGGCTTTTGCAGCATTAAGTAGAACGGGTATTAATAAATTTCTTGTTCTTCTTTTGGATTGCTTACTCATCTTTTCCTCTACTCCCAAGAACAAACACTCCCCTGGGGATAAAGGTATTTTTTGCCCTGTTATCTTCTCTATATATTCTATTATTTTACTCCAATATTGGTTTATTACTATGTTGGAGAGAATGTGGTATACCAGGATCAATTTTTCACTTCTGGTGGGAATCCACCAGAAGTGAAAAATTGATCCTGGTATACCACATTCTCTCCAACATAGTTTGGAGTTGGAGGGATGAATTTGATGTAATTTATCTGGTGTTAAGTGCCATCTCATTAAGCATTTGTAATTTACTTCAATTGATCTTATATCATATATGGAATCATATATCGAGTTAATCATTTGGGTCTCATCCACTCTATAGCCAAGATCTTTCTCCCATTTGACTATAGGTGGGATATTTCCTTGGCCCTCTAGTTCAGAAAGGCCATCGTATATCCGTGAGACACAATGCTTAACTGCTGACTTCCTTATACATAGTTTTTCCATTAGTGTTAAGCTACTTTCATTTCTTAATGGTTTTGGGATGGAGTTCACAAAGTGCTGAATCTGCTGATATTCCCAATCTTTTAACCTTTGCCATTTATGCTTCATCATTAAATCAAGTTTTGGCATTAACCTCCCCTCCCTTATAATGTCTTTTAATTGTAAGTCCTTCATTTGTTTCCCTAATGGAGTGTCGTGTCCTGGTGTAAAGAAGCTCGTGCCCTCTAAAGGGATTAAGGGTGAATTGTGTTGCCATTTGTTTTTATTTTGTATTGTGTCCCATTTTTTCAGTGTCGTTAGTGTGATTTCGTGTGTCCTACTACTAATTGCTCTAAATTTTGGTGGAATCCAAATATTTTTTTGTAATTGTGACCCCATCAATATCTCCTCCATTTTTACCCATTTCTTTTTTTTTTTTTTTTACAATAAAGTTTTATTGATCAAATTCAGAAAACACAAAGATAACATCAGAGTGCAAATCAATAAGCAGCCAATACAGGGCACAAAATGACCAGTAACAGTATGCAGAAACTAAGACAAATTAAAGCATAACATAACACAAAGTACCACCAAGCTTGTATAGGCTGTCTGATCATACTTGTTTCACTGTTATTTAATTGTAGTTTATTTTATGTTGTTTTAGCGTCTTCCATTCAAAAAGGAATAATTGAGGAATAATTGAGGGGTTGGGTGGGGGATGGGAAAGTTGGGGGAAGGGAGACACAAAGAGAAACAAAGGGAGATAGAAGAGAGAAACATGAAGGGTAAAAGAGCAGAAAGAGGCGTAGTAAAGTAGACAGAGTTTACAGATTGGGCCACCCCACGGCCCTGCGAGTCATCTCTCAGTCATACCAACCAGGGGTGAGATTCCAAGCCTTAGGGCACGTCTCAATCTCAACCGCCGAGCATTCACCCTGTACTCAAATCCCGAAAAGCAGCAGAATACTTAAGCTGGACCCATGGGGACCAAGTCTTGTGAAATTTATCCGCCGTGTCTTTAGCTGTAGCGAGCATCTCCTCCAGAGAGAAAATATGGTTAACTGAGTGTACCCACTCCCTGACTGAGGGTACCGTAGTTAGTTTCCAGTATTTAGGAATCAGGGATTTGGCCGCTATCAGCAGGTACTTAGACAAAGATCTGTTGTATCTGCCCAGCGGCATGTCTGATATGTGCAAGAGACAACACTTCGGTGAAAGAGTTAGCGTGGTGTTAGTAATATTGAGAATTAAATTGCAGATGCCAGCAGAGGTCAGAGGATGCCGGATACCAACTCTTAACTTTGGTCGGGGTGGCGTACCATTGTGAGAGTAATTTGTATGCGTTTTCCTGTAGCCTGGTGCTTATAGTGCCTTTGTGGGCAAGGATACATGCATTGTGCCACTGTGCATCCGTAAAACGAGTCAGGAGGGCCTTCTCCCATGCATCCCTAAATCTGTCCGACTCCGTGTGGATCAGCTGCTGGAGACATGCGTACATAAAGGAGGTCGTCTTCTCCAAGGGGGCGCCCTGGAGGCAGATCTTCTCAAAGGGTGTAGGGTCCCTAAGCACAGCCTCCCTCCGCACAGGCGCCAGGAGATAATGGCACGCCTGCCTGTATTTCCAAAACGATAATGTTGCCGGAGGGAGGCTACCTATAAGGTCATCAAAGGGAAGAATCTTTCCCCGCCATACCAGGTGTGAAGCTAACAACGGGGAGTCAGCAGTGTGTGAGAAGTCATTTGTGGACAGTCCCGGGGGAAAATCCGGATTGCCCCGGAGAGGTGTTAGAGGGCCAGGGGAAGAAGTAAAGTCATGGTGTGAGGTCAGCTTATGAAAAATCCGCAACGAAGCCCCAATGAGAGGGTGTTGTGATAATTCCCTAGGGCATCTGGCCTTCGGGATCCAAGGGGAGAATCGCAATGGAGATCTAGACACTCCCTCTTCTATTGAGATCCAGTCTTTGCTATCTGCATGACAGTTCCAGTCAACTATTCTGGCTAGATGGGTGGCATAGTAATACAGTTTGAAATTCGGGAACCCCATCCCGCCTGCTGCCTTCGGTTTCGTCAATAGGTGTAAACTAATGCGCGGTCTTTTTTGGGCCCATAAGAATTTCCAAAGTAAGGATTGTAACTGTTTAAAAAAGGCGACTGGGAGTTCGATGGGCAAAGTGTGAAATAGGTAAAGAAGTCGTGGGAGTGTTATCATTTTAATGAGTGCGGCCCTTCCAAACCATGAAAAGAGGCCCCGCGACCACCTAGTCAGGTCTAGTTCAATCTGCCTCAACATGGGCTTAAAATTAAAAGAGAAGATCTTGCTTAACTGCGGAGTAAGTTTGATGCCCAGATATGTCAAGGCGTCCGTCACCCATTTAAATGAGGTATTTGATTGAGCCTGCGCCAATACGTCAGGGAGGAGCGTTAGATTCATGGCCTCTGACTTAGTATAGTTAATCTTGAGGTTTGAAATGTAGCCGTATACCAAAAAGGCCTGCAACAGGTTTGGGATCGAGGTATGCGGGTGGGTCAGAAAAAACAATAAATCATCCGCATAAGCAGCGATTTTACAAATTCTCTGCCCCACGGGAAAACCTGAGATGGAGGGTGTGGTGTTAATCGTGCGAATGAATGGCTCTAGGGTGAGGATAAACAGAAGCGTCCCATTCCTAATCTGCACTGGATCAGACAGGGTCCCATTGATCTTCAATTGGGCAGTCGGATTTTGATAGAGGGAGGAAATCCAGGAAAGCATGCTGGGGCGTAGCCCCACATGAGTGCATATAGCAAATAGAAAATCCCAAGCCACTCTGTCGAAGGCCTTCTCCGCGTCCGTGGACAGGAGAAGGCCCCCAAACCGAGCATTCTGACAGTGGTGGATTAGATTCAAAGCCTTCGTTACGTTGTCCCTGGATTCCCTCCCCGGCATAAACCCTGCCTGATCCGGGCCGATCAATTGGGGCAAAAAGTATCTCAGTCGGTTTGCGATAATTTTAGACAACATTTTTAAATCTAAATTAAGTAGGGAAATGGGACGGTAGCTAGCACAGACCGTGGGGTCCTTCCCCGGCTTGGGGAGCACCGTTATAAAAGCTCCCAAAAAGGTCGTAGGAAGTTGATGAATTGAGGGTTCTCAAGAGTGGTTTTTCTAACAGGTCCGAAAAAGCCTTGTAGTAGTGCGCCGTCAGCCCATCAGGACCAGGACTCTTACCCGGTTTAAGGCTTTTTATCGCCCCCAATAGTTCCTCCGAGGTGACCGGACCCTCCAAGGAATCTGCGTCATCAGGAGAGAGTGTAGGCATGCCACTCCGAGACAGATAATCCCGGATGATATGGCCTCTCTCTCCGAGCAGCCCCCCAGGTTTATGCTGAGGTGGGATATTGTAGAGGTCACTATAAAACCGGTGAAAGCTGTCGGCAATCGGATCCACACGGTTCGTCAAAGAGCCGTCCGCCTTCTTAATTGCCAAAATGTTATTGGCGAGGGCAGCCTCCTTAACCGCCCTGGCCAATAGCCTACCCCCCTTGTCGCCATGTTCATAGTATATTTTTTGTTTTAGAAAAAGGGTGCGCTTACTCTTGGTCTCTAGGATACCTTTCAGCTCCGACCTCGCCTCAAGCAATTCCTGGGCCACTAAAGTAGCCCGGGACTGCTTATGTTGGGACTCAAGCTGTGCAATTCTTGAGGTTAGGGCAGCTATCTGAGATTCCGCCTTCCGTTTACGGGACGCCCCTGCTCTGATAAACTCCCCCCTCATTACACACTTGTGTGCTTCCCAAATAGTCAGGGGTGAAAGCTCCTCCGAGACATTTTTTCGGAAATAATTACGGAGGGCGTCCGTTAGCGTCGGGAGTAGTTCAATGTCAGTCAATAGTGAGGGGTTCAGTCTCCACGTGCAGGGTCTAGGCCTCAAGTCAGAATGCCTCAGGGAAACCGAAACCGGAGCATGGTCCGAGAGGGTCTGGAGACCAATATGAGAGCTCTTGGCATTCAACAGATCCCGCTGCGTAATAAAGATGTAGTCAATACGAGTGTACTTATTGTGAGGTGCCGAGTAGCAAGTAAAGTCCCTACCAGTAGGGTTGAGAGTGCGCCAAGTGTCTATTAAAGTCAGAGAATGTAACACCTGTTTCACCTGTTTCAAAGTACGGTAAGTTAAGCTTGATTTACCAGTGGAAGTGTCCTGAATCGGGTTAAGTGGAACATTAAAGTCCCCCCCCCAGTAAAATGCAGCCTGTAGCAAAGCTCTTTAGTTCACCCACTACTCGCCTACAAAAGGATACGTGTGCACTATTGGGGAAATAAACGTTGGCTAGCGTTAAGGGCGTAGAGCCCCCACATGCCCTTTAGGAACAAGTATCTGCCATCGGGATCTGACAGCTGTTGAGTGACCTCAAAACCCGCCGACTTGTGGAGGAGAATCGAGACTCCTTTCGTTTTCGCTTGCGGGTTTGTTGCATGAAACAACCGTGGGAAATTTTTGTTAAATAACCTAGGAATTTGACTAGATCGGAAGTGTGTCTCTTGCAAATATACAAACATGGGTTTTACCTTATTCAACTCCCGGAGGATGGAGATGCGCTTTTCAGGTATGTTTAAGCCACGAACATTGTGCGATATCAGAGTCGGGCAGGGGCCCAGCATCGAGTATGCCATGGTCGAGAAATCAAAACCCTCCGAGGGCGGCTCACTCTGTGGAGATAAACAAGAAGGAGAAGCAGTGAGAGATGACAGTAGAGAGAAAGGAGAAGGAAAGATGGGGCGAAATCAGGAGAAGAGAGAGGTACAAGGACAAAAATGAGGGTAGGATAAGGTGGGAGAACGTCCTGTACTCAGGGCGTATCAATTGGGGTGAGTTCTTGCCTGCAGATCTCTGAGCTGCAAGCCGAAAAAAGAGCAGGGAGCGGTACACGCAGCAAAAACCTAACTATACTGCTATGCCCTGTTTGTGGGGTACGTGGGAGGAACACCACAGAAGGGGTAAGTGTTCACAGTGATACCATGAAAATGGCCCCAGTTGTAACAATAAGGAGAATCCCTTAACAAAAAGGTGCATAAAAAGAAATAAAAAAAGAAAAAAGGGAATAATAATACAAAAACACAGAGTCACCATAGGGGAGACTCACAGACCCTAATTTAAAGCATAAAAAGGCAAAAGAATATTTCCTGGCCGGAAAATAGCAGCCACTAAGTGGCGGGACATGCAACCTAGAACTGTTAACTCAGAACAGCCCCAAAAAAAACAGAAAAAGAAGAAAAAACACATTGTGTCCCTGGAAAACCTCTGGGCAATCACCAGCCAAAACGATCAAAAAAATTGGGCAAAATGAATGGCGTCCCACTGGTCCCTCAAGCAAGGTCCCGGCTCCTGGACTGCCGTGCAGGAAACTGAAGGCGGCCCCCCGTTCCAGCGCCCATCCTGCCGCCTCTGCTCTTCTTCGTGGGGGGTTTGGAAGGGGAAGAGTGGGGAGAGCTGTCCGGGCTAGCGTCTTGTGGGAGGTTCCAGAACTCCGCATACCAGTCTGGGAGATGAACGCAGGGGATATTCAGTGCTGCGCAGAAATCCGGAAGCTCCTCTGGGAGCCTGAGTAAGAGTTGTCTCCCATTAAAAGTAATACTTCCAAGAGAGGACGTAAGGCCCTCCTGTTTTGCAGGGTGATGGGTGACAAGTCCTGAAAAAGTGCCAAATCACTATCATTGAATTGGATACGGTCATTCTTCCTTGCTTGGCTGAGAATCTCCTCCTTCAGAGGAAAGTTCTGGAGGCAGCATATGATGTCTCTCGGTGGGGCTGTGTCTGACGGTCTCGCTCGCAGGGCCCTGTGCGCCCGTACAAATTCAATAGGGGTATCGGCCGGGTTCTCCAGCAGGTTGTTGAATATGGAGCGTAGGGCCGAGGGTATCTGGTCGGGGGCCACCGCCTCTGGAACCCCCTTCACTCGAATGTTACACCGCCGACCCCTGTTATCGAGGTCTTCAAGGTGCCTGTTGATGGAAATTAAGTGCGCAGTATGTGAGGCCGTTGTAGCTTCCAGTCTGTGTACCGCCTTGTCTCTCCTATCCTCAGCCCTCTCCATGGTGGCCATTTTTTCGTTCAGTGAGAGGAGGTCAGCTTTAAGGTCGGTAATAGCAGAGAACAGGGTATTCTTAATGTCTGATGCTATGGCGGTCATGTCGCCCAGCATTAGAGGGTGGTCAGGGTTGCCGTTCCCGCTTACCAGGTCGTCCGCGGTACCTTGGGAACCGTCGCTCATCTCCTCCTCGTCGCCTCGTGGCTGCGCCATCTTGCGCGGAGTGGAACGGTCAGAGCGGGCCTGCATAAGGAACAAGTCCTGTATATTGCGGGTCTGGGACGAAGCGGATTGTCGCCGCGATCTAGTCCCCGGGTTGTGCCGAGCTTGCTTGCTCATTTTCAGCGTCTGATTCGGCCAGGAAAGACGTTAACGGGCTGTGAGTCTCCAGGAGCTCCTCACTAAGCGGCCATTCCTTCCGCGCGCCAAGCCACGCCCCTACCCATTTCTTTTTAGTGGTTGAGTTTGACCATTCGACCAATCTCAATATAGTGATTGCTAAGTGATATCTGTGTATATCTGGTAGTGCCATTCCTCCCCGTTTTTTTTTTCCTTGTTAATAAATTATATTTTATCCTAGGTTTTTTGTTTTGCCATATAAATTTTAGGAATAACGCTCTTATTATCTTAAAAAAACAAATTGGTATTTTTATCGGAAGCATTTGCATTTTATATGTAATTTTTGGTAATACCACCATCTTCAACACATTAATTCTTCCCATCCAGGATATTGTTCCTTTGTTCATCCTTGTGAGTAACTCCTTGATTTCATTTATTAGTGGGATATAATTAGCTTGATATAACCCTTGAATTGACTTTGTTATTTTAATCCCTAAGTATATTATTTCTTTTTTTTCCCATGTGAAAGGGAATTTATGCCGTGTCAATTCTTCTTCTTGCGAGTCTAAACCGATATTCAGAATGTTTTGATTGGATTTATTTTAAAATTAGAGAGGGCCCCGTAATCTCCTATCTCCTTTATCAGACCTGATAACGATGTTTGGGGGTTAGTCATATATAGGAGTATGTCGTCTGCATATGCCGCCACTTTATGTTCTTCCCCCCCCCATTCTTATTCCCTCTATGACTGAATTAATTCGAATTTTTGCTAATAGGGGTTCCAGAGCTATCACATATAGTAAAGGCGAGAGGGGACACCCCTGTCTTGTACCGTTATGCATACCAAAGGCAGACAACATACTCCCATTAACCCCCACTCTGGCTGATGGATACATATATAAGTTATTCACCCATTTCATCATTTTTGGCCCAAAGCCGTATGTCTGTAGTGTTGCCATGATAAAGCTCCAATCTACTCGATCGAAGGCTTTTTCAGCATCAATCGAAACCAATATCATTGGAGGTTTAGTTTCTCCATCCTTCCCCATTAGTAACAGCGTTCGAAGGCTGTTATCTCGTCCCTCCCTTCCTGGGACAAACCCTACTTGATCTCCATTAATCATTTCTGGGAGTAGTTTTTTTATCCTCGTTGCTAATACTTTTGCATATAATTTAGTGTCCGTGTTCAGCAACGCTATTGGACGATAACTAGAGCAGATCGAAGGATCTTTACCGGGTTTTGGTATAAGGGTAATATTTGCTAGTAGTGATTCTTTTCTCATGGACTCATCCTCTACCAGTTTATTCCAAAATTTACATAGCTGGGGGACCAGTTGTTGTTTAAATTTTTTATAATATCTGATGGTAAAACCATCTGGTCCTGGGCTTTTCCCATTTCCCCATTTCCCACTTTATTGCGTTCTCTATTTCTTCTGGGGTGATCGGGTCTTCTAAGTTTCTGGCCATCTCTGGAGTTATTTTTGGTAGGTCTATTTCCTTCAGGTATTCCTGTATTTTGATTTTTCTTGTCTCCTTTTGACTTTCAGTCTCCCTACTCCTAAGTGAGTATAGGGCGCCATAATATGTTTTAAACGCTTCTGCTATTTCTGATGTTCTATATTTTATTTCGCCTTTCGCGTTCTTAATCTTTTCTATATAGTTAATAGCTTTTTTATCTCTTACCAATCTGGCCAAATGTTTCCCCGTCTTGTTTCCCCACATATATCTCTCTTTTGCTACATTTTTGTAGATTTTTCTTACTTCTTGTTCCATTCTGTTTTTTCATTGGGTACGTTTATGTATTATTTCTTTATATATGTTTTTATCGAGATGAGACTTATGTTTTTGTTCTAATAAATATAGTTCTTCTTTTAAATCATTTTGCTGCTTTTCACTTTCTTTTTTTTTCCAGGACCCTATAGAGATTAATTTCCCCCTAATTAAAGCTTTATGGGCCTCCCAGAGAGTAGCCCTTGGGATCTCTTCCGAATCATTCAATAAAAAATATTGTTCAATTTCATTTTTGAGGATATTTTCTGTTTCCACGTTTTCTAATAGGGACTCATTAAGTCTCCAAATACCTTTACTAAATTCTTTTCCTGGATCTTTTAATTTTATTATTACCGGTGCATGATCTGAAAGGGTTATGGATCCTATTTTTGCTTCTAGTATGTTTTCTAATAATTCATGGTCAACGAGTATGTAGTCCAATCTGACATACATGTCGTGTACTGTGGAATAATATGTGTAATCTTTTTTCCCCATATTAAATATTCGCCACGTGTCCATTAATTGTTGCTGGGCCATCTTCTTTTTTAAGATTCCATGTTGTTTAATTTCATGTACCATACCCCGTGAAGTACTATCTATATGCGGATCCATGGCAAAATTTAGATCCCCACCCAGAATTATATGACCCTGTTTATGTATTTCTAATTTATTCAGGATTTTATTCAGATATTTTTTTGGGCCTTCATTGGGACAGTATATATTTACTAATGTATATCTATTTCTTTCTATACATCCTTTTACTACATCCTTTTACTAATAGAAACCTACCCTGTGGATCTATTATTATTTCTTCCATTTTCCATTTGACTTTTTTAGAGATCCCAATTGCCACTCCCCTGGAG
Source organism: Lithobates pipiens (assembly GCF_037356315.1). Lineage (NCBI taxonomy): Eukaryota > Metazoa > Chordata > Amphibia > Anura > Ranidae > Lithobates > Lithobates pipiens. The sequence continues at coordinate 72,123,520 of NW_027507788.1, read as the reverse complement.
CCCCTTATTGGGGTATCTGCGTAATACCACGTTGGATACTTCTGTGTGTTTAATCTAATACATAAATCTAGCGTCAGGTGCGTTTCTTGTAAAAACACGATATCCACAGAGTATCCCTCTATCTCCCTTATTATTTTATTTCTTTTTTTTGGAGAATTCATTCCTCTAACATTGTATGTTGCTATTTTGATTTCTGACATTATACGTACTTAAAAAATTTTCTAACATTTTTTTCTAGGAGCTGTGGTTTCGTGTTAACAGATTTAACCCTCCCACCCTTCCCTTTACCCCCCTCCCTCCTCCCCTTAACCCTCCCCACTCTCCCCCCTCCCTGTCCCCCCACCAGATGTGTAGTTGACCCATTGGTCCGGGACCTTTTATCTGGAACACCCTCGTTCCAATTATCCCTTGGCCCTAGGGTGGAATTCTGTTTCATGGTGCCATCGCCCATCTCGCCTTCTATTGGCAAGGTGGTTATCACGCCCATTAGGGGCTCCCCCAACCCCCACCACCCCCCCCCCCCCCACCTCCCCCCCTCCGAATCTTGGTCCTTCTTCTAATGGGACATCAGCCAATATTTCTAGATCCTGTACGGAGCTATTTAGCGCTTGATGTTTTCTTTTCTCCTTTTTGTTTTTTTCTCTTTCCCTTTTGTCACTGGTTTCTGTCTGTTGAGTTTTTGTGTGTTGCAATTGAGCTTTTTCTACTTGCTGCTTCTCTATGGCTGCCGTCTGTGTAACGTATTTATTCATTGCACCTGGACTGGCTACTAAGCTCCGGCGTGGGGATTTTGGGGTGACCCCTGCTTTTGCTGATTTTCCCTTCATCTTGCTCAGCAATAGTTGAACACCTTTTATTGCTATTATTATGTGTGTTCCTCTTCCCTTTTCTCTCTCCCCCTTTTTTTTTTTATTTATTTATTTATTGTCCTGGGGTATCGACAGCTTCCCGTGACTGCTGAGAAATAATTTTATCACTATATTTACGAATTATCTTGGCACTGATGTTACGCCACAGAAATTGTATGTTCCTGCTTATGTATTGACCCTTACAAGTAAATTTTCCAAGCCTTCCCCTATTTAACAGATATTATGGTACAATATATTTTTAACCTTTTTTTTTTTAATAATTTTTCCGTCCGTTTACTTTATAGTGAGGTTTACCTTGTTGTTAAAGTTATATGATATATTTAGCCTTCAAATATTCAACATTTTCTTTCAGATTCAGCCGCCATTTTTTTTTTTCTGACCTTCATTAGATTTCTGCCTTTTTGTCAGTGCAATACAGTACAGACTCCATGCTGACCGCAGATGCCTGCCTGCGCCTTCCTACCAGGTTGGGGACAAGGTCTGGCTGTCATCTCGCGACCTCCAGCTTCGTGTTCCCTCACTGAAGTTTTCACCTCGGTTTATTGGGCCATTCCTTATCCTTCGCAGGATTAACCCAGTAGCTTATACGTTGGACCTTCCTCCTAGTATGCGCATCTCTAATGTGTTTCATGTCTCCTTATTGAAACCGTTGGTCTGTAACCGATTTACCACCTCAGTGCCACGTCCTCACCCTATTCTGGTTGAGAACCATGAGGAGTATGAGGTACAATCCATTGTTGACTCCCGTAGGTTCCGTGGGCGCATACAGTACCTGGTGCATTGGAAGGGGTACAGTCCGGAGGAATGCTCCTGGGTTTCATCCTCTGACGTACATGCCCCTGTTCTCCTCCACGAGTTCCATAGACAGTTTGCCCTCAAGCCTGGTTGCCCTCCGAGGGAGAGTGGTCATTGAGGGGGGGTACTGTCAGGGCTGGCTTAGCCCTTCTTCCTCTGGACTGGCCGCTCAGCTGTCGGCTAATTGTCAGCTCTCTTCTCTTTCCACAGTTACCAGCTGTCCTGATGATGCTCGTCTGACCTGCCTATTTAAAGACTTCCTGCTCACTTTTTCATTTGCCTTCACGTTGGTCACATCACAGGGAACCATCTCCTGCTATTTGTTTCAAGACTGGCTTGCTGACATCCCACCTGGCTTCTTATCCTGCTTGCGGTTGTTCTCCCTGGATCCCTGACTTCCGTCCTGGCTGATTACCCGATCTAGTTAATGAACTTTGGACTGGCTGACTACCCAATCTGGCTACAGAACTCTGGCTATGCTTGACTACGCTTTTTCCTATTTACCTTTTTATTTTTATTAATAAACAAGTGTGATTTGATTGTACTTCTGTCTCAGTCTGTTTCATGGTTTCTGATACCCTGTTTAACAGGGGCTGAAAAATTGGGCCTTAGGCACTGATGGTGCCACAACAATGCAACCACTCACAAATATTGTAGTTCAGCGCAGCAACGAACTCTCCTAAAAAAAATATTGCATTAAAAATTGTAATTACATGTCCCTGTTAAACAGGGGCTTAAAAATTGGGCCTTAGCCACTGGTGGCGGCGCTCAGAACCAAAAATGTTCAGCATGATCATTGAGGAGGAAGAGTATAGTCAGTCAGCATAACAGGATAGTCACTCAGCATCAGCATAGGCAGTCAGGAAGGGATCTGACGTTTAAAAAAAAAAATATTCAGTTACATCAGCATCAGGTGCTTGGTAGCTCGTGGTGATCCAAGACTGATTAATTTTAATGAAGGGGAGTCGATCAACCGAGTGGGTGGACAGGTGATTGGTAACACAGCCTCCAGCAGCACTGAATGTGCGTTCCGAAAGAATGCTGGATGCAGGACAGGCCAGTAGCTCAATTGCATACTGTGCAAGCTCTGGCCAGTGATCCATCCTCAAGACCCAGTAAGACAGAGGATTTTCAGTGGGAAAGGTGTCCAAGTCTGACCTTGCCCCTAGGTATTCCTGCACCATGTAAATCAGACGCTGGCGATGGTTGCTGGAACCGATCATACCTTGGGGCTGCGAACTAAAAAATTGTCTGAACGCATCGGTCAGACGAACACCTTCTCCACCGCTACTTCTGTGACTGACTGAAGCCTCAGGAACACATTGTCCAGGACCAGGAATTTGTAACCTCCCAGGCTCTGGGAACGCATTGCACAGACCTTTCTGCAAGGCCTTCCAAAGATGTTTCGTCCTCTGCTCCCTTACACTTGTAACATGGATCAAGGAGGGTTACCAGCCAGTAATGGTCCCTCTCTTTGATCCGACGAATACGAGGATCCTTCCGCAGGCTTTGCAGGATCAAGGCTCCCAGCCACGCACAAGTCCACGGGTTTCTAGGGACTGTAAATCATCCATAAAAGACTGCTGCTGATGCTGAGTGCCAGGCCTCCATGCTGACACAATCCTCCTCCTCCTCCTTCTCTTCCTGTGTGATCGGCGGGCCAGCAGGAACACTGTCTGGATAAAGGGGGCCTTGAAAGGTAAGGAAGTCCTCCTCTTCCTGCCTCTGTTCTACCTCAAGTGTCCTGTCCATTCTTCAACTCAGCGTGTGTTCCAACAGGTGGACAAAAGGGACAGTGTTACTGATGCATGCACTGTCACCGCTCACCCTCCTCGTGCCCTCCTCAAATGGTGACAGGACAGTGCATGCATACCTGATCATGGCCCACTGGCTTGGGGAAAATAAACCAAGCTCATCTGACCCTGTCCTGGTGCCGTAGTCACACAGGTACTCATTTATGGCCCTCTGCTGCGTGTACAGCCACTGCAGCATGGCCAACATTGAGTTCCACCTCGTGGGCATGTCACAGATTAGGCGCTTCTTGGGAAGGTTCAATTCCTTTTGTAGGTCAGCCAGCCAAGCACTGCCATTATATGACTGGCAGAAATGCACACAGACTTTCCTGGCCTGCCTCAGGACATCCTAAAATCCCGGGTACCTGCCCAAGAACCACTGCACCACCAAGTTAAGGACGTGAGCCACACAGGGCACATGGGTCAGTTGTCCCTGTTGGAGGGCAGAGAGGAGGTTGATGCCATTTTCACAAACCACCATTCCTGGCTTAATCTGGCATGGCGTCAACCACCTCTCAGCATGCCCCTGCAGAGCTGGCAGAATATCTGCCCCAGTGTGGCTTCTTTCCCCCAAGCACATCAGTACAAGCACAGCATGGCATCTTTTTGCCTGTTTACTTGCGTAGCCCCTTGAATGCCTACGTAGCACCGCTGTTTCCGAGGACAAAACACAAGAAGAAGCTAGGGGGGAAGAATAAGTGTGAGGGGGTGGAGGAGAGAGGTGTGTCAGAATCACCAGTAGTAGCATTTTGTAGGCGTGGTGGCAGAACAACCTCCAACACTACTGCACCTTGTCCTGCATCCTTCCCAGCTGCCAGAAGAGTCACCCAATACGCTGTGAAAGATAGGTAACGTCCCTGTCCATGCCTGCTGGACCATGAGTCAGCGGTAATATGCCCCTTACCACTGACCGCCCTGCCCAGCGAGGCCAAGACATTGCCTTCCATATGCCGGTAGAGAGCCGGAATCGCCTTCTGTGAGAAAAAAGGGCATTTGGGAACCTGCCACTGAGTCTGCCAATGGAAAAGGCAGCAGTTCAAGTGCTAGCGATTTAGCCAAGCTAGCATTCAACCGCTAGGCATGTGGATGGCTGGGAGTGAACTTCTTTCTACGGTGCAGCAGCTGGGGCAGGGAAATTTTCCTGGTACAATTGGACTTCAGTGTACCGATGGCAGATTGCCCGCAAGCACTTGGCTGTGACACATCTAATTCTACACTTTCATTCCTCTCAAAGCAGGTTTCAGAGAGGACTGAAGCAATAGTGGGGTTGGAGATCCCAGCTGATGAGGAGCAAGGAGAGGTCCGCATTGTTTTTTGGTGTGGGTCTTTTAGGTACGCTTGCCAATGAACTGCATGGCAAGGCGACATATGTCTGGTCAAGCATGTGGTGCCCAAGCGGCTGATGTTTTGACCACGTGAGATACGCTTGAGACATATGTTGCAAATAGCAGTGGTGTGATCTGATGCACTCGTCTCAAAAAAGGCCCATACCAAAGAACTTTTGGAATAACACACAGAGGCAGCCCCCTGCACATGCGGAGCTCTGTGGTGTGATGCAGTCAGTGTACTGCCCTTAAGCTCGCCCCTGGAGGGCATCCTGCCTCATTGGAGATGTGCCACCTCTTCCTCCTCTCTCCTAGCAGGCACCCACGTGGAGTCAGTGACCTCATCATCCCCTCCCTCCTCATCACTGAAGTAAACCTGGCAGTATGCTGCAGCTGGAGGAACATGACTACCAGATTGCTCTCCTTCTTGGTCATCCCCTCTCTATGGGCTCATGTTACTGCCTTCCTCTTGCTGGGTTTCATCATCAGAGCCTGTACCCAACACTGTGCTCAAACAGTTCAGGGGACTCCTCAGGAGGACATGGTGGGGCTAGTTAAGGAGTGACTGATGCCATTCAGCCGAGGGAAGAGGCCACATTGGCAGCTGCTTTGCCAGTACCCTGAGCCTGGGTGAAAGAGGATGAGGAGGATGAGGACGGCTTGGTTATCCATGCTACGGCATGTTGCGGCTCAACGCGTCCAGCTGCCGAAAATAAGGACAAGCGTGTCCCATGGCCACGTGCTGATGAGGATGCATCATGTCCACAACCAGCACAGTTGCCTTTAGACACAGAGTCTGCTTGTCCTCTTTTATTGGCTCATGACTGTTTGTCTCTCCTTGTTGGCCTTCCAGACATACTAATGGCCTGCAGGGAGAGGTAGCTGCAAAAATCTGGGACATATATACTGATATACTGCAGCTAGCAGAATCAACTGCCGGCCTGTAGTATTATTAGTATGAGAATGCCAGCAATTGGGGTAACTTTATGTGCACACTGTGCAGATGGCCCAATACACTGACTGTAATTGCTACATCTACCTGCGAATAGGATCAGCAGAACTCCAGCAATTAGGGTAGCTTTAGGTGCACACTGTGCAGATGACACATTACACGGACTGTAATTACTGCAGCTGCCTGCAGTATAGGATCCGCAGAACACCAGCAATTGGGGTAACTTTATGTGCACACTGCATATGACACAATACACCAGCTGTAATTACTGCAGCTGCCTGTGGTATAGGATCAGTAGAACACCAGGAATTGGGGTAGCGTGCAGATGGCACAATACACCGACTGTAATTGCTACAGCTGCCTGCGGATAGGATCAGCAGAACACCAGCGATTGGGGTAGCTTTAGGTGTACACTGTGCAGGTGGCACAATACACTGAATGTAATTGCTGCAGATGCCTGCCTGTGGTATAGGAGCAGTAGAAACCCCAGCAATTGGGATAGTTTTAGGTGTACACTGTGCAGGTGATACAATACACGACTGTATTTGCAGCTTCAAATTAAATTAAATCACACTGTCTCTCCGTCTATCTCTCTACACCGCTGCAACACACTATATAAGGCTACGCAGGTGGGGCGTGTACTAAATCCCATGAGCCATAATTGGCCAAAGTCACCCTGGCTTTGGTCAATTACAGCTCGCTAGACAGACGGCTCTGTGAGTGGCCAAGCATGCGGGTCGTAGTGCATCCTTGGCCAATCATCAACCAGCAATGCACTGCGACGACACACTGAATTGGGTGTGACGCACCACTCAAATTTGGCGCGCATGGCCCATAATGTTAGGAATTTGCCAAATGGACGAGCAGATGACATGGATTCAACTTGAACATGAAGCTCATCCATAATGCTCAGAATAAATTGAGACGGAAGCGCTCGGTCTGGTAAAACTAGCGTTCGTAATGGATATAGTACATTCGTCATGCTGTAATGTTAAAAATTGTTTAATGCAGAGCATTCTCTTTTTCTTAATAATGCTAGAAGAATTAAGCTGTTTTGCTGCTCATATTCCCACAGACGTCTCACAAACTTCTTTCTTTATTCTTTCTCCTGATTTCATGAATATAATTTTTTTATTCGTCAGATGTCCCGAATAATTATTTTAGTTTTATGTTTTTAATATTTTTAAGTATTTTGTGCTTGTTTTTTTTATTCAAGATCTCCATTTTGTTTATCTCCATAATTTTGTTGTGGGTTTTGTGTGTCAAGTTTCCACAACACCATTATTATCTTGTATTTATGAAACCTCAATGAGGTTGGTTGGTGTTATTAATTTCACATTGTATTTAGGAAATGTACCTGCCTATTCACAAATAAACTGGGCTTTTTGAAGTAAAACACATAGGCAAGTATTTCTGAAAAATAAATGCACCTTTATTAGGGGTTCATACGAAAATAAAGAGGAAGGCAACGCTAGCGAAACTGCTGAAATTAGCGAAGCTTTGGTACCCCAGGGCACACATCAACTATTTAAAGGCAAAATTGGTGGCCTGAGGAGTCCATATATAAGGGAGTACAGTCTGGTTCAGAAGGCCAAGAGATCAGGAACAGCAACAGATGACATCTGCAGTATGTTCCCAGGCTGTGGTCATATAACAACCTGCATCTTTTGTCAGACCAGACTGAACCCAGGCCATCACACTCTGGTCTTCCTTAGACGCTTCCTTCCAGGCTGCCTTCTAGCCTGTGGCTCTGCTGGTGTAGCTGTGGCAGGAGGTGGAGGAGGAGCAGGGCAATGGTCGACCTTCTGGCTGCCCCTTGCCACAGCCTCCTCCTGGCTGAGGTCTGCCTGTGTATGAAAATGGGACATTGTTTTAGTTTTTTTTCATCAATCATATATCTAAAACATAAAAAACAGTGAACACTGCACTATCCCAAAATTAACAAAAGAAGCTGCTAACACGCCAAAAAGGATATTTAAAGGTGAAAACAATTCAATATAATAGTGTAGCGCTAGAAATCTAAACCAAGTGACCTTATCCGCCACCTAATTGGATACTTGGGTATAAAAGTAAGTGTGGCTGCAGGGGAGTAACACCCCAGACAACGTCTATGAGGACGAAACGCGTCGGGACTCTACTGCAGCCAAATTTTATTGAAAAAGCGCATGATTCACTGTACAAATGTGAGTTTACTACCTTTTTTTATTAAAAGTTTTTTTAAATGGAATTACGCTATTTGGCCCCATTTCCTTTTTGCATGTATCCAACAATTTGAGCTGGATTGTATAGCTGGAGATAACCTATTGTTCAGTATATGAGTGGAACGGTTGTGTTTGAAATTTCCCTGGAGAGTTCATCCTTGAAAATCTGCGTAAATTACACAAGCCTTTGTGATCCTTCGAATATATATTCGTTTGGATCCAATATATCTGGTAAGCCCGCATCGTGATTGGTGGTGGGACTGTCACGTGGTGTCTGCATGTCTCTTATATCTAAAGAAGGTGAACGGTGATTTTTACCATACACGTGGGATTGGATCATCTTACACAAGAGACTTTGTGGATTCTTGGACTTTTTGAATCACTTTAATTTTGTTTACACAATTGTGTATGCACTAATTTGTGTTATTTTCACATGAATGTAATACAATCTTTATTCCTGGTATTTATGTAATACTATGAGGAACACTAGAGAATATTGATAGGTGGCGAATAAGGTCACTTGGTTTAGATTTCTAGAGCTACACTATTATATTGAATTTACATGTTCATCAATCATACAATTTTTAGCTCATGACTGTTGCAAATTGAATGTTAATAAATAGAACAGACTATCATTCTGAGCTCAGCATTTTTCATTCTTGTCACAATCATTTTTGGTCACTACTGTCTATTGATATGTAAAACACTTTGTTAAAGCAGAACTTGCTGATCAATAATAACATCTAGTTAACATCATTAAATTTACGGCAAGAAATATGTTGAACAATGCTCTACCTCACTCAAGCTGGGCTCCTCCACATGTTGCTGCCTGGAAGGCCCAGGTTGGACATCAGAAGCCTCAGCTGGTGACGGAGGAAGCCTTGAAGGAAGACTGTAGAGTGCTGGCCTGGGTTCCCTCTAGCCTGTTAGAAAATACAGCCTGTCATATTACCACAGCCTGGATACATAAACATCATCTGCAGTTACTAATCTCAGGGAAATCTGGACCTTCTTGCGCTCCCTCAGACATGTACTCCTCATGATACCAATTTTGGTCTTCAAATAGGTGATGTCTGCCATGGGGACCATCGGCTTTATAAATGTAAGCAGTTTCGCCAGCGCTGCTTTCCTCTTTCTTAGGTCCTTATAAAAGGGGTGGTTCACCTGCCACAGGCAGGGCAGCTTCCTGAACAGATCAATGAAGATGGGGATAAATTCCCTGTCTTTGAAGGGATCCATATTCTCTGCAAGACACAGCACAAGACAAACCCTAATGTCAGGCTAAACTCTTCTAATCTTGTCCCAATATAAGCCTCAATCTAGAAGCAGTATAGGCCAGTGATGTACCAAGTTAAAATTGTACCTTCATTCGAATGATCGGCGCTTCCACTACTCCTTCCTCCACTCACAGATCGTACATATGACGCATGCGTGTAACGTTTTATATACACTGTGCATGCGCGAAACTCCGCCCACCCCTGACGTTCTTTCTAGTCTATTTCCCGCTCTTTGTCTTTCAGAGCAGTGGTGAGAGCACATGGCAGAGACACAGCAGGTGCATGTTAATCACAGCAACGAGGAGGATGAGGAAAGCCCAGAGCCAGAAACATCCCAATCCCAAAGGAGAAGATTTAAGGCCTCAATATCTTTTGCAGAGATGTTGGAGAAAGGCCAAGATCATGATTAAAGTTGTGAAGAGTCTGCAGAAGAATTTTGGGGTACGACGATCCAAGGATCTACTGAGGAAACACTGGTCAGACCAGAAACTGAGGGAGCACGATCAGTACAGAAAGATCAAGTGAGTTCTTCAAAAAAGTAAGTAGTTGTCGTGTGTTCATATTATTATTATTGCTTGCATACTGCTTCATGTGCATTTCTTTAGAGTTGCACAGTTTAAAATGGCCACTTTCATGTTCATGGGTTCAATAGTTCGTAGTAAACTTTGTTCCTTTGCCCACTTAAAATACGATTTTTTGGAAAGTTGCAGCTAACTACATTTGTTCAGGCCTACTTCTAGTCAAAGGAAAATTGTTGTCCAGAGGGGTTTTAAATATGAAATGCAAACTTGATTCAGTGTAAAGGAGAGGACTCTCAGCAGCTGTTTACACATCTGGAAACAAAAAAGCAGTTCGATTAGCACGGACTGCAAAAAGAGGTTACTTTGGGCACCAACATTTTTTTTTATGAATGGTCTTTGGTTTTTTAATGATGAAATTATGGTTAATTATGTTATTTGAAATTTAAAATAAATTATAAAAAAAATGTTTTTTTGTATTAATTAACCTTATTTTTGGAGGTAAAAAAATGTTTTGGTGCCCAAAGTAACCTCTTTTTGCAGTCCGTGCTAATCAAACTGCTTTTTTGTTTCTATATGCTATTTGGTTACGGCACTAATACCTTAATTAAGGACTCAATAAGGGTAGCACTAACTTAACCCTTTACTAGTGGACACATCTGCTTTTTCTCATCTTTCTCATCTTTTTTCTCTTTCTTTCACTTTTTCCCCCCTCTTTTTTTCTTTAATTAATTTCTTTAATTAAATCGATTATATTTTGATCAGTAAGGTCATTATTTGCAGGTCCACCCTATAAATATACCAAGGCTATTCCTAAATCGTTATTTTTGAAGAAATTTTTTTTTATAGCACGTATAGGATATGGCGTTTATGTTGGGAGAGGAAATAGACCAAGAGATAAAAACAGTGTTTAGTACAAATACACCGCAAACCTTTCACCAGGACAATGAGATAAAAAATACATTTAAAGAGCATAAGAAATTGTTGATTAAATCGAAAATGGGATGTGTCTTCACTTGAGACTTGTATATCTTATCGTATGGTTCCGAGGGGTTTGAGAGAGAAAACGATTCCAGCTGAACACCTGCATACTGATAGTTTTCTACCCAAATGGAAAGAATTATGTATCAACCATGGCTTAGCGGATATGGGACTAATAGTTGAGGAAGAAAAAACTCAATTGATTTCCATACAATCTTTAATAACTGAAAGTGCGAGTAGCCTTGAGAGGTTTAAAGAGACGGATGAATTTACTAAACAAAATGATATCTTAAAAAAAGAGATCGAAAAAGATCGAAAGAGATCGAAAAAGTAAAAATAACAAAACAAGCAAAATTTCGGCGTAATCTAGCTGACTTTGACAAAGACGACGTTTTCGACCTAACAGTCCCATGTGGACGCAGTCGATCACAGCGACGGGGTCGTCGTCAATATTCTAGAACTAATAGAAACAAATCACATAGTGAGTCTGATGATGATACACAAAAGACGGTTATTTTTTTAGACGAGGAGGCGAGGAATCCAACAAGTGGCCAAGTGTCACCCCCAAAAATAAAGACAGGTCTCAAAAATGCAAAACTGTTAAAAACCTCGCAGGAACGCACGTACACGAAGAGTCAAAAGAGAGTTTGATAGATCAGACATCAATATTAACAAAATGTGACATGACGGATAAAAAGATAATCTTAGGCCGCGTACACACGCGGGGACTGTTCGCTCAACTTTGTCCGCTGAACAGTGTTTCGGCGGACAGTCCGCTCGTGTGTGGGCTTTCAGCGGACAGTTTCAGCGGACAGTCTGCTGAACAAAGTTTTTCGGAAATTCCGAAAAACTGTCCGCTGAAACTTTGTTTCAGCGAACAGTCCCCTCGTGTGTAGGCTTGTTCGTCAAACTAAGTTCCGCGCATGCTCAGAAAGGATTTACACGCCGAAGTTTGCATTGCAGTGTATAGGACGTCGTTTTCTAGTCCCGTCGTACGTGCCGTTCACGTCATCGCGCATGGTTTCAGCGGACTGTTCGTTCGTCGTGTGTGAGCAAGTCCGTCCATGCTAATTTTGAGCGGACTGTCCGCTGAAACTGTTTGACGGACAAAGTTGAGCGAACAGTCCCCGCGTGTGTACGCGGCCTTACAGACTTAAAATTGTCAACTGATCATATTACTTTACTCCAAAAGGGAATGACTTTTTCCCCAGTGTCAAATATGGACGAATTCACAGTCTATAAGGACGTCACTCTATTTTTACGTAAAGTGTTCTTTCGTTCTCTCTATACATCAGACCCAGAGGTAAAGACTCATTCACTTGTTGTAGAAGACCAAAAAGCCTTGGCGATACTAAATTCCCTACTTGAGGAAAATGAGGGTCCTGCTGAGCAACTAGCCTCTATAAAAAGACCGGCAAATCTGTCTATACGGTCTCAAAAAATGCCCCCATTATCTAGAAATAAATGGTTGACCTTTTTCTAGATTTGGTACAGACGGATTTAGAAAAAATTGACTGGTCTCATCGATCTCCCGACAATCTTTCAGAGGGTGAATGGCAGGCCCTTTGCGATCTGAAAAGTAGACAGAATATTGTAATAAAAAGGAGTGATAAGGGTGGTAATGTTGTCCTTTTAAGTCAACAACAATACGAACGAGAGGCCAAACGTCTTCTTGACAGTATGACATGTTCGAAATTGGATGTCAACCCCTTCCCTAAACTGGTTGAGGAACTAAATCGAAAGCTGACGTTTGCCAGGGGCGAGGGATTACTTTCGGATTGCGAGTTCAGACATCTGCAAGTTTGTGAGTACAATATACCGACCTTTTACATCATTCCAAAAGTGCACAAAGACCTAAAAAATCCCCCGGGCAGACCCATAGTTTCTGCCTGTGGTGGTCCTCTTGAAAGGGTCGGACATTATTTGGACTCCCTTCTGCAGGATCCAGTTAAGAAATTGCGATCCTTTGTACAGGACACTAGACATGTGTTAGCAGAAATTGAGTCCTTAGATGTCTATAGCCAGCCAGATGAGTTATGGCTGGTAGGTATAGACGTTGAATCATTATATACCTCGATTCCCCACAAAGTAGGCATACAGGCAGTATCAAGTTCCCTGGATAGGGTTTACCCAGAATCAGGACCACAAAATGAATTTCTTACGGAGTTGTTGGAATTCGCTTTGACAAACCATTTTTTCCAGTTCCTGGCTACATTCTATCACCAGATTAGAGGTACTTCGATGGGCTCCGTCCTATGCGTGCCTTCATCTTGGTATATTGGAAGAAGAAGACGTCTATGCATCCTCGTTGTACCACGACCACACCTAGGTGTGGTTGCGGTACATCGATGATGTATTGATGATCTGGAGGGGCTCTCTAGGACAGTTACAACAATTTATGCTTGAGTTGAACTCAAATCAACGTAATATACGTCTAACTTACTCCTATGATCAGGAGAAGTTGTCTTTTTTGGATCTTCACATTTTTCTCAAAGATGGTCGACTCAGTACTTGCACATTCCAAAAGGAAACATCAGCAAATACCCTTTTGCATGCAACTAGCCATCATCCATATTGGCTTAAGAATGGCATTCCGGTTGGCCAATTCTTACGGGCCAAATGGAATTGTACAAGTACAGATGACTTCAGACGCGAAAGTAAGGAATTGTACGAAAGATTTCGTGAACGTGGGTATTCCCATGGGCAAATCAAAAAAGCTAAGAAGAAAGTGGCACTGAGGGAACGTAAGTGCCTTTTGACAGGCTCATTAGCGACAGCAAAAGCTTCACAAAAAGTAGCGGAACCAGTGAGGATTATAACTAATTATGGATCCCAATGGGATAAGGTCAGATCAATTCTGAACAAACATTGGGGTATTCTTACCAACTCACCCGGTTTGGCCAGAATTGTTGGCCAATCTCCCAGTCTTGTAGCAAGACGTGCAAGAAATCTTGGTGATATATTAATTAGCTCTGAGTTTACTAAAGATTTTGATCCAAGTTGGTTATCTGAGTTTCCACGCGCTAAAGGAATGTTTCCTTGCAATAAGTGCCAAATATGTCCGTATGTGCATCGAACAGCAGTATTCACGGACGCCACTGGTCAAGTGTCATTTGAGATACGAGATCTGATTAATTGTGCAACAACGAGAGTGATTTATGTAATTACTTGCCCTTGTTCCAAAATATTTGTTGGCAAAACCAAAAGAATGTTGAGAATTAGGACTGGTGAACACATACGTGAAATTAAAGATAGAAGTAAACCACCTGAGAAACCACTCACCAAACATTTTGCCATGTACCATGACCACAATCCTACGGGTATGACAGTAAAGGGTATTTATGCCCTAAAATTGCCTAGCAGGAGGGGTGACTTTGATCGCATCCTCCTACAAAAAGAAAAGTGGTGGGTGTATTGATTAAAGTCGCTCGCTCCAGCAGGCTTGAATACTGAGCTCAATCTGCAGGTGTTCTTGGAACAATAAGATCCTGATTTGCCATATTAGTATTTTTTAATATGGTGTTCAGGACTGTTTTTCTATTTACCGCATATTTAGATATGTGCTACATTTTAAATTTTGGTCTATTTTCTTCTCCAATTGTGTTGGTTGGTGTGTAGTATGGGGTAGTTTTCTTGGGTGATAGTGACTTTTTTCTTTAATGTTGGTATTCGTTATAGTGTGAGTATTATGGTGTTTGTCCTTGTTATGGTTTGTTACGTTTTTGTTAGTGAGTATCCTATACGTCTATTTTCAAAATGTCCAATTACGGATACAGTGAATGACTGACAGAAGTAGCCCTTATGAAAGGAGGTCTCTTGACAGACTTAACATTTTGTTAAACACAGGCAGAGATAAATGGTGATTTACTAATTGAACAAACCTGGGTAATCTGTTACAAAGGACGTGTGCCGGTGTGGTATGAATCGTCCGAGATGAAGCTACGCTAATAGCCAGCGAAACGCGTTGACGTCACATCTGGATGCTGGACGAACCTTGCATGGGTTGGAGACAGCTGATGCAGCCTGATACACGGAGTGTTCCGTTTTTCGAGAAATTCGATATTATTCCTTCATATGGACGATTGGTGTCTCCGTAAGCCCTCGTTTGCTAAAGCGAGCTATGTGTGCTGAACCATCAACAGCAGAGGATCACCTTTGTTTCTGGGCTGCCGAAATGTTCTCATATTGAAAATAACAACGATTGATGTCGGCCTGTGAGTAGTGCAACTTCATGCCCGCGAAGTAACTTTTGCAGGATTGGATAACCTGTTCTCATCTGAGCAATGAACAACAGCGCTTGGGAAGGCTGTGGTATTGTATGAGACATAATTTATGACTATTCAAAACCATCTGTTGATGTACTGTGATATTGCAGCATTTACTGATAAAATGGAAAAGAACTGCTTCTAGTCGTGAAACAAATCAGATGTTTTGCTATAAATTAGCGCTCTGTGGCCTCCGGGAACAAATAGCAGTCTCAGAAGGAAATAACTTCTATACCATAAAATAAATTTGGCTGATTCAAGCCGATTACTTTTTAAAATAACTTACACCAGGGGTGTCCAAACTTTTTTCAAAGAGGGCCAGATTTGATGAACTGAACATGCTCGAGGGCCGACCATTTTTCCTGACATTCTTTGAACCATTAAAATTCGGTCTAAGTGTGTTCGGCCGAGCACTAATACACTACCCAACAAGAATTCTCATGCCTTTGTGGCTGTGTGTGGTGAAGAGATGAACTCAAGTGTATTATTTGGATACACCGTATTTTTTGGGGTATAACACGCACCTTCACTTTAAGAGGGAAGCTTCAGGAAAAAAAAATTAAAATTTTAAATAAAGAACTGAAGCAAAATAAGGGTCAGTGCCCATCTGCAGACCCACAATTGCCAGGAACGCAGCGCCCACCATTGCCAGGAACGCAGCGCCCACCATTGCCAGGAATGCAGCGCCCACCATTGCTAGAAATGCAGCGCCCACCATTGCCACGAATGCAGCCCCACCATTGCTAGAAATTCACTCACCATTGCCAGGAATGCAGCCCCACCATTGCTAGGAATGCAGCGCCCACCATTGCTAGGAATGCAGCGCCCACCATTGCTAGGAATGCAGTGCCCACCATTGCTAGGAATGCAGCGCCCACCATTGCTAGGAATGCAGCGCCCACCATTGCTAGGAATGCAGCACCCACCATTGCTAGGAATGCAGCGCCCACCATTGCTAGGAATGCAGTGCCCACCATTGCCAGGAATGTACCCACCATTGCCAGGAATGCAGTGCCCACCATTGCCAGGAATGCAGCCCCACCATTGCTAGAAATTCACTCACCATTGCCAGGAATGCACCCACCACTGCTAGAAATTCACTCACCATTGCCAGGAATGCAGCCCCACCATTGCCAGGAATGCAGCCCCACCATTGCCAGGAATGTACCCACCATTGCCAGGAATGCAGTGCCCACCATTGCCAGGAATGCAGCCCCACCATTGCTAGAAATTCACTCACCATTGCCAGGAATGCACCCACCACTGCTAGAAATTCACTCATCATTGCCAGGAATGCAGCCCCACCATTGCACGGAATGCAGCCCCACCATTGCACGGAATGCAGCCCCACCATTGCACGGAATGCAGCCCCACCATTGCCCGGAATGCAGCCCCACCATTGCACGGAATGCAGCCCCACCATTGCCCGGAATGCAGCCCCACCATTGCCCAGAATGCAGCCCCACCATTGCCGGGAATGCAGCCCCACCATTGCCGGGAATGCAGCCCCACCATTGCCGGGAATGCACCCACTATTGCCGGGAATGCAGCCCCACCATTCCCGGGAATGCACCCACCATTGCCGGGAATGCACCCACCATTGCCAGGAATGCAGCCCCACCATTGCCAGGAATGCACCCACCATTGCCGGGAATGCAGCCCCACCATTGCCAGGAATGCACCCACTATTGCCAGGAATGCAGCCCCACCATTGCCGGGAATGCACCCACTATTGCCAGGAATGCAGCCCCACCATTGCCGGGAATGCACCCACTATTGCCGGGAATGCAGCCACCATTGCAGCCACCATTGCCAGGAATGCAGCCACCATTGCCAGGAATGCAGCCACCATTGCCAGGAATTCACCCCCAATTGCTAGGAATGCAGCCACCATTGCCAGGAATTCACCCACCATTGCCAGGAATTTATCCACCATTGCCAGGAATGCAGCCACCATTGCCAGGAATTCACTCACCATTGCCAGGAATGCAGCCCCACAATTGCAATTGCCAGAAATGCAGCCACCATTACCATCAGTGCAGCCATGGAGGGCAGGACGAGCGCCAAAGACATCCTACAGGAGAATTTCCTGTTTACACAACGGCCCCTTTAAGAGAAAGTCCCGCCTCCTCTGATGGACAGAACAGTCGTCCAATGGCAGATATGGGACTTCCTATTACAGCTGCCATGTACACAGGAAATTCTCAGCCTGTGTGCACGGCTCTCGTCCTGCCTCCTCCCTCCAAGGCAGCTGGACTATATATCTTTTGTGACCCCGGCGCTGGGAGATCGCCGGGGGCCACAAAAGATGTATATGTTTAAATAACCAGGCGGGCCGTTCAAAACCGGACCGCGGGCCGGACTTTGGACATGCCTGACTTACACTGTCACTGGCGAATGAACTGTACATTCACAACTATCGAATGAACATTCTGTTGTAAATATTTTTGGGAACCAGGCTGATAGTAATAGCTATAATTTAAAATTAGTCTCTGTTCCATGCTTGCTGTTGATTGCTGGATAAACATATTAACAGACATTGTGAGCATTTCTACAGGTTTAATTGGTTTATCATAACCATTTTTAGCAATCGGCAGCAATTGGTCCGGACCAGCGTCAATTTTGGTGTTTGTTGTGTGTGTCATTTATGTCTTGTCTGTGGTCTGTTTTATATGTTATATGTTATATGTTTGGTCTACTTGAGAAATGGAAATTTTTTATGAATGGTCTTTGGTTTTTTAATGATGAAATTATGGTTAATTATGTTATTTGAAATTTTAAATAAATGATAAAAAAAAAATTTTTTTGTATTAATTAACCTTATTTTTGGAGGTAAAAATTTTTTTTGGTACCCAAAGTAACCTCTTTTTGCAGTCCGTGCTAATCTAACTGCTTTTTTGTTTCTATATGCTATTTGGTTACGGCACTAATACCTTAATTAAGGACTCAATAAGGGTAGCGCTAACTTAACCCTTTACTAGTGGACACATCTGCTTTTTCTCATCTTTTTTCTCTTTCTTTCACTTTTTTCCCCCCTCTTTTTTTCTTTAATTAAATTGTTTACACATCTGGACTCAGGAGCACTAGTGCGGGACACCAGAACACCCTTTTTATTTGGGTGTGCAACACACGTGCTCCAGTGGATACTATAGGGGTGTCTCCATCTGTGAAACTTGCACAAAACAGGTAAGTATTAGAAAGTGTCAAAAATAATGTTTTCAGCTTTGAACTTTGCCAAAAAATAGAATTGTACCATACTTCCAAGCAATGTTCCATATTCCTATTTCTGCCCTCAAATATCAGTGTGCTAAATAGTTTCATAGTTAGTAAGGTTAAAGACACCAGTCCATCCAATTCAACCTGAGTGAGTATCTACATTTGTCCCTGTACATTGCACACTCACATTAGTCCCTACTCTCAAGGACCCACAATCCAAGGTCCTCATTCATATGCTATGGACAATTTTGGACAAAGGCCAGTTAACCTACCTGCATGTCTTTGGATTGTGGGAGGAAACCCACGCAGGCACAGGGAGAACATGCAAACTCCAGGCAGGTAGTGTCATTTTTGGGATTTGAACCAGCGACCCTTC
Organism: Lithobates pipiens; assembly: GCF_037356315.1. NCBI lineage: Eukaryota > Metazoa > Chordata > Amphibia > Anura > Ranidae > Lithobates > Lithobates pipiens. Next base: position 72,104,952 of record NW_027507788.1, on the reverse strand, counting down.
TTACTTCTAGGTGAGAGTGCTAACCACTACACCACTGTGCCGCCCATTTCTTTTTTACATTCTCATAGGGGAGAGAAGACTCGGGACGTCTGAGGGCACCAGGAACCCCACACCTCCCAAAGAAGGGGAAATCGCAAAAACAGAAGCAGAGGAGGTGGAGGAAGGAGAGGTTGTTGAAATTGTCAAAATTGTCACCATAACAGGGGAGTGTCTGAGACCACAGCTTCAGGTAATAAATGTATGCCTGAATTTTTATAATACATGGTGTGTTTTTTGTTTATTTTTAGGTGATATGGATGTTGTGGAAGAAGAAATTCATTTTACCAGTGAAAGTGCCCAGATCCTCATCGGGGAGATAATGGGGTGCAATCACGATTTAGAAGATCTCAAGAAAAACATCAATGATGTTCAACAAAAAATGAAGATTATCATTGATGTTTTAGGGAGAAATGGAAACACACAAAACTAGCTAGCATGATTTGTGATTTTAAAAACCAGTTTTATATTTTTTAAAAAGCCAAATTTGGAAGATGCACATAGTGTGTCAACATGTGCTGTTTCCCATCGTGGGGGATCAATGTACGCATTTTGTGGGTGCAACCCCTTCCTCGCTACTAGGGATGAGCCAAACACCCCCGGTTCGCTTCGCACCAGAACCTGCGAACGAACCGAAAATTAGTGCGAACATTAGAATCCCATTAAAGTCTATGGGACTCGAACGTTCAAAATCAAAAAGTGCTAATTGTAAAGGCTAATATGCAAGTTATTTTCCTAAAAAGGGTTTGGGGACCCGGCTCCTGCCCCAGGGGACAGGTCTCAATGCAAAAAAAAGTTTTAAAAACTGATGTTTTTTTGGGAGCACTGATTTTAATGATGCTTAAAGTGAAAAAAAAAGTGAAATATTCCTTTAAATATCATGCCTGGGGGTGTCTATAGTATGCCTGTGAAGTGGCACGTGTTTTCCATGTTTAGAACAGTCCCTGCACAAAATGACATTTCCAATGGAAAAAAAAGTAATTTAAAACTGCTTGCGATTTTAATGTAATGTCAGGTTCCGGCAATATAGATGAAAATCATTGATAAAAATGGCATGGGCAGCCCCCCTGCCCATTACCAGCCCCTTTGGGTCTTGTACAGATGTTAAGGGGAATCCCGTACCCAAATTAAAAAAGGAAAGGCGTGGGGCCCCCAGGCCCCATATACTCAGAACAGCACTATACAGGCGGTGCAAACAATACAGGGACTGTGTAGGTTTGTTGTGGTAAGTAGAATCTGTTTATAATTTTGAACTGGTACATTTTTAAAGTGCAGCTCCAGTCAAAAATCTTTTTTAAGCTTTTTGGAAAACATAGGGAAGGGTTATAACCCCTGTATAATTTTTTTGCCAATCCATCTTTTTTCATCTCACTTCCTGTTGTCTCCTTCCGTTTACAAGTAGGAGACATTTGTAAGTTGGATGTATGAAAGTAGGGGCCTTCCCTATATGCTCTGCAGAAATGGGGGCCTAAGGTGTTGGTGTTGCCACAGCACTGTAAGCCCTCAAAGTGACTCTTGGTAGGAGCTGGAGCGTCCTGCTGTGAATGATTATATCAAGAATTGTAATTACATGCCATTGTTAAACAGTGGTCGAAAAATTGGGCCTTTGGTGGTTGTAGTGGTGGTGCTGGTGCCACAACACTGTGAGTCCTCACAGTTACTCTTGGTGGGCACTGGAACGGGCCCTGCAATGAAATTATATCAAGAATTGTAATTACATGCACCTGTTAAACAGGGGCTGAAAACACTGCAACACCTCGCAGAAACTTTAGTTGGAGAGCAGGAATGAGCCCTGCTGCAAAGTATTGCATGAAAAACTGTAATTACATTCTCTCATCAAATATAATCCCCATCCCATGGTCTGACCCTAATGCAGTCCTAAAAACTATTGCATCAACCATACCTAAAGCACACGATAAAACATGGTATTTACCAGAGATATTACTTAAAAACCCTTTATATTGTCACAAAATTGAACATGCTCTGAAAGAATATTTAACATTCAACAAAAGCCCAGATATGTCCCCAATAACATTGTGGGAAGCACATAAACCGGTCTTGAAGAATGGAATACTCAATAGAAAACGCAGAAATCTTGCCCATAAATTAGAAACACAATTTAATTCCTTTTTCTTATCTTTCCAAAGCAATCCTAATCCAACTACTACGCCTGGAATATGATCTTTTTCTTACAGAATCATCTGATAAATTACTGCGTCGTTCCAGACATGCTTTCTTCATGAAATCTAACGGTTCGGTTTGCACCAGAACTTTCGAACGGACCAAAAATTTGTGCGAACTTTAGAACCCCATTGAAGTCTATGGGACTCAAACGTTCGAAATAAAAAGTGCTAATTTTAATGGCTAATATGCAAGATATTGTTTTAAAAAGGGTTTGGGGACCCGACTCCTGCCCCAGGGGACATGGGTCAATGGGTAAATTTTTTCAAAAAACAACCGTTTTTTCGGGAGCACTGAAGAACTGATTTTAACCACTTAACAACCGGCCCATAGCCGAATGAAGGCTACAGGGCAGTTGCTTAACTCTGGGAAGCCGTCATATGACATCCTCCCAGAATTCCACTCTCGCGCACCCCCTGGGGCGCGCACTCGAGAGCATCCATGAACGCCGGATCACTTGTAAACAAACCGGTGTCATGTTATGACGTCGGTTCCTCCCTCCCCTCTCTGTACCGATCGGTACAGTGAGAGGGGAGAGATCGGTGTCAGCAGCGCTGTGGGCTGGATCTGCAGTGCCCATAGCGCTGCTCATCGACAATTAACCCAGCAATTCCCTGCCAATACTCTGCAATACCCTGCCAATAATCTGCAATACCCAGCAATGCCCCGCCAATACTCTGCAATACCCAGCAATGCCCTGCCAATACTCTGCAATACCCAGAAATGCCCTGCCAATACTCTGCAGTACCCTGCCAAAACTCTGCAATGCCCAGCAATGCCCTGCCAATACTCTGCAATGCCCTGCCAATACTCTGCAATACCCAGCAATTCCCTGCCAATACTCTGCAATACCCAGCAATACTCTGCAATAGCCTGCAATACCCTGCCAATACTCTGCCATAAACTGCCATACCCAGCAATACCCCGCCATACTTGGTGATACCCAGCCATACTCAGTGATATTCTGCCATACCCAGCTATACTCTGCAATACCCAGCAATACTCAGTGATACCCTGCAATACCCAGCCATACCCGGTGATACTCTGCAATACCCAGCCATACTTGGCCATGCTCAGCCATACTCGGGGATACCCTGCAATACCCAGCCATACTCGGTGATATCCTGCAATACTCAGTGATACCCAGCCATGCTCGGCCATGCTTGGCTGTACTAAGCCTCTGTATGTGAACAGGCTGTGGAAGTCTCAAACATGTGGTATCGCCGTACTCAGGAGGAGTAGGAGAATCTATTTTGGGGTGTCATTTTTGGTATGTACATGCTATGTGTTAGAAATATTGTATAAATGGACAACTTTGTGTTATAAAAAAAAAAAAAGCATTTTAACCATCGGCTGGCTGTCATATGACGTCCTTGACTTTGTGTGGGGATATCTGAATGATGCCTGTAGATACAGACATCATTCAGATATCAGCTTTTTCAGCCGGCGATTCCCTACACTAGGGATGAGCCGAACACCCCCCGGTTCGGTTCGCACCAGAACTTGCGAACGACCCCCGCGTTCGGTACGAACGTTAGAACCCCATTGAAGTCTATGGGACTCGAACATTCGAATTGGAAAGTGCTAATTTTAACGGCTAATATGCAAGATAGTGTCCTAAAAAGGGTTTGGGGACCTGCCTCCTGCCTCAGGGGACATGGGTCACTGCAAAAAAAAGTTTTAAAAACTGCCGTTTTGGCGGGAGCACTGATTTTAATGACGATTAAAGTGAAAAAAAAAAATATTCCTTTAAATATGGTGCCTGGGGGGTGTCTGTAGTATGCCTGTGAAGTGCCACGTGTTTCCCGTGTTTAGAACAGTCCCTGCACAAAATGACATTAAACGGAAATAACACCATTTAAAACTGCTTGCGGTTTTAATGTTATATCTGGTTCCTGCAATATGGTTGAAAATCATTGAGAAACATGGCATGAGTAGCCCTCCCTGCCCATTACCAGCCTATTTGGGTCTTGTACGCATATTAAGGGGAACCCAGTACCCATATTAAAAAAAGGAAATGCGTGTGGCCCCCAGGCCCTATATACTCAGAACAGCAGTATACAGGCGGTGCAAACAAGACAGGGACTGTGTAGGTTTGTTGTGTTAAGTTGAATCTGTTTGTCATTTTCAACCGGTACATTTTTAAAGTGTAGCTCCAGTCAAAAAAATCTTTAAGCTTTTTGGAAAACATAGGGAAGGGTTATCACCCCTGTATAATTTGTTTTGTCGTCCATCTTTTTTCATCTCACTTGCTGCTGTCTCCTTGCGTTTGCAAGTAGGAGATGTTTGTAAGTTGGATGTTTGAAAGTAGGGGCCTGCCCTATATTATAGCGGTATGTACTGGGTACAGAGCACGCAGACAGCACGCACTATCTCCTAACACTACTGACTGCAAGCTCTATTATTAACCACTTGTTAGCCCAATGTTTGCATAAAGTGAAAGATGAAGTTATGCTGAGTAAATAGATATCAAACATGTCACTCTTCAAAATTGCACATGCCCGTGGAATGGCGCCAAACGTCGCTACTTAAAAAATCCCCATAGGCGACGCTTTAATTTTTTTTTTACTGGTTTCATGTTTTGAGTTGCAGAGGAGGTCTAGGACTAGAATTATTGCTCTCGCTCTAACATTCTCGGCGATACCTCACATGTGTGGCACATGCGAGCACATGGGGACATGGGCGCTTTAATTTTAATTTTATTTTTTTATTGTTCATTTTACTTTATTTATGTTAGTTTGACATTTTTTTCCCCAAAAATATATTTTTGATCACTTTTATTCCTATTACAAGAAATGTAAACATCCCTTGTAATAGGAATATGGGGTGACAGGTCCTCTTTACAGTGAAATCTGGGGGGTCAATATGACCCCACATCTCACCTCTAGGCTGGGAAGCCTGAAATAAAAAATAAAAAAAAGATTCTGGCTTTGATCGTACTGGCGAGTTGGTAGAAGCACCGGAGGGCGGTGAGGGGTGGGGGGCGTCTATGGCTGGGTATTTCAGGGTATCACCGAGTATGGCTGGGTATCTCTGAGTATGGCTGGGTATGGCAATTTATGGCAGGGTATTACAGAGTATTGGCGGGGTACTACAGAGTAATAGCAGGGTACTGCAGAGTATTGGGGGGTACTACAGAGTAATGGCAGGGTACTGCAGAGTATTGGGGGTACTGCAGAGTAATGGCAGGGTACTGCACCGCAGAGTAATGGCAGGGTACTGCAGAGTATTGGGGGTACTTCAGAGTAATGGCAGGGTACTGCAGAGTATTGGGGGTACTGCAGAGTAATGGCGGGGTACTGCACTGCAGAGTAATGGCAGGGTACTGCAGAGTATTGGGGGTACTGCAGAGTAATGGCGGGTACTGCAGAGTATTGGGGGGTACTGCAGAGTAATGGGGGTTACTGCAGAGTAATGGGGGGTACTGCAGAGTAATGGCAGGGTACTGCACTGCAGAGTAATGGCAGGGTACTGCACTGCAGAGTAATGGCGGGGTACTGCAGAGTAATGGCAGGGTACTGCAGAGTATGCACTGGTATTGCAGAGTATTGGCAGGGAATTGAGGGGTTAAATTCGGTGAGCAGCGATGTGGGCACTGCAGATGCAGCCCACATCGCTGCTGACACCGATCTCTTTCCCCTCCGCTGTACCGATCAGTACAGAGAGGGGAGGGAGGAACAGGCATCATAACATGACGCCGGTTTGTTTCCAAGTGATCACTCCGTCATTTGACGGAGCAATCACGTGGTAAACGGCCGCTATGAGCGGCCGTTTACCGTGATCCGTGATGCGACCCGGCGGTCACGGATGCTCTCGAGTGCGCACACCTCGGGGCACGCGAGAGCAGAATTCTGGGAGGCCGTTAATTAACGGCCTCTCAGAGTTAAACAACCGCCCTGAAGCCGTTAATCGGCAATGGGCAGTTGTTAAGTGGTTAAAGCTAGATCACTAGCTATATAGGTGAGGTGAATATAGTGGTGTATACTGCAGTCAGGGCACAGACAACAGCCACTACACAGCAGCAAGATAGGAAATCAGCCAAAAACGATTGGTGTGTACTGTGTTGAAGGTACACAGAACACCCACTGCTTCAGATGCTAAGTAACACACTACACGAAGCCGCCTCAAAGGCGGCCTTATATAGTGTGGGGTGTGCACTACACAGCCTGAGCTATGATTGGCCACAGGCAGGATGCCTGTGGCCAATCATGGCTCTCCTCGCTGCCGGCACTGCGATTGGCCAAGCATGCGGGGTCACAGTGCATGCTTGGCCAATCATGGGGCAGCAATGCACTGCGCCACAGCAGTGCATTGTGGTCCGCGCGCGCGTCACTCGAATTTTGACGCGAACGGCCCAAACGTTCGGAATTCGCCGAACGGCCGAACAGCCAATGTTCGAGTCGAACGTACGTTCGACTCGAACACGAAGCTCATCCCTACCCTACACCATAAGAATGATCATAGTGGCTGTTCCACTGCTTGATCGTTCTTACAGGAGGCGAGAGGGGACTCCCCCCTCCCGCCACCCTCCGGTGCTTCTACCAACTCGCCAATACAATCAAAGCCAGAATCATTTTTTTATTTTTTTTATTTCAGGCTTCCCAGTATAGAGGTGAGATGTGGGGTCTTATTGTATTCTTATTGTAAAAAAGGACCTGTCATGCCATATTCCTATTACAAGGGATGTTTACATTCCTTGTAATGGGAATAAAAGTGACCAAAAATTTATTTTTGGGGAAAAAAGTGTCAAAATAAAGTAAAATGAGCAATAAAAAAATAAAAAAATGTAAAGCGCCCCTGTCCTCGTGTGCTCGCATGCAGAAGCAAACACATACGTAAGTCCCGCCCACATATGAAAACAGTGTTCAAACCACACATGTGAGGTATCGCTGCGAAGTTTAGAGTGAGAGCAATAATTTTGGCCCTAGAACTCCTCTGTAACTCAAAACATGTAACCAGTAAAAAAATTTAAAGCGTTACCTATGGGGATTTTTAAGTAGCGACGTTTGGCGCCATTCCACGAGCGTGTGCAATTTTGAAGGGTGACATGTTAGGTATCTATTTACTCAGTGTAACTTCATCTTTCACATTATGCACAAACATTGGGCTTTATAAAATAAAATAAAACAATATCTCTCCAGGAAAAAAAAGAAAAAAGCTGCATCTAAAACACCATCAAATATCAATATGGATACAATATTTAAAAAATATATAATGTTGCGCTAAATATATGTGAATGCTGTGATGCAATCGAAATTAAAAATAATTCTAAAAAGATGAGTGTGCGTAAATCCTATAAAAAAATTGTGAACTATCCTGTGCTAAAATCACACCAAAAATTGAAAAGTAGACTCATATTACATAAATTATTCAGAAAAGTAGGGATGAGCTTGGTGTTCGAGTCGAGCATATGTTCGACTCGAACGTTGGCTGTTCGCACGTTCAGCAAATACCAAACGTTATGGGCCGTTTGCTCCAAATTCGTGTGACGCTCTCTGCCCACAATGCACTGCACCATCGCATGATTGGGCAAGCATGCACTGTGACCCCGCATGCTTGGCCAATCACAGCGCCAGCAGGGAGGAGAGCCATGATTGGCCACAGGCAGGATGCCTGTGGCCAATTATAGCTCAGGCTGTGTAGTACACGCCAGGGATCCAGGGAGAGCAACTGCAAGCAGGTTGGAAGCCAGGAGTCTTGAAACAACAGCGGCAGATGGTTCCTAGTGATGTGACCAAACGTGAAGGCAAAGGAGAAATGAGCTGGAAGACTTATATATAGGCAGGCCAGACGAGCATCATCAGGAACAGCTGGTAACTGTGGGAGAGGGAAGAGAGCTGGCAATTAGCCGACAGCTGAGCGGCCAGCCCAGAGGAGGAAGGGCTAAGCCAGCCCTGACCCCATCTGCCATCTGCAGGAGTTAGTGGGTGTTGTCTGTGTGCCTTCAGCGCAGTATTCATCTGTATCAACCTATATTGCTTTTCTCTAATTGAGCCATCTGCCATCTGCAGGAGTTAGTTGGTGTTGTGTGCCTCCAGCACAGTATACACCTCTATCTCAGAGTATCTCAGAGTTAGGACGTTGAGACAGAAGGGCGCCAACTCCAGTCTCAGAAGCATCAACTTCTAGGATAAAAGGCAATGTAGGATCAGGATGTGCCAACACAGGAGCAGAAACAAAAGCAGCCTTGAGAGTCTCAAAGGCCTTAATGGACTCCGGAGACCAACTCTCTGGGTTACCGTCCTTTCTGGTCATATCAGTCAGAGGCTTGACCAGAGAAGCTATGTTACGAATAAACTTCCGATAGTAATTGACAAAGCCCAGGAAACGCTGCAGAGGACGTAAACCCACGGGTCGAGGCCACTGTAGGACTGCCGAAAGTTTCTCTGGGTCCATTGAAAAACCAGCAGTGGAAATGACATAGCCCAGGAATGTAACCTGTTCACGATGGAACTCGCACTTCTCCAGTTTACAATATAGATTCAGCGTCAGCAACATACTCCTCCATGGCCTTATCCTCCAAGACCGACAAAGGGTAAACCTGGCCACGAGGAGGTATGGCACCAGGTTGAAGATCAATTGCGCAATCATAAGGGCGGTGTGGAGCCAAACTACCGGCTTGACCTTTATCAAAGACATCGCCAAAATCACGGTACTCCTCCGGCAGGGAGGGGAGTGAAACAGTGTACAGGACCTTGGATACCTTCAGGAAGCATGTCTCACTGCATTGAGGTGACCAGGAGAGAACCTCAGCATGGAGCCAACCAAAAGAGGGGTTGTGCCTCTGTAACCAAGGATAACCAATAACCAGCGGAAATCTGGGTGAGGAAATAACTTGGAATTGGGTTATCTCATGGTGAAGAGCCCCTACGGCCATGGACAACGGAACCGTCTCATGAGTCACATGGGCAGGCTGTAAAGGTCTCCCGTCAAGAGGCTCAATGGCAAGTGGAGTGTCACGTAGCTGCAGCGGAATCGAGTGCTGCGAAACAAATGCAGCATCAATGAACAGGCCTGCAGCCCAAGAGTCGATTAGAGTCTGTATCTCGATGGACGACTCAGCCCAAGAAAGGGTGACCAAAACCAGGGGCTTATCCTTCTGGATAACTGGGGACAAAACAATGCCACCTAAGGTCTGTCCATGACAGAACCTCAAGGTTCGGGCGTTCCCTGGATGGGTAGGACAAGACTTCAAAAAGTGACCTGCCTGGCCACAATAAAGGCACAATCTCTCCCTCCTCCTAAAGGCTCTCTCATCCGCAGAGAGACGCGTGAAGCCCAGGTGCATGGGTTCATCTTCACTGACCAACTCGGTACCAGGAGGCATGGAAGGTGAGGGAGGCATGGGTGGGACTACAAAGCTCGGAGGCAAACGTACAGTAGGCTTCTGCAAGCGCTCCTTAAGAGAAAGTCTTTCTCTGAGTCTGGAATCAATGAGGATGGCAAACGAGATCAAGCTCTCCAGCTCAGTGGGTATATCTCGGGCTGCTATCTCATCCTTGATGGAATCCGAGAGACCATGAGAAAAAGCAGCCACGAGGGCCTCATTGTTCCAAGCAACCTCTGCTGCCAGAGTACGGAATTCAATGGCATAGCCGGCAACAGTTCTCGTACTCTGATGGACATGAGGCACTTGGCAGCAGAAGCGGAGCGTGCAGGAACGTCAAAAACCCTTTTAAAGGCCTTCAGCACAGTATACACCTGTATCTACCCTTTGTTGCTCTTGTCCAATTGAGACATCAACCATCTGCAGGAGTTAGTGGGTGTTGTCTGTGTGCCTTCAGCGTCGTATACACCTGTATCTACCTATATTGCTCTTCTCTAATTGAGCCATCTGCCATCTGCAGGAGTTAGTTGGTGTTGTGTGCCTCCAGCGCAGTATACACCTGTAGCTACCTATATTGCTCTTCTCTAATTGAGCCATCTGCCATCTGCAGGAGTTAGTGGGTGTTGTCTGTGTGCCTCCAGCGCAGTATACACCTGTATCTACCTATATTGCTCTTCTCTAATTGAGCCATCTGCTATCTGCAGGAGTTAGTGGGTGTTGTGTGCCTCCAGCACAGCACAGTATACACCGGTATCTACCCTTTAATTGCTGGTGTTCTATATTAAAGGCATCTGCAGGAGTTAGTGGGTATTGTGTGCCTCCAGCACAGCACAATATACACCTGTATCTGCCCTTTATTGCTGGTGTTCTATAATAAAGGCATCTGCAGGAGTTAGTGGGTGTTTTGTGCCTCCAGCACAATATACCTTACCCAATTGCTGGTTTTCCCATCTCCCGGCAGGCCATTACCATGTCTGGAAGGCCAACAAGGAGAGGCAGACAGGCACGAGCCAATAAAAGAGGGCAAGCAGGCTCTGTGTCTAGAGACAACAGTGCATCGTCATCAGCACGTGGCCATGGGACACACTTGTCCTTATTTTCGGCAGCTGGACGTGTTGAGCCGCATCATGCGGAAGACTTGGTAGAGTGGATGACCAAGCCCTCTTCATCCTCCTCATCCTCTCTCACCCAGGCTCAGGGTAATAGCAAAGCAGCTGCCAAAGTATCCTATTCCCGCGTCTCAATGTCATCATCAGTGACTCCTTCCCTAGACCCACCACGTCCTCCTGAGGAGTCCCCTGAACTCTTTGAGCACAGTGTTGGGTACATGCTCCAGGAGGATGCCCAGTGTTTTGTAGGCTCTGATGATGATACTCAGCTAGAAGAAGGCAGTAGCGTGAGCGCAGAGAGAGGGGATGCTCAAGAAGGACAGCAATCTAGCAGTCATGTTCCACAAGCTGAAGCATACTGCCAGGTTTGCTCCAGTGATGAAGAGGTAGGGGATGATGAGGGCACTGACTCCAAATGGGTGCCTGGTAGGAGAGAGGAGGAGGAGGCACATCTCCAATGAGGCAGGATGCCCTCTAGGGGCCAGCTTAGGGGCAGCACACTGACTGAATCACACCGCAGAGCTCCGCCTGTGCAGGGCGCTGCCTCTGCGCATTATTCTAAAAGTTCTTTGGTGTGGGCCTTTTATGAGACAAGTGCATCAGATCTCACCGTTGCTGTTTGCAACATATGTCTCAAGTGTATCTCACATGGCCAAAACATCAGCCGCTTGGGCACCACATGCTTGACCAGACATATGTTGACTTGCCATGCAGCTCGTTGGAAAGCTTACCTCAAAGACCCACACCAAAGAACAAAGCGGACCTCTCCTTGCTCCTCATCAGCTGGGATCTCCAACCCCACTAGACCTTCAGTTCTTTCTGAAACCTGCGCTGAGAGGAATGAAGGTGTAGAATTAGGTGTGTCACAGCCAAGTGCTTGCGGGCACTCTGCTAGCAGTACACCCACGTCTAATTGTAACAGGCAAATTTTCCTGCCCCAGCTGCTGAACCGTAGAAAGAAGTTCACTCACAGCCATAAACATGCCCAGCGGTTGAATGATAGCTTGGCTAAATTGCTAGCACTTCAACTGCTACCTTTTCAGTTGGTAGACTCGGCCCCCTTCCGTGAGTTTGTGCAATGTGCGGTTCCTCAGTGACAGGTCCCCTGTCACGGAAGGCGATTCCAGCTTCCTTCCGGCATGTCCTTGCCTCGCTGGACAGGGTGGTCAGTGGTAAGGTGCATAGAACTGCCTTATATGTGACATACCCACCAGGTGGAACTCAACATTGGCCATGCTGCAGCGGCTGCACATGCAGCAGAGGGCCACCAATGAGTACCTGTGCATCTACGGCACTAGGACAGGGTCAGGGGAGCTCATTTTTTTTCTCACCACGCCAGTGGGGCATGATCAGGGATGCATGCACTGTTCTGTCACCGTTTGAGGAGGCCACAAGGATGGTGAGCAGTGACAGTGCATGCATCAGTGACACTGTTCCTCTTCTCCACGTGTTGGAGCATACGCTGAGTGGAATAATGGACAGGGCACTTGAGGCAGAACAGAGGCAGGAAGAGGAGGACTTCCTTGCCTCTCAAGGCTCCCTTTATCCAGACAGTGTTCCTGCTGTCCCACCTATCACACAGGAAGAGGACGAGGAGGAGGAAAAGGAGGAGGGGGAGGAAGAGGAGGATTGTGTCAGCATGGAGGTGGAGCCTGGCACTCAGCATCAGCAGCAGTCTTGTAAGGATGATTTACAGTCCCAAGAAACCCATGGACTTGTACGTGGCTGGGAGGAGGTAGCTGTGGATCATGTTGTCCTTAGTGACCCAGAGGACTCCGGACCAAATGCCTCAGCTAACCTACGGTGCATGGCCTCTCTGATCCTGCAAAGCCTGTGGAAGGACCCTCGTATTCTTCGGATCAAGGAGAAGGACCATTACTGGCTGGCCACTCTCCTTGATCCATAGTACAAAGGTAAAGTTGCCGACCTTATCGTGCCATCGCAGAGAGCAGAGGATGAGACATCTCTGGGAGGCCTTGCAGAAAGGTCTGTGCAACGCGTCCCCAGAGACTGGGAGGTTACAAACTCCTGGTCCTGGACAACGTGTTGCTGAGGCATCGGTCAGAAGGAGCGGTGGAGAAGGTGGCCATCTGACCGATGCGTTCAGACAATTTTTTAGTCCGCAGCCCCAAGGTATGATCGGTTCTAGCAGCCATCGCCAGCGTCTGATTTACATGGTGCAGGAATACCTAGGGGCAAGGTCAGACTTGGACACCTTTCCCACCGACAATCCTCTGGCTTACTGGGTCTTGAGGATGGATCACTGGCCAGAGCTTGCACAGTATGCAATTGAGCTACTGGCCTGTCCTGCATTCAGCATTCTTTCGGAATGCACCTTCAGTGCTGCTGGTGGCTTTGTTACCGATCATAGGGTACATCTGTCCGCTGACTCGGTTGATCGACTGACCTTCATAAAGATGAATCAGTCTTGGATCACCACCAGCTACCAAGCACCTGAAGCTGATGTAACCAAATAATTTTTTTTGAAGTATCACATCCCTTCAAGACTGCCTATGCTGATGCTGAGTGACTGTCCTGTTATGTTGACTGTCTATCCTCTTCCTCCTCCACTGATATCTTGGAAGAACATTTTTGGTTCTGGGTGATGCCACCAGCCCAATTTTTCAGCTGCTGTTTAACAGGGGCGTGTAATTAAAATTTTTGATGGAAAGCTTTGCAGCAGGGCGTATTCCTGCACTCCAACTAGAGTATATGGGAGAGGTTGCAGTGTATAGGCCCAGTTTTTCAGCCCCTGTTTAACAGGGGCATGTAATACAATTTTTGATGCAATGCTTTGCAGCAGGGCTCATTCCTGCACTCCAACTAGAGTATCTGGGAAAGGTTGCAGTGTTGTGGCACCAGCAAGCAGTGCCTAAGGCCCAATTTTTCAGCCCCTGTTTAAGAGGGGCATTAAATTACAATTCTCAATATAATATTTCACAGCAGGGCCTGTTCCTGCACCCACCGAGAGTAACTGTGAGGACTTACAGTGTTGTGGCACCACTACCACCACCACAACCACCAAAGGCCCTATTTTTCTACCACTGTTCAACAATGGCATGTAATTACAATTATTGATGTAATTGTTCACAGCAGGGCTCTCCAGCGCCTACCAAGAGTCACTTTGAGGGCTTACAGTGTTGTGGCAACACCAACGCCTTAGGCGCAAATTTCTGCAGAGCATATAGGGCAGGCCCCTACTTTCAAACATCCAACTTACAAACGTCTCCTACTTGCAAACGGAAGGAGATAACATAGGAAGTTAGATGAAAACGGCCAAAAAAATTGCCAAAAAAATTATACAGGGGTGATAACCCTTCCCTATGTTTTCCAAAAAGCTTAAAAATAGATTTTTTTGACTGGAGCTACACTTTAAAAATGTACCAGTTCAAAATTACAAACAGATTCTACTTAACACAACAAACCTACACAGTCCCTGTCTTGTTTGCACCGTTTGTATACTCCTGTTCTGAGTATATGGGGCCTGGGGGCCCCACGCCTTTCCTTTTTTTAATATGGTTACGGGGGCTCGAAATGGGCTGGGGGGGGGGGGGGGGTCTACCTATGCCATTTTCTCAATGATTTTCGTCCATATTGCCGGAACCAGATATTACATTAAAACTGCAAGCAGTTTTAAATGACTTTTTTCTCGTTAAATGTCATTTTGTGCATGGACTGTTCTAAACACGGGAAACACGTGGCACTTCACAGGCATACTATAGACACCCCCAGGCATGATATTTAAAGGAATATTTTACTTTTTTTTTCACTTTAATCGTCATTAAAATCAGTGCTCCCAAAAAAAACAGTTTTTAAAAACATTTTAGGCATTGACCCATGTCCCCTGGGGCAGGAGCTAGGTCCCCAACCCCTTTTTAGGACAATATCTTGCATATTAGCTATTAAAATTAACACTTTTTATTTAGAACGTTCGAGTCCCATAGACTTCAATGGGGTTCTAAAGTTCGCACAAATTTTTGGTCCGTTCAAAAGTTCTGGTGCGAACCGAACCGGGGGGTGTTTGGCTCATCCCTACAGAAAAGGCAAATAAAGTGATACAAAAAATACAAATGTGCAAAAAGTCCCAAAAAAATAAATGTTCAATCTTTCTCTCTGGATTAAATAGTGTTTCCAAATTCTGAACCGTTATGGCTTCCCGGTTACACAAATAGGTTGAACTCTTACCGCAGCTGATGGACTCCCAACATACGGAGTCGGTAACGCAGTCAGAAATAACCCTCTGCAGGGATCAGCGTGTCTCTCCCAGGTGTGTGCTCCGCCACGGTCCCTCAAGCCGACAGAGCGTCCTCGTGTGCGGACAGCCTGGAAATTCCCGAATGTGGCCGATACCTTCCGAAAAAAGCCAATCCTCCTCACTTCATCTCTGATCGTACTGAGAGGATGGACAGGTTAGCCTACCGATCTCTCCCGGTTTCTGACTTAGCTTTCTGTCACAGTTTGAAACGCCCTCCGATATGGGGCTACGCACGGAGGCTCCTCAATAGGCGAACCTGTGATGAGACACAAACACTCGGGCCGCCAGGCCACGAGTGAAGGGGGGGGGCGGGCTCCAATCATGAACGTACCATTTGAAAAATGGGCTATTTATTTATTAAAATAAGGTGAGACCAGGGGTATAAGCCACCATAATACAAAAGGCTATTGTAGCAAAAACAATATATAATAAAAAAATGGTTTAAAATAAAAAAAATATACACCCGTGCTAGTGGATAATATAAACGTGGTGGTTGTTTTTAAAGGTGTTCCTTTCCTTCCTATTAAACACAGAATAGCACCTAATGTCTGTGACCCCCCTACAATAAAACCCATGTTTTTTTCTGAATTTAATAGGGTTCTTTAAATGTAATAACTGTAGTGTATGCTCTATTAATAGCATAAAGAAAAGAAAAACTACAAAATTTTGTTCATTAAACACTAAACAAACTTTTCCTATAAAATCTTTTATAACCTGTTTAACAGAGGGGGTGGTGTACCTTCTAACTTGCCCGTGTGGGCTTCACTATGTGGGCCATACTGTACGCCCGCTTCAAGTGAGATTAGGTGAACATTTGGGAAATATTAGAAGGGGATTTAAAGGCCATCCTGTTTCAAAACATTATCTAGAAATGAATAATTAAAACGCTCAAGGGACTTCCCTCATAGGAATTCACAAATTACAACTGCCTTGGAGAGGAGGCCCAAAGAGAAGAGCTATTTCGAAACTCGAAATGAGCTGGATATATAAAATTAAAAGTCTCAAACCCTTTGGACTCAATGTAGACATTGAAATGAATGCTTTCATAGATAACGCATGAGGGTTTGTAAAACTAGATTTTTGGGTCTAAATAGTTACAGTATGTGTGATCTGATACCTAGGAATATAAGTGTTACATAATATCTACGATTCTATATATGAAGGTGTATCCCTGAGATGAGTTTGTCTATGACTTGTGGACAGAGGGAAGAACCAAATTGTAGTGGGCGTTTAAACAAATTTCATCCCCTTACTTTTATTCTATTTTATTTTTTGTTAATATTCGAAAAGTTTTTTCCACATATAGCCTAGCGCTTGGATTAATTTATGAATAGTGATACATACATATATATGAGTTTCAGTTGAAGAGATTGAGAACATCCTCCTCTAATTACATCCTAGCAGCATTGTTTAACCACTTTCAGACCGGACCATTTTGCTGGTAAATGACCAGAGGTCTTTTTACAATTTGGCACTGCGCTGCTTTAACTGGTAATTGCGCGGTCATGCAATGTTGTACCCAAACAAAATTTGCGTCCTTTTCTTCCCACAAATAGAGCTTTCTTTTGATGGTATTTGATTGCCTCTGCGGTTTTTATTTTTTGCGATATAAATGGAAAAAGACCGCAAATTTTGAAAAAAAATGATATTTTCTATTTTTTGTTATTAGAAAAATCCAATAAACTCAATTTTAGTCATACATTTAGGCCAAAATGTATTCAGCCACATGTCTTTGGTAAAAAAAAAGTCAATAACTGTATATTTATTGGTTTGCGCAAAAGTTGTCACATCTACAAACTAAGGTACGTTTTCTGGAATTTACGCAGCTTTTAGTTTACGACTGCCTATCTCATTTCTTGAGGTGCTAAAATGGCAGGGCAGTACAAAACCCCCCCAAATGACCCCATTTTGGAAAGTAGACCCCCTAAGGAAATTGATAAGTGGCATGTTGAGCCCATTGAATATTTTATCTTTTTGCCTCAAGCGATTGAATAATGACAAAAAATTTTTTTTTTTTTTACACAAAGTTGTCACTAAATGATATATTGCTCACACATGCCATGGGCATATGTGAAATGACACCCCAAAATAAATTATGCTGCTTCTCCTGAGTACGGGGATACCACATGTGTGGGATTTTTTGGGAGCCTAGCCGCGTACGGGGCCCCGAAAGCCAAGAACCGCCTTCAGGTTTTCTAAGGGCGTAAATATTTGACTTCACTCCTCACTACCTATTACAGTTTTGAAGACCATAAAATGCCAAGATGGCACAAAACCCCCACAAATGACCCCATTTTAGAAAGTAGACACCCCAAGCTATTTGCTGAGAGGCATGTTGAGTCCATGGAATATTTTATATTTTGCCACAAGTTGCGGGAAAATTACAAACTTTTTTTTTTTATTTATTTTTTTCACAAAGTTGTCACTAAATGATATATTGCTCACGCATGCCATGGGCATATGTGAAATGACACCCCAAAATAAATTTTGCTGCTTCTCCTGAGTACGGGGATACCACATATGTGGGACTTTTTGGGAGCCTAGCCGCGTACGGGGCCCCGAAAACCAAGCACCGCCTTCAGGCTTTCTAAGGGCGTTACAGTTTTGAAGGCCATAAAATGCCAAGATGGCACAAACCCCCCCCAAATGACCCCATTTTGCAAAGTAGACACCCCTAAATTTAGGGGTACACTAGTGAGACTAGGTAATAAATGGCGGGTGCCCTGAAACTATAAAAAAATAACTAACCAACCAGCGTCACCTGTAACAGTTATATGGTGATCACTGGTGAAAGGGTTAACTAGGAGGCAATCAGGGGGCTTTATGCAGTAGTATATGGGGGTCCCTGGCACTATAAAAAGCTGCGGCGAACCTAAATACCTACCTGCCTAACTAGCGTCACCTGTGACACTAATACAGCGATCAGAAAAACAATCGCTTATTAGGCTGGGTTCACACTGGAGCGATGCAGGAACGCCACAAATCCGCGGCGGGTTCCCGCATCGCATGCCTCCCGGCGGCAGTTCACACTGCCCTATGCGAACTGCTGGGAGTGTCAGTGAAATGTTAATGACACCCCCAGATCAGTTCGCATATCGCAGTGCGATCTGCAAACTCGGATCGCATGGTGTGAACACCCATGCGATCCGATTCTGCTGCGGACCAAAAAAAGGGTCCCGTGCGAGTTTGCGGCGGGTGCGGCGGGTGCGACACGAATTCAGCCATACTATCTGTATGGCTGAACTCGAATCGCACAGAGATCAGATGTGATTTGCACTGCAGTGCGGTGCGAATTACATCCGTTCTCATAAACCGCTGCAATGTGAACCCAGCCTTAGTGACACTGGCGACGGGGGGTGATCACGGGGTTAAACCTTTATTGGGGGGGTTAGGGGGGTACCTTAGAACTAAAGGGGGCTAACCCTAACTGCCCTAACAGTTATTACAGTCACAAATGACACCCGCCGGGTGATCAGGGGGTTAAACCTTTATTAGGTAATAAATGGCGGGTGCCCTGAAACTATAAAAAAATAACTAACCAACCAGCGTCACCTGTAACAGTTATATGGTGATCACTGGTGAAAGGGTTAACTAGGGGGCAATCAGGGGGCTTTATGCAGTAGTATATGGGGGTCCCTGGCGCTATAAAAAGTTGCGGCGAACCTAAATACCTACCTGCCTAACTAGCGTCACCTGTGACACTAATACAGCGATCAGAAAAATGATCGCTTATTAGGCTGGGTTCACACTGGAGCGATGCGGGAACGCCACGAATCCGCGGCGGGTTCCCGCATTGCATGCCTCCCGGCGGCAGTTCACACTGCCCTATGCGAACTGCTGGGAGTGTCAGTGAAATGTTAATGACACCCCCAGATCAGTTCGCATATCGCAGTGCGATCTGCAAACTCGGATCACATGGTGTGAACACCCATGCGATCCGATTCTGCTGCGGACCAAAAAAAGGGTCCCGTGCGAATTTGCGGCGGGTGCGGCGCGAATTCAGCCATACTATCTGTATGGCTGAACTCGAATCGCACAGAGATTGGATGTGATTTGCACTGCAGTGCGGTGCGAATCACATCCGTTCTCATAAACCGCTGCAATGTGAACCCAGCCTTAGTGACACTGGCGACGGGGGGTGATCACGGGGTTAAACCTTTATTGGGGGGGTTAGGGGGGAACATTAGAACTAAAGGGGGCTAACCCTAACTGCCCTAACAGTTATTACAGTCACAAATGACACCAATGCAAAAAAAAAAAAAAAAAATGCAATTGGTGTCACTGTGACTGGGGGGCAGGGGTAATTGGGGGGGTGATCGGGGGGTAAAGGGGGGGGGGGGGTGAGTGTGCCTGGCATGTTCTACTGTGTAGTGTCGTGTTGGTGCAACTCACCGATCCTCTCTCCTCGGTGCCGGAACGAAAAATACCGACACGGAGGAGAGATTACATCACTTCCTCTCCTGTGTTTACATTACAGGAGAGGAAGTGATGTCACGGAGCATTTCTATTCGTCGGGAGCGATCGCGAGGGGGTGGCCATGAATGAATGGCCGCCCCCTCATCCCGGATCGCTCCCGAACGAATACCGACCGCCGCAGGCACCGGGGGGGGCCCGATCGGGCCCCCCACCCGCGGGAAGGCAGGGACGTATATATACGCTCATATGCCTGCCCGTGCCATTCTGTCGACGTATATCGTCGTGCGGCGGTCGGCAAGTGGTTAAAGATTCCGGATGTGTAGGGGAAGGATTTGGGGAACATATATGTATCGAGGAGGTTGAGGTTGTCATTTTATCAATTTAGGAGATCTGGTTCATTTCTGGTCTACAAGAAAATGGCGTCTGAACAAAGTCGAGGCTTGTTTGATCCTGATACGATCAGGTCTATGCTTGGTCTCCAAAAAAATGGTGTCCAGATGAAGTCGAGGCTTGGTTCAGTCCCAATGCTATTTAAGTGATGGATCAGCATATCACCTGTGCCCCAGGGGGACATTAGGTATTACGAAACATGTTGGGCTGTTTATGCTGATACCACCACGTTTATATTATCCCCTAGCACGGGTGTATATTTGTTTTTATTTTAAACCGTTTTTTATTATATATTGTTTTTGCTATAATAGCCTCTTGTATTACAGCCATGGTGGCTTATACCCCTGGTCTCACCTTATTTTAATAAATAAATAGCCCATTTTTCAAACGGTGTCTCATCACAGGCTCGCTAATTGAGGAGCCTCTGTGCGTAGCCCCATATCGGAGAGCGCTTCAAACTGTGACAGGAAGCTAAGTTGGAAACAGGAGAGATTGGTCGGCTAACCTCTCCATCCTCTCAGTACGATCAGAAATGAAGTGAGGAGGATTGGCTTTTTCCGGAAGGTATCGGCCACGTTCTGGAATTTCCGGGCTGTCCGCACACGAGGACGCTCTGGCGACTTTAGGGACCGTGGCGGAGAGGACACCTGGAAAAGACATGCTGATCCCTGCAGAGGGTTGTTTCTGCCGGCGTTACTGACTCCGTATGTTGGGAGTCCATCAGCTGCGGTAGGAGTCCAACCTATTTGTGTTAGCGGGAAGGCATAACGATTCAGGATTTGGAAACACTATTTAACCGAGAGAGAAAGACTGAACATTTATTTTTTTGGGACTTTTTTCACATTTGTATTTTTTGTATCACTTTATTTGTCTTTTCTGAATAATTTATATAATATGAGTCTACTTTTCAATTTTTTGTGTGATATCAGCACGGGATAGTTCACAATTTATTTTATAGGATTTACGCACACTCATCTTTTTTGAATTATTTTTAATTTCGATTGCATCACAGCATTCACATATATTTAGCGCAACATTATATATTTTTTAAAAACATTGGGCTTCGCTATTTTGTTTTAGTTATAGCACAAAACAGTTTTTTTTCCCCAAAAAAAGCGTTTGAAAAATTGCTGCGAAAATACCGTGTGAGATAAAAAAGTTGCAACGAACACCATTGTATTCTCTAGGGTCTTTGCTAAAAAAAATATATGGTTGTTGTGCGCATGCTCGGGACTTCCGGTTCGCCACACTGAATGGGAGCTCTGCACTGCTTCGGCCCTTCAGCACTAGAAATAACACCTTCCAGCCAGCGGGAACCTTTGGTGTTACCACCCCCGAACACCGGTCAGTACAGGGCACAGGCCGATATGGCAAGAGGCCAGCCAAAAATGGTCGCCAGCCGTCAGCTACATTTTGGCCTAACCACCTCTGAGCCTCCTAAGATGGCGGCTGCTCCTCTCCCATGCGGCGACACAGATATACAGGACAACATTCCCGACCCTCCACCTCACCTCCAGCCTATCTCTGCTGATGTGAGAACACAACAGGAGCTCCTGGCATCCCCAGCCTCCACCATATCTCTGCTGAATAGATCGCTGGCAGGCTTCTCTCACTCCCCTCTGGTCAACACTCCTAATAGCTTGGCTGATGCCATGCAGGCTTCCCCCCTGCTTCACCATTCTCCTGACCTGGCCCAATTATTGAACAAATTCTCAGAGATGTTAGCAACAGGTCTGGCACAAAATGCTATGCAGATAACATCTTCCATCAAGGCAGATCTGCAAAGTCTGGGGGCTAGAACGGACATAATAGAACAGGCTGTGGATGACTCGGCTGCACGCACTAATCAAAATTCTAAGTGCATACAGACCATGCAGGATCAGCTGGACTCTGCTCTATCTAAAATTGAAGATTTGGAAAATAGAAGCAGATGCTATAATTTCCGCATTAAAGGAGTGTCCGAGTCCACCACAGACATTCAAAGTCCTTTATTAAGGATATCATTCCCGATGTTCCGGACCACAAGCTTGAATTGGACAGGGCCCACAGGGCCTTGCAATCCTCCCGCCAGGATGGGCTCCCCCGGGATATCGTAGTTAAGCCCCACTACTATGGGATAAAGGAGGAAATTATGAAAAGATCTTGAAACCAGGACAATCTGGCCATACATGGCAACAAAATCCGAATCTTCGCGGATATCTCTCCCACCACAATTCAAAGGAGGAGATCCCTCAGACCCCTCCTGGATATTCTCAGTCAAAATCTGATCAAATACAGATGGGCCTTTCCCTTTCACCTGCAGTTCCAGTTTAAGGAAAAAACCTACAGCTTCACCAACTTCCAGAATAGGGAACATCTCCTGCAACTTTGGCTCATCTCGCAGGAACTTCCACCAGTCGGAGAACCACCCAAGCACATCCAAGAGGCCTCCTCCGAACAGCCTCCTGACCCCACTATGGGTGAAGCAGCAAACGAAGAGGCACCATGATTCTGTACCCCCAAAGTGATTCTTTGGACTTTTTGACCCTGAGGAACTTGACCCCAACCCCTCTGTTCCAGTCGGATCCTAGGAGGAGGTTACGGACTTCTCAGCACCCCTCCGGTCCTTCTCAGGACCCTCCGGACTGGCCCTCCCAGAAGGGACCCCCTCTTTTTTATTTTTTTTCCCTGGAAAGACTGCTTTGATCCTCCCCACTCCAGTGTACTCCCCCAATTTATCTACTCCCCTCCCCTTTCCCCCACCCCCTCCCTCTCCACTTCCCAGGCTACTGCTATCTTCATGGGGCTCCAAGAGAGTGAGTTGGGATTTTATCCCAGGTTATTTAAGATTACCAAGACAATGCAGGGCTCCGCCTCCTGCTCTACTAGCTTTGCTAAGATACTCAGATTTACCCCCACAGATATTTTACCCCCTAACCCCTCTCCCCCTCCCCACTTCCCCTACCAATGTTGTCGCAAAGTGGTTGATTTTACCTGTTCTGCACTCTCAGATTGTGAAACCAATGATTAATAGGTGTTTTGGTTTATAACTTCTATGTATCAACCTTAATGTAGCTTACTGGGGGAACTGTGGCCAGAGCGGGGCTGCTTGCCACTTCTCCTGCTGTACCCTTGAGGAGGGTTCCTCCCCTGGAGACACCAGGAATGCAGCCCGGAAATGGGCTGCCCTCTTTCCGAGTTCAATGTTTCTTGGGAACTTGGAACAGGCTCTGGCTGGCCAGACCTGTTGACAAAGGACCCAGGGCTTCAAACACTCTGGACCTTCCCTCTCTCATTCCTCCCCTTTCTCTGAATTCCTTTAAGCTCCCTCTCACCCTCTCTATCCTTCTCCCCCCCCCCCCCTACCAGACGACCTCAAGGAGACCTCATTACCCCAGCTGGGGTTCGAACCGGACTCTGCACCTAGACCTCCAGATGGGCAAGCGCTCTCAACTGATCAGGGTAAGAAATTTCCACTTGTTCTTGATTCTACACTCTCATGACCATGGCTGATACACTCCCCGCCAAGGCGACGCTCACGATAGCATCCCATAATACACAAGGACTAAATTCCCCAACTAAAAGGCATAAAGCTTTTCACAGTTATCACTCTAGGGGCCTTAACATCAACATGCTGCAAGAAACCCATTTCCTAAAAAGCTTTAACCCCACCTTTCTACACCAAAACTATCCTACCTTCTTCCTAGCCAATGCTGATGACAAGAAGAGAGGGGTTGCCATCCTCTTCTCCAAGCACACCCCGTTCGTCCATTCCCAAACCATTAACGGGGAGATAACGAGGGGAGGTATATCCTGGTGAAAGGGCACATTAACGGCACTCCCTTCACCTTCATATCCTACTATGCCCCCAACAAAAATCAGGCACCCTTCTTTTCCTCAATGTTGACTGCCCTATCCTCCCACCTGGAGGGTAAGGTGATAATGGGTGGGGACTCGAATATAGCGTTCGACCACCTTCTTGACAAGACGTCACAAGGCAGCACTCTTTTAAAACATCCCCCCAAACATAGCCTCCGCATCGCTAGATTCCTACACTCACTAGGGATGATAGACTGTTGGAGAGAATTACACCCGACATCCAAAGACTATACCCACTACTCCACGCCACACAG
The DNA here is from genome assembly GCF_037356315.1 of Lithobates pipiens. Lineage (NCBI taxonomy): Eukaryota > Metazoa > Chordata > Amphibia > Anura > Ranidae > Lithobates > Lithobates pipiens. The sequence continues at coordinate 72,081,126 of NW_027507788.1, read as the reverse complement.
GACATTCTCACACATAGACCACATCTTTGTCCATACATCAGATATACACTTCTTGCCCCAGGCATTCATTAGAAAGGTCTCATGGTCTTACCACTCCTTGATCTATGTCAAGCTTGCGGCCTCCAGGCCCCCCACAATGGCGCCTCAAGGAGACTCTCCTCGCAAATCAAGTACACTGTACAATGCTCGAGAAAGAGCTAGTAGAGTACTTTTGTACTAATGATACTCCAGACATCTCCCCAAGCACATTGTGGGGGGCTCACAAAGCAGTTATGAGGGGCAAGCTTATTCAGCTAGCTTCCCACCTTAAATGGGAAAAACACCTTGATTTAACCAACCTAGAACATATCTTCCAAGCCCTGAGCACAGTCCACAAGAAAAACCCCACACCCTCTTCTCTAGCCCAACTGGACACTGCCAGGATTGCCCTAAACACAGCCCTAACATCAAGTGCTGAAAGTCACCTAAAATGGGTAAGTGGTAGATTCAGTCTCCACACAGACAAATTTGGTCCCCAATTAGCAGCTAAACTTTCCCCTCGGCACAGAGTGCACGCTCTCCCCAAGATCAAATCACTCTCCGGTACCTTGACCCAAAACCCTAAACAGATCCTAGAGGACTTTGACGCATTCTACTCGAAACTCTACTCTGACCCCAACCCCACTAGCGCACAAACGATCCAAACCTTCCTGGACGAGATCCCCCTGAGCCATCATGGTGTCCCCTATTTCGGAGGAAGAAGTCAGAGGAGTCATTAAAGAGCTAAAAATTGGCTCTGCTCCAGGCCCTGACAGCTTCTCGACTAAATACTACAAAACCTTCACTGATGTTCTAGCTCCTTATCTGGCCCAGTTTTTCAACTCCCTTAACAAAAACTCGCTCCTGGACTCGACAGCCAACTTAGCTTTTATCTATGTCATTCCCAAACCCGACAAGGAACTGAGCCAAGTGAGCAATTACAGACCAATTTCACTGATTGACAACGACTTAAAAATAATAACAAAAATTTTATCAAACAGACTGGGTTCCTTCATAGGTTTCTACGTCCATAAGGACCAGGCAGGCTTCATTCTGGGATGGCAGGGACCGGACCAGATAAGGAGAGCAATATACATCATCTCCCTGCTACAATCCGGTTGGGATGGCAACCCTCCCCAGGAAGGTTTTCTTCTATCCATCGACCTCCAAATGGCCTTTGATACCGTCACCTGGCCCTACCTATTCAACACTTTGGAGAGGTGGGGGTTTGGTCTTAATTTCATCAATAGTCTATCAGCCCTGTACTCCACGCCCAGAGCCCAGATTAGACTCCAAGGACACCTCTAAAACCCTTTTCCTATCACCAAGGGAACCAGGCAGGGATGTCCCTTACCTCTCCTCCTTTTCGCTATAGCTATAGAATCCCTGGCGGTTTCTATTAGAACCCACCCAGATATTCACGGTCAAGTGTGGTCCTTCCATACACAAATGCGCGTTATTTACGGACGATGTCCTACTTTTCATCACCTCGCCACTCATCTCAACCCCTAACATCCTACAGACTCTCCACAAATTCAGGCAGGCCTCTGGCCTACACGTGAATATGTCCAAATTGATGGCCCTCAATGTCACAATTACTCCAAGTCTGGCTGACCGACTTCGGACCCAGTTCCCGTTCTTGTGGAACACTTCTTCCATCCCGTACTTAGGAGTTCACCTTACCTCAAATATAAGCCAACTTTATAAACGTAACTTCCCTCCTATGTTTAACAAATTGAAGGCGAACCTAGATCAATGGTCCCTCCATAAGCTCTCCTGGCTGGGAAGAGTCAATACAATTAAAATGACCCTGCTACCGAGAATCTTATACCTTTTCCGATCCCTTCCCATTCCAGTCCCCAAATCACATATTAACAGCTTACACTCCTCAATTATCCATTTTTTGTGGGGTAGAACAAATCATAGACTTCCCAAAAAAGTCCTTTTCAGACCCAGGCAGAAGGGAGGACTGGGATTGCCCAACCTATGGTGGTATTATCAGGCTGCCCAACTGAGCCAAATCTCATGTATATACTCCAAAGGCAGGAAGCCCGACTGGGTAGAAATGGAAAGACAAGCCATCCCCAATTTCACTATTGACTTCCTCATTTGGCGGCCTCCTAAATATAGACCCCCGATCATGTCCCCACCCTATCACACTCGGTAGCTCTATGTGATTCTCTACAAACTGAATACCTTAACTTCTCATTGGCAGCCCTTAGCCCACCTCTTCAATAATCCCCAGTTCCCCCTGGACTAGATATCAGGGCATTTCAATGGTGGCTCAATAAAGGCCTCTTCAGGATAGGGAACTTCTTTAACTCTAACGGTCCCCTCACCTTAGGTCAATGTACCTCTAAATAAGAAATGCCTCCCCCAGAAAAATTTAGCTTCCATCAAATTTCCCACTTCCTGAATTCACTCTCCCCCCGAGCATCTTCTCCCCTAACCGTCACTCCTTACGAACAATGATGTACATCAGCCATGGACATGAGAGGAGGAATCCCCCTGATCTTCGCAGCGCTGGCTGAACCACTGGAAAAAACGGGGTACATGCTGAAATGGGAACACAACTTTGATTTTGAGTGGGACCTGGACACTTGGCATAGTCACTTCGCAAGGGCGTTTAAGGGAATTATCAACATCTCTTTAATGGAGGCAAAGCTCAAGGTAATTTCCAGGTGGTACATGGTCCCAACACGTCTCGCCTCAATTTACCCACAATCCTCACCCCTCTGTTTCAGGGGGTGCGGACACCTGGGTTTCCTTAACCCCACCTTCTGGGAATGCCCCAAAATCAGGGAATATTGGAATAAAATTTTCAACCTCATCCGCAAAATCACCGGGGAAGCGATCCCCCAGGATCCCAAGCTAGCCCTTCTAAACCTTAAAATACCCAATATACCAAAATATACTCAGGTGTTGACTCATTATATTCTGATAGGAGCTAAACTGTCAATAGCCCTGGCCTGGAAGTCCCCAAAGGTTTCCATCCATACTACCAAGCAAAAGATTTCCTGGATCATGTTTCAGAAAAAAACTTTGAATACCATTCTGGATAAACTGGAGAGATTCAAATGAATATGGGAACCTTGGGCCAGACATATTGGAGTCTCCCTTTGATCTCAGGTCACCTCCTTCACAGCTATTCTCTCTCGGAGGGGAACCCCCTCTATTCTGCCCAAGCTCTCCTTGAGGTCGCCTCCTCCTTATCTTCTCTACCCTCTTTATCTCCTCCCCCCTTACCCCACTTGTCCCCCCTGCTCTGCTACCTGTATCCCTGTCTGCTCCCTACTCTCCTCTTCCGACACTGAGGGGAAGGTGTCTCAGATCTAATAATGATAACAATACACTCTCTGCTTTCTCTCCTGCCAGCTTGAGGCTGGTATACTTTGATAGCCCCTGAAGGGGTTAGTGGGCACACACCCCCCATGGGCTTAGAGATCCACGGAAAGCTATTCTCCAGTTAGAAGATGGATGGTTGTTGTTTTGCACTTGGTGAGTGTACCTAGTAATTCCCTGCCCTCTAACATGGGTCAGCCCCATCTCCCCAACACAGTCTGAACCCAATTGTGGTTTAGGGGTCTCGGGGCATCCATGGACATGGTTCTCCCGCTATCATAGGTTTATAGAGAAGGTTAGGGGTCTACAACACGGAAACTCTTATGTCAGAACGTCTAGTTTGGCGTTTAGTTTCTTTATGTCTGTTACTCCCCTGCGTGGGAGATTTGTTGTTATTCTTTCATTTATGTCTCAATAAACTCTTTTTTGAAACTTAAAAAAATAAAAACAAAGGCAATGTGTTTTTTCTGACCAGAACACCAAAAAACAAAAAACAAAAACATGTATAATGTTTTGGGGTTCTATGTAATTTTCAGAAATGTCAGAATCGGCCTGGGTGCTCCAGAAAGCCTGATGGTGTTCCCTGCATTTTGGGCCTCTGTATGTGACCACACTGTGTAAAAGTCTCACACATGTGGTATCGCCATACTTGGGCGTAATAGCAGAATGTGTTTTGGGGTATAATTTGTGGTATGCATATGCTGTGTGTGAGAAACAACCTGATAATATGACAATTTTGTGGAAAAAAAATGAAAAAAAACATTTTGATTTTGCAAAGAATTGTGGGAAAAAAATGACAACTTCAAAAAACCCATCATGCCTCCTACTAAATACCTTGGAATGTCTTCTTTCCAAAAGGGAGTCATTTGGGGGGTATTTGTACTTTTATGGCATGTTAGGGTCTCAAGAAATGAGATAGGCCGTCAGTACTTCAGGTGTGATCAATTTTCAGATATTGACACCATAGCTTGTGGACTCTATAACTTTCACAATGACCAAATAATATCCAACAATTTGTACTTATTTTTACCAAAGATATGTAGTAGTATAAATGTTGGCCAAAATTTATGAGGAAAAATTACTAATCTGCTAAATTTTATAACAGAAATGAAGAAAGAAAATCATTTTTTTACCAAATTTTCGTTTTTTTTATAGCACAAAAAATAAAAAAAAACAGCAGTGATTAAATACCACCAAAAGAAAGCTCTATTTGTGTGAAAAAAAGGACAACAATTTCATATAGGTACAGTGTTGCATGGCTGAGTAATTGTCATTCAAAATGTGTGAGCACCGAAAGCTGAAAATTGGTCTGGTTATTAAGGGGGTTTAAGTGCCCAGTGGTCAAGTGGTTAATGACAATTAAAGTAAAAAAAGTGAAATATTCCTTTAAATATTGTGGCTGGGGGGGTGTCTATAGTATGCTTGTGAAGTGGCACGTGTTTCTCGTGTTTAGAACAGTCCCTGCACAAAATGACAATTAACGGAAAAAAAGTAATTTAAAACTGCTTGCAGTTTTAAGGCAATATCTGGTTCCGGCAATATGGATGAAAATCATTGAGAAAAATGGCATGGGTAGACCCCCCTGCCCATTACCAGCCCATTTGGGTCTTGTACAGATATTAAGGGGAACCCCGTACCCCCCAAAAAAAAGAAAGGAGTGGGGCCCCCAGGCCCTATATACTCAGAACAGCAGTATACAGTCGGTGCAAACAAGACAGGGACTGTGTAGGTACAAAAGTACAGAAACCTGCGTTACATCAGAGGGGGGCGGGGTCACCCATATGTCATTGGGGAAGCCCGGCTTCCCCATTTGCGTCAGAGGGGGGCGGGGCCAGGTGATGGGCGGCCCTGCCCTCCGCATATATGAAACATGAGGCCGCCGGGATCCCGCAGTGTCTCCTCCGTGGAGACAGAAGATGGATGGATTCGCTGCGCTGGATCAGATCAGCCATTGCTGGACTCCGGAGAGATGATCATCCATTGCTGGGTAGCAAGAATGGATTACCACCGCTGGAATCTTTTTTTATTTTTAATAAAGGAATTTTTCAAAAGTGTGTGTCTTATTTAACTATTTTTTACACTGTCTTTGTGAAATGGTAGGGGTACTTTTGTACCCCCTTGCCATTTCAAACGGGGGGCTGGGATCTGGGGGTCCCCTTGTTAAAGGGGGCTACCAGATTCTGATAAGCCCGCAGACCCCCACAACCACCGGCCAGGGTTGTGGGGATGAGGCCCCTGTCCCCATCAACATGGGGACATGGTGCTTTGGGGAGGACCCCAAAGCATCCTCCCAATGTTGAGGGCATGTGGCCTGGTACGATTCAGGAGGGGGGGCGCTCTCTCGTCCCCCTCCAGGTTGCGTGCTCGGATAAAGGGTCTGGTATGGCTTTTTAGGCGGACCCCCACGTCAATTGTTATTTTATTTGACGCGGGGTTCCCCTTAATATCCATACCAGGCCTTAAGGGTCTGGTATGGATATTTAGGGGGAACCCCACGTCAATTTTTTTTTATTTGATGCAGGGTTCCCCTTAATATCCATACCAGACCTTTTTTTTTTTATCAATGACTTTCAATGAGTGTTCTCTGTATTACGAGAGCCGACAATTCATTATAGCCGCGAGTGATTTTAAATTACTTTTTTTCCTGCAGAAATGACACTTTGTGCAGGGACAGTTCACCTTCACAGGCATAATATAGACACCCCCCAGGTACGAAATTTAAATATTAAACTATTGTTTCCCTTTAATCATTATTAAAATCACTGCTGATACATGTCCCCTGGGGCAGGACCCAGGTCCCCAAACACTTTTTAGGACAGTAACTTGCATATTAGCCTTTAAAATTAGCACTTTAGATTTTGAACGTTGGAGTCCCATAGACTTTAATAGGGTTCTAAAATTCACACGAAGTTTAGGTCTGTTTGCAGGTTCTGGTGCAAACCGAACCGGGGGGGGGGGGTTCAGCTCATACTTAGTGGGGGAAGAGAAATAAAAATAATGATGATGATGAATGTTATATTCGTTATTATCAGTCACTCACTATCTGACACCTGACACTGTGAGACTTAGACCATTCATTCAACATGAATGACGGAGATTCGACAAAGCAACGAAAAACACACACATTTATAATAACATTCGACGGAGCATCGAAACTGTACAACGCTGCAATCTTACATTTCCGGTGTCCTGCCATCACATAGTGTCCATCTGTCCGAAGAAGCTTCGGAAAATCTTCGAAGCTGAATGGCGCCTGCGCAGTGAGTGGAGGTGGTAGCCCCAGTATCCAAGCGGACATAGGGTTGTGAAAATTAGAGGGCCCCTCGCGGGTGAGTTTCGCTCGCCACGCTTCGGGCTCGGCCTCGCTGCGCTCGGCACTTTTATATTCCTACTCTATGTCCACTTGGATGGTGGGGCTAGAACCTGGACTCACGGCACAGGCGCTGTTCATCCTCGGCTATTTTCGGAATCTGTGTTGCTGTGTACTGCGCATGCGCAGTACACAGCGGACACTATCCGATGGGGGACCTTATATGATAGGACACTGGAGTCAAATGCTCCGACCTATAGGCTAAATAGAGTTTAGCAGCTCCGTCAAATCTTCTTTATACATTCGACAGACACCATAAGCCTTCAAAGACAGATTCGAGCATAATTCATGTGGATTTTCGGACGAATGCAATTTTTGAACAAAAAACAAAATAAATAAACGAATTTCGGGAGTAACTAAATAAATGTATTTTTCGGATGAAAACGAAATTCCGAAACGAAATATTTCACTTTGCACATGTCTACTATATAATAAACCTAAAGCATATGTTAAATATGGAGGTTATAAATCTTATACCTTAATATTGAAAGGGGCACTAGGCAGGGGTGTCCATTTTCACCCCTGTTATTTGCACTTCTTATAGAACCACTTGCCCAATGAATCAGATCAGATCCCACCATAACGGGCATTGAAGTAGGGGGATTTCAACAATGCCTATTCGCGGATGATATCCTTCTATTTCTTTCATCGCCACAAGTATCAGGCCCTAACCTAATGCCAATACTTGATGACTTTGCTACCTTCTCTGGCCTTTTCATTAATCCCAAGAAATATGTAGCACTAAATGTATCTCTTTCAAATTTAGAATTAAGTTCAGCTAAGGTAGGTCTTCCCCTTACCTGGGCAGATAAATCCATTCCATATCTAGGAATATACCTCACTGCATCACTCTTGGATCTTTTTTCAGCTAATTACCCTTCAATGTTAAAAAATATAACAAATATGTTGAAATCTTGGAGCCACCTTCCTTTATCATTGTTCGGAAGAATCAACACAATAAAAATGACAATCTTACCCAAATTATTGTACCTTTTCAGAGTCTTACCAATTCCAATTCCTGCCTATTACCTGAGAATTATACAGGAAAAGGCAAAAGCATTTATATGGGGTTCTTCTAGACCACGTTGTGTAATCCAATTACAAAACATTTTGTTTCCCTGTGGGACAGATACAAATTCAGAAATCAGTTGCAATCATTACATAATTACATAATCCTCTACTATCTTTTTACAAAAACCCTGCACTTTACCCAGCATGGGTATCTCCTAGATCATTCAGAGTATGGGCTAGAAGTGATATGCTGCAGATGCACAAATTTGTGAATTCCTCGTCCTTTATCCCTTTCCCAACCCTCTGTGATAATTACGGAATACTGCAATCAGAACTATTTAGGTACCTCCAGATCAAAAAATTCTTTATGCCTCTTTTAAGCACAGACACTTCACTAACTAATTTAACTAACTTTGAAAAATATTGTAAAAACGACCCTCATGCTAGGGGCATAATCTTAACCTTATATGTTCAATTGTTAGCTAAACCTGAAACAGTGAAACCAGCTTATTTCAAGAAATGGGAGATGGACTTAGAACAAACACTGGAAACCACAGAATGGAATCAAGTCTGGTTAACAACCAAAACAGCCTCTCCCAATATATTTGAGGTAGAGGCGAATTATAAAGTACTAATAAGATGGTACCTTGTGCCGGCTAGAATAGCGAAATATGTGCATAACTACTCATCAGATTGTTACCGTGGATGCGCTGAGTTAGGAACACATTTCCACATTTGGTGGTCATGTCGCAAAGCTCAAATTTATTGGAATGAGATCTTTACTATAGCATATAAAATGTTAGGAATATCCATTACCCCAGATCCCTCAATGGCACTCATCAATCGAAAGCCAGACTTTCTAACACACACCCAATTTAAATGAATTGTTAATTTATTCACCACAGCAAAACAAACACTTGCAAGAGCCTGGAAATCCCCTTCATTGATTGTAGATGAGGTAGTGAATAGGATGAACAACAGTATGACCTAAGCCAAAATAGCAGCTCTTGAAGCTAACGTGCTTATCAAATTTTAAAAAGTATGGCATCCATGGATAAAAAAATTATTTACCATCAAATTTTAACAAAGAAATTCTATTACTATGGTAACTGACCCGATGGGTAAGTGATTACAGTATATGGATTCCGAGTGATATGGCAGCCCTCGACTTGACTCTGCGGACCTTTCTTCTTCCCTTCCTAGTTTCTTCTCTTCCTATCTTTCCTTTCTTCTCTATTTATTCATATTATGATTTTGAAGCTCTTTCCTACTTCAGAAGCTAATTCCTCTAATAAACCATTCCATTAATATGTGCTATTGTTATAGTAGTAATTATAGTTGAATATATAATTTACATTGTATTGAATATATAACTCTGAGCTTCATTACTACTGTTGTATATTATGTACTTAACCTATTGTCAAATACTCTATTGTATCTTCAATAAAATCTTTTTGACAAGAAAAATTGTAATTACACGCCCCTGTTAAACAGGGGCTGAAAAATTGGGCCACTGGTGCTGGTGCCACGACACTGCAACCCCTTACAAATACTCTAGTTGGAGCACAGAAATATGCCCTGCTGCAAAGTATTGCAGTAAAAATTGTGATTACACGCCCCTGTTAAACAGGGGCTGAAAAAATGGGCCTTAGGCACTGGTGCCACGACACTGCAACCTTAGTTAGTAGTAAGGTTGAATAAAGACACCAGTCCACCCAGTTCAACCTGAGTGTCTACAATTGTCCCTATCCCTGTACATGGCAGGTAGTGTCATGGTTGGGATTTGAACCAGCAACTCTTCTTACTGCTAGGTGAGAGTGCTAACCCACTACACCACTGTGCCGCCCAACCTCTCACAGATGCTCTAGTTGGAGTGCAGGAATGAGCCCTGCTGCAAAGTATTGCATCGGAAATTTTAATTACATGTCCCTGTTAAACAGGGGTTGAAAAATTGGGCCTTAGCCACTGGTGGCAGCGCCCAGAGCCAAAAATGTTCTTCCAAGCTATCAGCAGGATCATTGAAGAGAAAGAGGATAGTCAGTCAGCATAACAGGACTGTCACTCAGCATCAGCATAGGCAATCTTGAAGGGATGCTACATTAAAAAAAAAAAAATATTCAGTTACATCAGCTTCAGGTGCTTGGTAGCTGGTGGTGATACAAGACAGATTCATCTTTATAAAGGTCAGTCGATCAACCGAGTTGGTGGACAGGCACACCCTGTGATCGGTTACAAAGCCTCCAGCAGCACTGAAGGTGTGTTCCGAAAGAACGCTGGATGCAGGACAGGCCAGTAGCTCAATTGCATACTGTGCAAGCTCTGGCCAGTGATCCATCCTCAAGACCCAGTAAGCCAGAGGATCTTCGGTGGGAAAGGTATCCAAGTCTGACCTTGCCCCTAGGTATTTCTGCACATTGTAAATCAGACGCTGGCGATGGTTGCTGGAACCGATCATAAGTTGGGGCTGCAGACAAAAAAAATGTCTGAACGCATCGGTCAGACGGACACCTTCTCCACCGCTCCTTCTGTGACTGACCGAAGCCTCAGCAACACGTTGTCCAGGACCAGGAATTTGCAACCTCCCAGTCTCTGGGAATGCGTTGCACAGACCTTTCTGCAAGGCCTCCCTCTCATCCTCTGCTCCCTCTACGATGGCAAGATAAGGTTTGCAACCTTACCCTTGTACCATGGATCAAGGAGAGTTGCCAGCCAGTAATGATCCCTCTCCTTGATCTGCTGAATACAAGGATCCTTCCGCAGGCTTTGCAGGATCAGGGAGGCTATGCAGCATGGGTTAGCTGAGGCATTCGGTCCGGAGTCCTCTGGGTGACTAAGGACGACATGATCCGCAGCCACCTCCTCCCAGCCACGTACATGTTCACGGGTTTCTTGGGACTGTAAATGATCCCTAAAAGACTGCTTCTGATGCTGAATGCCAGGCTCCACCTCCATGCTGACACAATCCTCCTCCTCCTCCTGCATACCTGCGTAGCCCCTTAAATGCCTACGGAGCACCGTTGGTTCCGAAGACAAAGCACAGGAAAATACCATGGAGGAAGAAGAAGAGGAGGAGGTGGAGGAGAGAGGTGTGTCACAACCAGTAGTAGCATTTTGTAGGCATGGTGGCGGAACAACCTCCAACACTACTGCACCTTGTCCTGCATCCTTCCCAGCTGCCAGAAGAGTCACCTGTCGTGAAAGATAGGTAATGTCCCTGTTCATGCCTACTGGACCATGAGTCAGCGGTAATATGCACCTTACCACTGACCGCCCTGTCCAGCAAGGCATGGACATTGCCATCCACATGCCGGTAGAGAGCCAGAATCGCCTTCCGTGAGAAAAAGTGGCATTTGGGAACCTGCCATTGAGGAACCGCACATTGCACAAACTCATGGAAGGGGGGCGAGTCTACCAACTGAAAAGGTAGCAGTTGAAGTGCTAGCAATTTAGCCAAGCTAGCATTCAACCCTTGGTGTATGTTGATGGCTGGGAGTGAACTTCTTTCGACGGTCCAGCAGCTGGGGCAGGGAAATTTGCCTGGTACAATCAGACGTCAGTGTACTGCTAGCAGAGTGCCCGCAAGTACTTGGCTGTGACCACCTAATTCTACACCTTCATTCCTCTCAGTGCAGGTTTCAGAGAGGACTGAAGGTATAGTGGGGTTGGAGATCCCAGCTGATGAGGAGCAAGGAGAGGTCCGCTTTGTTCTTTGATGTGGGTCTTTAGGTTACACTTGCCAATGAGCTGCATGGCAGGTCAACATATGTCTGGTCAAGCATGTGGTGCCCAAGCGGCTGATGTTTTGGCCACACGAGATATGCTTGAGACATATGTTGCAAATAGCAGCGTCGCGATCTGATGCACTTGTCTCAAAAAAGGCCCACACCAAAGAACTTTTGGAATAATGTGCAGAGGCAGTGCCCTGCACAGGCAGAGCTCTGCGGTGGGATTCAGTCGGTGTGTTGCCCTTAAGCTGGCCCCTGGAGGGCATTCTGCCTTGTTGGAGATGTGCCTCCTCCTTCTCCTCCTCCTCTCTCCTACTCTATCCTATCAGGCAGCTGCGGGGAGTAAGTGACCTCATCACCCCCTCCCTCCTCATCACTGGAGCTAACCTGGCAGTATGCTGCAGCTGGTGGAACATGACTGCCAGATTGCTGTCCTTCTTGGGCATCCTCTCTCTCTGGGCTCACGCTACTGCCTTCCTCTATCTGGGTATAATCAGAGCCTTCAAAATGCTGGGCATCCTCCTGAACATGTATGTACCCAACACTGTGATCAAACAGTTCGGGGGACTCCTCAGGAGGACATGGTGGGTTTAGGGAAGGAGTGACTGATGCCATTGAGATGGGGGAAGAGGCCGCGTTGGCAGCTGCTTTGCTAGTACCCTGAGTCTGGGTGAGAGAGGATGAGGAGGATGAGGAGGGCTTGGTTATCCACTCTACCAAGTTTTTGGCATGTTGCTGCTCAACACATCCAGCTGCCGAAAATAAGGACAAGCGTGTCCCATGGCCACGTGCTGATGACGATGCACCACGTCCATGACCAGCACTGTTGCCTCTAGGGGCAGAGCCTCTTTTATTGGCGTGTGACTATCTGCCTCTCCTTGTTGGCTATCCAGACATACTAATGGCCTGCAGATAGATGAGCACACCAGCAATTGGGGTAGCTTTATGCAGCTGCCTGCATATGGTATAGGATCTGAAGAACACGAGCAATTGGGGTAGCTTCAGGTGTACACTGTGCAGGGAGCATAATACACCGACTGTAACTTCTGCAGCTGCCTGTGGTATAGGACTAGAAAAACACAAGCAATTGGGGTAGCTTTGGGTGTACACTGTGCAGGTGGCACAATACACCAACTTTAACTGCTGCAGCTGCCTGTGGTATAGGACTAGAACAACACCAGCAATTGGGGTAGCTTCAGGTGTACACTGTTCAGGGGGAACAATACACTGACTATAACTGCTGCAGCTGCCTCTGGTATAGGACAAGTACAACACCAGCAATTGGGGTAGCTTCAGGTGTACACTGTGCAGGTGGCACACTACACCAACTGTAACTGCTGCAGCTGCCTGTGGTATAGGATTAGAACAACACCAGCAATTGGGGTAGCTTCAGGTGTTCACTGTGCAAGTGGCACAATACACCGACTGCAACTACTGCAGCTGCCTGTGGTATAGAACTAGAACAACACCAGCAATTGGGGTAGCTTCAGGTGTACACTGCGCAGGTGGCACAATACACCGACTATAACTGCTGCAGCGTCCTGTGGTATAGGACTAGAACAACACGAAATGAGTATTTAAAGACAAAATTATAAGGTCCCCTTATCAGAATCCTCACCCCATGTGATGGCACATTGCAAACAATTAAGGGGGGGAGATGTCGGTAGAGGTAGAGGTAGAGGTAGGTATAGTGTGTATGGGTTGGCAAAGTCAGCAGACAGAGGACTGCTATCAGCTGACATAGCGGTTGGCGGGAGGGGGGTTCCAAATGAGTTTTGGCCACCAAAAAAAAGCCTCTGGCACTTTGCATGAATTTAAGGACACACATAACATTTGTACACATTTTAGGGGGTGTTTAGGGGAAAGCACTACTATGGAGCTGACAAAATACATTGCTAAGTGACTAGGCTATAGGTGTATATGGGCCCAGGAAAGGATGCTGAGGAGGATAGTGAAGGCAAATATGCATGAAGGACAAAAAAGAACTTTAAAAGCTTCCAGCATGCATGAGGACAAAAGGGTCACAGCATATTAATTACACCATATTAAAATCAAGGTAATTATGGAATTATGAAAGAAATACAATACATTAGAAAACACTAAATACATAGAATGCGATGTTAAAGGAGAAAACTTACCTTAATATAATCCTTCTGCAGGACCTGAATAATGGCAGAACAAGTCTCTGGAAAAATGATCCCCAGAGCCTGGAGGGAGATGCCTGTGGAGAACTTGAGGTCCGGAAGGCTTCTCCCAGTCGCCAAATACCGCAATGTGCCAACTAGCCTCTGCTCCAGAGTGATGGCTTGCCTCATGCAGGTATCCTGCCCGCTGATATAAGGGGTCAGCAAAGCCAACAGACGGTGAAAAGCGGGGTCCGTCATCCGGAAATAATTCCTGAAATCATCAGGATTATTCTCCCGGATCTCATGGAGCAAAGGCATGTGCGAGAGCTGGTCACGCTAGAGCAACCAATTCTTGCTCCATGAACTCCTCCTCGACCTGTTCATGGACTGGGCTTGTGTCAAAGCTAAAGACCCAACACCCAAGCCCCTGCACTGCACAAAATCTATGACGAGTATGTTCACGCAACATGGCTTCAAAACGGTCGGCTGGTCAGAACGGACTAACAGAAAGCACTGAAAAACAGTAAGGCCTGAAAGAGCAAACTGAAAATCAGCAACGCGTGGACAAGAATGCACTACATATCAAATACAAAACTACTATAAATAGCATGCACTGACAAACAAATGCGAACTGACTACATGCACTGAAAAGCAGATACAAACCCACAAGCACAAACCGAAGAGCAGTAAGGATCTGAAGCACAAGTCTGAAAAGTGCAAGTCGTCTCTAACCAAACTTCTACTAAAACTCAATAAACACGAGATCAGCAGAAGGTGCCCAAAGGGTGCCACTAGGGATGAGCCGAACACCCCCCAGTTCGATTTGCATTAGAACATGCGAACAGTCAATAAATTTGTTCGAACATCTGAACACCGTTAAGGTCTATGGGACGCAAACTTGAAAAATCTAAAGTGCTAATTTTAAAGGCTTATATGCCAATTATTGTCATAAAAAGTATTTGGGGACCTGGGTCCAGCCCCAGGGGACATGTATCAATGCTAATTTATTTTAAACAGATGTTTTTTCACAAGCAGGGATTTTAATAATGCTTAAAGTGAAATAATAAAAGTGAAATATTCCTTTAAATTTCATACCTAGGGGGTGTGTATAGTAGGCCTGTAAAGTAGTTCCTGTTTCCTGTACTTAGAACTGTCCCTGCACAAAGTGTCATTTCTGAAGGAAAAAATAACTTTAAAAGCACTCGCTGCTATAATGAATTGTCGGCTCCCGGTAATACAGAGAACAGTCATTAAAAGTCATTGATAAAACCATGTGTATGGGGCATTACTATGAGGTTGCACATTTTTGGCACATTTTCTAAAAGTGCACCAAAAGTGATGCAAGCTCCATCTTTGGTTCAGATTATGTGCCAAAAATGGGTGACCTGACAGAAAGTCTATGAGAAACCACGGGTTAACTGCCCATTGCAAGTTACCCGAGTACCTAACAACAACCAATCAGAGTACTCGAGTATGTGTCACCAGCAGTGGCGAAACTACCAGGGTCGCAACAGTCGCACTTGCGACTGGGCCCACGTGTTCTGTCACTGTGGGGGGGGGGCCCCAGACAAGCATGAAAGACTTCCGGTCTGACGCCTGATGTACTGACCGCAAGGATGGTAAGCTCTAACACCGCCGGTAATGACTTCTGGTATTTGCTCCAGTGACTGGCTCCCGGCTTGTGTGAGAAGTTTCATGTCCCCCATGCTACGATTACTCTGTATAGCAGCATCTCTCCCTCGTCCTGCCTCACATACAGACTAAAACCCCCTTCCCCCTCCGCCTCGGCTTGGCTGTCACAGACAGAAGGAGGGGGAGGGGGGGAAAGGATACAGCACTCAACGGGATGGGACATGCTGATTTAAGGTTCGTACTGACTCTGAATGCTCGGTACTTGCAGGGAAGGAGACACAGGGAAGGGGGGGGGGGGCAGGGAAGGGAGCTAGTTGTCAAAGGAGGATGCTTGCTGGGTGCATTGTGAAGTTTGCACTAGATGGGTACAGTGCAATGTGCAGTATGCAATGGATGGGTACTGCTGTGCAACAAGCAGCATGCACTGGATGTGTGCTGTGTGACAGGCAGTGCACTTTGGATCAGGTCAGTGTGCACAAGAGTGGTATATTGCAATATGTAGTGAGCACTGAATGTGTGATGTGCACTCGATGGGTGCCATGTAATGTGCAGTGCACACTGGATTTGTGCAGTGGATATGCCATGTGCACTGAATGTGTGATGTGCACTCGATGGGTGCCATGTAATGTGCAGTGCACACTGGATTTGTGCAGTGGATATGCCATGTGCACTGAATGTGTGATGTGCACTCGATGGGTGCCATGTAATGTGCAGTGCACACTGGATTTGTGCAGTGGATATGCCATGTGCACTGAATGGGTGCACTGCGCACTAGTGGGGCAATGTGCAGTGTGCTTGGATTTGTTCAAGTTGTGAGAGAAGCATACTTGCAGTGATTTGGGGGGATAAGATGATGCTGTATGTGCAAGGGGGCACTTTGGGAGCAGACAGAACTTGTGCTAGAAGGGGGGGTTAAATAAAAAATATGACCCCCCCCCCCAGCACCAGTTCTCTCTGCTCCTAAAATGCCCCCTTGCACATACAGCATTCTCTTATCCCCCCAAATCACTGCAAGTATCCTTTTCTGACAACTTTCTCCCTCCCCCCTTCAAAGAGAGGCTGTCTGCTATTGGGACGATCATGGTTTCTGGGATTCCGGGCACCTCGCTAGAGATTTGGGGAAATCACTCCAGGACTCAAGGCCAGTTCACACCACGAATCACAAAGGAACGCACTGTGCATTTTTAAGTGATACACATGCCTTCCAGGTGCTGTGCGATTTCAGCCCTTTCATTTGAATAGGCTAAAATTGTGTTGGTCTGCACCAAGAGCTATGCATGTGCTACTTTACAAAACGCACTGCAACTGGATTGCATGGTACTGCTGGTCATACAATCTGGTGCAGGCATTTGCAACCGGCATTTGGGGAGTCATTAAGTTGACAACTGCTGCAGATCGCTTTGGCAGTGCATTTTGAATGCAGTGTGGGAAACGCACCCAAAACGCAGGTTTCCCTCAAGGCATTCTGGTGTGAACAGACCCTTAGTCCAGACACACAGGATTTCATTTGTATCTCAGGAAGGTCCCACCAAAACCGGGACAGTTTAGAAGTATGAATTTGTATTAGAAGTAGAGAGGATTTGTGTTTGGGGGGTTTGTACTGGGAAGGGGGATTTGAGTAGTAGGATTTGTGACAGAACTGAGGAGAATACTTATGCTGGCATGGAGGGAAAGAATTTAATGCTGAGGGAGTTTTACCCAGGATGGTGGGAAAGGGTTGTACTGGAAGGGAGGACCTGGGGGACAGGATCTGTGCTAGAAATTGCGAGAGGATTTTTGCAGAGAGGGTGATTGGGTGGGGGTGGATTTGTAGAGACGTCCTACACGTTGCACCCCATCACAAATACAGGCATAATGTGAAAGAGGTTAGAATGTGAAGTGAGGGTGGGGGGTTGCATTGTGGAGGGAAGAGGGGTGGCAGGGCTTCAAAAATCAAAATGCACCTTCGCCTGCGTAGCCAAAGATTCTTGCATTGGCTCAGCTGGTACTGATAACCGCTGCCCAACTTGCCCCCCGCCACTCCCCATTGCTGCTAGCCCAATGCTGCCAGTCTGACCTTCCAACCTCCAGCAGCGCCCTTAGTGTGAGCCACTTGCTGTCAGAGCTCTACTGCACCACTGTGGGTCATGTCCCTGGGGACAGCAATGGATATGCTGGTTCTCCTGTCATGGGTGATCTGCTCAGGGTCCGCTCACTGAGCCCGTCAGTAACCTCCTTTTTAAAAGCTTTTCAAATGCTGGCAGTGCAGGTCTTACATACCAGTAAAATCAATAACATTTTATGGCAGTACCTAAATACAGGTGGTACACGATGGCAGATCTACCAGGGTCACAAAGGTTGCACTTGCGACCCTGGTGTTCTGCCACGGTGGGGGTGGGCCCAAGATGGCAGAAAGGGGCAAATATGGGACCGTAATAAAGGGCCCCAGGATGAGAGGTGGGGGGGGGGGGCCTTCACGATTTCTTGCATCGGGGCCCTGAAGGTTGTAGTTACGCCTCTGGTCACCAGACAATCAAAGTATCAGAGTACCTGTCACCAGCCAATCAGAATACCCTAGTACCTGTCACAACTCCTCAGATTACCTGTCACCAGCCGATGAGAGTACCTGTCTGTAGCCCATCAGAGTAACTGAGTAACAGTAACCAGCCCATCAGAGTACACAAGTACCAGTCTGCTGCCCATCAGAGTACCCAAGTACCAGTCACCAGCCCATCAGAGTACCCGAGTACCTATCTGTAGCCATCAGGTACCTGAGTACCTTTCAGCAGAATGTATTTTGTGCATTTTGTGTATTTTTGTATGCTGTCTGTTAGAAATATCATATAAATTGACAACTTTGTGTAAAGCCAACACAATTAATCAATCTCGTCTTTTCATCGTGTCTGGTAGGCCTAAGCCCAGTTATCAGACTGCTGCATTGTGGTTTGGCTGCAGTGCAGATGTATCTGTGGATTTTGTGTGATTAACCCACGGTTTCCAATAGACTTACTATTAGGTTGCACATTTTCTAAAAGTGCACCAAAAGTTCTCGTTCAGAATACGTGGCAAATAATGGGTGACCTAACAGAAAGTATATGAGAAACCACAGGTTAACTACACAAAACTTGAAAGTTACCCGAGTACCTAAAACCAGCCCATCAAAGTACCCAAATACCAGTGACCAGCCTATCAGAGTACCCCAACATCCGTCACCAGCCCATCAGAGTACCAATGTATCCTATCTGCAGCCCATCAGAGTACCTGAGTACCTGTCACCAGTCCATCAGAGTACCTGAGTACCTGTCACCAGTCCATCAGAGTACCTGAGTACCTCTCACCAGTCCATCAGAGTACCTATCTGCAGCACATCAGAGTACCCGAATACCTGTCTGCAACCCATCATAGTATCTGAATAACTGTCACCAGCCCATCAGAGTACCCTAGCACCTGTCATCAGCCCATCAGAGTACTAGAGTATCCTATCTGCAACCCAGCAGAGTACCCAAGTACAGTAACTTGCCCACAAGAGTACTCGAGTACCTGTCACTAGCAAATCACAGTAACCTAATACCTGTCACCAGCCCATCGGAGTACCATAATACCTATCTGCAGTCCATCAGAGTACCCAAATACCTGTCTGCTGCCCATCAGAGTATCTTTCACCTGCCCAACAGCGTACTCGAGTACCTGTCACCAGCCCATCGGAGTACCCGAGTAATAATCTGCAACCCATCATAGTACCCGAGTACCTGTCTGCAGCCCATCAGAGTATCCGAGTACCATACACCAGCTCATTAGAGTTCCCGAGTACCCGTCACCAGCCCATCAGAGTACCTGAGTACCTGTAACCAGACCATTAGATTACCCGAGTACCCATCGCCAGCCCATCAGAGTATCCGAATACCTGTCACCAATCAATCAGATTATCCGTGTACCTGACACCAGCCCATCAGAGTACCTGAGTACCTGTCGAAACCCCATAGATTACCCGAGTACCTGTCTGTGGCTCATCAGAATACCCAAGTAGCTATCTGCAACCCATCATAGTACCTGAGTACCTGTCTGCAACCCATCAGAGTATCCGAGTAACTGTCACCAGCACATCAAATTACGCGAGTCCCTTTCACCAGCCCATTCGATTACCCAAGTACCCGTCGCCAGCCCATCAGAGTATCCGAATACCTGTCACCAGCCAATCAGATTATCCGAGTACCTGACACCAGCCCATCAGAGTACCTGAGTACCTGTCACAACCCCATAGATTACCCGAGTACCTGTCTGCAGCCCATCATAATCCCAGAGTACCTATCTGCAACCCATCATAGTACCCGAGTTCCTGTCTGCAACCCATCAGAGAACCCTAGTACCTGTCTGCAGCACATCAGAGTACCCGAGTACCATTCACCAGCCCATTAGAGTACCCGAGTACCTGTCACCAGCCCATTAGAGTACCTGAGTACCTGTAACCAGACGATTAGATTAATCAAGTACCCATTGAAAGCCCATCAGAGTATCCGAATACCTGTCACCAGCCAATCAGATTATCAGAGTACCTGACACCAGCCCATCAGAGTACCCGAGTACCTGTCACAACCCCATAGATTACCTGAGTACCTGTCTGCAGAAAATCAGAATCCCGAGTACCCATCTGCAACCCATCATAGTACCCGAGTTCCTGTCTGCAACCCATCAGAGAACCCTAGTACCTGTCACCAGCACATCAGAGTACCCGAGCACCATTCAGCAGCCCATTAGAGTACCCGAGTACCTGTCTCCAGCCCATCAGAGTACCTGAGTACCTGTAACCAGACCATTTGATTAATCGAGTACCCATTGCCAGCCCATCAGAGTCTCCGAATACCTGTCACTAGTCAATCAGATTATCCAAGTACCGGAAACCAGCCCATCAGAGTACCTGAGTACCTCTCACAACCCCATAGATTACCTGAGTACCTGTCCACAGCCCATTAGATTACCCAAGTATCTGTCTGCAGCCCATCAGAGTACCCAAGTACCCGTCACCAGCCCATCAGAGCATGTGAGTACCTGTCAGCAGCCAGAGTATCAGAGTAACTATCAGCAGCAAATCAGGGTGCCTGAGTACCTATCACCAGCCAATCAGAGTACCCTAGTACCTGCCACAACCCCTCAGATTTCCTGAGTACCAGTCACTAGCCCATCAGAGTACACAAGTACCAGTCACCAGCCCATCAGAGTACCCTAGTACCTGTCACCAGCCCATCAGTTTGCCCGAGTACCTGTCACAAGGCAATCAGCATATCCGAGTACCTGTCGGCAGCCCAAAAATTTACCCAAGTACCTGTCACCTGCAGACTATCAGAATACCAGAGTACCTATCTGCAGCCCATTAGAGTACTCAAGTACCTGTCACAAGCCCATCAGAGTACCGAGTACCAGTCCCCTGTACATCTAGGTTCCTGAGAACCTTTCACCAGCCCATTAGAGTACCTGAGTACCTGTCTGCTGCCCATCAGAGTACCGAGTACCTGTCTGCTGGCCATTAGAGTATGTGAATACCTGTCACCAGCCCATCAGAGTACCCAAGTACCTGTCACCAGCCCGTCAGATTACCCGATTACCTGTCACCAGCCCATCAGAGTACCCAAGTACCTGTCACCTGCCCATTAGAGTACCCGAGTACCTATCTGCAGCCCATCAGAGTACCCAAATTCCCTTCTGCTTCCCATCAGAGTACCTGTCACCAGCCTATCAGAGTACCTCTGTACCATTCACCAGCCCATCAGAGTACCCGAGTACTCGTCACAGCCCATCAGAGTACCCCAGTACCTGTCATCAGCCCATCAGAATACTCAAGTACCTGTCACCAGCCCAATAGAGTACCCGAGTACCTGTCTGTTGCCCATCATAGTACCCAAGTATCTGTCATCTGCCCATTAGAGCAACCAAGTACTAGTCACCAGCCCATCAGAGTAACCAAGTACCTGTCACCAGTCCATCAAAGTACCTGAGTAACTACCTGCTGCCCATCAGAGTACCCGAGTACCTGTCTGCTGGCCATTAGAGTAAATGAATACCTGTCACCAGCCCATCAGAGTACCCGAGTACCTGTCATCAGCCCATCAGAGTACCTGTCTGCAGCCCATTAGAGTACCCAAGTACCTGTCTGTAGCTCATCAGAGTACCCAAATTCCTGTCTGCTTCCCATCAAAGTACCTGTCACTCACCCATCAGAGTACTCGAGTACCTGTCACCAGCCTATCAGAGTACCCGAGTACCATTCACCAGCCCATCAGAGTACCCGAGTACCTGTCACCAGCCCATGAGAGTGCCCAAGTACCTGTCACAAGCCCATCAGAGTTCTTGAATAACTGTCACCAGCCCATCAGAGTGCACAAGTACCTGTCACCAGCCCACCAGAGTACCCAAGAACCTGTCACCAGCCCATCAGAGTACTCGAGTACCTGTCATCAGCCCAACAGAGTACCCGAGTACCTGTCTGCTGCCCATCATAGTACCCAAGTATCTGTCATCTGCCCATTAGAGTACCCGAGTACTAGTCACCAGCCCATCAGAGTAACCAAGTACCTGTCACCAGTCCATCAGAGTACCTGAGTACCTATCTGCAGCCCATCAGAGTACCCGAGTACCTGTCACCAGTAGAGATGGACGAACTTCCGACGGGGCGTTTCGCGAACGCGAACTGCAAACGCGGCCGTTAGTTTGCGAACCACAAAGTTTGCGGCAGGCCCCATTGACTTCAATGGCAGGCGAACTTTGAAAACATACAGGTCATATTTCCAGCCACAAAATACTTACTAGCTGTGCACACATAGTCCCACCACATGGCCACTGATATAACACATGTATGAAGTGAATCTGGGATCAACAACTACAAGCATTCTTTTTTATATGTGAAATAATGACAATTCAGGACTCAGGAGCGCATGAAGGCAATGAAGGAGAGGAAAGGTCAGGGTAGGCTATGAAGAGGGTGCAGAAGATGATCACCAGCACCATGATATAGAACACTGACACCAGCACCGTGATAGAGAGCAGTGACACCAGCACTGTGATATAGAACACTGACACCAGCACTGTGATATAGAACACTGACACCAGCACCGTGATATAGAGCACTGACACCAGCACCGTGATAGAGTGCACTGACACCAGCACCGTGAAAGAGTGCACTGACACCAGCACCGTGATATAGACCACTGACACCAGCACCGTGATAGAGTGCACTGACACCAGCACCGTGATATAGAGCACTGACACCAGCACCGTGATATAGAGCACTGACACCAGCACCATAATAGAGTGCACTGACACCAGCACTGTGATATAGAGCACTGACACCACCACCGTGATAGAGTGCACTGACACCAGCACAGTGATATAGAGCATTGACACCAGCACTGTGATATAGAACACTTACACCAGCACCGTGATAGAGTGCACTGACACCAGCACCATGTTGGATTGGTACACGCAACTCTTTCTCTGGGAGTGGGAATTGCTCATCTGCCAGCAAAATCAGAATGCAGCATGTCTCAAAGCAAGTCCTGGAAGTGCTAAAGGACTGCTGCAGAATAGGGCAGCAGTAGTGCACCAGCACCCTATATATTGTACAGCTATACCAGTCCTTACAAGGACCTTTGTGGACGAGTAGCTAGTGATGTGCAGACTGTACCTCAGTCCCTACACTGATAAAGGACTGCTGCAGAATAGAGCAGCAGTCAGCAGTAGTGCACCAGCACCCTTTATATTGTACAGCTATACCAGTCCTTACAAGGACCTTTGTGAACCAAGTAGCTAGTGATGTGCAGACTGTACCTCAGCCCCTACACTGATAAAGGACTGCTGCAGAATAGGGCAGCAGTAGTGCACCAGCACCCTATATATTGTACAGCTATACCAGTCCTTACAAGGACCTTTGTGAACAGAGTAGCTAGTGATGTGCAGACTGTACCTCAGTCTCTACACTGATAAAGGACTGCTGCAGAATAGGTCAGCAGTAGTGCACCAGCACCCTATATATTGTACAGCTATACCAGTCCTTACAAGGACCTTTGTGGACTGAGTAGTTAGTGATGTGCAGACTGTAACTCAGTCCCTACACTGATAAAGGACTGCTGCAGAATAGGGCAGCAGTAGTGCACCAGCACCCTATATATTGTACAGCTATACCAGTTACAAGGACCTTTGTGAACCGAGTAGCTAGTGATGTGCAGACTGTATCTCAGTCCCTACACTGATAAAGGACTGCAGCAGAATAGGTCAGCAGTAGTGCACCAGCACCCTATATATTGTACAGCTATACCAGTCCTTACAAGGACCTTTGTGGACCGAGTTGCTAGTGATGTGCAGACTGTACCTCAGTCCCTACACTGATAAAGGACTGCTGCAGAATAGGGCAGCAGTCAAGTATAATATTCTTTCTATATTTGGAAGAAAGTATATTATACGTGAACCGAGTAGCTAGTGATGTGCAGACTGTATCTCAGTCCCTAAACTGATAAAGGACTGCTGCAGAATAGGTCAGCAGTAGTGCACCAGCACCCTATATATTGTACAGCTATACCAGTCCTTACAAGGATCTTTGTGGACTGAGTAGCTAGTGATGTGCAGACTGTACCTCAGTCCCTACATTGATAAAGGACTGCTGCAGAATAGGGCAGCAGTAGTGCACCAGCACCCTATATATTGTACAGCTATACCAGTCCTTACAAGGACCTTTGTGGACGAGTAGCTAGTGATGTGCAGACTGTACCTCAGTCCCTACACTGATAAAGGACTGCTGCATAATAGGGCACCAGCCAGCAGTAGTGCACCAGCACCCTATATATTGTACTCCTATACCAGTCCTTACAAGGACCTCTATGAACTGAGTAGCTAGTGATGTGCAGACTGTACCTCAGTCCCTACACTGATAAAGGACTGCTGCAGAATAGGGCAGCAGTCAGCAGTAGTGCACCCACACCCTATATATTGTACAGCTATACCAGTCCTTACAAGGACCTTTGTGAACTGAGTAGCTAGTGATGTTCAGACTGTACCTCAGTCCCTACACTGATAAAGGACTGCTGCAGAATAGGGCAGCAGTAGTGCACCAGCACCCTATATATTGTACAGCTATACCAGTCCTTACAAGGACCTTTGTGAACCGAGTAGCTAGTTATGTGAAGACTGTACCTCAGTCCCTACACTGATAAAGGTCTGCTGCAGAATAGGGCAGCAGTAGTGCACCAGCACCCTATATAGTGTACATTTATACCAGTCCTTACAAGGACCTTTGTGGACCGAGTAGCTAGTGATGTGCAGACTGTACCTCAGTCCCTACACTGATAAAGGACTGCTGCAGAATAGGGCAGCAGTCAAGTATAATATTCTTTCTATATTTGGAAGAAAGTATATTATACGTGTTCAGCCCTATATACTGTACTACACCTATACCGTACCAGTACTTAAAAGGACCTTTGTTTACCTAATAGTAACAGCTAGTGATTAAACTGACTGTCCCTGCTGCACTGACAATAGACAGGCTGCTGCAAATCACAAGCACAGCAGTACACTGAACCCTATTTACCGTACACCAATACCAGTCCTTAAAATGACCTTTGTGGACCTAATAGTAACAGCTAGTGATTAAACTGACTGTCCCTGCTGCACACAGCGTCCTGTCCCTCTCTGCACTGACAAAAGACATGCTGCTGCAACAATCACTAGCACAGAAGTGCACTCAACCCTATATCCTGTACTACACCTATACCATACCAGTCCTTAAAAGGACTTTTGTGGACCTAATAGCTAGCGATTTGTGTCACTGCAGTCTCTCCCTGCTCCACATAGCAACCTCTCCCTATAATGACACAAGAAAGAATGTAAAATGGCCGCCAGATCAGGTCTATTTATTAGACATGTGCAGAGTAAAATATTTTGTTTCGGAATTTCGTTTTCGTCCGAAAAATTAATTTATTTAGTTACTCCCAAAATTCGTTTTTATTTATTTCGTTTTTCGTTCAAAAATTGCTTTCGTCCGAAAATTCACATGAATTACGGTCGAATCTGTCTTTGAAGGCTTATGGTGTCTGTCGAATGTATAAAGAAGATTCGACAGAGCTAGTATATAGCATTCTTCGTGTGAACTTTAGAACCCTATTAATGTCTATGGGACTCCAACGTTCAAAATCTAAAGTGCTAATTTTAAAGGCTAATATGCAAGTTACTGTCCTAAAAAGTGTTGGGGGACCTGGGTCCTGCCCCAGGGGACATGTATCAATGCAAATAAAGGTTTAAAAACTGACGTTTTTTCGGGAGCAGTGATTTTAATAATGATTAAAGTGAAACAATAAAAGTGTAATATTCCTTTAAATTTCGTAGCTGGGGGGTGTCTATAGTATGCCTGTGAAGGGGCGCATGTTTCTGGTGCTTAGAACTGTCCCTGCACAAAGTGTCATTTATGCAGGAAAAAAAGTACTTTAAAATCACTCGCAGCTATTATGAATTGTCGGCTCTGTAATACAGAGAACACTCATTGAAAGTCATTGATAAAATAAATAAATAAATTTAAAAAAAGCGTGGGGGTCCCCCAAATTCAATTACCAGGCCCTTCAGGTCTGGTATGGATATTAAGGGGAACCCCGCGTCAAATTAAAAAAAAATTGACGTGGGGTTCCCCCTAAATATCCATACCAGTCCGCTGGAATCTTTTTGTTATTTTTTTTATTTTTAATAAAGGAATTTTTCAAAAGTGTGTTTGTCTTATTTAACTATTTTTTACACTTTCTTTGTGAAATGGTAGGGGTACTTTTGTACCCCCTTACCATTTCAAACAGGGGGGGCCGGGATCTGGGGGTCCCCTTGTTAAAGGGGGCTTCCAGATTCTGATAAGCCCCCCCGCCCGCAGACCCCCACAACCACCGGCCAGGGTTGTGGGGATGAGGCCCTTCTCCACATCAACATGGGGACAAGGTGCTTTGAGGGGTCACAGACCCCCAAAGCATCCTCCCAATGTTGAGGGCATGTGGCCTGGTACGGTTCAGGAGGGAGGGGGGCCGCTCTCTCGTCCCCCCTCTTTTCCTGCGGCCTGCCAGGTTGCGTGCTCGGATAAAGGGTCTGGTATGGATTTTTAGGGGGACCCCCACGTCAATTTTTTTTAAATTTGACCCAGGGTTCCCCTTAATATCCATACCAGACCTGAAGGGCCTGGTAATTGAATTTGGGGGACCCCCACGCTTTTATTTATTTATTTATTTATTTTATCAATGACTTTCAATGAGTGTTCTCTGTATTACGGAGCCGACAATTCATAATAGCTGCGAGTGATTTTAAAGGACTTTTTTTCCTGCATAAATGACACTTTGTGCAGGGACAGTTCTAAGCACCAGAAACATGTGCCCCTTCACAGGCATACTATAGACACCCCCCAGCTATGAAATTTAAAGGAATAGTACACTTTTATTGTTTCACTTTAATCATTATTAAACACTTGCCGCCTGCCCTATAGGCAATTGACGGCTGCAAAGTGGTTTCATAATCCTGACCGGACGTCATATGACGTGATCAGGATTATGCGGGGGCGCGCATCGCGGCGATCGTTGTTGCGGGGTGTCAGTCTGACACCCGGCAACTACGATCTCGGTAAAGAGTCTCCGACGGAGACTCTTTACCACATGATCAGCCGTGTCCAATCACGGCTGATCACAGTGTAAATGGGAAGAGCCGGTGATCGGCTTTCCCTCACTTGCGTCTGTCAGACGCGAGTAGAGGAGAGCTGATCGGCTGCTCCTCTGACAGGGGGGGTCTGTGCTGATCGATTATCAGCACAGCCCCCCCGAGGATGCCCACACTGGACCACCAGGGACGCCACCAGACCACCAGGGAAAAGGTAATCCTCCCTAGACCACCAGGGATGCCAGTCAGCACAATAGGTGCCAATCAGTGCCCATAATGGATGCCAATCAGTGCCCACAATGGGCATCACTGATTGGCATGCATTATTGTTTGGCACTGATTGGCATCCATTACTATAGTATAACACCAATGCCGCCTATGAGTGCCCACCTGTGCCGTCTATGAGTGCCCACCTGTGCCGCCTATCAGTGCCCACCTGTGCCGCCTATCCGTGCCCATCTGTGCCGCCTATCCATGCCCATCTGTGCCGCCTATCCATGCCCATCTGTGCCGCCTATTCATGCCCATCTGTGCCGCCCATCTGTGCTACCCATCCGTGCCGCCCATCCGTGCCAGCTATCAGTGCCAATTTGTGCCACCTATCAGTGTCCGTCCGTGTCGCCCATCCGTGTCGCCCATCCGTGCCGCCTATCAGTGCCACTTAATTGGTGCCACACTGGTGCCCATCAGTGCCGCCTTATCAGTGTAGCCCCATCAGTGCCCATCAGTGAAGGAGAAAATGTACTTATTTACAAAGTTTTGAAACTGAAACAAAAAAAAACATTTTTTTTTTCAAAATTTTCGGTATTTTTTTATTTGTAGCGCAAAAAATAAAAACCGTAGAGGTGATCAAATACCACCAAAAGAAAGTTCTATTTGTGGGAAAAAAATGATAAAAATTTCATTTGGGTACAGTGTAGCATGACCGCGCAATTGTCATTCAAAGTGCGACAGCGCTGAAAGCTCAAAATTGGTCTGGGCGGGAAGGTGTTTAAGTGCCCTGTATTGAAGTGGTTAAAATCACTGCTCCCGAAAAAAAGTCAGTTTTTAAAACTTTTTTTGCATTGATACATGTCCCCTGGGGCAGGACTTAGGTCCCCAAACACTTTTTAGAACAGTAACTTGCAGAATCTTTTCTCTCTGTCAAATCTTTTTTCTCTGTCGAATATTTTCTCTATATAATCTTGGACTAATAGAGGTAAGGTTAGGCACATTCGAGCACAGGTTCTATAGACACAGATTGTTATTGTCAGAGTCACGTCGAATCTCCTATTCTATATCGAACTGTTGTAACAAGGAAAACTAAAATAAAGCATTTATTTATGTCGGATCTTTCGTTTTTTGGATTCTGTGCTTTCGTTATCGTTTGTCAAAACGAAAACGAAAATACCTGACATTCAGACGAAAATGCATTCGGACGAAAACTAATGCACATGTCTACTATTTATAAGTTAGGGGAAATGTCCAATTGTCCATATGCTGAAATGTCTCCATTGGCTGTCCTGTACCCCATGATGGTTGTGCCATCATGGGTCAAAGTTCTTTCACACTGTAAACACAAAAGTCCGCCGGGCAAACAGCGGCAATAGTCCGCCGAACGGGCAAATCGCGAACACGCAAAATTCGCCGCAAACCGACCGCCGGGCGAACACTTCGGCCATCCCTAGTCACCAGCCCATCAGAGTACTCGAGTACCTGTCCCCGGTCGATCAGAGTACCCGAGCACCTATCTGCAGCCCATCAGAATACCAGAGTACCTGTCAGCATCCCATTAGAGTACCCAAGTACCTGTCACAAGCCCATCAGAGCACCGAGTACCAGTCCCCAGTACATCTAGGTTCCTGAGAACCTTTCACCAGCCCATCAGAGTACTCAAGTACCTGTCTGCTGCCCATCAGAGTACCCGTGTACCTGTCACCAGCCCATCAGAGTACCCAAGTACCTGTCACCAGCCCATCAGAGTACCCAAGTACCTGTCACCAGCCCATCAGAGTATCCAAGTACCTGTCACCAGCCCATTAGAGTACCCAAGTACCTATCTGCAGCCCATCAGAGTACCCAAATTCCTGTCTGCTTCCCATCAGAGTACCTGTCACCCGCCCATCAGAGTACTCGAATACCTGTCACCAGCCTATCAGAGTACCCGAGTACCTGTCTGCAGCCCATAAGAGTATCCGAGTACCTGTCACCAGCCCATCAGAATACCTGAGTACCATTCACCAGCCCATCAGAGTACATGTGTACCTGTCACCAGCCCATCAGAGTACCGGAGTATCTGTAACCAGACCATTAGAGTACCCTAGTACATCTCACAACCACTCAGATTAACCAAGTACCTGTCACCAGTCCATCAGAGTACCAAGTACCTATCTACAGCCCATCAGTGTGCCGAGTACCTGTCTGCAGCTCATCAAAGTACCCAAGTACCTATCACCTTCCCATCAGAGTACTCGAGTACCTGTCACCAGTCAATCAGCATATCCGAGTAGCTGACACCAGCCCATCTCAGTACCCAAGTAGCTGTCAACAGCCCATCAAAGTACAGAGTACCAGTCACCAGCACATCAGTACCTTTCATCAGTCCATCAGAGTAACCAACAACCTGTTAGTGTACCCAATGATCTATCTGTAGCCCATCAGAGTACAAGAGTACCTGTCTTCAGCCAGAGTACCCAAGTACCTGTCACCAGGCCATCAGTGTACCCAAGTACAAGTCACCAACCCATCAGAGAACTTGAGTACCTGTAACCAGCCCATTAGAGTACACTAGTGCCTTTCACAACCCTTCAGATTACCCGAGTACCTGTCAAAAGCCAATCAGAGTAACCCATTACCTGTCACCAGCTCATCAGGGTACCAGAGTATCCCATCTGCAGTCCATCAGAGTACCCAAGTACCTGTCCCCTGTCCATCAAAGTACTCGAGTACCTGTCACCAACCCATCAGCATAACCAAGTACCTGTCAGCAGTCCATCAGAGTACCAGAGTACCAGTCCCCAGCCCATCAGAGTACCTGAGTGCCTGACACTAGCCCTTCAGAGTACTCGAGTACCTGTCACCAGCCCATCAGAGTAACCAAGTACCTATCTGCAGCCCATCTGTGTACCTGAGTACCTGTCTGCAGCCCATCAGAGTACCCGTGTACCTTTCATCAGCCCACCAGAATAACCCGAGTACTTGTCTGCTGTCCATTAGAGTACCTGAGTACAAGTCACCAACCCATCAGAGAACTCGAGTACCTGTAACCAGCCCATTAGAGTACACTAGTGCCTGTCACAATCATTCAGATTACCCGAGTACCTGTCAAAAGCCAATCAGAGTAACCCATTACCTGTCACCAGCTCATCAGGGTACCAGAGTATCCCATCTGCAGCCCATCAGAGTACCCAAGTACCTGTCACCTGTCCATCAAAGTACTCGAGTACCTGTCACCAACCCATCAGCATAACCAAGTACCTGTCACCAGTCCATCAGAGTACCAGAGTACCAGTCCCCAGCCCATCAGAGTACCTGAGTGCCTGACACTAGCCCTTCAGAGTACTAGAGTACCTATCACCAGCCCATCAGAGTAACCAAGTACCTATCTGCAGCCCATTAGAATACCCGCTTACCTGTCACCAGCCCATCAGATTACCTGCTTACCTGTCACAACCCAGCAGCATAACCAAGTACCTGTCACCAGTCCATCAGAGTGCCTGAGTACCGGTCACCAGCCCATCAAAGTAACCGAATACCAGTCACCAGCTCATCAGAGTACCTGAATACTTGGCACTAGCCCTTCAGAGTAATCGAGTACCTGTCCCCAGCCCATCAGAGTAACCAAGTACCTATCTGAAGCCCATCTGTGTACCCGAGTACCTGTCTGCATCCCATCAGAGTACCCCTGTATCTTTCACCAGCCTATCAGAATACACGAGTACCTGTCTGCTGCCCATCAGAGTACCTGAGTACCTGTCACTGACCCATCAGAGTACCCCGAGTACCTGTCTGATGCCCATCAGAGTTTCCAAGTACCAGTCCCAAGCCCATCAAAGTACCAGATTACCAGTCACCAGCTCATCAGAGTACCTGAGTACCTGTCACTAGCCCATCAGAGTACCTGAGTACCTGTCTGCAGCCCATCATTGTACCCGAGTATCTGTCACCAGCACATCAGAGCACCCGAGTACCTATCTGCAGCCCATCAGAGTACCAGAGTACCTATCTGCAGCCCATCAGAGTACCCGCTTACCTGTCACCAGCCCATCAGAGTACCCGCTTACCTGTCACCCATCAGATTACCCGCTTACCTGTCACCAGCCCATCAGAGTATCCGAGTACCTGTCACCAGCCAATTAGAGTATCCGAGTACCTGTCACCAGCCCATCAGAGTATCCGAGTACCTGTCACCAGCCAATTAGAGTATACGAGTACCTGTCACCAGCCCATCAGAGTACCCTAGTACCTGTCACAACCCCTCAGATTACCTGAGTACCAGTCACCAGCCCATCAGAGTACCCGAGTACCAGTCACCAGCCCATCAGAGTAAACGAGTACATGTCACCAGCCCATCAAAGTACCTGAGTACCATTCACCAGCCCATCAGAGTACCCGAGTATCTGTAACCAGACCATTCGATTACCTGAGTACCTGTTGCCAGCCCATCAGAGTATCCTAATACCTGTCACCAGCCAATCAGAGTATCTGAGTACCTAACACAAGACGATCAGCGCACCAGAGTATCTGTCACCATCCCATTAGAGTACCCTAGTACATGTTACAACCCCTCAGATTACCCGAGTACCTGTCAACAGCCCATCAGAGTTCTTCAATAGCTGTCACCAGTCCATCAGAGTATTCTAGTACCTGTTACCAGCCCATCAGAGTAACTGAGTACCAATATGCAGCCCATCAGAGTACCCGAGTACCTGTCTTCAGCCCATTAGAGTACCCAAGTACCTGTCACCAGCCCATCAGAGTACTCAAGTACCTGTCACCAGACCATCAGAGTTCTTGAGTACCTGTCAACAGCCCATCAGAGTACCCGAGAACCTGTCACCACCCCATCAGAGTACTTGAGTACCTATCACCAGCCCATCAGAGTACCCAATTACCTGTCTGCTGGCAATCAGAGTACCCGAGTACCTATCACCTTACAATCAGAGTACTTGAGTACCTGTCACCAGCCTATTAGAGCACCCGAGTACCTATCTGCAGCCCATCAGAATACCCGATTAGCAGAGTACCTGTCACAAGCCAATCAGCGTATCCGAGTACCTGTCACCAGACCATCAGAGTACTCTAGTACGTGTCACGATCCCTCAGATTACCCAAGTACCGGTCACCAGCCCATCATAGTGCCCCATTACCTATCTGCAGCCAATCAGAGTAACCAAGTACCTATCTGCAGCCCATCAGAGTACCCAAGTATCTGTCACCTGCCGATCAGAGTACTTAAGTAACTGTCACCAGCTCTTCAGAGTACCCAAGTACCTATCTGTAGCCCTTCAGAGTACCTGAGTAATTATCTGTTGCCGATCAGAGTACCAAAGTACCTTTCACCTGCCCATAAGAGTACTCGAGTACCTGTCATCAGCCCATTAGAGTAATCAAGTACCTGTCAACAGCCCATCAGTGTACCCGAGTACCTGTCACCTGCCCAGCAGATTACTTGAGTACCTGTCTCCAGCCCATCAGAGTACCCGAGTACCTGTCTGCTGCCCATTATAGTACCCAAGTACCAGTCAACGGCCCATTAGAGTACCCAAGTACCAGTCACCAGCCCATCAGAGTACTTGAGTACCTGTCACCATACCATCAGAGTAACCAAGTACCTGTCACCAGTCCATCAGAGTACCCGAGTATCTTTCTAAAGCCCATCAGAGTACCCGAGGACTTGTCTGCAGTGTCAGCATCAGAGTTCTCGAGTATCTGTCACCAGCCTATCAGAGTACCCAAGTGCCTGTCACCAGCCCATCAGAGTACCCAAGTACCTGTAACCAGACCATCAGAGTTCTCGAGTACTTGTCACCAGCCCATCAGAGTTCTTAAGTATCTGTCACCAGCCCATCAGAGTATCCGATTACCTGTCTGGAGTAGAGCCGAACACCCCCCGGTTCGGTTCACACCAGAACCTGCAAACGGCCCAAAAATTTCTAAAAGCAAAAGCAAACTTTAGAACCCCGTTAAAGTCTATGCGACTCGAATGTTCAAAATCAAAAGTGGTAATTTTAAAGGCTAATATGCAAGTTATTGTCCTAAAAAGGGTTTGGGGACCCAGCTTCTGCCCCAGAGGACATGTATCAATGCAAAAAAAAGTTTTAAAAACGTAAATTTTTTCAGGAGCACTGATTTTAATGATGCTTAAAGTGAAAAAAAAAGTGAAATATTTCTTTAAATATCTTGCCTGGTGGGTGTCTATAGTATGCCTGTGATGTGGCACATGTTTTCCATGTTTAGAACAGTCCCTGCACAAAATGTCATTTATGTCAGAGATGTATCCTCTCAGAAAGTTTGGTGTTCATCATGCGGTTGAGGATTTGTGGCCAAGGCACCGTAGTGGAGCGACAATTAAAGGCTTTGGCCCAGTGAATGGAGCTGAGGAATGTGTGGATTACCCTTGTGCTAGACATTGGAATATCCTGTATAGGGGAGAATAGAAGACATTTTGGGGTGTAAGAGAAATTTTTCTACCGGATATTTTTTCTATTATTACGCTAGCCTTTTGCCAGGTGTTTTTTATGTGGGGTGACATGGACATTCACTGTACTGTTAATTTAAGCACAAGAAACTCCCTTTTGTCTCAACTGTTGAGATGTGTCTGTGTGTTAGGTGAAGGTTACAGAACACATTTCAACAGTGGAGACAAAATGGAGTCTCTTGTGCTTAAATGAACAGTACAGTGAATGTCCATGTCATTTCCCTCCTTTTGTTTATTTGACGCCATTCTTCTCCGCGTTACATTCAGCCGATTGCTGGTAACTCCTGTTACATTGGCGCAGAGAGGCGGCATCTTGTTCAGCTCTCTCCTAACTTTCTCACAATAATGGGTTCATCAGGGCTGGTGGACCATTTGTGGGTACAGAAGGTAGTCACACAGAGGAATAGCCTGATGAGGAAGTAAATAGCAAATATGAGAAATAGGAACATCACAATATAAGCGCCTAGTTTCTGTAACCATGTTGCTATGCCATTTAAAAAGTCACTAAAACCTCCTAAACGCTTAAAGGGGTTCCATCCATCTTTAGCAATATCTCTTTCATTATTCTGTAGTTCTCTTATCTTAGCAAGATGCCCTTTAATAATGTCCTCATTATCAGAAATGTATATACAACAGTCAGTGCAAAATAACTTACACATCCCACCTTGCAGTGAGAAAATTTAGAGTTAATCTGTGCTCTAATCTACTACTTTTTTAATCTGAGTCATTTCTTCACTTAATAAACCTATATCAGTGGTAGTAAGGTTAATAATCTCATCTACAATTCTAGTGTCATTATTTATTCTTTTCATTGCTTCAATTGCCCATCCTGTCCAGGAAGGGAACCATGACCATGCCATGTCACCTTCAGTGAACAGTAGGGATGAGCTTCGTGTTTGAGACGAACATACGTTCGACTCGAACATCGGCTGTTCGTCCGTTCGGCGAAGTCCGAACATTTTGGTCCGTTCGCGCCAAATTCGTGTGGCGCTCACGGCCCACAATGCACTGCGATGGCGCAGTGCATTGCTGGCTCATGAATGGCCAAGCATGCACTGTGACCCCGCATGCTTGGCCAATCGCAGCGCCAGCAGCGAGGAGAGCCATGATTGGCCACAGGCAGGATGCCTGTGGCCAATCATAGCTCAGGCTGTGTAGTGCACGCCCCACACGCCCCACACTTGTGTAGTGTGTTGGCGTTTGAAACAGTGGGTGTTCTGTGTACCTACAACACAGTATACACTGATCGTTTTCCGCCGATTTTCGATCTTGCTGTTGTGTAGTGGTTGTTGTCTGCGTGCCCTGACAGCAGTATACACCGCTATATTCACCTCACCTATATAGCTAGTGATCTATCTTTTATAATAGAGCTTGCAGTCAGTAGTGTTAGGAGCTTGTGCGTGCTGTCTGCGTGCTCTGTACCCAGTACATACCGCTATATCCACCTACATAGCTGTTCTCTATTTGAGCCCACTTGCCATCTGCAGGAGTTATTGGAAGTTGTGTGTGCCTCCAGCACAGCACAGTATACATCTGTATATACCCCTTTATCTCTGGTGTTCTATAATAAAGGCATCTGCAGGAGTTAGTGGGTGTTCTGTGTACCTTCAACACAGTACACACCGATCGTTTTCGGACGATTTTCAATCTTGCTGTTGTGTAGTGGTTGTTGTCTGCGTGCCCTGACCGCAGTATACACCGCTATATTCACCTCACCTATATAGCTAGTGATCTATCTTTTATAATAGAGCTTGCAGTCAGTAGTGTTAGGAGCTTGTGCGTGCTGTCTGTGTGCTCTGTACCCAGTACATACCGCTATATCCACCTACATAGCTCTTCTCTATTTGAGACCACTTGCCATCTGCAGGAGTTATTGGAAGTTGTGTGTGCCTCCAGCACAGCACAGTATACATCTGTATATACCCCTTTATCTCTGGTGTTCTATAATAAAGGCATCTGCAGGAGTTAGTGGGTGTTCTGTGTACCTTCAACACAGTACACACCGATCGTTTTCGGACGATTTTCGATCTTGCTGTTGTGTAGTGGTTGTTGTCTGCGTGCCCTGACCGCAGTATACACCGCAATATTCACCTCACCTATATAGCTAGTGATCTATCTTTTATAATAGAGCTTGCAGTCAGTAGTGTTAGGAGCTTGTGCGTGCTGTCTGTGTGCTCTGTACCCAGTACATACCGCTATATACACCTACATAGCTCTTCTCTATTTGAGACCACTTGCCATCTGCAGGAGTTATTGGAAGTTGTGTGTGCCTCCAGCACAGCACAGTATACATCTGTATATACCCCTTTATCTCTGGTGTTCTATAATAAAGGCATCTGCAGGAGTTAGTGGGTGTTGTGTGCCTCTAGCACAATATACACTACCCAACTGCTTTTTTACCCAACTCCCTTCAGGCCATTATCATGTCTGGAAGGCCAGCAAGGAGAGGCAGACAGGCGCGAGCCGATAAATGAGGGCAAGCAGGCTCTGTGTCTAGAGACAACAGTGCTGGTCGTGGACGCGGTGCATTGTCATCAGCACGTGGCCATGGGACACGCTTGTCCTTCTTTTCGGCAGCTGGACATGTTGAGCCGCAACATGCCAACGACTTGGTAGAGTGGATGACCAAGCCCTCTTCATCCTCCTCATCCACTCTCACCCAGTCTCAGGGTACTGGCAAAGCAGCTGCCAACACATTGTCTTCCCTCCTCTCAATGTCATCATCAGTGACTCCTTCCCTAGACCCACCACGTCCTCCTGAGGAGTCTCCTGAACTCTTTGAGCACAGTGTTGGGTACATGCTCCAGGAGGATGCCCAGTGTTTTGTGGGCTCTGATGATGACACTCAGCTAGAGGAAGGCAGTAGCGTGAGCGCAGAGAGAGGGGATGCTCAAGAAGGACAGCAATCTGGCAGTCATGTTCCACAAGCTGCAGCATACTGCCAGGTTTGCTACAGCGATGAAGAGGGAGGGGATGATGAGGCACTAACTCCACGTGGGTGCCTGGAAGGAGAGAGGAGGAGGAGGAGGAGGAGGAGGAGGCACATGTCCAACGAGGCAGGATGCCCTCCGGGGGCCAGCTTAGGGGCAGCACACCGACTGAATCACACCGCAGAGCTCCGCCTGTGCAGGGCACTGCCTCTGCGCGTTATTCTAAAAGTTCTTTGGTGTGGGCCTTTTTTGAGACGATTGCATCAGATCGCACCGCTGCTATTTGCAACATATGTCCCAAGCGTATCTCGCGTGGCCAAAACATCAGCCGCTTGGGCACCACATGCTTGACCAGACATATGTTGACCTGCCATGCAGCTCGTTGGCAAGCGTACCTCAAAGACCCACACCAAAGAACAAAGCGGACCTCTCCTTGCTCCTCATCAGCTGGCATCTCCAACCCCACTAGACCTTCAGTCCTCTATGAAACCTGCTCTGAGATGAATGAAGGTGTAGAATTAGGTGTGTCACAGCCAAGTGCTTCCGAGAACTCTGCTAGCGGTACACCCACGTCCGATTATAGCAGGCAAATGTCCCTGCCCCAGCTGCTGGACCGGCGAAAGAAGTTCACTCCCAGCCATCCACATGCCCAGCGGTTGAATGCTAGCTTGGCTAAATTGCTAGCACTTCAACTGCTGCCTTTTCAGTTGGTAGACTCGGCCCCCTTCCGTGAGTTTGTACAATGTGCGGTTCCTCAGTGGCAGGTCCCCAAACGCCACTTTTTCTCACGGAAGGCGATTCCGGCTCTCTACCAGCATGTGGAAGGCAATGTCCTTGCCTCGCTGGACAGGGCGGTCAGCGGTAAGGTGCTGACTCATGGTCCAGCAGGCATGGACAGGGACGTTACCTGTCTTTCACGGCCCATTGGGTCACTCTTCTGGCAGCTGGGAAGGATGCAGGACAAGGTGCAGTAGTGTTGGAGGTTGTACCGCCACCACGCCTCCAAAATGCTACTATTGGTTGTGACACACCTCTCTCCTCCACCCCCTCCTATTCTTCTTCCTCCATGGCCTCTTCCAGTGCTCTGTCCTCTGTCCGGTGCTTCGTAGGCGTTCCAGGGGCTACGCAAGTACGCAGGCAAAACGATGCCATGCCATGCTTGCGCTGGTTTGTTTGGGGGACAGAAGCCACACTGGGACGGATGTTTTGTCAGCTCTGCAGGGGCAGGCCGAGAGGTGGTTGACGCCACGCCAGCTTAAGCCAGGAATGGTGGTTTGTGACAATGGCACCAACCTCCTCTCCGCCCTCCGACAGGGACAACTGACCCATGTGCCCTGTGTAGCTCACGTCCTTAACCTGGTGGTGCAGCGGTTCTTGGGCAGGTACCCCGGCTTACAGGATGTCCTGAAGCAGGCCAGGAAAGTCTGTGTGCATTTCCGCCGATCATTTAATGCCTGTGCTCGGCTGGCTGAGCTCCAAAAGGAGTTGAACCTGCCCAAGAACTGCCTTATACAGTGGTGTGAAAAAGTGTTTGCCCCCTTCCTCATTTCCTGTTCCTTTGCATGTTTGTCACACTTAAGTGTTTCGGAACATCAAACCAATTTAAACAATAGTCAAGGACAACACAAGTAAACACAAAATGCAATTTGTAAATGAAGATGTTTATTATTAAAGGTGAAAAAAAATCCAAACCATCATGGCCCTGTGTGAAAAAGTGATTGCCCCCCTTGTTAAAACATACTATAACTGTGGTTGTCCACACCTGAGTTCAATGTCTCTAGCCACACCCAGGCCTGATTATTGCCACACCTGTTCACAATCAAGGCATCACTTAAATAGGAGCTGCTTGACACAGTAAGGTCCACCAGAAGATCCTTAAAAGCTACACATCATGCCGAGACCCAAAGAAATTCAGGAACAATTGAGAAAGAAAGTAATTGAGATCTATCAGTCTGGAACCGGTTATAAAGCCATTTCCAAAGCTTTGGGAATCCAGCGAACCACAGTGAGAGCCATTATCCACAAATGGCGAAGACATGGAACAGTGGTGAACCTTCCCAGGAGTGGCCGGCCGCCCAAAATTACCCCAAGAGCGCAGCGACGACTCATCCAAGAGGTCACAAAAGACCCCACAACAACGTCCAAGGAACTGCAGGCCTCACTTGCCTCAGTTAAGGTCAGCGTTCATGCCTCCACCATCAGGAAAAGACTGGGCAAAAATGGCCTGCATGGCAGAGTTCCAAGGAGAAAACCACTGCTGAGCAAAAAGAACATCAAAGCTCGTCTCAATTTCTCCACAACACATCTTGATGATCCCCAAGACTTTTGGGACAACATTCTGTGGACCGATGAGACAAAAGTGGAACTCTTTGGAAGGTGTGTGTCCAAGTATATCTGGCGTAGAAGGAACACTGCATTTCATAAAAAGAACATTATACCAACAGTAAAATATGGTGGTGGTAGTGTGATGGTCTGGGGCTGTTTTTCTGCTTCAGGACCTGGAAGACTTGCCGTGATAAAAGGAACTATGAATTCTGCTGTCTACCAAGAGATCCTGAAGGAGAATGTCCGACCATCTGTTCGTGTACTCAAGCTGAAACGAACTTGGGTTCTGCAGCAGGACAATGATCCTAAACACACCAGCAAGTCCATCACCGAATGGCTGAAGAAAAACAAAATGAAGACTTTGGAGTGGCCTAGCCAAAGTCCTGACCTGAATCCTATTGAGATGTTGTGGTATGACCTTAAAAAGGCCGTTCATGCTCGAAAACCCTCTAATGTAACTGAATTAGGACAATTCTGCAAAGATGAGTGGGCCAAAATTCCTACAGGACGCTGTAAAAGCCTCATTGCACGTTTTCGCAAATGCTTGGTTGCAGTTGTTGCTGCTAAGGGTGGCCCAACCAGTTATTAGGTTTAGGGGGCAATCACTTTTTCACACAGGGCCATGATGGTTTGGATTTTTTTTCACCTTTAATAATAAACACCTTCATTTACAAATTGCATTTTGTGTTTACTTGTGTTGTCCTTGACTATTGTTTAAATTGGTTTGATGATCCGAAACACTTAAGTGTGACAAACATGCAAAGGAACAGGAAATGAGGAAGGGGGCAAACACTTTTTCACACCACTGTATGTGACATGCCCACCAGATGGAACTCAACATTGGCCATGCTGCAGCGGCTGCACACGCAGCAGAGGGCCATCAATGAGTACCTGTGCGACTACGGCACCAGGACAGGGTCAGGGGAGCTCGGTTTTTTCTCACCACGCCAGTGGGGCATGATCAGGGATGCATGCACTGTCCTGTCACTGTTTGAGGAGGCCACAAGGATGGTGAGCAGTGACAGTGCATGCATCAGTGACACTGTACCTCTTGTCCACCTCTTGGAGCATACGCTGCGTGGAATAATGGACAGGGCACTTGAGGCAGAACAGAGGCAGGAAGAGGAGGACTTCTTTGTCCCCCTTTATCCAGACAGTGTTCCTGCTGTGCCACCCATCACACAGGAAGAGGATGAGGAGGAGGAAGAGGAGGAGGAGGATGATTGTGTCAGCATGGAGGTGGAGGCTGGCACTCAGCATCAGCAGCAGCAGCAGCAGCAGCAGTCTTGTAGGGATGATTTACAGTCCCAAGAAACACGTGGACTTGTACGTGGCTGGGAGGAGGTAGCTGCGGATCATGTTGTCCTTAGTGACCCAGAGGACTCCGGACCGAATGCCTCAGCTAACCTACGCTGCATGGCCTCCCTGATCCTGCAAAGCCTGCGGAAGGATCCTCGTATTCTTCGGATCAAGGAGAGGGACCATTACTGGCTGGCCACTCTCCTTGATCCACGGTACAAGGGTAAGGTTGCCGACCTTATCTTGCCATCGCAGAGGGAGCAGAGGATGAGACA
This sequence comes from Lithobates pipiens, assembly GCF_037356315.1. Taxonomy (NCBI): domain Eukaryota; kingdom Metazoa; phylum Chordata; class Amphibia; order Anura; family Ranidae; genus Lithobates; species Lithobates pipiens. Next base: position 72,040,757 of record NW_027507788.1, on the reverse strand, counting down.
TCTCCGGGAGGCCTTGCAGAAAGGTCTGTGCAACGCGTTCCCAGAGACTGGGAGGTTACAAACTCCTGGTCCTGGACAACGTGTTGCTGAGGCATCGGTCAGAAGGAGCGGTGTAGAAGGTGGCCGTCTGACTGATGCTTTCAGACAATTTTTTAGTCCACAGCCCCAAGGTATGATCGGTTCCAGCTCCCATCACCAGCGTCTGATTTACATGGTGCAGGAATACCTAGGGGCAAGGTCAGACTTGGACACCTTTCCCACCGAAAATCTTCTGGCTTACTGGGTCTTGAGGATGGATCACTGGCCAGAGCTTGCACAGTATGCAATTGAGCTACTGGCCTGTCCTGCATCCAGCGTTCTTTCGGAAAGCACCTTCAGTGCTGCTGGTGGCTTTGTTACCAATCACAGGGTGCGCCTGTCCACTGAATCAGTTGATCGACTGACCTTCATCAAGATGAATCAGTCTTGGATCACCCACAGCTACCAAGCACCTGAAGCTGATGTAACAGAATAATTTTTTTTGAAATATCACATCCCTTCAAGACTGCCTATGCTGAGTGACTGCCCTGTTATGTTGATTGTCTATCCTCTTCCTCCTCCGCTGATATGTTGGAAGAACATATCTTGTTCTAGTTGATGCCATCAGCCCAATTTTTCTGCCCCTGTTTAACAGGGGCATTTAAGTACAATTTTTGATGCAATGCTTTGCAGCAGGGCTAATTCCTGCAATCAAACAAGAGTATATGGGAGAGGTTGCAGTGTGGTGGCACCAGCACCAGTGCCTAAGGCCCAATTTTTCTGCCCCTGTTTAACAGGGGCATTTAATTAAAATTTTTGATGCAATGCTTTGCAGCAGGGCTAATTCCTGCAATAAAACTAGAGTATATGACAGAGGTTGCAGTGTGGTGGCACCAGCACCAGTGCCTAAAGCCCAATTTTTCTGCCCCTGTTTAACAGGGGCGTTTAAGTACAATTTTTGATGCAATGCTTTGCAGCAGGGCTAATTCCTGCAATAAAACTAGAGTATATGGGAGAGGTTGCAGTGTGGTGGCACCAGCAGCAGTGCCTAAGGCCACATTTTTCTGCCCCTGTTTAACAGGGACATGTAATTACAATTCTTGATATAATATTTCACAGGAGGGCCCCTTCCTGTGCCCACCCAGAGTAACAGTGAGGACTTATAGTGTTGTGGCACCAGCACCACAACCACCAAAGGTCAATTTTTCTACCACTGTTCAACAATGGCATGTAATTACAATTCTTGATATAATCGTTCACAGCAGGGCGCTCCAGCGCCCACCAAGAGTCTCTTTGAGGGCTTACAATGTTGTGGCAAAACCAACACCTTGTTCCGCCATTTATGCAGAGCATATAGGGCAGGCCCCTACTTTCAAACATCCAATTTACAAACATCTCCTACTTGCAAACGGAAGGAGACAACAGCAAGTGAGATGAAAAAAGATGGACGACAAAACAAATTATGCAGGGGTGATAACCCTTCCCTATGTTTTCCAAAAAGCTTAAAAATAGTTTTTTTGACTGGAGCTACACTTTAAAAATGTACCAGTTGAAAATTACAAACAGATTCAACTTAACACAACAAACCTACACAGTCCCTGTCTCGTTTGCACCGCCTGTATACTGCTGTTCTGAGTATATAGGGCCTGGGGGCCACACGCATTTCCTTTTTTTAATATGGGTACAGGGTTCCCCTTAATATGCGTACAAGACCCAAATAGGCTGGTAATGGGCAGGGAGAGCTACCCATGCCATTTTTCTCAATGATTTTCAACCATATTGCAGGAACCAGATATAACATTAAAACCGCAAGCAGTTTTAAATGGTGTTATTTCCGTTTAATGTCATTTTGTGCAGGGACTGTTCTAAACACGGGAAACACGTGGCACTTATCAGGCATACTACAGACACCCCCCAGGCACCATATTTAAAGGAATATTTCACTTTTTTTTTCACTTTAATCGTCATTAAAATCAGTGCTCCCGCCAAAACTGCCATTTTTTAAAACATTTTAGGCATTGACACATGTCCCCTGGGGCAGGAGCCAGGTCCCCAAACCCTTTTTAGGACAGTATCTTGCATATTAGCCGTTAAAATTAGCACTTTTAATTTCGAACGTTCGAGTCCCATAGACTTCAATGGGGTTCTAAAGTTCATTCGAATTTGGGGTCCGTTCGAAAGTTCTGGTGCCAACCGAACCGGGGGGTGTTCGGCTCATCCCTAGTGAACAGCTCTCTTCTTAACACTAAAGGGTATTCCGGGCTTTGATCTGGTCGCACTGTATCTTTGCGAACAGCTAAAGCAGGTGCTAACTTCCCAATAAAACATGTACCTGTAACATTAGTAGGAAGCCAGACGTAAGCTTTATTTTCACATATATAATAATATTGACCATGGTTTCCTCCATAAACTGTAATCTTTGCTCCAATGCAATCTGAATTGCCCAACTGTGTACATTTAGTGTTAAACGGGCATGTAATGTTTAAACAAATCTGTGGAGTGTCTATCTGTTTTGAAACCATCAAAGTTACTGATCTGTGCTCATTAGCTGTGGAGACTATATATGAGCCATTTATTCTGGTCCTGTTTAGATCAGTGAATCTGAGAGGCATTGCTATCATGGGTATTGTTCCTGTTTGGGGATGTAAGTGAGAACACACCCAGCAGTCACTAGCGCTGCTATGGGTTGCATACAATTTTAACATTTGGATGAAGGGGTTATTTTTCCATGTCTCAGTTCTCACAAACAACAAAAAGAAAAGGAACAACAACATATTTTTTTTAAAAGGATATCATCACTTCAGGATTTTCTTGCAGGGACTGGCATGAATCCAGGTGGGCTTTCCTTCCAACTTGACAGCGGAACCGGTTGTCAAAAGCACCAAATGTAGTCCGTCAAATTTTGGTTCTAGTGGCTTTCTGACGTGTCGCTTGACCACCACCCAGTCACCTGGTTGGATTCTGTGAATACCTGAAACAGAATCTGGGTCAGGGATAGATTTATAAACACCTTCATGTATTTTATTCAAAGTTCTTTGCAAAATCTGAACATATTCTAACAGACTTGAGTGAGAAGCCTGCAACTGTTGGGGGAAATATTTGTTTTGGATGGCCCTCCAAATAAAATCTCATAGGGGGGCAGCCCATGGGGTTGTTTAGGGGTAGTTCGTACAGAATATAGGGCTAATGACAAAGCTTCCACCCATCCTTTTCCTGTATCTGCTTTAATTTTTGCACATCTGTTTTTCAAAATTCCATTAAGTCTCTCAACTTTACCACTATTTTGTGGATGATAAGGTGTATGGAAAGCTTGCTGTATGTGAAGGGCTTCCATTACCTCTTTCATTACTTACCCAGTAAAATGGGTTCCTCTGTCACTCTCAATAGTTTCAGGAACTACCCACAAACTATTTCATTAAAATTTTTCTTTGCTGTTGTTTTTGCATTTGCTTTAGCTACCGACCCTGCATTGTACAGAGCACAAGTGAGACATGAAACACAAAACCTGGCTGCAAATGCACTAAATCCAGGTTCTATCCAATAGCAGTTAGTAAGTGCCACCATCGCGCCCTTAGCAAGTTGACTGACGCCATGTGCCAGTTGTGCTAAAACTGGGTTAAAACTCCTGGGTAGACACCACCTGTTGTCAGCCCTCCACAAACCCTGCTGATTTTGGGTAGCATTACATTTGATCCACTTATCCTTCTCTTCATCAGGGGCCTGGTTCTGCAACTGAATTAGAGTTTCTACATCCCACTGCTCTTGATGAGGGGAATCTGTCCCCGCTACCTGGGCAACCCCTACAGTGGGTGTGACTCCAAATGCCATAAGGGCAGCATCCTTTGCCGCTTGGTCCGCTAAAGCATTTCCTCTGGCTGTCATGTAATTTCCCCTTGCATGCCCTTTTACCTTCAAGATGGCAACTTCTGCTGGTTTCTGAAAGGCCTCAAATAGCCGCTCTATGTGTTTTGCATGTCTCACTGGCTTCCCTGCAGTAGTCAGGAAATTTTGTGCTTTCCAAATAGGCCCAAAATCGTGAGCGATTCCAACCGCATATCTGCTGTCAGTGTAAATCTTTCCCCTTTGATTCTCTAGGACAGTGATGGCGAACCTTGGCACCCCAGATGTTTTGGAACTACATTACCCATGATGCTCAGCTACACTACAGTGTGCATGAGCATCATGGGAAATGTAGTTCCAAAACATCTGCAGTGCCAAGGTTCGCCATCACTGCTCTAGGAGATGACATACTTTGACTACAGCACACAACTCCGCTTCCTGTGCTGACATCTGTCATGTCAATGCTTACTGATGTAAAATGGCGTCTGTAGTGGTTACAGCAAACCCTGTGTGTGGCTGACCATCATCAGTGTAAAATCTGGAACTATCTACAAATAAGTGTGTCTCACAATCTGATAAAGGCTCATCTTTTGCTGGTGTCACTGTGATGTTGTATCTAAGATGTGCCTTTACACCACTAACCCTATGTGAGTGTTTTTAAACCTTTTTAATAAATGTTAGCATGTTTATTGCTGCACTTAGAGGGCGCCGTCTCTCTCTCTCTCTTTATTTATCTTTTGCTGGTGTGACAGAGGCCCTTTCTACCTCCATCAGAGCCATACAATCATGAGAAAAACTCTCAGGTTCTACATCAGTACCATTTGTTGCATCTTCCTTATCAATTATAGGAAGAAGAGTAGCCGAATTTAAAGTAACACATCCTTTGGTTGTTAAATTCAATGGACCAAAAAGAGCAGACTGGTACTTGTCAAATCTACTGGCAGACACATGTCTGGTATTTACTTAATTCATGATTTCCTGTACTGCATGTGGCACATACAGGATCAGAGCTGAATCTAGTACAAGCTCACTTACTTTGTCTAGCAGCAAACTGCAGGCTGCTATGGCTCGCATACAACTGGGTGAGTACACCTGCAGCAAATCCATTGACTTCATGACAGAACAACGAGAAAGTCTTAGTACAGTCAGGAAGTCCAATGTTGGGAGCTTCAGACAACATTTTAATAAACTCCTTCATCTGCAATTCATTGTCCCATGTGAGTTTGAAAGGGATTTCTAGTGGTAGCCTCATATAAAGGAGCCATAAGTTCTGATGCATTTGGGACCCAGTCCCTACAATATCCCACTAACCCCAGGAATTCATGCAGTTGCCATACATTTCTTGGCTTTTCACATTTTTGTAGAGTTTTAACTCTATCTGGGGTTAGGTGATGGATTCCATGTGAAATGCAGTGACCCAGGAAGATCACTTTCTCTTGGCAGTATTGTAGCTTATCTTTGCTAACTTTGTTGTTACTGTTATAGAGAAACATGAGAAGGCTTACTGTTTCTCTGCTACGAATGTCCTGTGTATCAGAACAAATAAGCAAATCGTCTATGTACTGAAGCAAGACTGTGTTTGGGTGTGAGGGGGACCATTAGTCCAATACTTGCTTTAATGCAGTATAATATTCAGCGAGGCTACTCACACAGCCTTGGGACAGTCTTGCCCATGCTAACTTTTGGGCATCATTGGTAAAAGAAAAAAGGTGCCAGCAATCTGGGTGCAGGGGCACCGAAAAGAAAGCATTTGCAAGATCAATCACTGTAAAGCAGGTGCTGGAGGCAGATATTCTACTTAGTAAAGTGTAGGGATTGGGCACGATCGGGGTATCTGCCTCAATTATATTGTTAATGGCTCTCAAATCATACACCATGCGGTATGTCACCTGCCCACCCTTCTGGTCTGGCTTCTTTGCAATTGGGAACAAGGGTGTATTAACTTGGGACTTAATTGGTACAACAACCCCTGCTTCTTTCAGTTGAGTGCTTTGATCCTTTATCCCCTCAATCTGAGCAATACTCAGTGAGTACTGTTTAACCTGTGGGAGATGTGCTCCTGGTTTAATTTTTATCATGACTGGGGAGCAATCCAGGAGACCAACATCACATTTGCTGGTGGCCCATAATTCAGCAGGAATCACTTTTAATTCTGGGAGAAATGGCAGAGTGGAGTCTTGGATTAAAAATACTCCACAGGCAGTATTTAAAACTTCCCCTGACAGACTACTGACCCCTTGGACTCCTGTAAGAGTGTAGTCTCTATTTGCTAAAATTTGGTTCAAAATGTCAGCTCCCAAAAGATTGGTAGGAACTGTGTCTGAAACTAACACTTTAGTGACAATTTCTGTTTGCTGTCCTAGCCTGAGTTTAATTGGCTTGGACTCAACCAAATCAGTAGATGTCCCGGTTAGGCCAACACCAGAGATAACATTTGTAGATAATAATCCTGGAAGTAATTCCTCTATATTAAAGACACTTCCGCTTGCACCAGTATCTATTAAACAGGTTAATTCTGTTTCTCCTCCAGGATAGGGGAGTACTTGTAAAAATAATTTTACTCTGGCCTCGGGACCATTGTCTCCCCTATTTAACATGATTGATACTGGCATGTCATTTTCCTATACCTGATCCACTGTTTTTGGCAGAGAACTGGGATCAGCATGAGGTGCCTCTAAGCTCTTTTCCAGTCTACGGTCAGGAAGATGGCAGAATTTGGCTATGTGTCCTTCCCCATTACAATTGTAGCATACAATTGGTCCCCGATTGCCATGATTTCTGAAATTGCCTTTGCCTCTTCTTCTTCCTCTCTGCTTCCCCATGTACATAACCTTGGGTTTGCTGTCTTTTTGGTTAATCCTGTTTTCTATGGATAACAGGATAGGCAGGATGTCTCGAATAGACATATTGCCTGCCTCAGGCCTTGCTGTGAACAACTTTTCTTTCAACCGAGGTATTAAACCATCAAGAAGTCTTTGTTTCGCCAGTTGTGTAGATGGACTTGCAGTTTCTCCCGCCTTCTCTTCCTCTATTTTAATGCCTGCTTCTTCAGCCATATCACTTAACCTCCACCAATAAGCCCCTGATGCCTCCTCTTTCCCTTGCTTAGCATTCATAAATTCAGCATGGCTGGTTTGTCCATGTATTTGGGGCAATTTTTCCTTCAATTTCTCACAAACCTCCCATCCACTAACCTTTTGATGTCTACGGCACATTCTTTAAGTATATAGCTAGACATGTTGCTTCCCACTGCTTTAATAAGAAGCTGATGAATGTCAGTAGCAGAAGCCTCATATGCTTCCTGTGCAGCACTAAGTTTCCCAATCCCTCTAATATGGATCTCATATCTTGGGGACTAAAAGGTACATGCCATTTCATTTGAGACTTACTGTCAACAGCATTACCTTCAAAAATTAATTGGGTACTATCAGGATAAACTGTAACAGATTGCTCTGTGACTGGGGCAGAAGGGGTGGCATCTCCCTTCTTTCTATCGTCATCTTGCTGCCACAAATTGGAAATTATGGTTTGCTCCGGAAGTTCAGATTCTATCTTTCTTTCTCTTGCCAAAGTCTTAAGTCCAGAGAGATCTAGTTTTGCATATGTGCCTTTGGATTTATGCCAATCATCTGGGATACGAGCCAAATCCCTCTTTGTAGGTTAATATGGGGCTGTTAAACTACTACTCTACTCTCTACTATATTTCCCATCTCATCTTTTGTGTGTTCCATGTAATCTAATTCTTTTGCTTTTGTGCGTGGACTCCTTAAAGCCAAACTGGCAGCCACATAAGGTGGGGGGTCCTCCTCTATAGAGTCTTCTGGCCAAATGTAGTAAATGTGGGCAGTACTTTTATTAAACATTTCCATCAAGCCAGTTGCTACTTTAGCTTCTGTCTCCCATGCGCAAGCTATTCTCCACGCTCCTTCGCTGCACATTAGTGGACCATAATCATGCAGAAAAGTTTGCCATACTTGTAAATCAAAAGTCCCTTCAGATTTAAAATTTTAGAAATAGTACAGCAAATCTGCAGATTTACAAGAATAGTCTCCACTTATCTACGTGGATAGAAGGAGTTTATGACAATAGACAATGCACTCATTAAGAGACCCTCCTCGTCTCTTCTCTTCTCTGTGAGTTTTAGCTGACCCTACCATGCACCTCTGACCCAGGTTGCCCACAAGGAGTCCACGCAGGGAACTGCAGAGAATTCTCCCTATCCACACACAGTCCAACTCGTGAAGGGGGACACAAACACATTCACACACACACACACACACACACACATTCCCGAACCAGAAAGGTCCTAGAGTGGTCTGGTTTCCTTGAGAACCGACAGATAGGATACATAGGAAAGGTAGAAATATAGCAAGCTTAAAGACAGCTTACCTAGCCAGCATTTAGATGTCTGTGGTCCCGATGATCTCGATCAAAGCGCAGTTCCTTCTGGAAACTCTGCCAACCTCCTGATATCTGACTCGCCAAATTGTTATGACTAATTTCTGAATGGGACGCTAAAATACAGTTAATACTGCAGCTGCAGGAACAGATTCACAGGATTCAATCACTGTGTTTAAAATGTCCGTTCAGTGTCAAAATGTATTATTACATGTTATTTTATACATAGATAAGAAAGTGGTGGTGTGAGATGTTATTAAAAACTAACAAATAGAAATATGTTATTAAAAGCTAACAAATAGAAATATATTATTAAAAGCTAGCGAATAGAACAATTGCAAAAGTAAAACATTGAGAAAGGAGGGGGGAGTAAAGAGTGTTTAGTAGGAGATGTGTTCTGTAACCTTCACCTAACACACAGGCAGTCCCAAAAGGTATGTAAAAGTGTTCCCTGGGTGGGACAACCCCTAAAGCAAAGTGGTGATAGTGAGGGATAAAACGAGTTAAGCAGGGGTAAGATACCATCTATAGAGCAATTTAATGGCTGATTCTCTGCTCGAGGTTGTCTTGGTACATTTATGGAGATTTGCAAAAATAGTATCCCATTGATCAAGAGTGAATGAGGTATTTAAATCTGATTCCCATTGTAGCATGGGATGTGATTTCTCAGGCATGTTGATTTCATTTAGGCATTTATATATTCAGGAGATTAAACCCCTATCTCAAGGGGAGGAGATACAAATTTGCTCAAATTGTGTATAAGGGGGGTAGAGTGTAAGTGAGTAATATTTCTGGTAGAATTGACTTATTTTTGTATAGTTTGCTAGTTCAGAAAGAAGGTGCGAGATCATATTTTATTTGTAGTCTGGTGAAGCTGAGGAATTCATTGCTGTGGGAAAGCGATTTTAAATGTGTTAGGTTATGTGATTTCCAATTCGTTAGAAAGTTTTGATCTTGAGCTCTATCTGGAGGAGAAAAACGAGGGTCACCTAGGAAGGAAGCTGGGGGGGGGGGGGGGGGGTGTTGGAGGATAACTTAAATTTAGAGACTTGTCTGTTCCATAGTTGGAGGGTATGAGTGACTATAAGGTTTAGGACTCTAATTTTTTGTGGTGGGATAGACTTGGACCAGATAAGTCCTTGTAAATTGTAGGATAGAATAGATTCTTCTTCGAAACGGAGCCAAGGGATTTGGTGTGAAGGGGCATACCACTGGGCTAATTGAGTGAATCTGGCCAATAGATAGTAGAGCCAGAGGTTAGGAATGCTGAGGCCTCCTTTTATTTGGGGTCTAAACATAAGGGAGTAACTAAATCTGGATTTTTTGTTTTGCCATATGAATTTGTTGATCTCTCTCTGTAGAGATTCTAATGTTTTTTTAGGTAGAATAAAGCCCCCTATACACTATCAGTTTTTCTGCTGAGTTTTTCCTTCAGATTTACCAAAACCATGTAATGCATGGGCCTGCCTGGTTGCATACACATTGAAACTCCTAAGGTTTGCCCTCATATTATATGGTTTTGGTAAATCTGAAGGAAAAACTCAGCAGAAAAACTGATAGTGTGTATGGGGCTTTAGAGGAAGTGATCTAAAGTCAAATAAAAGTTTGGGTAATATCATCATTTTTATGGCAACTATTCTGTCTGAGAATGAAATCTTGTATGATGACCAAAGTTTAAGTCGATTTTTAATACTGATGAATTAGGGAGGGTAGTTTGCTTGGAATAGCATTTTATACGAAGGTGTAATCTGAATACCCAGGTATCTAAATGAATCTGTGTGCCAGTTGAATAAGAATTTGTCTTTAAGTGAAGATATTAAGGCTGGGGGCATATTGATTGGTAAAGCGGAGCACTTGGAAAGATTTACACCCAGACCTGTCAGGTCCTGGAAGATGTCAAGTTTTAGTTAGATTGGGTAGAGAGATAAGAGGATCAGTCATAAACAGAAGGACATAATCCGCATAGAGACTTATCTTGTATTCTTTGGATCCATTAAAATATCCTTTAATGTTTGTGTTATTTCTGATGGCGCAGGCAAGAGGCTCTATTGCGAGGGTGAAGAGCAGAGGGGAGAGGGGACAACCTTGTCTGGTACCTTTAGTCAGGGGGAAAAAGTCAGAGTTATAGCCTGGGAGTTTGATGCGTGTTTGTGGGTTGTGAAAGAGAGCTTTAAAGCCATGTAGGAATTCATTGTTAATGCCATATTTGGGGAGTAGAGTGTCAAGATATGACCAGGAAACACTGTCAAAAGCTTTATGTATATCAAGACTAAGTTGTAATGTAGGTTTGAGATGTATGTTAGAGTCTTGAATGATGTTTGTGGTCATTTGAATGTTGTCTGTTATTTGTCTGTTGGGAATGAAGCCTGTTTGATCAGGATCAACTAATGGGGAGATAACAGCAGATAATCTATCTGCTAAAATACTGCCAAATATTTTTAAGTCGTTGTCAATGACTGATATTGGGTGGTAGTTTTGAGGGGTGGAGTGTTCTTTATTTGGTTTGGGAATACGGGACATGTTAGCTAAAAGCATCTCAGGTGGGAATAGGCCACCCTGTAAGATATAATTATGCAGTTTAGTAAGGTTTGGTGTAATGGTAGAGGCACATTTTTTATAGTAAGATGAGGAATAGCCACCTGGGCCTGGGGCTGTGGATACCTTTAATGTACTGACAATTCTGTTAACTTCTATATCAGAACAAGGGGCATGAAGAGACTCAATTTGTTCTCTAGTAAGAGTTGGCAATGTAATATTGTTAAGCCAGTCTAGGGAGGACTGTTTGGGAGATGATTGTGGTGTGGAAAGAAGATTTTTATAGATGTCTAAGAACAGTTTCATGACTTCTTTGGGATGGGACACTATATTTCCAGATGAGTTCCTTAATTTGTAGGAGTGGGGTGGTTTAGTGGATTGATTTAGTTTTCTAGCGAACATGGTGGAATAAGAATCTAACTTTGGACCATCTGAGTGCTTTTTCGGTGTCTGATGTTAATAATGTGTCTAAGGTTAGTGCGTTTCTTTTGAATCTGCTTAAGAAGGTCACTAGATGGGTTTTGCTTAGTTAGGTTCTGCAGCCAGGAGTAGGCCATCGAGGTTGCCCTAAGTTGTCGCTCGCCAGACGCACAGACCGACTCAAAACCCGTCAATTGTCTATTAAATGCCTCTTTATGTCTCGGGGAATTAGCAAAACTCCTAATCTGAAAGTATGTCCAAAGAGGGATTGTGGGAGCCTCATAATCTCTCCTAAGTGCATTCAAGTCTTTCATTTTGCCACGAGAGAAGCAATCCTTCACCAATCTCGGGGTATCAGAGGTTGCATTGTGGAAGAGAGCGTTGCCTATCCCTGGAGTAAAGTCCGGGTTGTCTCGAAGCGGGGTTGTCACCGCGAGGTACTTTGTCATTGCGCGTAGTAATGTCAATGTAGTCTCTGTCAGGGGATTTAGGCTAATCCCTTCTTTAAGTCTGCTCAGAGGAATCCATGGAGAAAAGCGTAGTCTGTTGTCAGTCAGCATATCTTCCAGTCTCACCCAGTCCTTATCACTCCTGTGGCAGTGCCAATCAACTATCCTGGTCAGGTGTGCTGCCAGTTGATATTTCTTGAAGTCCGGTAACCCCATCCCTCCCTGATCCTTGGGTTTCATCAGTAAAGCGAATCTAATCCTCGCCCTCTTATTATTCCACAGGAATTTCAGTACTAGAGAATTTAGTTTATGGAAGAAAGTTCTTGGGACATGGACTGGCAATGCTCTGAACAGGTAAATCAGCCTAGGCAGGATTGACATCTTCAGAATTGCCGCCCGTCCAAACCAAGAAAACAACCCCGTGCCCCAAGAGCCTTCTTCTATCATTTTCAACAACGGGGGGAAGTTGTGGTCAAAAACGTTTCTAATGTCCGGAGCCACCCACACCCCCAAGTATTTAAGTGCCACCTTCTTCCAGTGAAACGGGCAGTTTTCCTTGATTCTGTTTAACTCCTCAGGGTTTAAATCCACATTTAAAGCTCCGGACTTGGAATAATTGATTTTTAAATTGGATATATACCCAAAATTCGTAAATGCTTTAAGTAGATTAGGGATCGTCGTATGTGGGTCAATTAAATAAAACATCAGATCGTCAACGTAAGCTACTACCTTGAACTCCTTGTCCTGCACCCTAAACCCTCTAATCGAATCATCCCCTTTAATCATTCTAATGAACGGCTCGAGGGAAAGTATAAACAAGAGTGGTGACAAGGGGCATCCCCATCTGGTTCCATTTTCAATAAACACTGGATCCACCTGTCTGCGCGTAGCCATCATATAGTCCCATGCCACCCGATCGAATGCCTTCTCCGCGTCCGTGGACAGGAGAAGGCCCCCGATCTTCCACACACGAGCCGTCTGCGTCAGCAAGAGCGTTTTAATAATGTTATCTTTGGCCTCCCTCTCCTGCACAAAACCAACCTGTTCCAGCCCGATTAGCTCCGACAGCAGAGGGTTCAGTCTGTTAGCCAGAATTTTTGTCAAGATTTTAAGATCCAGATTTAGTAGTGATATCGGCCTGTAGCTTGCGCATAAAGATGGATCTTTATTGGGTTTGGGCAACACCGCTATATGGGCCGACAGGAAATCGGGGGTGACCTTCCTAGGTGTGGACAAGGAGTTCAAGGCTTTTTTTAGTGGGGCTGATAGGATGTCCAAAAAGGTTTTGTAATAAATGGCTGTATAGCCGCCTGGCCCAGAGCTCTTCCCTGTCTTCAAATCAGTAATAGCCCTCTTAATTTCCTCAGCTGAGATATGTTCGTCAAGGGAAATCAGGTCATGTTCCTCAAGGGTTGGGAGTCCACTCTTTAATAAAAAATCTGTGATAATTTGAGATCTATTTCCTTCCAGGTTTGAGAGTTTATGTTGTGGGGGTAGATTATATAATCCCGTATAATATTTATGAAAGTGGGCAGCAATAGTGTCGTTATTGACCTCTAGGGAACCTTCTGCATTCCGAATACCATTAATGATCTGTCCGGAGTGGTGTTCCCGAAGGGCCCTAGCAAGCAGTCGACCAGCTTTGTTGCCCCCTTCATAATATATATTTTTTTTGAAAAAAAGGAGACACTTGGATTTATTGTGTAACAAGCCATGTAAGTGTTTTCTGGTCGTCAGTAAGTCTGTGGCCGTTCGTTCGCAGTGTGCGTTTGTGCAGTGTTTCAAGTTTAGTTATCTTTTCCAGTAGGCCTTTCACCTCTTTTTCCTGTTCGCGTTTGCGTCTCGTTCCCAATTTGATCTACGTGGATAGAAGGAGTTTATGACAATAGACAATGCACTCATTAAGAGACCCTCCTCGTCTCTTCTCTTCTCTGTGAGTTTTAGCTGACCCTACCATGCACCTCTGACCCAGGTCGCCCACAAGGAGTCCACGCAGGGAACTGCAGAGAATTCTCCCTATCCACACACAGTCCAACTCGTGAAGGGGGACACAAACACATTCACACACACACACACACACATTCCCGGACCAGAAAGGTCCTAGAGTGGTCTGGTTTCCTTGAGAACCGACAGATAGGATACATAGGAAAGGTAGAAATATAGCAAGCTTAAAGACAGCTTACCTAGCCGGCATTTAGATGTCTGTGGTCCCGATGATCTCGATCAAAGCGCAGTTCCTTCTGGAAACTCTGCCAACCTCCTGATATCTGACTCGCCAAATTGTTATGACTAATTTCTGAATGGGACGCTAAAATACAGTTAATACTGCAGCTGCAGGAACAGATTCACAGGATTCAATCACTGTGTTTAAAATGTCCGTTCAGTGTCAAAATGTATTATTACATGTTATTTTATACATAGATAAGAAAGTGGTGGTGTGAGATGTTATTAAAAACTAACAAATAGAAATATGTTATTAAAAGCTAACAAATAGAAATATATTATTAAAAGCTAGCGAATAGAACAATTGCAAAAGTAAAACATTGAGAAAGGAGGGGGGAGTAAAGAGTGTTTAGTAGGAGATGTGTTCTGTAACCTTCACCTAACACACAGGCAGTCCCAAAAGGTATGTAAAAGTGTTCCCTGGGTGGGACAACCCCTAAAGCAAAGTGGTGATAGTGAGGGATAAAACGAGTTAAGCAGGGGTAAGATACCATCTATAGAGCAATTTAATGGCTGATTCTCTGCTCGAGGTTGTCTTGGGACATTTATGGAGATTTGCAAAAATAGTATCCCATTGATCAAGAGTGAATGAGGTATTTAAATCTGATTCCCATTGTAGCATGGGATGTGATTTCTCAGGCATGTTGATTTCATTTAGGCATTTATATATTCAGGAGATTAAACCCCTATCTCAAGGGGAGGAGATACAAATTTGCTCAAATTGTGTATAAGGGGGGTAGAGTGTAAGTGAGTAATATTTCTGGTAGAATTGACTTATTTTTGTATAGTTCGCTAGTTCAGAAAGAAGGTGCGAGATCATATTTTATTTGTAGTCTGGTGAAGCTGAGGAATTCATTGCTGTGGGAAAGCGATTTTAAATGTGTTAGGTTATGTGATTTCCAATTCGTTTCAATAAACACTGGATCCACCTGTCTGCGCGTAGCCATCATATAGTCCCATGCCACCCGATCGAATGCCTTCTCCGCGTCCGTGGACAGGAGAAGGCCCCCGATCTTCCACACACGAGCCGTCTGCGTCAGCAAGAGCGTTTTAATAATGTTATCTTTGGCCTCCCTCTCCTGCACAAAACCAACCTGTTCCAGCCCGATTAGCTCCGACAGCAGAGGGTTCAGTCTGTTAGCCAGAATTTTTGTCAAGATTTTAAGATCCAGATTTAGTAGTGATATCGGCCTGTAGCTTGCGCATAAAGATGGATCTTTATTGGGTTTGGGCAACACCGCTATATGGGCCGACAGGAAATCGGGGGTGACCTTCCTAGGTGTGGACAAGGAGTTCAAGGCTTTTTTTAGTGGGGCTGATAGGATGTCCAAAAAGGTTTTGTAATAAATGGCTGTATAGCCGCCTGGCCCAGGGCTCTTCCCTGTCTTCAAATCAGTAATAGCCCTCTTAATTTCCTCAGCTGAGATATGTTCGTCAAGGGAAATCAGGTCATGTTCCTCAAGGGTTGGGAGTCCACTCTTTAATAAAAAATCTGTGATAATTTGAGATCTATTTCCTTCCAGGTTTGAGAGTTTATGTTGTGGGGGTAGATTATATAATCCCGTATAATATTTATGAAAGTGGGCAGCAATAGTGTCGTTATTGACCTCTAGGGAACCTTCTGCATTCCGAATACCATTAATGATCTGTCCGGAGTGGTGTTCCCGAAGGGCCCTAGCAAGCAGTCGACCAGCTTTGTTGCCCCCTTCATAATATATATTTTTTTTGAAAAAAAGGAGACACTTGGATTTATTGTGTAACAAGTCATGTAAGTGTTTTCTGGTCGTCAGTAAGTCTGTGGCCGTTCGTTCGCAGTGTGCGTTTGTGCAGTGTTTCAAGTTTAGTTATCTTTTCCAGTAGGCCTTTCACCTCTTTTTCCTGTTCGCGTTTGCGTCTCATTCCCAATTTGATTAATACCCCCCTGATAGTACACTTGTGTGCTTCCCAGAGCACTAAAGGATCTGTGTTGGGTAGGTCATTAGTCGAGAAATACTCTTTAAGAATTTCTACAATCTGAGGTAGAGTTTGGGGGTCCGTCAGGAGAGATGAATTTAGTCTCCAGGCGTTGTTCTTCTGTCTCTGCATGCTAAGATCCAGTGTCACCGCTATTGGGGCATGGTCTGAAATAACTTGTGGGTCAATTTTGGCTGCACTAATCACCGGCAGATCGCGTTGGGTCACAAACAAATAATCAATGCTGGAATATTTATTATGTGGTATTGAGAAGTATGTGTAGTCTCTACCCTCTGGATTTAACAGGCGCCATGAATCTACTAGTTGCAGGGATTGTAAAAGCTTTTTGATCATTTTCAATATCTGAAATGTGACACACGATTTTCCCCTAGAGGTATCCGCTAGCGGATCTAAGGGGATATTAAAATCCCCACCCAAAATGATACAGCCTGATGCAAAGCCCTGTAGCTCCCTGCCTAGGCGTTTACAAAATTGTAGGTGGTTCTTATTGGGGAAGTATGCGTTAGGAGCCTTTTAGGAAAATGTAACGTCCCCCCGGGTCTGAGACTGTCTCGGACACTTCAAAAGGAGTGTCTTTGACTAGAAGTATTGAGACTCCTTTTGTCTTAGCCCCTGTACACACGGTCGGAGATTTTGCCAACCAATTCCGTCGGATTTTGTCCGTCAGATTTAGTCCGAAGGATTGTGTCCGAAACTGTTGCATACACACGGTCGGGCCAAGTTGTCTGATTTAGCGGTTGCCAAGAACACGGTGACGTAAGCCATGTACGGCGGGACTAGAAAAAGGATGTTCAGCACCATGTCCGGCACCCTTTGGGCTCCTTCTGCTGATCTCGTGTTTTAGTAGAAGTTTGGTGAGAGACGATTCGCGCTTTTCAGATTAGTGATTCAGATCGCTACCGCTCTTCAGCTTGTCTTTGCGTATCTGATAATCAGTGCGTGCAGTCGTTAAGTATTTGCTTCTCATTGTGGACTATATCTTGGTATAGTACGCTTTGAAAGGCATTTTTTATTGTCTGCTTGCTTCTGCTATTCAGGTCGTCCTTTCAGGCCTTGCTGTTTATCAGTGCTTTCTGGTTTCCGTTCTGACCAGCCGACCGTTTTCCAAACATGTTTCGTCTACGTACTCATTGTACAGTTTGTGCTGTGCAGGGGCTTCGTGTTGGGGTTCTTACTTTGACTTTGACACAAGCCCGGTCCATGAACAGGGAGGGGAGGCGTTTGTGGACCAAGAATTGGTTGCGCCAGCGTCACCAGTTCTCCCACATGCCTTTGCTCCGTGAGATCCGCGAGAATAATCCTGATCATTTCTGGATTTTTCTCAGGATGACGGACCCCGTTTTTCACCGTCTGCTGGCTTTGCTGACCCCTTATATCACCAGGCAGGATACCTGAATGTGGCAAGCCATCACTCCATGGCAGAGGCTCATCGCCACGTTGCGCTACTTGGCGACAGGGAGAAGTCTTCAGGACCTCAAGTTCTCTACAGGCATCTCCCCCAGGCTCCGGGGATCATTATTCCAGAGACCTGTTCTGTCATCATTCAGCTCCTGCAGAAGGACTATATTATGCTAAGTTTTATCCTTAAATATCACATTCTGTCAATATCGAGGTAAGGAGGCCGAGATGCTGAGAGGGCTCCCCTTGCGGCCGAGTGCAGTACAACCCTGAAGATGACACAGGGATGCAGTGCCCACAGTAGCACAGGTTGCCGGGTAGCAGCAGTAGATGGGAAAGCTGAGAAGACCAGTCTCCGGGGGCAACTGTGCAAGGAAGTCCAAAGGCAGAGTCAAGGCCAAGCCGAGGGTCAAACACGGGAGGTCAATCCGGAGGTCAGAGCAACGGGTCCTGAGCTGGAGACCGGGAAGCAGAAGCCAAGCCAAGCCAAGGTCGGGTGCCGGGAGCAGACAAGGAATATCGGGTACAAGCCAGAGGTCGGAGCCAGGAGAGTAACAGAAGCAGGTCAAGCAAGCCGGGTCGGTAACAGGAGATCAAACAGCAGGGATCACAGGCACAGGTACTCAGGAGAAGCTGACGATAATCCAGCGTTGCGGCACTGTCAGGTGAACGTTTAAATAGGCACGGTGCTTGGGTTACGTCGTGAGCGCGCCATCGCGTTCGCACGCCTACGACGTGTAACGTTATGCGCTCGTCCTACCCCGCGTACTCGCACTCGATCGGAAGCAACATCAGGTGTTCGTCTGGGAACCACATTGCGCCTCCGTGAGCGCTGACGCGCGTTAACACGGTCGTATCTCGCAAGGTTACGCCTATTTCCCTGACAGTGCCTCCCCCCAAGGGGCAGCCTCCGGATGCCTAAACGAGCCCATTTTTCGGGATGAAGACTACGAAACCTGTGTATGAGCCTAGGGGCGTGTACAAAACTTGCAGGTTCCCAAGAATTCTCTTCAGCAGAATACCCCTTCCATTTAATTAGAAATTGGATTGTCCTACCTCTCCGACGGCAGTCAAGGATAGACTCGACTTCAAATTCGGTTTCGTCACCAACCTGAACCGGAGGCGGGGCACTTCTTCTCTCCCTGAAAAAGGACTGAAGATGACACGTTTGAGAAGAGAAACATGAAACACAGGATGGATTCTGAAAGATTTAGGCAAAGCAAGTTCAAATGCTACAGGGTTAATTTCACGTCTAATCTCAAAAGGGCCCAGGAATTTGGGTCCCAACTTCCTAGATGGACATGACAATTTCAGATTTACTGCTGAGAGCCAAACTTTGTCCCCTATCTTAAAGGTAGGGTTAATTCTCTTCCTCTTGTCATAATGTTTCTTGTACTCCTCTTGAGCCTTCTTCATAGTATCCTGGAGCATCTGATAATTTGCTTGGATGAGGTTTACTCTGTCCTGAACTGCTGGGACCGTGGATTCAGGAATGGTATTGGGTAAAAATGAAGGATGGAAACCGTAATTTGTCCAAAAGGGTGATTGGTTGGTAGAGGCGTGCACTGAGTTGTTATACGCGAATTCCGCACAAGGTAGCAAGGAAACCCAATCATCCTGGGAAAAGGAACAGAAACATCGTAGGTATTGTTCAAGCGTCTGGTTGGTTCTTTCCGTTTGTCCGTTACTCTGTGGATGATAGGCCGAGGATAGACATATTCTAATTGACAGCAACTTACAGAGCTCCTTCCAAAACCTGGAGGTAAACTGTACCCCTCTATCTGATACAATGCTGTCGGGCACACCATGTAATCGGACAATTTCCTTTATAAAGATTTTTGCGGTATCCAAGGCGGAGGGGGTCCCTTTCATCGGCAAAAAGTGTGCCATCTTGGATAAACGGTCCACCACCACCAAGATGGTAGTATACTCTTCAGAAAGAGGTAACTCCACAATGAAATCCATAGAGATTTCCTTCCAAGGTTTTTCTGGGACTGGTAGCGGCCTTAGCAGGCCCCAGGATCTAGCGTTAGACCCCTTGTTACGTTGGCAGGTTGTGCAGGAGTCAACGTACTTCTTACAGTCAGATCTTAGGGTAGGCCACCATAAGGACCGCTGCACAAGATCAATCGTCTTCCGGACTCCGAAGTGGCCAGCTAGTTGATGGTCGTGGAAGGTCCTTAATACGAGTAACCTGGCTTGCTGAGGAACAAAAATTTTATTCTGATGCCATAGAAGCCCTTCTTGGCTTCTCAGGGAAGAAACTTCTGTTTCTGTACACTGGCTAGAGGCCTGCACTATTGAAGCTCTTAGATCCGGTTGAATTAATAGGAAATTCTGAGGAGACAAAATTGTACTGGGTGGAATTCTTTCTGGGGAATCTGGGAACATTTGGGACAAAGCATCTGCCTTGCCATTCTTAGATCCTGGACGATAGGTCACATGGAAATTGAACCTCGAGAAGAATAAAGCCCATCGGGCTTGTCGGGGTCTTAGACGTTTGGCCGTGCGGAGCTATTCTAAGTTTTTATGATCAGTAAAAACCAAAATGGGGTGAGCGGCACCTTCCAGGAGGTACCTCCACTCTTCGAGGGCGGTCTTGATCGCCAGAAGTTCCCGGTCACCTACATCGTAGTTCTTTTCTGGGGAGCTCATCTTCCGTGAGAAAAAGGCTACGGGATGCAATAATGCCTTGGGGCCTTGACGCTGGGATAGAATCGCCCCTGTGGCCACCTCTGAGGCATCAACCTCCAGCACGTACGGTAAGGCGGGATCTGGATGCTGCAGAATTGGTGCGGTAGTGAAGAGGGTCTTGAGCTGGTCAAAGGCGGACTGTGCTGCTGAGGACCAGAGGAACTTGGTATGCTGACGAGCGGTCTGCGTGATGGGTGCTACAATGGTGGAGAAGTTCCTTATGAATCTTCGGTAGAAGTTTGCGAACCCGATAAATCTCTGAACACCCTTCTTGTCAGAAGGAGCGGGCCAGTCTAGGATAGATTTCACTTTTTGGGGGTCCATGGCAATTCCACCTGTGGTGATGATGAGTCCCAGGAATGGAATGGATTCTTTTTCAAAGTCACACTTCTCGGCTTTAACGAATAGTCCATGGGTCCTAAGGATGCATAACACTTTCCTAACATGTATTCTGTGGAGTTCCAGAGTGGTCGAAAAGATAAGAATGTCGTCCAGATAAGCGACGACAAAGTGGTCTAAGTACTCCCGGAAGATGTCATTAATAAAGTGCTGGAAAGTTGCTGGGGCATTGCACAATCCGAAGGGCATAACTAAATATTCGAAATGCCCAAATCTTGTTCTGAATGCCGTCTTCCACTCGTCCCCCTCCCGGATACGGACAAGGTTGTAGGCTCCACGTAGGTCAAGTTTGGTAAAAATGCGGGAAGTGTGGAATCTTTGGAACAGTTCTGGGATGAGCGGAAGTGGGTAGCGGTTCTTAAGGGTGATATTATTTAATTCCCTGTAGTCCACACATGGTCTTAAAGTCTTGTCTTTCTTTTCTACAAAGAAGATGCCTGCACCGGCAGGGGATGAAGAGGGACGGATGAATCCCTTTGCCAGATTCTCGTCTATATACTGTCTCAAGGCCCCAAGTTCGGTCTCAGAAAGAGGGAATATCCGGCCAAAGGGAATGGGAGCTCCTGGCAATAATTCGATGGGGCAGTCATAGGGGCGATGAGGAGGTAGGATATCTGCCTTTTTCTTGTCGAACACATCTCTGAATTCCTGGTAAGCTGCTGGTATGTTAGGAGCTGGACTGGGTATGGGTTGAACGGTCAAACAACTGGACAAGTCTCTAGATTCGGAATCCAGACAATATTGTTGGCAGTAGGCGTAAGTAAAGGATATTTCTTTCTTGAACCAATCAATCCGAGGGTTGTGTGCCTGAAGCCACGGGATTCCTAGGATGACGGGAAACATGGGAGAACACAGGACATCAAATTTAAGAAACTCCCGATGACCCGAATCTGTGGTCGTTAGAATGGGTCTTGTTTCCCTGGTGACATGGCCAGAGCTAGGTAGGGAGCCATCGGCCAGACGGACAGTCAGTCTTTGCTTCTTTAGAAGAAGTGGGAGAGCAAGACTCTTAGCCAAGGTTAAATTCAAAAAACAGCTGCAGGCCCCAGAATCAAGTATTGCCTGTAAGTGGACTTCCTGACCTGCCACCATCAACGTGACAGGAAGGGTGATGTGGGCTGAAGCGGGCTTCGTTACTTGGAGGTGAAATGGAGTACAGAGGGTCGGTTTACTTGGTCTTGTGGGACAGTTGTTTATAAGATGTCCTGACTCCCCACAATAGAAGCAGAGGTGTGCCTGACGGCGGTGAAGTCTTTCTTCAGTGGTTAAGGAGGAACGGAACAGGCCATTCGGAACAGAGGTTGCCATCGGGCAGACCGGAGGTGGAGCCTGGATAGGATTAAGAGTCCGAGCGCGTTCAGACTGGCGCTCCCGTAGGCGCCTATCAAGCTGAATGGTAAGTCGGATAAGATCCTCAAGTGTTGGGGGAACCTCCAACCTGGCTAGTTCATCCTTGAGGACTTCTGACAACCCCATCCGGTATTGATATTTTAGAGCTGCCTCATTCCAGCCAGCATCTGTAGACCAAGTACGGAACTCTACTGTATAGTCCTCTGCAGGCCGCTCACCCTGGCGAAGGGAGTACAAGGTTGCTTCGGCTGTAGCTGTCCGAAAGGGATCATCATATAAACGAGCCATAGCTTGAAAAAACTGATCCAAAGTACTAATGAAAGGGCTGCGTTGCTCTAGTAGGCCGTGGGCCCATGTCTGGGGATCGTCCCTTAGTAGAGAGATGGTAAAACCCACTTTGGTTACTTCAGAAGAAAAAGTCTGAGGTTGCAGGGAGAAGTATAAATAGCATGAGTTCCTGAAGGATCGAAATTTTCTTTGGTTCCCATGGAAATACTCTGGTGCAGGGACTCGTGGCTCTGGAGAGGTTGTAATTATAGTGGTAGAACCTTGGCCGGAGGGGATGGGCGACTCAGGAGAGTGCTGCAGACGTTCCTCCAGCCGGAGATACTTCTCTTGGAGTCCCTTAATCGCTGGGGTAAGAGCCATAACTTCCTGTAGGATGGCTTCCATCGGGGAGTTACCTCTGTCGGCCTCTGACATTGGCTGGATTATACTGTCAGTATCGAGGTAAGGAGGCCGAGATGCTGAGAGGGCTCCCCTTGCAGTACAACCCTGAAGATGACACAGGGATGCAGTGCCCACAGTAGCACAGGTTGCCGGGTAGCAGCAGTAGATGGGAAAGCTGAGAAGGCCAGTCTCCGGGGGCAACTGTGCAAGGAAGTCCAAAGGCAGAGTCAAAGCCCGGCCGAGGGTCAAACACGGGAGGTCAATCCGGAGGTCAGAGCAACGGGTCCTGAGCTGGAGACCGGGAAGCAAAAGCCAAGCCAAGCCGAGGTCGGGTGCCGGGAGCAGACAAGGAATATCGGGTACAAGCCAGAGGTCGGAGCCAGGAGAGTAACAGAAGCAGGTCAAGCAAGCCGGGTCGGTAACAGGAGATCAAACAGCAGGGATCACAGGCACAGGTACTCAGGAGAAGCTGACGATAATCCAGCGATGCGGCACTGTCAGGTGAACGTTTAAATAGGCACGGTGCTTGGGTTACGTCGTGAGCGCGCCATCGCGTTCGCACGCCTACGACGTGTAACGTTATGCGCTTGTCCTACCCCGCGTACTCGCACTCGATCGGAAGCAACATCAGGTGTTCGTCTGGGAACCACATTGCGCCTCCGTGAGCGCTGACGCGCGTTAACACGGTCATATCTCGCAAGGTTACGCCTATTTCCCTGACACATTCTATGTATTTCATGATTGCTAATGTCTTGCATTTCTTTCCTCATTCCCTAATTACAATATGCTCTAATTCATATGCTCTGCCCCTTTGTCCTCATGCATATTTGCCTCAATAACTTTCCCACCATGTTCTTCTTGGCCCCTAAAACTATAGTCTAGTCACTTAACAATATCTATTGGCAGCTCCATTGTATTGCTTTCCCCTAAACACCCCCTAAAATCTCGACAAATGTGATGTGTGTGCTTCAATTCAAGCAAAGTGACCTTTTTTGGATTTTTGGAGTTGTGCCAAACTCATTAGTAACCCCCCTCTCCCCAACTGCTAGCTCAGCTGATAGCAATCTTCTATCTTATGACTTGACCCAACCCAATACACACTCTAAATACCTTTTTCATGATCACATTTATGGACAAATTCACCAAAGCATGTAGTGTAAGGGTCTGCCTCAATACTTTCAAATGCTATTTTTATTTTTTTAACACATTCATTTTCTTGCTATGTAATAGCAGAATGTCAAAATGTGCTTCCATTTTGTTATTATGACACTTCTTACCTGTCCGGTGGGCTGCCAATAGTGTAACTAAGGAGGGGCTTCCCAAAGTATCACACATTATTTAGGCATTCAGCTCTCAATCAAGTGGAGAGGGTTACCTGTCCTAAACATCTCCCCTCATTTTTTAGCAAGGGCCCATCAGATGTGGGGGTGATGGGGGGGGGGGGGGAGGGGTTATGACTCTCATAAGGGGACCTTATACTTTAGGCTTTAAATACTCAGTTAAAAAAATGTTATACTAATTTTGGCAAAAAATGTGGGTGTCTAATCTGCATGCAATGTTGATTTGTCAAATTACTAGTTTTTGTTCTTGTTTCACTACACAGTGTCCTTCAACACCACAGGAATGGCAGACTGTGGCCTCCCACTTTGCCAGTTTTATTAAAGTTGTGCCTTTTTCACCAACAGTGCAAACCCAAGTTCAGAGCGAGATGAGGGGACAGTCTCTTCTTCAGATAATCTTATTATGTTGTGGGTCTGCTACACACACACCTTCTTTTTGTTAACTAATGTATGTAGTGCATTACTGATCAAAATCGTGCTCATTTTCAGCACCATGGCAGGAAAATGGCATGATTGTCCAAATTTACACCTCACTGTGGGTGCTTTTTACTAAAGGCACATCCACTATCCACTACAAGTGCACTGCAAAAGTACACCTGAAACTGCACTTGGAGTGCAAAGTGGAGTTGCCTTTAGTAAATCGCACTCCTTCTCAGCACAAACTCAAATTTGACTACAAATACATTTTATGCCCAATGAAAAAGGAAGCCACACATTGTTGAGAATTCAACTTTTTAATACAAGCACATTCATATGTGCGTTTATTAAAGGTTTGTACAACAAACCAAGAGATTTTGTGTATCCAAAACAGAGTTTAATCATATTTTTTTTTACTTGTTTTTTTTGTGTAAACAGGCATGTATCAAACCGTAAAATACAGAACACAGGAACTTACAAAGTTCAACTTTGAAAAGTGAAGACAATATCAGACATGAGTATGTACAAACTGGGCTGATATTGCCTTCATCACATGGAGTGTGACCCCTAAAAAAAACACATTTGGAAGATGCACACAGTTAGACATGTGCAAAAGGAAAAAATTTGTTTAGTTTCGTTTCGTTTTAATTCGTTATTTCCTTAATTTCGTTTAGTTATATTCGTTAACTTCCTTAAATTCGTTTTCGGATTTCGTTTAGTTTTCTACCGAATTCGAAAAATCGGCCACATTCGAAAATATTTCAACCAAATTCGAAAATATTTCTACCGGATTCGAAATGATTTCAACATGATTCAACATTGCAAACACAATAATACTAGCACTACAACATATCCAAATTTGAAGTGTCTAGCACCAAGTGACCCCGAGATACGTGGCCTTAAAGTCGGGTCACAAAATATTTTCGAATGCGGTTGAAATAATGTTGAATCATGTTGAAATCATTTCGAATGCATTTGAAATAATGTCGAATCATGTTGAAATAATTTCAAATGGATTCGAAATGATTTCAACATGATTCAACATTATTTCAACCACATTCGAAAATATTTTGTGACCCGAATTTAGGGCCATGTATCTCGGGGTCACTTAGCGCTAGACACTTCAAATTTGGATATGTTGTAGTGCTAGTATTATTGTGTTTGCATACCAAATTTGGTGTTTCTAGCTATAAGTGACCCCGAGATATGTGGTCCTAAAATCGGGTCGCAAAATGTTATTCTCTGCTCTAATAACTAATAACATTTTGCGACCCGATTTTGGGGTCACATATCTCGGGGTCACTTATAGCTAGAAACCCCAAATTTGGTATGCAAACACAATAATACTAGCACTACAACATATCCAAATTTGAAGTGTCTAGCACCAAGTGACCCCGAGATACATGGCCCTAAATTCGGGTCACAAAATATTTTCGAATGTGGTTGAAATAATGTCGAATCATGTTGAAATCATTTTGAATGCAGTTGAAATAATTTCGAATCGCGTCGAATTCATTCGAATTCATTCGTTATATTTCTTTCGTATTCGTTGTAATTTGTTATATTTTATTCGGACATTCGGATGCATCCGAATGTCCGAAAGATGCAAAATTCGGCCGAATTTCGATTCGTTACGAAACGAATTGCACAAGCCTACACACAGTGTGTCAACATGTGCTATCTTCCATCATGGGGGATCAATGTACATGCTTTGGGGCTGCAACCCCTTCATCTCAGACACTTTACACAAAACACGTACATTGATCCCCCATAATGGGAGATAGCGCATGTTTACACACTCTGTGCATCTTCCAAATTTTTAATTTTGCAAAATACAACATTTTTTTGTTAAAAAGCAAAAATAAAACCCTATCTATTTTTTTAGTTTTCACACTCTCCCCAAAACATCAATGATGTTCTTCATTTTATTTTTAACATCATTGATGTTTTGTTGTACAATTTCCAAATCCCGATTGCACCCCATTATCTCCCCTATCAAGATCTGGGCACTTTCACTGGTAAAACGGGAATCTTCTTCCACATCACCTAGAAAACAAAGCAAACAAACACACCATGTAATTCAAATATGGTGACATACATTGATGAGCTTACCGGAAGCTGTGTTCTCCGACACTCACCTGTTGTGGTGACAATTTGTCCAACCTCCACGATCTCTCCTTCCTCCTCCTGCTACTGCTCCTCTGTTTCTGCTTTTGGAAGTTGACCTTCTTTGGGAGGGGTGTGGTCCCTGGTGTCCTCATACTTGCCGAGTCTTCTCTCCCCTATGAGAATGTAAACAAAGATTAATTAGCACACAGAGGGCAGAAATAGGAATATGAAACATTGCTTGGAAGTGTTGTACAATTGTGTTTTTGGGGTGAGTTACAATGTGAGAACATAATTGGGGACACTTTGTTAAGCTGGAATACTTCCCTGCAGAACGATGTTTCATACGAACTAACGAAACCATGACCTTGAAAGTGGCCATTTTAAAATGCACAACATGAAATCAAAGCACATGGAGCATGTATGCAAGCAAGAATAATCATATGAACACACGACAACTACTTACTTTTTTTAAGAACACGCTTGATCCTTAGGTACTGCTCGTGCTCCCTCAGTTTCAGGTCTGACCAGCGTTTTTTCAGTTGATCCTTGGATCGGCGTACCCCAAAATTCTTCAGAAAACTCTTCACAACTTTATTCATGATCTTGGCCTTTCTGATATTTGGGTTTGTGTAAGGTCCATACTTCCCATCATAGTTGGTCCTGTTCAATATGTCGACCATCTCCAACATCTCTCCAAAAGACATATTTGAGGCCTTAAATCTTGTCTTCCTGGATCGGGACGTTTCAGGCTCCAGGCTTTCCTCACCCTCCTCCTCGTTAGTGGAACTATTAGTGCGCACCTGCGTTCTCTCCGCCATGTGCTCTCCCCACTGCGCGGGAAGCGAAGGGGCGGGGAATAGTCTGGAAAGAACGTCAGGGGCGGGCGGAGTTTCACGCATGCGCACTGTATATAAAACGCAACGTGTGTATCATCCGTACGATCTGGGAGGAGAGTGTGAGGCACGGACACGACGAACGTGGAAACGAAGGTAACATTTTTAACTTGGTGCTTCACTAGACTAGACTGCTTCTATCCAGGCCGATGTTGGGACAAGATTAGGAGGGATTTTAATTGCATTATTAGTATTTGAGGGTTTGTCTTGTGTTGTGTCTTGCAGACAATATGGATCCATTCACCAATGCCAACTTTATGGGGCTATTCATAGAACTGTACATGGAGATGCCCTGCCTGTGGCAGTTCCACAACAAGTTTTATACTGACAGATCAAAGAGGAACGCAGCACTGGAGAAACTGCTTGCTTTGTTGCAGATCATGGTCCCCACGGCAGACATGACCTATCTGAATCTTAAAATTGTGGCCATGAAGATGACATATCTCAGGGAGAGACAGAAGCACCTGGAGTCCTTGAGAGCAGGAGATACAGATGCTGTTTATTACCCCAGGATGGTGCACTTTGACAGGCTGAATTTTCTGGTACACCAAGGGGTACCCAGGTCACCACTCAGGCCACCACTCTCCAGGCTTCCTCCAAGGCATCCTTCACCCCCAGCTGAGGCTTCTGATGTCCAACCTGGGCCTTCCAGGCAGCACCATGTGGTGGGGCCCAGCTTGAGACAGGTATTGCATTGTTGAACATATTTCTTGTGTTACATGTAATGATGTTAACTAGATGTTCTTATTGATCAGTAAGTTGAGATTTCTCAAAGTGGTTTACATCTCAAGAGACAGTAGTGACCAAAAATGTTTGGGACGGAAAAGAAAAATGCTGGTGTCAGAATGATAGTCTGTTCTATTTGTTAACATTCAATTAGCAAAAGCCAGGAGCAAAAAATGACGTGATTGATGATCAAAAAACTAAAACTATGTCCCCTTTTCATATACAGGATGACCTCAGTTGGGGGGAGGCTGTGGCAAGTGGCAGCCAGGAGGTTGACCAACGCCCTCCTTCTCCTGCCCCAGCTACAGGAGCCCAGCCACAGCCTGGAAGGATGCCTGGTGGGAAGTCCCAAAGGAAGACCAGAGAGTGATGGCCTGGGTTGAGTCTGGTGTGCCAGAAGATGCAGCCTCTTGAAGATCCACATCCTGGGGACAGAAATGGCATCTGAATTTCCTGCTCTCTAGGACTTCGGGACCCGACTTCTCTCCCTGAGATATCTACTCCTCAGGCCACCAATTTTTTAATATCTAATTTAGTCATATCTGCCCAGGGGGCCAAAGGCTGCACCAAAGTTAAGAAGTTTCTCCAGTGCTGCGTTCCTATTTTTAGTTTCTAGCGAACAAAATAAATTTTTTTTTTTGTTTGATGAAATACTTGTGTAATGTGTTTTCCTTCAAAAAGCATAGTTTATTTGTGAGCAGGCAGGTACATTTCAAAAATACAAAGTGAACTAAATAACAAGGGGTAACAACACTAAACAACCTCCTGTAGATTAAAAAAGAAAAAGAAAATATAAAAAATACAATAATGTTGTTGTTGTAAGTTTACACACAAAAAAAAAAAAATAAGAAGAAATTAGCAAAGTGTCTTTAAAGGAGATTTTTAGGGAATCCCCCCCAAAAACAGCAAAAAAATAAAAAACTAAATCAAAAATTGTGACGCAAACTAAAATTGTATTGCTGAAATGGTTAAAAAAGAGTAATGAAATCCGTTTGGGAGAAGTGTGTGTGACTATGAGCATCAAAAGAAGTTGGTTCTTGCAGCATTGTAAAGAACAAGAGAATGCGCTTGATGAAAGAATTTTTAACATTGCAGCGCGACGAATGTGCTATATCACTTACGAGCAGTAGTTTTACCTGAACGAGCACTTCCGTGTCGGAATTGGAATGTGAGCATGCGTGGCACTTGGTCCCATCAAAATGCTCTACACATGATCGGATTAGGTCCGACCGGCCCAGTTGGTCAGGAAATATTTCCAACATGTTGGAAAATTGGGTCCGACGGAGATTCGGACGGAATCAGTCCGATGCATACCACACACAGTTGGATTATCCGACGACACGGTCCGATAGGACACATTCCGACGGATTCTCCGACCGTGTGTACAAGGCTTTAGATAGGTTATTCGTGGCATGAAAAGCTGTCGTAAAGAATTTATTGGTCAGTCTGTGCGTCTGGCGAGAGACAAAATGCGTCTCCTGAAGGAAAACACATTGTGGCCTACCTCTTTGCAGTTCTCTGAGGACCGTGGATCTCTTTTCCGGGATGTTCAGTCCCTTTACATTGTGCGAGATCACCATGGGCATGGGTCCCAACGCTGTGTAAGCCATTTAGATTGCTATGCGAGCCGATATCACAAGGTTTTTGTCAGGACTAGTCCCACCTAAAACGATATGAGATTCCAAAAAAAAAAAGAACACCAGATTATTTACAATTTTCAAAAGACTGTTGCACCCACTGACAAAGTAAGTCAGAACTTTGTTAATAGTAGAGTCTAGTAGAAGATAAGAAAGAGTGAGAGGAGAGGAAAGATAAGAGAGGAAGGGAGAGCGTAAAAGAGTGGAAAGGAAATAGGGAACAGCGGATAGGAGTTAGCTGTCCCCGGGTGATAAGTGTACAGATATTTAACCTCTGTTAGCAGAACCCAGCCTACAGGGTTGCAAAGTAGCTCCTCCCTAGATCGGGAGAATTTCCTGGTCTAGGAGGGCTTGGTAGGGACGTGGGTCAGTCCAGAAAGCGTATTGCTTTATCTGTGAGGCTGACCGGGGTATGCGGCTAACGAAACCACAGTAAAACACAGAGAAAAAAGGAAAAATAAACCCAACGGGTAACAGTACCCCTCAAGTACAGTAGTACTGAGGAGACAACAAAAAGAAAAAGAAAAAAACACAGTGTCTAAAAGTGGTCAACTAAGAATCATGCTGAAATAGGGGAGAGAATCAGCAACAATAAACCAATTAAGTGTATAGAAGTCTGTCATCATAGTTAATCCTCTCTTGTGAAGAGGACACAGATTAGAGCCGTCTAGGCCAGTGTCCGTGGGTCATCCTCCATCTGGGCTTGTGTCACCTGGGGCAAAAACTAAAATAGCAAGATGGGTTAGAGCTATGGCAGCCTTGTGGTAGTCCTTTTCTACCCAGCCAGGGGCCCTTCACTGTAAGTGCTCACTACTTGTGTGGCTGTCCCAACCTGGGTATAAGCTGGAGGCAAACAGTTAAGGGGTGGCGCTCTCAGAAGTCAGTGTCGCAGAGTTGACCCTCATGCATGTTATGTGGAATCCCCGGGATGGCTAGTAAGTGTGCAGCAGGATCTTGTAATGCTAGCCCGAGTCAAAAAGTGTAGCAATCCATACCTTTTCCCTTTTCCTTGCTTTCTTTCTCGTTCAGCCATCCTTACTGGGCCTCGTTCTAGGCACAGAAAATCTGTATTGACGCCTATGTAGTGGCTATTCCCTACAGTCGTTTGCTGTGTCATTAACATCCCATAGAATATAACCCATTCACGGAACAGGAGAGCAGGTAGGCTACATTTTGAGTGTCGAGGTAACTATTACCAAGGGTGACAGGTACTCGGGTACTCTGATGGGCTGGTGACAGGTACTCGGGTACTCTGATGGGCTGGTGACAGGTACTCAGGTACTCCGACGGGCTGGTGACAGGTACTCAGGTACTCCGACGGGCTGGTGACAGGTACTCGGGTTCTCCGACGGGCTGGTGACAGGTACTCGGGTACTCCGACAGGCTGGTGACAGGTACTCGGGTACTCCGATGGGCTGGTGGCAGGTACTCGGGTACTCCGACGGGCTGGTAACAGGTACTCGGGTACTCCAACAGGCTGGTGACATGTACTCGGGTACTCCGACGGGCTGGTGACAGGTACTCTGTTACTCCAACGGGCTGGTGACAGGTACTCCGTTACTCCGACGGGCTGGTGATAGGTACTCGGGTACTCCGACGGGCTTGTGACAGGTACTCAGGTATTCCGACGGGCTGGCGACAGGTACTCGGGTAATCCGACGGGCTGGTGACAGGTACTCTGGTACTCCGACGGGCTGGTGACAGGTACTTGGGTACTCCGACGGGCTGGTGACAGGCATTCGGGTACTCAGATGAACTGTGACAGGTACTCAGATGGGCTGTGACAGGTACTCAGGTAGGCTGTGATGGGTACTTGGGTACTCAGATGGGCTGTGACAGGTACTCAGGTATTCGGGTACTCAGATGGACTGTGACAGGTGCTCAGGTACTCAGATGGGTTGTGACAGGTACTCGGGTACTCAGATGGGCTGTGACAGGTACTCAGGTACTCGGGTACTCAGATGGGCTGTGACAGGTACTCAGATGGGCTGTGACAGGTACTCAGATGGGCTGTGACAGGTACTCAGGTACTCAGGTACTCAGATGGGCTGGGACAGCTACTTGGGTACTCAGATGGGCTGGGACAGGTATTCGGGTACTCTGATGGGTTGGTGGCAGGTACTCGGTTACTCCGACGGGCTGGTGACAGGTACTCGGGTACTCCGACGGGCTGGGGACAGGTACTCGGGTACTCATACGGGCTTGTGACAGGTACTCGGGTACTCCGACGGGCTGATGACAGGTACCCAGGTACTCCGACTGGCTGGTGACAGGTACTCGGGTACTCCGATGGGCTGGTGACAGGTACTCGGGTACTCCGACAGGCTGGTGACAGGCATTCGGGTACTCAGATGAAATGTGACAGGTACTCAGGTACTTAGATGGGCTGTGACAGGTACTCAGGTACTCGGGTACTCAGATGGACTGTGACAGATACTCGGGTACTCAGGTACTCAGATGGGTTGTGACAGGTACTCGTATACTCAGATGGGCTGTGACAGGTACTCAGGTACTCGGGTACTCAGATGGGCTGTGACAGCTACTCGGGTACTCAGATGGGTTTGGACAGGTACTCGGGTACTCAGATGGACTGTGACAGGTACTCGGGTACTCAGATGGGCTGTGACAGGTACTCAGGTACTCGGGTACTTAGATGGGCTGTGACAGGTACTCGGGTACTTAGATGGTCTGTGACAGGTACTCGGGTACTCAGATGGGCTGGGACAGGTACTCAGATGGGCTGGGACAGGTACTCAGGTACTCGGGTACTCAGATGGGCTGGGACAGGTACTCGGGTACTCAGATGGGCTGACAGGTGCTCAGGTACTCGGATACTCAGATGGACTGTGACAGGTACTCAGGTACTCGGGTACTCAGATGGGCTGACAGTTGCTCAGGTACTCAGATACTCAGATGGACTGTGACAAGTACTCAGGTACTCGGGTACTCAGATGGGCTGACAGGTGCTCAGGTACTCAGATGGGCTGGGACAGCTACTTGGGTACTCAGATGGGCTGGGACAGGTATTCGGGTACTCTGATGGGTTGGTGGCAGGTACTCGGTTACTCCGACGGGCTGGTGACAGTTACTCGGGTACTCCAACGGGCTGGGGACAGGTACTCGGGTACTCATACAGGCTTGTGACAGGTACTCGGGTACTCCGACGGGCTGATGACAGGTACCCAGGTACTCCGACTGGCTGGTGACAGGTACTCGGGTACTCCGATGGGCTTGTGACAGGTACTCGTGTAAGGCTGACTGCAGGTTAAGCCTGTATTTGTAGGAGGAGTCAGGCTGCATAAAGCCTACCCTCCTCTGCCTCCTCCTTGTGGACGTCGGGTCTCGTGTGGCTGACGTCACTTCTGGCGGATCGGAGAAGGACGGCGTTCTGCTGTCATGGCGCTCGTGGATGGGGGGGGGGCGGCAGCCGCTGTCTGCACGGGGGAGCCCTCCACCCGCCTCCTTCTCCGGCTGCATCTGCTAGAGAGGGAGGTACCAGGGGGGGGCTCCACGAGAGGGACACGCCGTCCGCCCGCTTCTCCCGCTGTTCCGCTGGGAGAGGGGAGGATTCGGCTGCCATTAACTTCCCTGTCCTGGCTCTACGTGGGGGCCGCCTGCCCGCTTCTCCCCTCACATGTGCGGAGCACCCGCAGTTTTCTCCCAGTGTGTGGGGGGGGGGGATTGGCCGCCCAACGGCTCCACTCTCCCCATGCGGGTATTTCAGATTCGGTGGAGTATTCAAAAATGGCCATAGTTTGTAATGGTGTCTACCAACTCATTTATAAAGTCCTGGACAAAGGCAAAAGGAAAAATTCATATACTCCTCAACGTAAATTCCTAAAATGTACTAATGCTCAGTAAAAACTTCTAAAAGCAAATAGTGTTATCCTATGTGTCCATGCCACGTTTTGCTCTGCCCAGCGATTTCCCTGGTGAGGGGAGGTAGTCGGCCGCCGCCGGCTCCCCTTCTTTCCTTGCATGTTCGGGCGCCTGCCGTTTCTCCTGGGGGGGGGGGGGGGGGAGGTGATTGCATACTATCAAAAGGTTGCATACTAATGAATTACATTCAAGAAGCAAATGAGATGCATGCAGGTGTCATTTTCCAGGGAAGAGGGAGATCAAGCATTGCACAAACAGCAAGAGAGAAAGGAAAGCAATCTTGGCACATGGAGCAATGGAGGAGGAAGGGCAAGCCAAGCACATGCGACTTTGGGAATGTAGTTTCATGTATGGATTGCACTGCTTGTAAATCACATCCTTCGCCCGCAATTTTGACGAGCAAGATCTTGACGGGATCTCCTACATAACTAAGATGATCCTGCGCCACGGGATAGAGAAAGAAGAGCATTAAAAAAAAAAAAAAAAAAGAATTGCACGCTGAAAGCTTTACAGTGCCTGGGGGGGGGGGGGGGGGGAGTTCATGGCCCTTGACATTCCCCACATTTTGTCATGTCAGACAGCAATCAAAAAAAAAAAAAAACCTGACTATGGTTCTATCTCTTCCCTCCAGCCGCACCGCCTGAGCTCCACGCGGCGTGCCCCGCCTGAGCTCCACGTGGCGTGCCCCTCCCTCGCCTGAGCTCCACGTGGCGTGCCCCTCCCTCGCCTGAGCTCCACGTGGCGTGCCCGCCTGAGCTCCATGTGGCGTGCCCCCCCGCCTGAGCTCCACGTGGCATGCCCCCCGCCTGAGCTCCACGTGGCGTGCCTCCCCGCCTGAGCTCCACGTGGCGGGCCTCCCCGCCTGAGCTCCACGTGGCGGGCCTCCCCCCGGCTTGAGCTCCACGTGGCGGGCCTGAGCTCCACGTGGCGGTCCTCCCCCCGCCTGAGCTCCACGTACCATGTGCTATTTTGCGTTCTTGTGCTATTTACGTTCTTGGGCAGGTTTTTGCGTTCTGGTGTTATTAATATTCTCGTGCCATTCATGTTCTCGTACTATTCACGGTTTTCCCATGCAGTTTTACATTCTGGTGCATTTCATGGTTTTCCCATGCGATTCGGTCCCATGCGTTTCCGGTCTCAGGCCATTCACGTTCTCATAGCGATTACGTTCTCAAAGCATTACGTTGTCATGCATTTGCGTTTTCATGCATTTACATCTTGCAGTTGCGGTTCTTGCAGTTGCGTTTCTAGCAGTTGCGGTTCTTGCAGTTGCATTTCTTGCAGTTGCGTTTTCTCTAGCAGTTGTGTTTTCATGCATTTGCATCTTCTTGCAGTTGCGTTTTTCATGCATTTGCATCTTCTTGCAGTTGCGTTCCTCAAGCAGTTGCGTTTCTCGGGCAGTTGCATCTTCATGCATTTGCGTTTCTTGCATTTGCGTTTCTTGCATTTGGGTTTCTTGCATTTGCGTTTCTTGCATTTGCGTTTTCATGCAGTTATGTTTTTGTTTCGTTTTACTTTTTCATGCAGTTATGTTCTCGTTCGTTTACATTCTCATGCAGTTATGTTCTCGTTTTCGTTTTACGTTCTCATTCGATTTGACGTTGTCATGCTTGTTGTTTTCACGCACGTTGCTTACGGTTCTTACGCAATTTTGTTTTCATGCGATTTGGGTCTCTCATGTGTTTTACTTTTCTTATGAAGTTGTTGTTTCTCATGTGATTGATGGTTTTCCATGCAATTTTACGGTTTCTCATGCAATTGCGTTTCTCGTGCGTTTCGCAGGCAGTTGGCGGTTTTTGAACGATGTGCAGTTCTTACACATTTATGGTTCTCAGGCATGTTACATTTCTCATGCAATTTACGTATCAGATGACACAATACTACGACAGGGATTGGCCAAGTTACCTTTCCATCTTCCCTGCAACGCCAGTGATGGCGGACGTTGTTCGGAGATCATCGCCAGACTTTACGGGTATCCGGAGCTATTGGAGGATAGGGACGATCCACAAGTGAGTTCCCAGATAGCCGTGGAGGAAAAATATGCACACAGAGGATCTGTCCACCCCCGGAGAGGGTATCCCCATACACGTTGCTGACTCTGCTTGTGAGGGGATCCACCGATTCCAGTAAGGACCCACGCGCATTAAAATATCAAGAAAAGTTGTTTTTCAAGATTTGGGACAAAAACATTTGATCTGATAAATGGATTGAAATTTTTATTTTTTATTTACAATTTTGTCACTATTTGTTTAAATTTTTGGCTTTTTTTTCACATTAATAAGCTTTCTGTTATTATCATTGGACTAGTATAGGATTAATTTTTTCTCTGGTTGGCTGTGCAGTTCATGGACTGTTTACAAAGATATAGGAGAGTTTATATAGTTAATGATTACCGACATGGTCTATGTAGGTTTATGTATCACTATATGTATCACTACATTTAAGCTCATTTGGGAGTGTTCACAAATATTTAGCGCAGCAATATTTTTATTTTTTGTTTGCTTTCCATGTTGATATTTAATGGTCTTGGTGCAGCTTATTTTTTATTTTTTATTTTATTAAAGTTTTTTCTAGCGCGGCATATTTAATTTTTGTACTGGTTTTAATGTAATGTCTGGTCCCAGCAATATGGATGAAAAGCATTGAGAAAAATGACATGGGTATCCCCCTGCCCATTAACAGCCCCTTTGGGTCTTGTACGGATATTAAGGGGAACCCCGTACACAAATTAAAAAAATGAAAGGTTTGGGGCCCCCAGGCTCTATATACTCAGAACAGCAGTATAAAAGTGGTGCAAACAAGACAGGAACTGTGTAGGTTAAGGTTTGTTATTAAGTAGAATCTGTTTGTAATTTTGAACTTTTTAAACTGTAGCTCCAGTCAAAAAATCTATTTTTAAGCTTTTTGGAAAACATAGGGAAGGCTTATCACCCCTGTAACTTTTTTGCTGTCTGTGCACCTCTTCATAAGATTTCACCTCACTTTCTGTCCCAATGACAAATGTTTTTTGAAAATGTGGGTTTTTTAGTAAAACAAGGTATGGCATAAAGCATCAGTGGAGAAGAGACACGTTTTTCCCATATCAACTCTTACAGGAGAGAATTTCCCTTCCTAGGGGTAGATTTCATCTCACTTCCTTTTGTCTCCTTCTGTTTGCAAGTAGGAGACGTTTGTAAGTTGGATGTTTGAAAGTAGGGGCCTGCCCTATATGCTCTGCAGAAATTTGGGCCTAAGATGTTGGTGTTGCCACAACACTGTAAGCCCTCTAGTGACAGCGCTGGAATGCCCTGCTGTGAACTATTATATCAAGAATTGTAATTACATGCCATTATTGAACAGTGGTAGAAAAATTGGGCCTTTGGTGGTGGTGATGGTGCTGGTGCCATAACACTGTAAGTCCTCACAGTTACTCTTGGTGGGTGCTGGAACAGGCCCTGCTGTGAAATATTATATCAAGAATTGTAAGTACATGCACCTGTTGAACAGGAGCATAAAAATTGTGCCTTAGGCACTGGTGCCACAACACTGCAACATCTTACAGAAACTCTAGTTAGAGAGCAGGAATGACCCCTGCTGCAAAGTATTGCATCAAAAATTGTAATTACACGACCCTGTTAAACAGAGGCTGAAAAATTGGTCCTTAGGCACTGGTGCTGGTACCACAACACTGCAACCACTCACAAATATTGTAGTTGAGCACAGTAATGAAACCTCCTGCAAATTATTGCATCAAAAATTGTAATTACATGCCTCTGTTAAACAGGGGCTGAAAAATTGGGCCTTAGCTACTGGTGGCGGCGCCCAGAACCAAAAATGTTCTTACAAGCTATCAGCATGATCATTGAGGAAGAAGAGGATAGTTATTCAGCATAACAGGATAGTCACTCAGCATCAGCATAGGCTTGAAGGGATCTGACATTTAAAAAAAATATTCGGTTACATCAGCATCAGGTGCTTAGTAGCTGGTGGTGATCCAAGACTGATTCATTTTTATGAAGGTCAGTCGATCAACCGAGTCAGTGGGCAGGCGCACCCTGTGATCAGTTGCAAAGCCTTCCGAAACAAAGCTGGATGCAGGACAGGCCAGTAGCTCAATTGCATACTGTACAAGCTCTGGCCAGTGATTCATCCTCAAGACCCAGTAACCCAGAGGATTTTCAGTGGGAAAGGTGTCCAAGTCTTATCTTGCCCCTAGGTATTCCTGCACCACGTAAATCAGATGCTGGCGATGGTTGCTGGAACCAATCATACCTTGGGGCTGGGAACTAAAAAATTGTCTGAACGCATCGGTCAGACAGACACCTTCTCCACTGCTCCTTCTGTGACTGACCGAAGCCTCAGCAACACGTTGCCCAGGACCAGGAATTTGTAACCTCCCAGTCTCTGGGAACGCGTTGCACAGACCTTTCTGCAAGGCCTCCCAAAGATGTTTCATCCTCTGCTCCCTCTACGATGGCAAGATAAGATCTGCAACCTTACCCTTGAAATGTGGATAAAGGAGAGTTGCCAGCCAGTAATGATCTCTCTCCTTGATCCGATGAATACAAGGATCCTTTCGCAGGCTTTGTAGGATCAGGGAGGCCATGCAGCTTAGGTTAGCTGAGGCATTAGGTCCCGAGTCCTCTGGGACACTAAGGACAACATGATTCACAGCCACCTTCTCCCAGCCATGTACAAGTTCATGGGTTTCTTGGGACTGTAAATGATCCCTAAAAGACTGCTGCTGATGCTGAGTGCCAGGCTCCGCCTTCATGCAGACACAATCCTCCTCCCCGTCCTCTTCCTGTGTGATTGGCGGGCCAGCAGGCACACTGTCTGGATAAAGGGGCCTTGAGAGGCAAGGAATCATCCTCTTCCTGCCTCTGTTCTGCCTCAAGTGCCCTGTCCATTATTTCACGCAGCGTGTGCTCCAACAGGTGGACAAGAGGGACAGTGTCACTGATGCATGCACTGTCACTGCTCACCATTCTCGTGACCTCCTCAAATGGTGACAGGACAGTGCATGCATCCCTGATCATGGCCCACTGACATGGGAAAAAAACACAAGCTTCCCTGACCCTATCCTGGTGCCAAGGTCACACAGGTACTCATTGATGGCTCTCTGCTGCATGTGCAGCTGCTGCAGCATGACCAATGTTGACTTCCACCTGGTGGGCATGTCACAGATTAGGCGGTTCTTGGGCAGGTGAAATTCCTTTTGGAGGTCAGCCAGCCGAGCACTGGGATTATATGACCGAAGGAAATGCACACAGACTTTCCAGGCCTGCCTCAGGACATCTTGTAATCTTGGGTACCTGTCCAAGAACCACTGCACCACCAAGTTAAGGATGTGAGCCAGACAGTCATTTGCCCCTGTTGGGGGGCAGAGAGGAGGTTGGTGCCATAGTCACAAACCACCATTCCTGGCTTAAGCTGGCATGGCGTCAACCACCTCTCGGCCTGCCCCTGCAAAGCTGACAGGATCTCTGCCCCAGTGTGGCTCCTGTCCCCCAAGCACACCAGCGCAAGCATGGCATGGCATAATTTTGCCTGTGTACTTGCGTAGCCCCTTGAACGCCTACGGAGCACCACTGGTTCCAAGGACAAAGCACAGGAAGAGGCCATAGAGGAAGAAGAAGAGGAGGGGGTGGAGGAGAGAGGTGTGTCAGAATCACCAGTAGTAGCATTTTGGAGGCGTGGTGGGGGAACAACTTCCAACACTACTGCACCTTGTCCTGAATCCTTCCCAGTTGCCAGAAGATTCACCCAATGTGCCGTGAAAGATAGGTAACGTCCCTGTCAATGCCTGCTGGACCATGAGTCAGCAGTAATATGCACCTTAACGCTGACTGCCCTGTCCAGCAAGGCCAAGACATTGCCTTCCACATGCTCGTAGAGAGCCGGAATTGTGTTTGGGAACCTGCTATTGAGGAACCACACATTGCACAAACTCATGGAAGGGGGCAGAGTCTACCAGCTGAAAAGGCAGCAGTTGAAGTTCTGGAAATTTAGCCAAGTTAGCATTCAACCACTGGGCATGTGAATGGCTGGGAGTGAACTTCTTTCGACAGTGCTGCAGCTGGGGCAAGGAAATTTGCCTGGTACAATTGGACGTCGGTATACCGATAGAAGATTGCCCGCAAGTACATAGCTGTGACACACCTAATTCTACACCTTCATTCCTCTCAGTGCAGGTTTCAGAGAGGACTGAAGGTATAGTGGGGTTGGAGATCCCAGCTGATGAGGAGCAAGGAGAGGTCCTCTTTGTTCTTTGGTGTGGGTCTTTTAGGTATGCTTGCCAATGAACTGCATGGTGGATTGACATGTCTGGTCAAGCATTTGGTGCCCAAGCGGCTGATGTTTTGGCCACGCTAGATACGCTTGAGACATGTTGCAAATAGGAGCGATGCAATCTGATGCACTCATCTCAAAAAAGGCCCAACCCAAAGAAATTTTGGAATAATGCGGAGAGGCAGCACCCTGCACATGCGTAGCTCTGCGGTGTGAGGCAGTCGGTGTGCTGCCCTTAAGCTGACCCATGGAGGGCATCCTGCCTCGTTGGAGGTGTGCCTCCTCCTCCTCCTCTCTCCTATCAGGCACCCACGTGGGGTCAGTGACCTCATCATCCCCTCCCTCCTCAACACTGAAGCAAACCTAGCAGTATTCTGCAGCTGGGGGTACATGACTGCCAGATTGATGTCCTTCTTGGGCATCCCCTCTCTCTGGGGCCTTATGCCGCGTACACACGATCGAACTGTATGACGTACTTAGTCCGTACGTCATACAATCCGACGGACAATCCGGCGTACTTTCCACTGAACGGACTTGACCACACACGGATACACAAACAGTCCGACAAGACGGGACTAGAAATAGGAAGTCCAAGACACAGCAAAGCACCCTTTGGGCTCCTTCTGCTGACTTTGCGTTAGTGGAAGTTTGGTTAGAGACGATTCGCGCTTTTCAGACTTCAGCTTAATTTGTCCATTTTCTGCGGTGCAGTCTGCCTGTGAGGTTTGTATCTGTCTTTCGGTACGCGTGGATCAGTTGGTACCTGTTGTTAGGCGCTTCTGGTCCGCTTGTTTCTGGGTTTCAGATTGTTCTTCATAGGTCTGGCTGTTCTTCAGTGCGTT
Organism: Lithobates pipiens; assembly: GCF_037356315.1. NCBI lineage: Eukaryota > Metazoa > Chordata > Amphibia > Anura > Ranidae > Lithobates > Lithobates pipiens. Next base: position 72,000,277 of record NW_027507788.1, on the reverse strand, counting down.
CAGTTAAGCTTGTTTGTCCAGCCGACTGTTTCAAAGCCATGGAGAGTGGACGTACTCGTTCGCGAGTTCGTGCTATATGGGGGCTTGGTGTTGGGGTTAATACTTTGACCCGAGCCCAGTCTGTGAACAGGGCGAGGAGGAGTTCATGGACAAAGAATTGGTTGCGCCAGCGCGACCAATTCTCGCATATGCCTTTACTCCGTGAGATCCGTGAGAATAATCCTGATGATTTCAGGAATTATCTCAGGATGACGGACCCCGTTTTTCACCGTCTGCTGGCTTTGCTGACCCCTTATATCAGCAGGCAGGATACCTGCTTGCGGCAAGCCATCACTCCGGAGCAGAGGCTCGTCGCCACGTTGCGCTACTTGGCGACAGGGAGAAGCCTTCAGGACCTCAAGTTCTCTACAGGCATCTCCCCCCAGGCTCTGGGGATCATTATTCCAGAGACCTGTTCTGACATTATTCGGGTCCTGCAGAAAGAATATATGAAGGTAAGTTTGTTCTTTTAATATTGCATTATATGCATTGTATGTTTGTATTAATTTCATCATGACTTTTAATATCCATGACAGGAATATGCTGTGAATGTCCCCTTTATATGAATACATGCAATAGTTTTTTGATGTATTTATTTTTTTTTTTTGTGTCATTTTTTATAGCTTTTACCTTTTTGTGTCCCACGTGCATATTTGCTTTCACTAACGTCCCCAGCATGCAATCCTGGGCCCCTATACACCCACAGCCGAGACTGTTTTTCTCTAATTCATATTGTCAGCTCCATTGTACTGTTTTACTGCCCCCCCACCCTTTTGGAATTGGTTTCAGGGATTGTATATGCATTAATTAGGCCCCCACCCCACTCAAATTGGTTGCAGGGATTGCATACTCATTAATTAGGCCCCCACCCCACTCAAATTGGTTGCAGGGATTGCATACTCATTAATTAGGCCCCCACCCCACTCAAATTGGTTGCAGGGATTGTATACTCATTAATTAGGTCCCCACCCCACTCAAATTGGTTTCAGGGATTGTATACTCATTAATTAGGCCCCCACCCCACTCAAATTGGTTGCAGGGATTGTATACTCATTAATTAGGCCCCCACCCCACTCAAATTGGTTTCAGGGATTGTATACTCATTAATTAGGCCCCCACCCCACTCAAATTGGTTGCAGGGATTGTATACTCATTAATTAGGCCCCCACCCCACTCAAATTGGTTGCAGGGATTGTATACTCATTAATTAGGCCCCCACCCCACTCAAATTGGTTGCAGGGATTGTATACTCATTAATTAGGCCCCCACCCCACTCAAATTGGTTGCAGGGATTGTATACTCATTAATTAGGCCCCCACCCCACTCACCCACATAACTTATGTCCCCTGGTCCATCAGAGGGCTGAGTAATCTGGAAATTGGGCCGTCTATTTGTTTTTTTTATGCAAAACATTTTCAATATTTATGTTTAACTGCTGTTCCAAAATGTTTTTGAGTTTTATTTGTTATGAATTGTTTTGATTTAATGACTATTTTTTTTTTTACCTGTGTTTGACTCCCCAGTTTCCTTCCACGCCACAGGAATGGCAGACTGTGGCTTCCCAGTTCGCTGCCCGTTGGGACTTTCCCAACTGTGGAGGGGCGATCGACGGGAAACATGTGCGGATTGTGCCCCCACCCCATTCGGGGTCCTACTACTGGAATTATAAGGGGTTCCATAGTGTGGTGTTAATGGCGGTGGTGTCAGCACAATATGACTTTCTCTATGTGGATGTGGGGAAGAATGGCCAGATGTCTGACAGAGGAGTGTTTAGGCAGACCGAGTTCTGCCACCGTCTCATCACTGGTGGCCTGGACTTGCCACCAGATGCTGATAATGTGGAGGGTCTACCTTTTGTTTTTATCGCTGATGAAGCGTTCGGTCTGAGTGACCATTTGATGAAGCCCTTCCCCCAAAGGACCCTCACCCCGGAGAGGAGGGTTTTTAATTACCGGCTGGCCAGAGCAAGAAGGGTTGTGGAGAATGCCTTTGGTATTATGGCCAGCCGGTTCCGTCTGTTTTTGACAGCAATAAACTTGGCAGAGTACAAACTGAACTATGTCATTCTCTGCTGCTGCATTTTACACAACTTTTTAGGAAAACATTCTGGAACCCATTACCTGCAGCCAAGTGGGCCTGAGGCCGGACTAATGCCAGAACTCACAGGGCTGGATCATGCCCATCCTGGCTTAGCCCCCCAAACAGCACATGAGGTGCGTGACCAGTATGTCACCTATTTTAATGGTAGGGGGGCTATTCCAATGCCAGCTGAGCAATAAAGATTTCCTTTTCTTTAAATATATATTGTCTGATCAAATTTTTAAGTTTGGTTCTTGTTTGCTTTTCAAGGTGGTTGTCTCCTACATTCTCCTAATTCAGGGATATGCAATTGGCAGACCTGCAGCTGGTGCAAAACTACAAGTCCATCATGCCTCTGGGTCTCATGCTTGTAGCTGTCAGTCTTGCTATGCTTCATGGGACTTTTAGTTATTTAACAGCTGGATTTCCACTAATTGCATATTCCTGTCATAGTGCATTTGTATTGCAAAGTGTTTATTTTTATTTTTTTCAATAGGAAATAAGGTCCTTTGTCACAGAAAACACAAAATTACTTCCCAAAAAGGTATTGAGTATTGAAAGAAGGAGACACACACACACACACACACACACACATATCTTTTTAGAAAAGTTGTAATAGTGCACATTGAAACAAGTGCCTTTTTTTTTTGTTTTTTTTGGTAAACAATATAGATTTTTTGTAGTAAACAATATATTATTTTTCTAATTTTTTGGTAAACAATATAGATTTTTTGTAGTAAACAATATATATATATATATAATTTTTTTTATTTTTTATTTTTTTGAAAAGAATAAAAAATCTAGATATATACACACATACATATTTGTTGGATGTTAAAAGTTGAACTATTTACATAAAACAAGGGTAAAAGCCAAATTTAGAAGATGTGCACCAAAAATTGGTAATGTCAACATGTGCTATCTCCCATTATGAGTGATCAATGGATGCGTTTTGTGGGTGCAATCCCTTCCTCTTACATACTAGAATGAGGAAGGGGTTGCAAACACAAAATACGTACATTGAGATCCTCTGATGGCACATAGCACATGTTGACACACTGTGTGCATCTTCTAAATTTGGACTCTAAAAAACTGAATTAAAATTTCAAAAAACATAAAATGATTTTTGCAAGCAAATGAAGAACATGATCTTGCATTTTAGGGAAAAGGGGCTTAGATTCTCCCCAAAACATCGATCATGTTCTTCATTTGCTGCTGAATGGTGTCCAACTGCCTGTGCATGTTGCGGATCTGGTTCCGCATGCAATCGATCTCGCCATTCCAGACCATGATCTGCCCAATCAGCCTCTGGGCGCTGTCAGTTGTGAATGGCTCTGCGGCTTGTCCTTCTACAACCAGATCATCACCTAAAAAAGGTGTAGAAAAAAAAAATAGTGTTATCATATGCAGGCATTAATGGTTTACCTTAAGCTGCGTTGTCAGACACTCACTTTGTGTCGTGAGTACCTCCACCACCTCTTCTTCTACCTCCACCTCTGGCCCCTCCACCTCTGGCACTGGACTGGGGTCCTCTGGCACTGGGCTGGGGTCCTCTGGCACTGGGCTTGGGCTAACTGCCCAATCAGGCTGGTGAGGTCGAGGGGTCCTGGGCTGCTCGAACTCATGTCTGAGTCTTTGTTCCCCTATGAGAATGAAACAAACCAAAAAAGGTAGACTTTTAAGCCCAGTGATATTTGAATCCAGAAATCTGAATATTAAACATTGGTTCGAAGTGGTGTACAATTATTAGCTAGTTGTTACAAAATCCTAGTTGAATACATCATTTAAACTACCTTTTAGGCTGGGTTCACACTGCTGTGATGCGTGAAAGCTGCAAATCTACTGTGGGTTCCCACATCGCATGCCTCCCGGAGGCAGTTCACACGACCCTATGCAAACTGCTGGGAGTGTCAGTGAAACCTTTAATGACACCCCCAGATCAGTTCGCATATTGCAGTGCGATCTGCAAACTCAGACAGGAATCGGATCGCATGGTGTGAACACCCATGCGATCCGATTCTGCTGTGGCTTAAAAAAAGGGTCCTGTACAAGTTTGTGCCGGATGCCATGCAAATTCTGCCATACTACCTGTATGGCTGAAATCGCATCGCACAGAGATCACATGTGATTTGCACTACAGTGCGGTGCGAACCACATCCGATCTCATACATAGCAGCAGTGGGAACATAGCCTTTAAACAAACTGTGATACTTTACATCATTTAGCCAAGTTTCATAGATGGACACACCAGAATCATCCCCTTGAGTCCCTGTGTGTGATGATCTCAAAAAATGTTCTATGATGTCCCAAACTACACGAAATTATCCCCAGTTGAGATGTGGAACTTCTATATCTATATCTTAATTACAATACATTACACTGAATAAAGTGATGAAACAGTTGTAGCTATAAAGATATGTACACAAGGATATCCTAAATTGAATGTCACAATTCAAGGTATCATTAACAACAATAAAAGAACTAACAAATAAAAAACCTAAACCAATACCATATACTGATACTCGCCATTTACGATCAGTCATACGAACGATCAAGCAGACGACAGTTTAATACGCCAGATTTACCAACTTTTACGAACTGGTAGGTACGAACGTCAAAATAAGCGCAAAGTACTCACTTTTTTTGAGCGCCTTTTTTATTCTCCTGTATTGATCTGGCTCCCTGGATTTTATATCCGACCAGCGTTTGCGGAGTTGATCTTTAGCTCTTCGGACACCAAATGTGTTCTCCAAAGTGCTCACTACTGTACTCATTATTCTGTCCTTCCGAATATTGGGTTTGGGATAGGGGCCAGTTTTCCCATCGTAATCTTCTTTTATTAAGATGTCCACGATCTCCACCATCTCTTCGAAAGACATGTTTGTGGCCTTAAACCTCTTCCTAGCTCTGGAAGTATTGGGTTCAGGGCTTTCCTCCGTGCTGCTCTCAGAAAATACGTCCGCCATCTTTATCTAGCTACTCTCCCACAGCGGAACGAGGGTAAAAGGGGCGGGGATATACGGTCACAAGGAACGTCAGGGGCGGGCGACGTGGGCGACGCAGGCGGAGCTTGACGCATGCGCTGTATATAAAGCGTTACCGCGAGGACGTACGTTTGTCCGAACGGAAGCAGCGAGTGATACACACAACGGTAAGATGGTGATCTTTTTATTTTTAGGGTTTTAGGCCTGCGTTAGGAATGTATATAGTGGGATTTTACCTTGTGGATGGTTAGTTGATTTTAATGTGGGTTGGTGATTGAGTGGGGTTGGTGTTTTGTGTGGGTGTGTGTGGGGGTGGGTGTGTGGGGGGGGATAGTGTGTGTGGTAGTGTGTGTGTGTGGGGGTGGGTGTGTGGGGGGGGTAGTGTGTGTGGTAGTGTGGGTGTGTGTGGGGGGGGTAGTGTGTGTGTGGGGGTAGTGTGGGTGGGTGTAGTGTGGGTGTAGTGTGTGTCTCGCCTACATTGTCACAATATAAATAGTGTGCGTTTGGTCTGACATTAGTATTTATGTATTTCTTTTTTTTTTTGTGTGTTTTTCAGAACTCAAAATGCAAAAGTACAGTCCGGACCCCTTTAAGGAGGAGGCATTCCTGGCCAAATTTATCAAGATGTTTGAGATGCACAGGAACCTGTGGGATGCCAAGCACCCACTATATTCAAGCCGTCCTGCCCCGAGGAAAACACTGGGGACACTTTTGAAGTTTGCGAAAACCCGACTCCCCCAGGCAGACATTACATTTGTGGGCTCCAAATTCAGGTCCTGCGTAACATGTATAGGCGGGAGCGCCACAAGATCCTAAAGTCCCGCACATCAGGAGCAGCAGCAGATAAGATATATGTACCTAAGCTGTGGTACTACAACAGGCTGCTTTTTTCTGGATGACCCGTCAGAAGCCAGGCAGTCACTTTCCACTCTTCCGTCTACCCTTCCCTCCACCCTTCCCTCCACCTCAGCTGAGCCACCCCAGGAAGATCCAGACCCTTCCTTCCTGGAAGAAGTTGATGCGCCCAGCTGGAGCCAGGTATATTTTAGTTTATAAAGTTAGGATTGCTCAAATATTAATGATGTAAAGTTCAATGTTTGAATTGCTTCCAAATCTAGGATTTCATCACAAATTAAATTAGATATAAGGATACAGTAGTTTCCACAAATGTGGCTAAAATCTTGGTGAACTGATGGAAAAATTATGGTGTCAAAATGATAGCCTTTTGGATTTCAAGACAAATGTATTTGCAAGTGAGAACTGTAAAATTGTCAGTGATTGATGATGTCAAAATATATATATATTTTATTTATTTAATTTTTTTTATTTTTACACAGGATGAGCTCACCCAGGAGGAGGCCGGGACCAGTGGTATGGAGGAGGAGGCCGGGACAAGCCACACGCATGAGATAGCTGGGCCCAGCAGGAGTTGGACAGAAAGTCAGGTCCCTCCCCTCCGCCTAGCCAGCAAAAGGCCCAGGAGGATGACACAGACAGAGGAGGAGTCATTGACGCTTATACGTCAAGCCAGCCAATTGCTTAGTAAACCCCCCAATCCTGAAGAGGCCTACGCTACTTATTTGGCCAGCAAGTTGCTTGAAATGGACAAGGGACAGCGCAACTTGTGCGAGGCTATTTTCTTCGATAGTATTCAGAGGGGTCTGAAGGGTGAGCTAACACCAACCACCAGACTCTACAACACAGACCCTACTGCTCCTCCTCCTCCTCCTCCTCCTCCTCCTCCTCCTACCACAAGTCCACCACCAGAGGCACAGCCTCCAGTGAAGCGTGGAGGGAAGGCTACACGGAAGAGTCGGAAGTGACTGCCTGGCTTCAGTCTGCTCTGACAGAAGACGCAGGCTGTTGTAGTACCACAGTCTGGGGACATAGATGTCATCTGCTGCTGTTCCTGGTCTGTGGGATTCTAGGACCATGTTGTGCTCCCTATTTTCATGTTTACACAGGATCTGAATTTTGGTGGCCACTGACTTGATGTGTGCCTGGGGGACAAAAGGCTTCACAAACTTCAAAAGTGTCTCCAGTGTTGCCTCCCTCTTGATTTTGTTTTGCACAGACTAAAAATAAAGATTTATTTTTTCCAAAAATATTGTAATTTATTTTTTTTTTGGATTAAAAAAACAGAGTTTATTTGTGAGTAGGCAGGTACATGTCAAAAGACTATGGGGGTTATTTACAAAACGCACGTTCATGTTAATATAAATATGCTAACTACAAGTGAAATTTTTAAAGCACTGCAAGTGCACTTGGAAGTGCAGTCACTGTAAATTTGAGGGTAACATTTGAAATGAGGGGAAGCTCTGCTGATTTTGAACATTCAATCATGTGTAAGCTAAAATGCTGGTTTGGGTATCTATCTATCTATCTATCTATCTATCTATCTATCTATCTATCTATCTATCTATCTATCTATCTATCTATCTATCTCTACTTACATAGTCTGCTTGGACCAAAAAAACACAAGTCCATCTAGTTTAACCCCCCCCCCAAAAAAAAAAGCAAAATAAATAAATAATTTTAAACTAACAATAGTAGTTCCAAAAATATATAGTAATAGATAAATTATAAAATTATATATATATATATATATATATATATATATATATATATATATATATATATATATATATATATTGTAATGGACGCCGTGGCTGGGTCCTGGAAGGACGCTATATTTCCCCTCTGTTTGGGTTGTGCTCTCTTTAAGGGAATAAAATTGATTAACCCACCTGTTAAGGAAGTGTCTTTAAAAAGCAAGACAGGAAGTTGTAGATGGGTGTGGAGGAGTGGAGAACACATGGTGGATGGTGTTTGGTGTTTGTTCTGGGTTACAGCAACTGAAGTGGACAGCAGTGTCCTGTTTGGAAGGCTCCTGGCAGGGGAAGCTACCTGCCAGCAAGATCAAGCTCTGTTTGGATAGAGACAGCTATTCTGAACTGTGCAAGTCGGTGAGACTAAAAACTTTTTCCTTTGTGTTTTTGGCTGCTGTAAAGCGATTTAAGTTTAATAAACCCTTTGTTGTGAGCAAAGCCTGTGTCCTGCGATCTACCTGGTCCCCCGAACATTACAAGTGGTGCTCGAATGCGGGCAGGACAAAGTAACAGGCGTTTTTTCTTGCTATTTTTTTTTTTTTTTGTGTGGATTTGAACTGACATTTAAAGGGACAGTACAGTGAATTTATGTCCTGGGTTAAAGCTGCACAACTACGGAAAGCTGAAACCATGGAGGAGCTAATTAAACAGCTGTCCTTGGCGAATATACAAGCGCAGACCCGCCATGAGGAAGCTAATCAGCGCTTAGCAACCCAGCTGAAGGTACAAAAAACGCAGCTGGAGGTACAAAAAACGCAGCACAACGAGGCACTGGCTTTGCAGCAAGAAAATACTCGCCTGTTGGTGGCCCAGTTAGCAGCCCAGCAAGCGACCCAACAAGGGGTTATGCAGGCACAGATGGCGGCCTTAAAAGAAGCAGTGCAGCAGCTGTCTCAGGGCCGTGAACAAGTGGCCGTTGCCCCTGGCAACCAGGTGACCATAAGGGCAAGCCATTTCTTGCAGAAGTTGTCCCTGAGTGATGACGTAGAGGCGTTTCTGGCAACATTTGAGAGGACGGCAGAGCGAGAAGGGTGGCCCCAGGACCAGTGGGCCGGCTTAATTGCTCCTTTCCTCACCGGAGATTCTCAAAAAGCCTATTTTGACCTACCACCAGAAGATGCTAAAAATTATCAAAAACTAAAGGCAGAAATACTGGCTCGGTTGGGGGTGACTACGGCCGTTCGGGCCCAACGAGTGCACCAATGGAAGTATCGTTCAAACCGGCCACCGCGATCTCAAATGCATGACCTGGTGCAACTAGTAAAAAAATGGCTGCAGCCCGAAGTGTTGTCTGGCCCCCAAATTGTGGAGCGGGTCATGCTGGACCGATACTTAAGGTCACTGCCAGATGACCTTCAACGGTGGGTCAGCCATGGAGACCCCAAAACCGCGAACTGCCTTGTTGAGATGGTGGAACGATATACGGTGGTGGAGGATCTGCTTGGCCCCACCAAGCGTCAAGGGCCCAGTCTGCCACGGCCCTTCCGACCAACTGCCGCCCTTCGAAAGGATGTCCCCAGGAGCCCTGGAACCAACCCCCCGGAAGGCCAAGAGTCACACCCGTTACCCCCTCAGCGACCTGTTCCTGATCGGAGAGGAGGGGATGTACAATGTTGGCGATGTCATGCCTGGGGCCATACCCGGGCCCACTGCCCATTGCAGGAAGAACCCATGGAATGCGGGGTTCTTCGGAGGGGGTCTTTTTATGCCCATAAATCGTGTACAACACATCTTGACCTTGGAGAGAGGAATTTTGAGTGTGAAGTCCAAGTGAACAACCACCCTGCATGGGCCTTGCTGGACTCTGGAAGCATGGTAACCCTGGTTCACCCTAGAGTAATTGGGAAGATCGGTCCGGTAAGCAAAATTTTGCGGGTTGTGTGCATTCATGGGGACACTAGAGAGTACCCTCTCATCTCGGTGTCCATCTCCACAGCATGTGGCACTGGTACTCAAGAGGTGGGGGTGGTAAAGAACTTGGTACATGACGTTATCATAGGACGAGACTGTCCATTATTTGCAAAACTTTGGAGACAAGGAGAACTATCTGAAAGGTCCAGAGACTGGGAAGAAACTAGTCCCTCTGTTCCTGTTGTAGAGGGTAATAACCCTGAGATGCCACATGTTCATAATATGGACCCAGTTGATAAAAACGCCAAGACTTTGGTTAATAATGATGAAAATAGTGCTGATACTGTTAAAGATGTCAATATGTGGGGTTCTCAGACCTACCTGAACACTGAGGGGGGGGAACCTTCCCCGCTTCAGGTAATGCTGGGGGAAGATGATGAGGAAATGGCCTCTACCCCTGACTTGCCAGATTTGGGTGTTCCCCAGGGAGCATTTGGTACTGCCCAGATGCAGGACCCCACTTTGGCCAGGGCACGGGAACAGGTTGTAGTAATAAATGGGGAGCCCCAAGAGCCAGGTGCTAATGAGCGGTGGCCACATTTTTCAATATGTAATGAATTGCTTTATCGGGTTACTAAAGTGAGAGAAAATGTGGTAGAACAATTATTGGTACCCCAACAATATAGACGCAAGGTCCTGGACCTGGCCCATGATGATGTTTTAGGGGGACACCTGGGAGTTGAAAAGACGGAGGCACGGATCGCCGACCGGTTTTACTGGCCAGGCTTGAAAGCAGAGGTAAGGAGATACTGTACCTCTTGTCCCACCTGTCAGTTGACCGCTCCGGCGACCCATTTCCGGAGCCCGTTGGTCCCTCTGCCCATAATTGAGGTCCCATTCGAGAGGATAGCCATGGATATAGTGGGTCCCTTGGTAAAGTCGGCTCGAGGTCATTCTTACATACTAGTGATCCTCGACTATGCCACTCGATATCCTGAGGCGCTACCCCTGCGGAATACCTCCTCTAAGGCTATTGCACGGGAGTTATTCCAGTTGTTTACACGGACAGGTTTTCCCAAGGAAATACTCACAGACCAGGGCACCCCGTTTATGTCGAAGGTTATGGCTGATGTATGCAAACTGTTCCGGATTAAACAGCTGCGCACATCGGTCTACCATCCCCAAACAGATGGATTGGTAGAACGTTTTAATAAGACCCTTAAGTCTATGCTCAAGAGAGTGGTACAAAGGGATGGGAAAGACTGGGACTGCCTGTTACCAGCTCTCCTGTTTGCTATCCGAGAAGTGCCCCAGGCCTCCACTGGGTTTTCGCCCTTGGAATTGGTATATGGGCGGAGACCTCGCGGATTACTGGACTTTGTTAAAGCAGAATGGGAAAGTGAATCAATTCAGCATAAAAGTGTTCTTGAATATGTCTCTCAAATGCAGGAGAGGATCCGAACGGTGATGCCGCTAGTTAAGGAACACTTACAAAAAGCCCAGGAGGCTCAACGACGGGTCTATAATAGGGCAGCCAAAATTAGGAACTTCCAAGTGGGGGATCGAGTAGCAGTGTTGATTCCCACTGTGGAAAGTAAATTCTTGGCCAGATGGCAAGGCCCTTTCGAGGTTGTAGAAAAAGTGGGAGAGGTAAATTATAGAGTCCACCAGCCAGGCAAGAGGAAACCCTTCCAGATATATCATGTAAACTTGTTAAAGCCCTGGACAGACAGGGAACCAGTGACCTCCCTGGCTAGTACAAAACTTGAGCCTCGGGTTGGGGTGGAGAGTGTCCAAGTAGCAAATACCCTGTCTAAAACCCAAAGTCAGCAGGCAAAGGAGTTCTTGCAGAGAAATAAAGAAAAATTTTCAGACTTGCCAGGGCTCACTAGTGTTATAGAGCATGATATTGTCACAGAACCAGGAGTCAAAGTTTTTGTCCGGCCCTACCGCATCCCAGAGGCTCAAAGGAAGGCCGTTTCAGAGGAAGTTAAAAAGATGTTAGACCTAGGGATTATTGAGGAATCGCAGAGTGAGTGGTCGAGCCCGATTGTGTTGGTACCGAAGCCCAACGGGACTCTGCGATTCTGCAATGATTTCCGGAAACTTAATGAAGTTTCCCGGTTTGATGCCTACCCCATGCCCCGGGTAGATGAGCTTATCGAGAGACTAGGTCCAGCCAGGTATATCACTACGTTAGACCTTACCAAGGGGTATTGGCAAATACCGCTGACTAAGGCCGCTAGAGAGAAAACAGCTTTTTCTACCCCAGAGGGGAGTTTTCAGTACAAAAGGATGCCTTTTGGATTGCAAACTGCTCCAGCCACGTTCCAGAGAGCAATGGATAGGATTTTACGACCTCACCGGAAGTATGCCTCAGTATACTTGGACGATATAGTCATTTTTAGCCAAGACTGGGAATCACATTTGCCCAAAGTGCAGGCAGTGCTGGACTCTCTTTGGAAGGAGGGGTTTACAATAAACCCTGAAAAATGTGCTTTGGGAATGGAGGAGGTGAAATACCTGGGTTATATCGTGGGTAGAGGGGTAGTGAAACCTCAGGTCAACAAGATAGAGGCTATACAGAATTGGCCCCGCCCCCTCACAAAAAAGCAGGTACGTGCATTCCTGGGCATGGTGGGATACTACAGGAGGTTTGTACCCAACTTTGCCACATTGGTGGCTCCGTTGACCGATCTGACTAAGGGTCGGAAATCGGTCATGGTGGAGTGGAATGCAGACGCTGAGAAGGCTTTTTTGGAGCTCAAGTCGGCACTGTGCCAACACCCTGTCCTGGTAGCACCTAATTTTTCAGAAGAGTTTGTTGTCCAGACTGATGCTTCCGATGTAGGATTGGGAGCGGTGTTGTCACAGGTTATTCATGGCGAGGAACACCCGATAGTCTTCCTCAGCAGGAAGTTAACACCAGCAGAGAAAAACTATGCCATAATTGAACGAGAGTGTCTGGCCATTAAGTGGGCTCTGGAATCCCTCAGATATTACCTTTTGGGGAGGAAGTTTAGGTTGATTTCTGACCATGCCCCTTTAACATGGCTGAGACAGGGAAAAGGGACTAATGCCAGGGTTACCCGGTGGTTCCTGGCACTCCAGGAATTTAAATTTGTGGTGGAGCATAGGCCCGGGAGACTGCATCAAAATGCAGATGCCCTCTCCCGAGTCCATTGTTTGAGCTCCACTGTTGCCTCCACCTCCTTGGCGTTGGGGCACAGGGGGGGATATGTAATGGACGCCGTGGCTGGGTCCTGGAAGGACGCTATATTTCCCCTCTGTTTGGGTTGTGCTCTCTTTAAGGGAATAAAATTGATTAACCCACCTGTTAAGGAAGTGTCTTTAAAAAGCAAGACAGGAAGTTGTAGATGGGTGTGGAGGAGTGGAGAACACATGGTGGATGGTGTTTGGTGTTTGTTCTGGGTTACAGCAACTGAAGTGGACAGCAGTGTCCTGTTTGGAAGGCTCCTGGCAGGGGAAGCTACCTGCCAGCAAGATCAAGCTCTGTTTGGATAGAGACAGCTATTCTGAACTGTGCAAGTCGGTGAGACTAAAAACTTTTTCCTTTGTGTTTTTGGCTGCTGTAAAGCGATTTAAGTTTAATAAACCCTTTGTTGTGAGCAAAGCCTGTGTCCTGCGATCTACCTGGTCCCCCGAACATTACAAGTGGTGCTCGAATGCGGGCAGGACAAAGTAACAGGCGTTTTTTCTTGCTATTTTTTTTTTTTTTTGTGTGGATTTGAACTGACATTTAAAGGGACAGTACAGTGAATTTATGTCCTGGGTTAAAGCTGCACAACTACGGAAAGCTGAAACCATGGAGGAGCTAATTAAACAGCTGTCCTTGGCGAATATACAAGCGCAGACCCGCCATGAGGAAGCTAATCAGCGCTTAGCAACCCAGCTGAAGGTACAAAAAACGCAGCTGGAGGTACAAAAAACGCAGCACAACGAGGCACTGGCTTTGCAGCAAGAAAATACTCGCCTGTTGGTGGCCCAGTTAGCAGCCCAGCAAGCGACCCAACAAGGGGTTATGCAGGCACAGATGGCGGCCTTAAAAGAAGCAGTGCAGCAGCTGTCTCAGGGCCGTGAACAAGTGGCCGTTGCCCCTGGCAACCAGGTGACCATAAGGGCAAGCCATTTCTTGCAGAAGTTGTCCCTGAGTGATGACGTAGAGGCGTTTCTGGCAACATTTGAGAGGACGGCAGAGCGAGAAGGGTGGCCCCAGGACCAGTGGGCCGGCTTAATTGCTCCTTTCCTCACCGGAGATTCTCAAAAAGCCTATTTTGACCTACCACCAGAAGATGCTAAAAATTATCAAAAACTAAAGGCAGAAATACTGGCTCGGTTGGGGGTGACTACGGCCGTTCGGGCCCAACGAGTGCACCAATGGAAGTATCGTTCAAACCGGCCACCGCGATCTCAAATGCATGACCTGGTGCAACTAGTAAAAAAATGGCTGCAGCCCGAAGTGTTGTCTGGCCCCCAAATTGTGGAGCGGGTCATGCTGGACCGATACTTAAGGTCACTGCCAGATGACCTTCAACGGTGGGTCAGCCATGGAGACCCCAAAACCGCGAACTGCCTTGTTGAGATGGTGGAACGATATACGGTGGTGGAGGATCTGCTTGGCCCCACCAAGCGTCAAGGGCCCAGTCTGCCACGGCCCTTCCGACCAACTGCCGCCCTTCGAAAGGATGTCCCCAGGAGCCCTGGAACCAACCCCCCGGAAGGCCAAGAGTCACACCCGTTACCCCCTCAGCGACCTGTTCCTGATCGGAGAGGAGGGGATGTACAATGTTGGCGATGTCATGCCTGGGGCCATACCCGGGCCCACTGCCCATTGCAGGAAGAACCCATGGAATGCGGGGTTCTTCGGAGGGGGTCTTTTTATGCCCATAAATCGTGTACAACACATCTTGACCTTGGAGAGAGGAATTTTGAGTGTGAAGTCCAAGTGAACAACCACCCTGCATGGGCCTTGCTGGACTCTGGAAGCATGGTAACCCTGGTTCACCCTAGAGTAATTGGGAAGATCGGTCCGGTAAGCAAAATTTTGCGGGTTGTGTGCATTCATGGGGACACTAGAGAGTACCCTCTCATCTCGGTGTCCATCTCCACAGCATGTGGCACTGGTACTCAAGAGGTGGGGGTGGTAAAGAACTTGGTACATGACGTTATCATAGGACGAGACTGTCCATTATTTGCAAAACTTTGGAGACAAGGAGAACTATCTGAAAGGTCCAGAGACTGGGAAGAAACTAGTCCCTCTGTTCCTGTTGTAGAGGGTAATAACCCTGAGATGCCACATGTTCATAATATGGACCCAGTTGATAAAAACGCCAAGACTTTGGTTAATAATGATGAAAATAGTGCTGATACTGTTAAAGATGTCAATATGTGGGGTTCTCAGACCTACCTGAACACTGAGGGGGGGGAACCTTCCCCGCTTCAGGTAATGCTGGGGGAAGATGATGAGGAAATGGCCTCTACCCCTGACTTGCCAGATTTGGGTGTTCCCCAGGGAGCATTTGGTACTGCCCAGATGCAGGACCCCACTTTGGCCAGGGCACGGGAACAGGTTGTAGTAATAAATGGGGAGCCCCAAGAGCCAGGTGCTAATGAGCGGTGGCCACATTTTTCAATATGTAATGAATTGCTTTATCGGGTTACTAAAGTGAGAGAAAATGTGGTAGAACAATTATTGGTACCCCAACAATATAGACGCAAGGTCCTGGACCTGGCCCATGATGATGTTTTAGGGGGACACCTGGGAGTTGAAAAGACGGAGGCACGGATCGCCGACCGGTTTTACTGGCCAGGCTTGAAAGCAGAGGTAAGGAGATACTGTACCTCTTGTCCCACCTGTCAGTTGACCGCTCCGGCGACCCATTTCCGGAGCCCGTTGGTCCCTCTGCCCATAATTGAGGTCCCATTCGAGAGGATAGCCATGGATATAGTGGGTCCCTTGGTAAAGTCGGCTCGAGGTCATTCTTACATACTAGTGATCCTCGACTATGCCACTCGATATCCTGAGGCGCTACCCCTGCGGAATACCTCCTCTAAGGCTATTGCACGGGAGTTATTCCAGTTGTTTACACGGACAGGTTTTCCCAAGGAAATACTCACAGACCAGGGCACCCCGTTTATGTCGAAGGTTATGGCTGATGTATGCAAACTGTTCCGGATTAAACAGCTGCGCACATCGGTCTACCATCCCCAAACAGATGGATTGGTAGAACGTTTTAATAAGACCCTTAAGTCTATGCTCAAGAGAGTGGTACAAAGGGATGGGAAAGACTGGGACTGCCTGTTACCAGCTCTCCTGTTTGCTATCCGAGAAGTGCCCCAGGCCTCCACTGGGTTTTCGCCCTTGGAATTGGTATATGGGCGGAGACCTCGCGGATTACTGGACTTTGTTAAAGCAGAATGGGAAAGTGAATCAATTCAGCATAAAAGTGTTCTTGAATATGTCTCTCAAATGCAGGAGAGGATCCGAACGGTGATGCCGCTAGTTAAGGAACACTTACAAAAAGCCCAGGAGGCTCAACGACGGGTCTATAATAGGGCAGCCAAAATTAGGAACTTCCAAGTGGGGGATCGAGTAGCAGTGTTGATTCCCACTGTGGAAAGTAAATTCTTGGCCAGATGGCAAGGCCCTTTCGAGGTTGTAGAAAAAGTGGGAGAGGTAAATTATAGAGTCCACCAGCCAGGCAAGAGGAAACCCTTCCAGATATATCATGTAAACTTGTTAAAGCCCTGGACAGACAGGGAACCAGTGACCTCCCTGGCTAGTACAAAACTTGAGCCTCGGGTTGGGGTGGAGAGTGTCCAAGTAGCAAATACCCTGTCTAAAACCCAAAGTCAGCAGGCAAAGGAGTTCTTGCAGAGAAATAAAGAAAAATTTTCAGACTTGCCAGGGCTCACTAGTGTTATAGAGCATGATATTGTCACAGAACCAGGAGTCAAAGTTTTTGTCCGGCCCTACCGCATCCCAGAGGCTCAAAGGAAGGCCGTTTCAGAGGAAGTTAAAAAGATGTTAGACCTAGGGATTATTGAGGAATCGCAGAGTGAGTGGTCGAGCCCGATTGTGTTGGTACCGAAGCCCAACGGGACTCTGCGATTCTGCAATGATTTCCGGAAACTTAATGAAGTTTCCCGGTTTGATGCCTACCCCATGCCCCGGGTAGATGAGCTTATCGAGAGACTAGGTCCAGCCAGGTATATCACTACGTTAGACCTTACCAAGGGGTATTGGCAAATACCGCTGACTAAGGCCGCTAGAGAGAAAACAGCTTTTTCTACCCCAGAGGGGAGTTTTCAGTACAAAAGGATGCCTTTTGGATTGCAAACTGCTCCAGCCACGTTCCAGAGAGCAATGGATAGGATTTTACGACCTCACCGGAAGTATGCCTCAGTATACTTGGACGATATAGTCATTTTTAGCCAAGACTGGGAATCACATTTGCCCAAAGTGCAGGCAGTGCTGGACTCTCTTTGGAAGGAGGGGTTTACAATAAACCCTGAAAAATGTGCTTTGGGAATGGAGGAGGTGAAATACCTGGGTTATATCGTGGGTAGAGGGGTAGTGAAACCTCAGGTCAACAAGATAGAGGCTATACAGAATTGGCCCCGCCCCCTCACAAAAAAGCAGGTACGTGCATTCCTGGGCATGGTGGGATACTACAGGAGGTTTGTACCCAACTTTGCCACATTGGTGGCTCCGTTGACCGATCTGACTAAGGGTCGGAAATCGGTCATGGTGGAGTGGAATGCAGACGCTGAGAAGGCTTTTTTGGAGCTCAAGTCGGCACTGTGCCAACACCCTGTCCTGGTAGCACCTAATTTTTCAGAAGAGTTTGTTGTCCAGACTGATGCTTCCGATGTAGGATTGGGAGCGGTGTTGTCACAGGTTATTCATGGCGAGGAACACCCGATAGTCTTCCTCAGCAGGAAGTTAACACCAGCAGAGAAAAACTATGCCATAATTGAACGAGAGTGTCTGGCCATTAAGTGGGCTCTGGAATCCCTCAGATATTACCTTTTGGGGAGGAAGTTTAGGTTGATTTCTGACCATGCCCCTTTAACATGGCTGAGACAGGGAAAAGGGACTAATGCCAGGGTTACCCGGTGGTTCCTGGCACTCCAGGAATTTAAATTTGTGGTGGAGCATAGGCCCGGGAGACTGCATCAAAATGCAGATGCCCTCTCCCGAGTCCATTGTTTGAGCTCCACTGTTGCCTCCACCTCCTTGGCGTTGGGGCACAGGGGGGGATATGTAATGGACGCCGTGGCTGGGTCCTGGAAGGACGCTATATTTCCCCTCTGTTTGGGTTGTGCTCTCTTTAAGGGAATAAAATTGATTAACCCACCTGTTAAGGAAGTGTCTTTAAAAAGCAAGACAGGAAGTTGTAGATGGGTGTGGAGGAGTGGAGAACACATGGTGGATGGTGTTTGGTGTTTGTTCTGGGTTACAGCAACTGAAGTGGACAGCAGTGTCCTGTTTGGAAGGCTCCTGGCAGGGGAAGCTACCTGCCAGCAAGATCAAGCTCTGTTTGGATAGAGACAGCTATTCTGAACTGTGCAAGTCGGTGAGACTAAAAACTTTTTCCTTTGTGTTTTTGGCTGCTGTAAAGCGATTTAAGTTTAATAAACCCTTTGTTGTGAGCAAAGCCTGTGTCCTGCGATCTACCTGGTCCCCCGAACATTACAAGTGGTGCTCGAATGCGGGCAGGACAAAGTAACAGGCGTTTTTTCTTGCTATTTTTTTTTTTTTTTGTGTGGATTTGAACTGACATTTAAAGGGACAGTACAGTGAATTTATGTCCTGGGTTAAAGCTGCACAACTACGGAAAGCTGAAACCATGGAGGAGCTAATTAAACAGCTGTCCTTGGCGAATATACAAGCGCAGACCCGCCATGAGGAAGCTAATCAGCGCTTAGCAACCCAGCTGAAGGTACAAAAAACGCAGCTGGAGGTACAAAAAACGCAGCACAACGAGGCACTGGCTTTGCAGCAAGAAAATACTCGCCTGTTGGTGGCCCAGTTAGCAGCCCAGCAAGCGACCCAACAAGGGGTTATGCAGGCACAGATGGCGGCCTTAAAAGAAGCAGTGCAGCAGCTGTCTCAGGGCCGTGAACAAGTGGCCGTTGCCCCTGGCAACCAGGTGACCATAAGGGCAAGCCATTTCTTGCAGAAGTTGTCCCTGAGTGATGACGTAGAGGCGTTTCTGGCAACATTTGAGAGGACGGCAGAGCGAGAAGGGTGGCCCCAGGACCAGTGGGCCGGCTTAATTGCTCCTTTCCTCACCGGAGATTCTCAAAAAGCCTATTTTGACCTACCACCAGAAGATGCTAAAAATTATCAAAAACTAAAGGCAGAAATACTGGCTCGGTTGGGGGTGACTACGGCCGTTCGGGCCCAACGAGTGCACCAATGGAAGTATCGTTCAAACCGGCCACCGCGATCTCAAATGCATGACCTGGTGCAACTAGTAAAAAAATGGCTGCAGCCCGAAGTGTTGTCTGGCCCCCAAATTGTGGAGCGGGTCATGCTGGACCGATACTTAAGGTCACTGCCAGATGACCTTCAACGGTGGGTCAGCCATGGAGACCCCAAAACCGCGAACTGCCTTGTTGAGATGGTGGAACGATATACGGTGGTGGAGGATCTGCTTGGCCCCACCAAGCGTCAAGGGCCCAGTCTGCCACGGCCCTTCCGACCAACTGCCGCCCTTCGAAAGGATGTCCCCAGGAGCCCTGGAACCAACCCCCCGGAAGGCCAAGAGTCACACCCGTTACCCCCTCAGCGACCTGTTCCTGATCGGAGAGGAGGGGATGTACAATGTTGGCGATGTCATGCCTGGGGCCATACCCGGGCCCACTGCCCATTGCAGGAAGAACCCATGGAATGCGGGGTTCTTCGGAGGGGGTCTTTTTATGCCCATAAATCGTGTACAACACATCTTGACCTTGGAGAGAGGAATTTTGAGTGTGAAGTCCAAGTGAACAACCACCCTGCATGGGCCTTGCTGGACTCTGGAAGCATGGTAACCCTGGTTCACCCTAGAGTAATTGGGAAGATCGGTCCGGTAAGCAAAATTTTGCGGGTTGTGTGCATTCATGGGGACACTAGAGAGTACCCTCTCATCTCGGTGTCCATCTCCACAGCATGTGGCACTGGTACTCAAGAGGTGGGGGTGGTAAAGAACTTGGTACATGACGTTATCATAGGACGAGACTGTCCATTATTTGCAAAACTTTGGAGACAAGGAGAACTATCTGAAAGGTCCAGAGACTGGGAAGAAACTAGTCCCTCTGTTCCTGTTGTAGAGGGTAATAACCCTGAGATGCCACATGTTCATAATATGGACCCAGTTGATAAAAACGCCAAGACTTTGGTTAATAATGATGAAAATAGTGCTGATACTGTTAAAGATGTCAATATGTGGGGTTCTCAGACCTACCTGAACACTGAGGGGGGGGAACCTTCCCCGCTTCAGGTAATGCTGGGGGAAGATGATGAGGAAATGGCCTCTACCCCTGACTTGCCAGATTTGGGTGTTCCCCAGGGAGCATTTGGTACTGCCCAGATGCAGGACCCCACTTTGGCCAGGGCACGGGAACAGGTTGTAGTAATAAATGGGGAGCCCCAAGAGCCAGGTGCTAATGAGCGGTGGCCACATTTTTCAATATGTAATGAATTGCTTTATCGGGTTACTAAAGTGAGAGAAAATGTGGTAGAACAATTATTGGTACCCCAACAATATAGACGCAAGGTCCTGGACCTGGCCCATGATGATGTTTTAGGGGGACACCTGGGAGTTGAAAAGACGGAGGCACGGATCGCCGACCGGTTTTACTGGCCAGGCTTGAAAGCAGAGGTAAGGAGATACTGTACCTCTTGTCCCACCTGTCAGTTGACCGCTCCGGCGACCCATTTCCGGAGCCCGTTGGTCCCTCTGCCCATAATTGAGGTCCCATTCGAGAGGATAGCCATGGATATAGTGGGTCCCTTGGTAAAGTCGGCTCGAGGTCATTCTTACATACTAGTGATCCTCGACTATGCCACTCGATATCCTGAGGCGCTACCCCTGCGGAATACCTCCTCTAAGGCTATTGCACGGGAGTTATTCCAGTTGTTTACACGGACAGGTTTTCCCAAGGAAATACTCACAGACCAGGGCACCCCGTTTATGTCGAAGGTTATGGCTGATGTATGCAAACTGTTCCGGATTAAACAGCTGCGCACATCGGTCTACCATCCCCAAACAGATGGATTGGTAGAACGTTTTAATAAGACCCTTAAGTCTATGCTCAAGAGAGTGGTACAAAGGGATGGGAAAGACTGGGACTGCCTGTTACCAGCTCTCCTGTTTGCTATCCGAGAAGTGCCCCAGGCCTCCACTGGGTTTTCGCCCTTGGAATTGGTATATGGGCGGAGACCTCGCGGATTACTGGACTTTGTTAAAGCAGAATGGGAAAGTGAATCAATTCAGCATAAAAGTGTTCTTGAATATGTCTCTCAAATGCAGGAGAGGATCCGAACGGTGATGCCGCTAGTTAAGGAACACTTACAAAAAGCCCAGGAGGCTCAACGACGGGTCTATAATAGGGCAGCCAAAATTAGGAACTTCCAAGTGGGGGATCGAGTAGCAGTGTTGATTCCCACTGTGGAAAGTAAATTCTTGGCCAGATGGCAAGGCCCTTTCGAGGTTGTAGAAAAAGTGGGAGAGGTAAATTATAGAGTCCACCAGCCAGGCAAGAGGAAACCCTTCCAGATATATCATGTAAACTTGTTAAAGCCCTGGACAGACAGGGAACCAGTGACCTCCCTGGCTAGTACAAAACTTGAGCCTCGGGTTGGGGTGGAGAGTGTCCAAGTAGCAAATACCCTGTCTAAAACCCAAAGTCAGCAGGCAAAGGAGTTCTTGCAGAGAAATAAAGAAAAATTTTCAGACTTGCCAGGGCTCACTAGTGTTATAGAGCATGATATTGTCACAGAACCAGGAGTCAAAGTTTTTGTCCGGCCCTACCGCATCCCAGAGGCTCAAAGGAAGGCCGTTTCAGAGGAAGTTAAAAAGATGTTAGACCTAGGGATTATTGAGGAATCGCAGAGTGAGTGGTCGAGCCCGATTGTGTTGGTACCGAAGCCCAACGGGACTCTGCGATTCTGCAATGATTTCCGGAAACTTAATGAAGTTTCCCGGTTTGATGCCTACCCCATGCCCCGGGTAGATGAGCTTATCGAGAGACTAGGTCCAGCCAGGTATATCACTACGTTAGACCTTACCAAGGGGTATTGGCAAATACCGCTGACTAAGGCCGCTAGAGAGAAAACAGCTTTTTCTACCCCAGAGGGGAGTTTTCAGTACAAAAGGATGCCTTTTGGATTGCAAACTGCTCCAGCCACGTTCCAGAGAGCAATGGATAGGATTTTACGACCTCACCGGAAGTATGCCTCAGTATACTTGGACGATATAGTCATTTTTAGCCAAGACTGGGAATCACATTTGCCCAAAGTGCAGGCAGTGCTGGACTCTCTTTGGAAGGAGGGGTTTACAATAAACCCTGAAAAATGTGCTTTGGGAATGGAGGAGGTGAAATACCTGGGTTATATCGTGGGTAGAGGGGTAGTGAAACCTCAGGTCAACAAGATAGAGGCTATACAGAATTGGCCCCGCCCCCTCACAAAAAAGCAGGTACGTGCATTCCTGGGCATGGTGGGATACTACAGGAGGTTTGTACCCAACTTTGCCACATTGGTGGCTCCGTTGACCGATCTGACTAAGGGTCGGAAATCGGTCATGGTGGAGTGGAATGCAGACGCTGAGAAGGCTTTTTTGGAGCTCAAGTCGGCACTGTGCCAACACCCTGTCCTGGTAGCACCTAATTTTTCAGAAGAGTTTGTTGTCCAGACTGATGCTTCCGATGTAGGATTGGGAGCGGTGTTGTCACAGGTTATTCATGGCGAGGAACACCCGATAGTCTTCCTCAGCAGGAAGTTAACACCAGCAGAGAAAAACTATGCCATAATTGAACGAGAGTGTCTGGCCATTAAGTGGGCTCTGGAATCCCTCAGATATTACCTTTTGGGGAGGAAGTTTAGGTTGATTTCTGACCATGCCCCTTTAACATGGCTGAGACAGGGAAAAGGGACTAATGCCAGGGTTACCCGGTGGTTCCTGGCACTCCAGGAATTTAAATTTGTGGTGGAGCATAGGCCCGGGAGACTGCATCAAAATGCAGATGCCCTCTCCCGAGTCCATTGTTTGAGCTCCACTGTTGCCTCCACCTCCTTGGCGTTGGGGCACAGGGGGGGATATGTAATGGACGCCGTGGCTGGGTCCTGGAAGGACGCTATATTTCCCCTCTGTTTGGGTTGTGCTCTCTTTAAGGGAATAAAATTGATTAACCCACCTGTTAAGGAAGTGTCTTTAAAAAGCAAGACAGGAAGTTGTAGATGGGTGTGGAGGAGTGGAGAACACATGGTGTTTGGTGTTTGTTCTGGGTTACAGCAACTGAAGTGGACAGCAGTGTCCTGTTTGGAAGGCTCCTGGCAGGGGAAGCTACCTGCCAGCAAGATCAAGCTCTGTTTGGATAGAGACAGCTATTCTGAACTGTGCAAGTCGGTGAGACTAAAAACTTTTTCCTTTGTGTTTTTGGCTGCTGTAAAGCGATTTAAGTTTAATAAACCCTTTGTTGTCACACAGAGCTGCACCGCAGCTTGCTATGGGGGGCACTCCACAGGAGGGAGGAGCCAGGAGCGCTGAAGAGTGACCCGAGAAGAGGAGGATCAGAGCTGCTCTGTGCAAAATCATTACACAGAGGGGCAGCAGCGTCATGACGTAGGACGCGGGTTCCGGGGGAGGAAGCAGTGAGAAGCCGGCCGGAGCGAGAGGACGGCGTGCTGTGCGAGGGACAGCTGGAGTAGTGAGAGGCTCCAGCTGGAGGAAACATCCATCCCGGTGTCATCTTAGACGCCACCGCTCCGGAGACCGGCCCCCCCTCCCTCGCTGGAAGCCACACGGGAAACAGGCTAAATGAAGATGCAAACCAGGCTCCCTGTGTCCCAGCTGTCTTTTTTCTCTCCCCCCCTCGCCGCTCGGGACGCCGCTAGCATATAGCGGTGAGAAGGGCTCTTAACCACCGTAACCCTAAAACGAAGGAGAGGACTGAAAACAGATGGCAACGTGGATCAGATAAGCAATGATGATTTTGGGATTGTGTAGTTTTGATCTTGCAGTTGCGCTGAAGGTTTTTTAAAAAAAAAAGTGCTTGAACGGTCATTGCTAGAGTTGCTGGGTCAGGGGAGTGAATGAGCATTCCAAAAATAGCGGTGCGATTATGCAAAACCTAAATGCTGATCTGTGGAAAGTTGCAATGGTAATGACATCTCACTTGAGGCTTTAACTGAAAACCTAGCCTGGTTGGGCAACACAGTGGGGGACTATACTAAATATTTGGTGTGCAAACTCTTCTCAGACCCCAAAAGAATAAGGCACGGCGGCTGTGGGGGATATCTAATTTAATGTTTTTTTTGGTCTGTTTGTTTTTTTTCTCTCTCTCTCTTTTTCCTCAATATCTGATGATCTGATACGAGGTGGACATAAGGTGGTAAAAACGGGCTTGGGGACTCCGCTGGTGTGTGTCTCCCTCTGTGCTCTCTTCTGGTCCTATCGGCCCGGACTAAAAAGCAAACTATCCTGTATGTTTATTTAAATAAGTGCGGCAGAGTTCTATATCCTAATTGGGCAGTCTTGAAAGTCCCCCCCTTAAAACCTAGGAGTGCAGGGGAGGGTGGAAGGCTCTATTTAAGGAGGACACAACGTGGTGGGGGTCCCGTCTCACGTATTGTGAGATAATTTAAAAATTTGTAATCCTAGTGCAATAAAATGAATAAATCCTCCAAACAGAATGGACGAAGAGGGGGCCTTAAAACCCCAAAAAGCACAACGGACAGCACAATTAAGCAATATTTGACCCCAGGGGGAAGCCCAAAAGGGGAGGGGGCGGAAGAAATACCCCCGAACACAGGAAAAAAGAAGGGTCAAGATAAAAAACAGGAGAAAAGTAGGGAACACTCAAGGGATGATCTCACAACTGAAAATGAAATGGAGTCGAGTAGAGATGGTGAGCACCAGGGAGTAGACCTGCCTCTAACTCAACAAGTTCTGAGAGAAATGCTATCTAATCTTGAAGTCGCAATTAAATCAGAAATTGCTTTATTGCGAGGAGATTTGGGCCACCTATTAAACAGAGTGGAAGAAGTGGAGTCTAATATGGATAAGCAAGCCCTAGAAATAGAAAGAGTAAAAGATCATATTAAATTAATTAACCAGAATCAGAGGAAAATCTTGTATCAATTAGAGGATCAAGAAAATAGAAATCGCAGACAAAATTTAAGGATACGTGCAGTTCCTGAAAGCAAGCAAGAAGACCTGAGAGAGATTGTTAAAAACGTATTTAATCCACTCCTGGGCAGAGGAGAGGATGGATTCCCCAAAATTGAAAGGGTCCATCGTGTAGGTAGATTAAGGAACGGAGGATCAAACAAGCCTCGGGACATTATCGTAAAATTCAGATTCTGTGAAGATAAAGATGAGATATGGTCAAAATTAAAGGGGAGAGAGATTTTAAACTATGCAGGAGCAGATCTACAAGTTTTCCCTGACTTAGCCGCAGAGACTTTGACTAGAAAGCGGCTGTTGAAACCGTTGTTAGAGCTGATGAAAATGCAGAACATTCGTTATAGTTGGGGGTTCCCGGCCTGTCTTATAGGATTCAAGGATGGCAAGACAGCTAGGCTGCGTTTTCCCGATGAGTTGCTAGATTTCTGTGAGAGTTTGGGTATCCAGGCACCGGCTTTGCCAGGCTGGATAGAAGGGGACCCGGGGGTGTCGGGGGGAAGAGGGGGGTGGCTGGGAGGAGGGGAGAGAAGTATGTGAAAGTATGTCTAAGTATCTGTGTGGAGGGGGGGGCCGGTCTGACCACCCCACCCCACCCCCTTGGAAATTCCTTGGGGGGGGGAAGAGGGGGTGGGAAGGCCGAAAACTGTTCTGTACCCTAGAATCTATAGGACTTATCGAGGGTCGGGATTACCGGATCACTCGGTGGGCCAAGGGCCAGATCTAGGCCGGGGGATGGGGGGTGGGGGGATGGAGTGGGAGGAGGTGGGGGGAGGGGTGGGTGGAGGGGAGAGGTGGGGGGGGAGGGAGGGGGGGGGTTAGGGGGTAGGGAAAGGGAGAAACAGGGGGGGGGGAGGGAAGGAAAACCTATGGTAGAGGAGGTAAGAAAGATATTTTTATTAGGTAATCTAGAGTTTTAATAACGCAAGCCATAAACTTTATGTCATATAATGTCAAAGGGTTAAATTCGCCTAGTAAGAGGCATAAGATATTGAAGGAATTGAGGTTTTATAAAGCAGAGGTAATTTTTTTACAGGAAACCCATTTTTCTCATAAGGCTAATATTAAGTTATATTCAAGGGAGTTTCCCGTGTGGTACTACGGCGATGCGATAACAAGTAGAGGAAGGGGAGTAGCTATTGGTTTCTCAAAGAAGATACAGTTTAACTTAGAAGATAGAATGGTGGACCCGGAGGGAAGGTATCTAATTCTGAGAGGGAAATTAAGAGATACGGAATGCACACTGATTAATATTTATGCCCCTAACAGGGATCCTACAAAATACTTAGAGGGCCTCTTGGGGAAACTAAGAGATTTTGGGAAAGGACCAGTAATCTTGATGGGGGACCTGAATTTTTGTGTTGATCCGGGATTGGATAGTACGTCCAGGGCACAGGGGACTAGTAAGGTGCAATTAAAAAGAATAAAACAAAAACTTCATAATTCTCAATTAGTAGACGTTTGGAGAATACAGCATCCAAATGAGAAAGATTTCACGTTCTACTCCCCTGTGCACAGGACGTATTCCCGGATTGACTATATCCTTGTAGACCATAGAATTCTGGAAATGGTGGTAGAGACCTCAATTGGGGTGGTCTCACTCTCCGACCATGCCCCCGTTAAGATGAAGTTGCAACTAAGGGGAGGAGAGCGCAAGCCCTTCACTTGGAGGCTAAATGAAGGTTTGATTCAGGATGCAGAAGGAGAGGAGAAGATTAGCAAAGAATTGGAACAATATTTTTCGATTAATAATACTGGACATATTTCAAGTCAGAATTTATGGGAGGCCCACAAAGCCTACATTAGGGGGATCCTGATATCAATGGGGGCTAGAAGGAAAAAGGAGAGATCGGAAAAAATTAAAACATTGATAGAAGAAATATTTAGAATAGAGCAGCAACATAAAAAATACCCGAACCAGGATAAGGAAATTTTTCAAAAATTAGTAACCAAACGGGAGGAATT
This sequence comes from Lithobates pipiens, assembly GCF_037356315.1. NCBI lineage: Eukaryota > Metazoa > Chordata > Amphibia > Anura > Ranidae > Lithobates > Lithobates pipiens. Next base: position 71,973,334 of record NW_027507788.1, on the reverse strand, counting down.
AAGAACTTTGATGGAACAGGAAACTCAAAAAACGTTTAATCAATTAGCTAGGGATAGGTACTATGGGGATAATAAACCCACTAAATATTTAGCAAAAAGATTACAGAGGGCTAAATCCAGGAACTATATAGGAAAAATTCAGTCAAGTAAAGGGGATATGGTCTATGGAACAAGCGAGATCGCGGAAATATTTAGGGGGTACTATGAAAAGTTATATGCAGTTGACCAGCCTATAGGACTCAAGGTTGAAGAAAAGGAACTAAAAATAGAGGAATATTTGGAAAGAGCCCGATTGACAAAAATTTCAGGAATAGAAATGGAAATCTTAGAAAAACCCATCTCAGAGGAGGAATTAAATAAGGCTCTGATGGACTCAGCATCTGGTAAAAGTCCAGGACCAGACGGGTTCCCTGTATTCTATTTTAAGAAATTCAGGGGGTTGCTAATCCCCCACTTATGTAACTACCTGAATAATCTAGGGACCGAGTATGAGCTGAGTGAAGAGGCGAGGACTGCTTCTATAACGGTTCTACGGAAGGAAGGGAAAGAAGAGACTGTGTGCTCTAATTTCAGGCCTATTTCGTTATTGAATGCCGATACAAAGCTGTTTGCAAAAATTTTGGCCAGTAGAATGAAGATTTTAATGAAGTCATTAGTCCATCCAGACCAAGTGGGTTTTGTATCCGGAAGGGAGGGGAGGGATAACGGAGTGAGAACATTGCTCCTTATGTCCAGGGGTGAGGGGGGAGGGGCCCCGAGTCTACTCCTGTCGATAGATGCCCAGAAGGCCTTCGACAGGGTAGACTGGGGGTTCATGTTTAGAACCCTGGAGAGGATGGGCGTGGGACCTAAAATGATCCAAAGGATTAAGACCCTTTATTATCACCCAATTTCCAGGATTAAGATCAACGGTACGCTTTCTTTACCTTTTGAGATGAAAAATGGCACAAGGCAGGGGTGTCCTCTCTCACCCCTGCTGTTTGTGCTATCCCTAGAACCTCTTCTTGCCTCGATTCGCAATGATCTACAGATCAAAGGAATCTTAATAGGACAAGAAGAGCATAAATTGGCTGCGTTTGCTGACGATGTGCTATTCTACATTAGGGAGCCAAGTAGTACGATGCCTAAACTAATGGAAGCTCTAGCATATTATGGCCAACTTTCGAATTTTAAAATTAATATTGCCAAATCAGAGGTACTTAATATCAATACGGGCGAACTCGAAAAAAGGGGGCTTCAAAAAAGATTCTGTTTTCCCTGGCGAAAGGCGATAAATTACTTGGGAATAAAACTTACAATCCCATTAGAGAATTTATTTAAATTAAATTTTGTTCCATTACTAGATGAAATTAAAAAAGAATGTAATAGGTTGGTTAATAGACCCCTGACTTGGTTAGGACGTATTACTAGTCTAAAGATGTTTATTGTCCCTAAGATTCTTTATAAAATCCAAATGATCCCCATAGAGATACCGAAGTTTTTTTTTTCGAAGATCAAAACCCTGTTAGGGGGATTCATTTGGAACAAAAAAAAGCCTAGAGTCTCCTTCAATATCCTGAAGCGAAGTAAACTTAAAGGGGGACTTGCGGTACCAGATATACAACAGTATTATAATGCTATCGTACTGTCGAGATTAATAGAGTGGGTAAAAGGTAATAATGAAGAAAAAAGATGGGTTAACATAGAGAATGAGTTGAGTAAAACACAGTTAAATAAAATAGTTTGGAATCCGCCTAAATACAGGACATTGGATATTGGCACTAGTATACTGACACAAAACACACTTAGGGTTTGGGATAGGGTTTATAAGCATTTAAATAAACAATACAATTCGCCACTTTTAGAATTAAAAGAAAATGAATATTTCCCGCCAGGGTTAAAAATAAATAGCGGGAATTGGTTGAAAGAAAAGGCACAGGTGCGGGATATTATAAAAGGGGGAAAGATTTTGACACTACACGAGATGAAACACAAAGGGGACCTAGGTAAAATAGACGAGTGGAGATATCTCCAGCTGGCTCACTTTATCAGGAGCCTACCACAGCCATTAAAAACAGAGGAGGAGTGGTCACCCCTGGAGAAGCTTTGCTTGGCAGAAGACTCCAGGGGAACGATCTCTAAGCTGTATGGGCTCCTGGCTGAGGAAGGGGAGCTGGAGAGTCTACCCTATATGCAGAAATGGGAAATGGATATGGGAACACTGTGTGATAATAACACTAAGAGGAAAATTTTTAAACTTTTACATAAATCTGCAGTTGATAGCAGAACAGTAGAAATGAACTATAAACTTATTTCTAGATGGTACGCTACCCCAGATAAAATACATAAAATAGATCCAAGTAAATCAGGGGACTGTTGGAGAGGATGTGGGGAAGTAGGAACAATGGCCCATCTGTGGTGGAAATGCCCCAAAATAAAGGAATATTGGAAAAGAATATTACATCATATAAGAGAAATTACAAATATCTCAATCCCCGAGGATCCATGGGTGGTCTTATTTCATGGTACGAGGGAGGAAACGAAAAAATATCAGAATTCTTTGGTACCACATCTTTTAAATGCAGCCAAGAGACTGATACCAAAGAATTGGCAAAATGAGGAAAGCCCAGCAACATGGGAATGGATCGATACTGTGGAAGAGACTTACCGGATGACCAGGCGAAGGGAAAGCCAGGAGGATAGGGGACAGACAGGAGTAGAGCTATGGCATGAGTGGAAAAAATTCAAAAAATCATGGAGCTACGCGGAACATGTTAGATTCTGAGAAGGTTGGAACTTCTACGCATAGGTGGTGGGAGAGGGTGGGTGGGGGGAGAGGGGGGGGTGGGATGTAAGGGAGTGAAGAAGGGGAGAAACGGTAGGGTTGAATTATATAATGTTTTCCCCTTGTTTGCTTTGTTCTGTTGGTATACCTTTCCCTCCAGATAACAGTAGCTTTCCCCTTTTTTTTTTGTATGTGAGGGAGGGAGGAGGGAAAAAAAAAAAAAAAAAAAAAAAAAAAGTGGAAATCTATGTTTGGGATTTCAATTAGAAAATAAAGGCTACAATGATGTGGAAATGAGGATAACGTATATGAACGTTAATCTGATTGGACCTCATGAATAATTCGCTGAAGTAGCCAAAAAAAAAAAAAAAAAAAAAACCCTTTGTTGTGAGCAAAGCCTGTGTCCTGCGATCTACCTGGTCCCCCGAACATTACAATATATATATATATATATATATATATATATATATATATATATATATATATATATATATATATTTATTCTCGAATTGGAATATTAATCATAGGATGAGGATGAATAAAGACATTTGTGATAACTCTGTGTGAATATAAGCAGCAAAGCAACTTCACTTTTCTTGCATTATGAAGAAGAAAAGAATGTGCTATATTAAAAAAACACAAAATTAGCAGCATGACGAATATGCTAGCTTCAATACGAACACTAGTTTTACAAGAAAGAGCATTTCCGCCCTGTAAATCCTTTCTGGGCATGCACCATTCTTAGTCCGTTGGACTAGCATACTGACGACTGTATTGTCCGCTGAAACCAAAGTACGACGGAAAGATTGTTGTGCAAACCGAAATTCTTAGTACTCCGGACTGCACGCTGAAAAAGTCAGCTGAAGCCCACACATGAGCGGATTGTCCGTTGAAATGTGTTTCAACGGACTAAGTACGTCATACAGTTCGATCGTGTGTACGCGGCATTACTCTAGCAGGGTATCATCATCAGAGCCTTAAAAACGCTGGCCATCCTCATGGAGAATGTACCCAACACGATGCTCAAACAGTTCAGAGGACTCCTCAGCAAGACATGGTGGGGATAGGGAAGAAGTGACTGATGCCATTGAGACAAGGGAAGATGCCACGTTGGCAGCTGCTTTGCCAGTACCCAGAGCCTGGGTGAGAGAGGATGAGGAGGATGAGGAGGGCTTGGTCATCCACTCTACCAAGTCTTCCGCATGTTGCGGCTCAACACGTCCAGCTTCCGAAAATAAGGACAAGCGTGTCCCATGGCCACATGCTGATGAGGATGAACCGTGCCCACGACCAGCACTGTTGCCTCTAGACACAGAGCCTCTTTTATTGGCTTGTGACTGTCTGCCTATCCTTGTTGGCCTTCCAGACATTTTAATGGCCTGCAGGGAGATGTAGCTGCACAAAGCTGGGATGTATATACTGATTATACTGCAGCTAGCAGAATCAACTGGCTGCCTGTAGTATTATTACTATAAGAATCCCAGCAATTGGGGTAGCTTTAGGTGTACACTGTGCAGATGGCACAATACACTGACTGTAAATGCTGCATCTGCCTGCGGATAGGATCACCAGAACACCAGCAATTGGGGTAGCTTTAAGTGCACACTGTGCAGATGAAACAGTACACTGACTGTAATTGTTGCAGGTGCCTGCTTATGGTATAGGATCACAAGAACACCAGCAAATGGGGTAGCTTTAAGTGCACACTGTGCAGATGATACAGTACACTGACTGTACTTACTGCAGCTGCCTGCGGATAGGATCAGCAGAACCCCAGCAATTGGGGTAGCTTTAGGCGTACACTGTGCAGATGACACAATACACCGACAGTAATTACTGCAGCTGCCTGCCTGTGGTATAGGATCTGAAGAACACCAGCAATTGGGGTAGCTTTAAGTGCGCACTGTGCAGATGAAACAGTACACTGACTGTAATTGTTGCAGGTGCCTGCTTATGGTATAGGATCACAAGAACACCAGCAAATGGGGTAGCTTTAAGTGTACACTGTGCAGATGATACAGTACAGTGACTGTACTTACTGCAGCTGCCTGCGGATAGGATCAGCAGAACCCCAGCAATTGGGGTAGCTTTAGGTGTACACTGTGCAGATGACACAATACACAGACTGTAATTACTGCAGCTGCCTGCGGTATAGGATCAGCAGAACACCAGCAATTGGGGTAGCTTTAAGTGCACACTGTGCAGATGGCACAATACTCCGACTCTATTTGCTACAGCTGCCTGCGGATAGGATCAGCAGAGCACCAGCAATTTGGGTAGCTTTAGGCATAAACTGAGCAGAAGGCACACTACACCGACTGTAATTGCTGCAGCTGCCTGCCTGTGGTATAGGATAAGCAGAATACCAGCAATTGGGGTAGCTTTAGGTGTACACTGTGCAGGTGGCACAATACACCAACTGTAATTGCTACAGCTGTCTGTGTTATAGGACCAGGAAAACACCAGCAATTGGGTAGCTTTAAGTGTACACTGTGCAGGTGGCACAATACACCAACTTCAATTGCTACAGCTGCCTTTGGTATAGGACCAGTAGAACACCAGCAATTGGGGTAGCTTTAGTTGTACACTGTGCAGGTGGCACAATACACCCATTGTAATTGCTGCAGCAGCTGCCTGCCTGTAGTATACGATCAGCAGAACACCAGCACTTTGGGTAGCTTTAGGTGTACACTTTGCAGGTGGCACAATACACCAACTGTAATTGCAACAACTTCAAATGAAATTCAAAAACACTGTCTCTCCATCTATCTCTCTCCGCCGACGCAACGCACTAAACAAAGCCGCCGCGTTTTTTTCTCCATTTTTTCCGTGCTGTGATTGGCCAAAGGATGCGGGTCATAGTGCATGCTTGTCAATCATCAGCCAGCAATGCACTGCGATACCGCAGTGAATTATGGGCCGTGACGCGCCACTGGAATTTGGAGCGAACGGACCATAATGTTTGGAATTTGTTGAACAGTCAAACAGCCGATGTTCGAGTCGAACATGGGTTCGACTCAAACACAAAGCTCATCCCTAGTCTGGAGCCCATCAGAGTACCCGAGAACCTGTCACCAGCCCATCAGAGTACTTGAGTACCTATTACCAGCCCATCAGAGTATCCGAATACCTGTCTGCTGCCCAACAGAGTACCCTAGTACCTATCACCTGCCAATCAGAGTACTCGAGTACCTGTCACCAGCCTATCAGAGCACCCAAGTACCTATCTGCAGCCCATCAGAGTACCCCAGTACCTATCTACAGCCCATCAGAGTACCCAAGTACCTGTCACCAGCCCATCAGATTACCCACTTAACTGTCACAAGCCAATCAGAGTATCCGAGTACCTGTCACCAGCCCATCAGAGTACCATAGTACCTGTCACAACCCCTCAGATTACCCAAGTACCAGTCACCAGCCGCCCATCTTAGTACCCAAGTACCAGTCACCAGCCAATCAGAGTACATTAGTACCTGTCTGAAACTTCTAGCCAAGTTTGTGACAGGTGACTGGGTCATTGTAAGTAAGATTGCAGAAGGAGACAAGGATGAGAAGTATCTTTTTATTTATATTTTTAAAGTGTATTTTCCAACTAGCTAAGAAAGTGAACAGGACACATGGTTGGGTCTACTCTGAGTCTCCACTGAGCTCTAGTGCCCCAGCAATGAAAGCGGTGTATGATATATAGGCATCTTGGTGTGAGGAGTTTTTGACAAACTAGTAAAATCCAAACAGACACATGACAATAAAATTTAACAATACATTTGTAGAGGGTAAAATTAATTATAATTTTAAAAAACACTCTGGTTCCTGCCAGTTTTGGTATCGGGATAACTAGATAGCCCACAGGCGTGTCTCAGCTTTAGTTTGGTATTAATGTGGATCTACAGCTTATAAGGTAATTCCCCTAAGGCAAGGGGTTCATGTGTGCTGGTGAATCTCGTCCCAGCATCTTATGTCACGGCAGATTATTTGATGGCGTGAGAGAAGGTAAGAATGACAGGGACAGCTGGAAGGGAATTGCTTGTACACAGTGGGGGCTTGAGCTTATGAAACGATTGAACAATTTCTCATCCATTGAGGTTGGGATGTTTTCATGTAACTGTTGAAGCTACAAGGAAGTTTCCACAATCCAAGGGTGATTCCTGGGATTTCATAAGTAAATATTGCTATACCTGGATCGGGGATACTGGTGAAAAAGTTCAGGCCCATATGGATAAGGCTAAGAAACCTAAAAGGCAAAGCCAGAGCTATAGCTAGTGAAGTTTGGAATCCTTTTAAGGGTCTGGGAATCTGGGGGCGTTTAATTTTTATTGTTGCAGCGGATCATAGTTGAAGGAAGTAGGGGTATATTTACTCATGTTGTTTTTTTTTTTCTCATGTTCTATATGCTGTGCTACTGTGGCCTGATTGGACGCGTGACCGGAGCAGATGAGCACATCTTCCTCAATGAGATGCCCAAGAAGCCCGACCCAGGAACAAGACACAGAGGATCCCAGACCGACCAGCGACTAATACTGCTCACCATGTCATCCCTCCTGAAGAAGAGAATCTACATGTCAAGCCGTGTTTTCCTTTTTATGTACTCATATGGACTGTAAGGACTGATTAATTTCCAGGTGTAAGAAGAAGATCAAGATTCATTGAGGGACACATGGGAGCATATGACAAAAAAGGAAAGACTGTTGTGGAAATTTGATTGTATAACATTTATGTGAACCTTTTATAGGTCATAAGGATGGAACTGAGAACGTAAGGAGGATGGTCATGTCTGTTCATTGGGATGAATGGGTTGGAAGGTAAGCTAAGGCAGTGGTCATCAACCCTGTCCTCAGGGCCCACTAACAGGCCAGGTTTGCAAGATAACTTAAACACATCACAGGTGATATAATTTGCTGCTCAGTGATTGCAGTGTTCTAGTCTGCATCTCCCCAAGGTAATACATAAAACCTGGCCCGTTAGTGGGCCCTGAGGACAGGGTTGATGACCACTGAGCTAAGGTATTATATAATTAAGATGGAAATGTGATGTGGAAGTAGATGTGGCTGTGTACATTGCATACAGCCAGATTGCTATGTCAGCTGCCCATGAAGTCACCATTGCCCTAGTGGAGTGAGCTTTAAGGCCCTCAGGTATTTGAATCTGCTGTAGGTTTTTTGATGATCTTCACCAACCACAAAGCAATGGTCAGAGGGGAGGCCGCCTGTCCCCTTTTTTTTATTCTTTTATTAGCATGTGTAAAAAAAAAAAAGAGGTGGATAGCAGAAGTGGAAGGGCCGTCTATAGCAGATATTGCCTATATTGTTAAATGTTCAGTCGTTTTCTGGGATGGGGGTACCGTTCACTTCGCAAATATATTCTCGTGTACCAGTAAAGTACCACCAGGGCCTCCATTTATAAGGGAAAGCTTCTTCCGTATTGTAAAGGGTGGCCCTCCGTTCCTCCATCTGGAGGATGTGATTGACTTTGGAGTACCACAAAACTCTGGAGGGGGGCTGGGGTTGTCTCCACAGCGCTGGGATGCAAGCCTGCGCAGCATTTAAGAGTTGCATCGTGAGGGTCTTTTTGTATTTCCTAATGGATCTCTCGGTTAGGTGTAGGAGGCACGCCGCTGGGTTATCTCGGTTACCTCTGTCCAAAAGTTCCTTAATGCCGGGCATGTCTAGAAAATGTGGCCCATAGTCCCTGTCTCCACATCGCACCTCCAACAGGTATCTGGGATCGTTCTGTTAATTTTGTGCAGTATGTACGGGACCCTATATCAGCGTGAAACTATCTTATACCCCGATTCCTGGTATTGGCTCGTAATGGAGGCTTTATGTGCTAGAGTTAAGATTTTCCCTATCTGCTGTGGAGTAAATTCAGTGCCCAAGTCTTTCTCCCATTGGCAGATAAACGGTGGGGTCGACTCTGTTCAGAAGGTTGTACAAAAGGGAGAGGACATGTCGTACTGGTTCACCCTTATGGCAGATGAATTCAAAGTGTAGGGATGAGCCGAACACCCCCCCCCGGTTCGGTTCGCACCAGAACTTTCGAACGGCCCCCAAATTCGTACAAACTTTAGAACCCCATTGAAGTCTATGGGACTCGAACGTTCGAAATTAAAAGTGCTAATTTTAATGGTTAATATGCAAGATACTGTCCTAAAAAGGGTTTGGGGACCTGGCTCCTGCCCCAGGGGACATGGGTCGATGCTTAAAATGTTTTTAAAAATGGCCGTTTTGGCGGGAGCACTGATTTTAATGACGAGTAAAGTGATAAAAAAAAGTGAAATATTCCTTTAAATATCGTGCCTGGTGGGTGTCTATAGTATGCATGTGAAGTGCCACGTGTTTCCCGTGTTTAGAACAGTCCCTGCACAAAATGACATTTAACTGAAATAACGTCATTTAAAACTGCTTGCGGTTTTAATGTTATATCTGGTTCCGGCAATATGGATGAAAATCATTGAGAAAAATGGCATGGGTAGCCCCCCTGCCCATTACCAGCCCCTTTGGGTCCTGTACGGATATTAAGGGGAACCCCGTACCCATATTAAAAAAAGGAAATACATGTGGCCCCCAGGCCCTATATACTCAGAACAGCAGTATACAGGCGGTGCAAACAAGACAGGGACTGTGTAGCTTTGTTGTGTTAAGTAGAATCTGTTTGTAATTTTCAACTGGTACATTTTTAAAGTGTAACTCCAGTCAAAAAATCTATTTTTAAGCTTTTTGGAAAACATAGGGAAGGGTTTTCACCCCTGTATAATTTGTTTTGCCGTCCGTCTTTTTTCATCTCACTTCCTGTTGTCTCCTTCCATTTGCAAGTAGGAGACATATGTAAGTTGGATGTTTGAAAGTAGGGGCCTGCTCTATATGCTCTGCAGAAATGGCGGAACAAGGTGTTGGTGTTGCCACAACATTGTAAGCCCTCAAAGTGACTCTTGGTGGGCGCTGGAGCACCCTGCTGTGAACGATTATATCAAGAATTGTAATTACATGCCATTGTTGAACAGTGGTAGAAAAATTGGGCCTTTGGTGGTTGTGGTGCTGGGGCTGGTGCAACAACACTATAAGTCCTCATAGTTACTTTCGGTGGGCACAGGAAGGGCCCTGCTGTGAAATATTATATCAAGAATTGTAATTATATGCCCCTGTTAAACAGGGGCTGAAAAATTGGGCCTTAGGCACTGGTGCTGGTGCCACGACACTGCAATCTCTCCCATATACTCTAGTTGTAGTGCAGGAATGAGCCCGGCTGCAAAGCATTGCATCAAAAATTGTAATTAAACGCCTCTGTTAAACAGGGGCTGAAAAATTGGGCCTTAGGCACTGGTGCTGGTGCCACGACACTGAAACCTCTCCCATATACTCTAGTTGTGGTGCAGGAATGAGCCCTGCTACTAAGCATTGCATCAAAAATGGTAATTAAACACCCCTGTTAAACAAGGGTTGAAAAATTGGGCTGGTGGCATCACCCAGAACCAAAAATGTTCTTCCAACATATCAGCAGAGGAGGAAGAGGATAGACAATCAACAGAACAGGACAGTCACTCAGCATCAGCATAGGCAGTCTTGAAGGGATGTGATATTTCAAAAAAAAATATTTGGTTACATCAGCTTCAGGTGCTTGGTAGCTGTGGGTGATCCAAGATTGAGTCATCTTGATGAAGGTCAGTTGATCAACTGAGTCAGTGGACAGGCGCACCCTATGATCGGTAACAAAGCCACCAGCAGCACTGAAGGTGTGTTCCGAAAGAACGCTGGATGCAGGACAGGCCAGTAGCTCAATTGCATACTGTGCAAGCTTTGGCCAGTAATCCATCCTCAAGACCCAGTAAGCCAGGGAATTTTCAGTGGGGAAGGTGTCCAAGTCTGACCTTGCCCCTAGGTATTCCTGCACCATGTAAATCAGACGCTGGCGATGGTTGCTGGAACCGATCATACCTTGGGGCTGCGGACTAAAAAATTGTCTGAACGCATCGGTCAAACGGCCACCTTTTCCACCGCTCCTTCTGACCGATGCCTCAGCAACACATTGTCCAGGACCAGGAGTTTGTAACCTCCCAGTCTCTGGGAACGCGTTGCACAGACCTTTCTGCAAGGCCTCCCGGAGATGTCTCATCCTATGCTCCCTCTGCGATGGCAAGATAAGGTCGGCAACCTTACTCTTGTACCGTGGATCAAGGAGAGTGGCCAGCCAGTAATGGTCCCTCTCCTTGATCTGAAGAATACGAGGATCAAGGCGCAGGCTTTGCTGGATCAGGGAGGCCATGCAGCATAGGTTAGCTGAGGCATTCGGTCCGGAGTCCTCTGGTCACTAAGGACAACATGATCTGCAGCCACCTCCTGCCAGCCACGTACAAGTCCACGGGTTTCTTGGGACTGTAAATCATCCCTACAAGACTGCTGCTGCTGCTGATGCTGAGTGCCAGCCTCCACCTCCATGCTGACACAATCATCCTCCTCCTCCTCCTCATCCTCTTCCTGTGTGATGGGTGGGACAGCAGGAACACTGTCTGGATAAAGGGGGCCTTGAGAGACAAAGAAGTCCTCCTCTTCCTGCCTCTGTTCTGCCTCAAGTGCCCTGTCCATTATTCCACGCAGCGTATGCTCCAAGAGGTGGACAAGAGGTACAGTGTCACTGATGCATGCACTCTCACTGCTCACCATTCTTGTGGCCTCCTCAAACGGTGACAGGACAGTGCATGCATCCCTGATCATGCCCCACTGGCGTGGTGAGAAAAAAACGAGCTCCCCTGACCCTGTCCTGGTGCCGTAGTCGCACAGGTACTCATTGATGGCCCTACGCTGCTGCGTGTGCAGCCGCTGCAGCATGGCCAATGTTGAGTTCCACCTGGTGGGCATGTCACATATAAGGCGGTTCTTGGGCAGGTTCAACTCCTTTTGGAGCTCAGTCAGCTGAGCACAGTCATTAAATGATCAGTGGAAATGCACACAGACTTTCCTGGCCTGCTTCAGGACATCCTGTAAGCCCGGGTACCCGCCCAAGAACCACTGCACCACCAGGTTAGGGACGTGAGCCAGACAGGGCACATGGGTCAGTTGTCCCTGTCGGAGGGCGGAGAGGAGGTTGGTGCCATTGTCGCAAACCACCATTCCTGGCTTAAGCTGGCGTGGCGTCAACCACCTCTCGGCCTGCCCCTGCAGAGCTGACAAAACATCTGCCCCAGTGTGGCTCCTGTCCCCCAAACAAACCAGCGCAAGCACGGCATGGCATCGTTTTGCCTGCGTACTTGCGTAGCCCCTGGAATGCCTACGGAGCACCGCTGGTTCTGAGGACAGAGCACTGGAAGAGGCCATGGAGGAAGAAGAAGAGGAGGGGGTGAAGGAGAGAGGTGTGTCACAACCAATAGTAGCATTTTGAAGGCGTGGGGGCGGAACAACCTCCAACACTACTGCACCTTGTCCTGCATCCTTCCCAACTGACAGAAGAGTGACCCAGTGGGCCGTGAAAGACAGGTAACGTCCCTGTCCATGCCTGCTGGACCATGAGTCAGCGGTAATATGCACCTTACCGCTGACCGCCCTGTCCAGCGAGGCAAGGACATTGCCTTCCACATGCCGGTAGAGAGCCGGAATCGTCTTCCATGAGAAAAAGTGGCGTTTGGGGACCTGCCACTGAGGAACCGCACATTGTACAAACTCACGGAAGGGGGCCGAGTCTACCAACTGAAAAGGCAGCAGTTGAAGTGCTATAAATTTAGCCAAGCTAGCATTCAACCGCTGGTCATGTGGATGGCTGGGAGTGAACTTCTTTCGGCGGTCCAGCAGCTGGGGCAGGGACATTTTCCTGCTATAATCGGACATGGGTGTACTGCTAGCAGTGTGCCCGTAAGCACTTGGCTGTGACACACCTAATTCTACACCTTCATTCCTCTCAGAGCAGGTTTCAGAGAGGACTGAAGGTCTAGTGGGGTTGGAGATCCCAGCTGATGAGGAGCAAGGAGAGGTCCGCTTTGTTCTTTGGTGTGGGTTTTTGAGGTACGCTTGCCAACGAGCTGCATGGCAGGTCAACATATGTCTGGTCAAGCATGTGGTGCCCAAGCGGCTGATGTTTTGGCCACGCAAGATACACTTGAGACATATGTTGCAAATAGCAGTGGTGCGATCTGATGCACTCATCTCAAAAAAGGCCCACACCAAAGAACTTTTAGAATAACGCGCAGAGGCAGCGCCCTGCACAGGCGGAGCTCTGCAGTGTGATTCAGTCGGTGTGCTGCCCCTAAGCTGGCCCCCGGAGGGCATCCTGTCTCATTGGACATGTGCCTCCTCCTCCTCCTTTCTACCAGGCACCCACGTGGAGTCAGTGCCCTCATCTTCCCCTCCCTCTTCATAGCTGGAGAAAACCTGGCAGTATGCTGCAGCTTGTTGAACATGACTGCCAGATTGCTGTCATTCTTGAGCATTCCCTCTCTCTGCGCTCACGCTACTGCCTTCCTCTAGCTGAGTATCATCATCAGAGCCTACAAAACACTGGGCATCCTCCTGGAGCATGTACCCAACACTCTGCTCAAAGAGTTCAGGAGACTCCTCAGGAGGACGTGGTGGGTCTAGGGAAGGAGTCACTGATGATGACATTGAGAGGAGGGAAGACGATGCATTGGCAGCTGCTTTGCTAGTACCCTGAGCCTGGGTGAGGGAGGAAGAGGAGGATGAAGAGGGCTTGGTCATCCACTCTACCAAGTCTTCGGCATGTTGCGGCTCAACATGTCCAGCTGCCGAAAAGAAGGACAAGCGTGTCCCATGGCCACGTGCTGATGATAATGATGCACCGCGTCCACAACCAGCACTGTTGTCTCTAGACACAGAGCCTGCTTGCCATCTTTTATCGGCTCACGCCTGTCTGCCTCTCCTTGCTGGCCTTCCAGACATGGTAATGGCCTGAAGGAAGATGGGAAAACCAGAAATAGGATAGTGTATATTGTGCTGGAGGCACACACAACACCCACTCCTGCAGATGGCAGATGGCAGATGGCTCAATTAGAGAAGAGCTATGTAGGTGGATATAACGGTGTATACTGAGGTCAGGGCACTCAGACTGCACGCACAATCTCCTACAGCTGGCTGCAAGCTCTATTTAAAAAGAGCAAGATAGCTATCTATATAAGTGTATATAACGGGGTATTCTGCGGTCAGGGCACGCAGACAGCACGTACAATGTCCTACAGCTGACTGCAAGCTCTATTTAAAAAGAGCAATATAGCTAGCTATATAGGTGGATATAGCGGTGTACACTGCGGTCAGGGCACGCAGACAGCACGCACAATCTCCTACAACTGACTGCAAGCTCTATTTAAAAAGAGCAATATAGCTAGCTATATAGGTGGATATAACGGTGTATTCTGCAGTCAGGGCACGCAGACAGCACGCTCAATCTCCTACAGCTGACTGCAAGCTCTATTTAAAAAGAGCAAAATAGCTAGCTATATAGGTGGATATAATGGTGTATTCTGCAGTCAGGGCACGCAGACAGCACACACAATCTCCTACAGCTGACTGCAAGCTCTATTTAAAAAGAGCAATATAGCTAGCTATATAGGTGGATATAACGGTGTATTCTGCGGTCAGGGCACGCAGGCAGCACACACAATCTCCTACAGCTGACTGCAAGCTCTATTTAAAAAGAGCAAGATAGCTAGCTATATAGGTGGATATAACTGTGTATTCTGTGGTCAGGGCAAGCAGACAGCACGCACAATATCCTACAGCTGACTGCAAGCTCTATTTAAAAAGAGCAATATAGCTAGCTATATAGGTGGATATAGCGGTGTACACTGCGGTCAGGGCACGCAGACAGCACACACAATCTCCTACAGCTGACTGCAAGCTCTATTTAAAAAGAGCAAGATAGCTAGCTATATAGGTGGATATAATGGTGTATACTGCACTACAGAAGAGCAAGAAAGCAAAATCGGTCGATAACGAACGGTGTATACTGTGTTGAAGATACACAGAACACCCACTAACTCCTACAGACGCCAACACACTACACAAGGCCGCCACGCTGGCGGCCTTATATAGTGTGGGGTGTGCACTACACAGCCTGAGCTATGATTGGCCACAGGCATCCTGCCTGTGGTCAATCATGGCTCTCCTCGCTGCCGGCGCTGTGATTGGCCAAGCATGCGGGGGTCACAGTGCATGTTTGGCTAATCACGAGCCAGCAATGCACTGCGATGGCCACGTGTATTGTGGGCCGTGAGCGCAACACGAATTTGGCACGAACGGCCCATAACGTTTGGTATTCGCCGAACAGGCAAACAGCCGATGTTGGAGCCGAACGCATGTTCGACTCGAACACGAAGCTCATCCCTATCAAAGTGTGTCAGGGCTCGTGGAGTGTAGGGACCCTTTTGTATGGCCCGAAGAAAATGGCGAAGTTGGTATGTACTGAACAAGTCAAGCGGAGGGTCAGTAAGCTCTGTGACAGTTTGTGTGGTCAGAAGGCCATACCTCTCCTAAGCGATGTTTCCCTCCCACCGTCAGCTGTCGTAGTCTCTTGTTGGTAAATCCCAGTGGGAATTCAGGATTTCCTATAATGGGAGTCATGTGGCGGAACAGTCTCCGTACTACAGATAGCGTAGCTCCCACCAGGGGGTGATCCATAAGATCTTTTGGGGGGGAGGACATAAGCCATGGAGAAGTCAACAAGGGGATGGACACATCCTCGATCTCCATCTCCACCCATTGTTTGTGCGTCTGTTTGCAGTGCCAGTCTACAACTTTCGCCAGAAGAGTCGCCCTGTAGTATTGACGGAGATCGGGGAGGCCCAAGCCTCCTCTCTCTTTCGATCTGGCTAGTAGTTGCAGACGGGCTCTCGGCAGTTTTTGCGCCCAGATGAAGTCCCTGAGTAAGACCTTCGGTTGTGTAAAGAAATTTGGGGGTATCCAAATGGGCAGCGTTTGGAACAAGTATAAAATCTGTGGGAGAGCAAAATCCCACTTCTTCCGGGACTATAAACGTGAATTGGTTTTCTTTTTTTTTTTTGTTTTTTTTTTTGTTTTTTTTTTCTCTGATACCCTGGTAGACCCCCCCCCCCCCCCACCCCTCCCTGCTTTCCCTTCACCTTCCTCCCCTTCCCCCTCTTTAACACCTCTTTTTTAGACCGTTTTTGGTTCTGACTTGAGTTGACTATTCCTGTATTCTTCATGTTTTATGAACATCTTTTGATTTTTCATACCCACCGTATGGTTTTCTCGGCCTTTTGAGTTCTATGGTCGGAACAAGGGGTAACGGTAACTATACTCTAGATTGGTTATAGTTACTAAGTTCATAACGAGCACGACGCAGCCTGGGTTTCCTGGGTTCATCTAGGGGACTCAGTCTCCGTTGCTATTTTTGGCTAATAGGTTGGACCCTCAAAATTTTATGTATTTTGTCTAAACTCTAACGGACTATCCAGGTCTGGGTTGGGTGGGGGGGCTCCCTGCCACAGCAAGAGCCCTTTTCGGGGTGGTAGGGGGCCTTCGGACACTTTGCCCAGGTCCGTTTGCAATAGGGTGCAGGTGTGAGATGCACCCCCAATAACAATACTGAGCAATGACAATTGGCTATCCAAGTGATCTCTAACGGTCCAACCTATCTGGATGGCTGGAATCCATACATGGTCGTTATCCTTGAAGTTGTTACCCTTTTTCTGTTGTTACCCCAAATTGATCTACTGATATACCAACCCAGTTCCTGACCACTGTTCAATACATGTACGGTCTTGTTAACCCATCTGTTTTTCATATATGATTCAAATTATAAAGGGTTGATATTTTCCGACACCATATGCCTTTTGTTAGACAGTCTTACTTTACTATCACTAGTCTAATGTATCACAGCTTGATGTTGTATGCCTGACTTGTCTTGTTATTCTACTGTTTTGTTTTGCATAAAATCAATAAAAATATTGAAAATAAAATCTGTGGGAGAGCCGTCATTTTGAACACATTACAACTTCCGAACCAAGTCAGGGTTAGGGCATGCCAGTTTCCCAGGTCTGATTTCAGTCTGCGCAAAAGAGGGTTAAAATTAAGCAGGTACAACCGCGACAAGTCCACCGCGATGTCAACGCCCAAGTAACGTATGGATTCGTCCGCCCAGTGGAATGGAAAAGGCGAGCGGAGACCTTGGACTTCATTATCTGGGACCGAGACATTCAACTTGGAGCAATTGATCTTATAGTTCGACAGGTTGCCGTATTGCCGGAGAGCTTCTAGTATGTTTGGGAGCGAGGTATGTGGCTTGGAAGCAAAAAAGATTAAGTCATCCGCGTACGCCGCGATTTTATGGTGTGCAGATGATTTTTGTATGCCAGCAATATTCGGGTCGTTCCTAACATGACACATCAGTGGTTCCAATGTCAGAATAAAGATTAGGGGGGACAGGGGACACCCCTGCCTCGTCCCGTTCACAATTGAAAAGGATTCCGAGCACCACTCGTTTACACGGACTGCTTCCAACGGTTTTGAGTATAGCAACATTAACCATTTCAACATGTTGGGGCCAAGGCTGATGTGTTCCTGGGTGGCCCACATAAAATGCCAGGCCACCCTGTCAAAGGCCTTTTCAGAGTCCATGGACAGCATAAGGAGGGGGCCTCCTTGGACACATGAATGAGGTTGAGCACTCGGACCGTATTATCTCTCACCTCCCGCATTGGGACAAACCCCACCTGGTCAAAGTGGATCAAATTCGGGATATATGGTATTAATCTGTTCGAAAGAATCTTTGCGAAGAGTTTCAAGTCAACATTCAGGAGCGCTATGGGGCGGTAATTTCCACATTGGGACAAATCCTTCCCTTCTTTGGTAATCAATGATATGAACGCCCGCAAGGACTCCGTCGGGACGACCATGTTCCCTTTTAGGCAGTTGTAAGCATTCACTAAATGTTGAGTCAGGGATGCCATGTATGTCGTGTAATAGGTCAGAGTGAAGCCATCCGGCCCCGTCGCCTTGTGGGGTTTCATTTGGGCCACCGCCACCCGAAATTAGTTGGCTGTAATATCCGACTCTAACGAGGTATGGATTTCAGTGGGTAGGGTAGGCATACCGGACGCCCGGATGTATTCCCCCGCCGCTGCTTGTTTGGTTTTAATCGCCGCCTCCGATTCCGCCGCCTGGAGATTATAGAGTTTCTGATAATAGTCATGGAACACTTGGGCAATGTCCTTAGAAGTATGGACTCTGGACCCCTTCGTGGTGGCGATGTGCGGGATAAATGTGCGCTGTCTCTGACCCCTCAAGGTCCTTGCAAGCATAGCACTAGGCTTGTTGGAGAATTAAAAAAACTAGCGTCTTGCCCACGTCAAGCTTTGAACAGTTTTTTGGTAAAGTAGATCTCTCAGCTCTTTTCTTGAGTGAGTGAGATCAACCAGGTGGGCTGCCGCTAAGGATTATTTATGGAGGAGTTCGAGAGAGCGCACCCTACGGATCAAAGACTCAATCATTGCATTCTTTTCATGTTTTTTTCTGGGCTCCGATTCTGATCAGAACACCTCGCACCATGCACTTGTGAGCCTCCCAAACACACAAGGGACTCATGGATGGGTTTATGTTGTCCCTGAAGTATTGTGCAATAGCTTCCCCTACCACCATGCGGATCTCAGGGGATTGCAGAAGGGATTCATTACGTTTCCAAGTGGGCGGTGTACGGGAGTCTAGATCCCAGTTCAGAATGACATGGATCGGAGCATGGTCCGAGAGGGAGACATGATCAATCAGTGCGGTGGTAACTAATGGTAGGTCTTTATGCCGGATTTGAAAGTAGTCGATCCTAGAGTACGTATGATGTACCGAGGAAAAGTATGTGTAGTCTCTACTGTCCGGGTGTAAAACCCACCAGGGATCGACCAGATTGAAACCCAGCAGTTCTGCCTTCAATTGTTTAAGGAGTGAATAAGAGAGATGTGACACTCCCCTTGAAACATCGAGCAGTGGTTCCTGTGCATAATTGAAGTCCCCACCCATCAAGAACACCCCTTCCCTGGCTTCGAGGATGATAGGGGCTTGTGCTCCAGGGAATAGGAGATGTCCCGAATTTGGGAAGTATACATTCAGTAAGGTCACGGTGGTATTTCTAATTTTGCCCTTAAGTAGGAGAAACGGACCAAGTGGGTCAGCCCTTTCCTCCAGTAGGGTCCATGGAATCGATTTTGTGATCAATATACTGACCCCCTTGGGTTTCGAGATGGGAGAGGAAGCATGGTATGCGGTGGGAAAATTCCTATTGCCCAGCGCAGGTACTGCCTGCTGCTTAAAATGCATTTCCTGCAGGAACACTATCTGGGTGTGGGATCTTTTGAGGTCAGCGAGGAGTCGGGAACGTTTCTCTGGTGTGGAGAGGCTCCTGGTGTTCAGAGACGTCATTTTAATTCCCCCGGGGGGAGGCCGGAGGTGTTGTCTCCGGAGGGAGGCATGAGCACGGAAGGGGTTACAAAAAAAAAACAAGGAGAGGGGGAAGGGATAGAGAAGCGAAGGGGGGGATTGGGTAAGACCCAGCCGCAAAGCTAGATATGGAGTAGGGGAAGGAGCAGAGAAAGGGTTACAGAGGGTTAGAGTAGAGAGGGGAGGGTGGGTAGAGAACAGGGGAAGACAGGAGAGCAGAAGAGGGAAAAGTTGGCACCAAAGTGAGCGCGGTTGCGGAGGCAACTAAGTGAGTGCTCTAAACTGCTAATTAAAGTGTTTCGCACAATAGCGTAGCCTATGGATGGGACGTGGGAGACTGATGTAGTCAAAGCAAGAGGAGCCATGTGATCGGGCCAGAGAGCCTATCCAACTGTTAAGGTATATGTAACTGTGACCGGAGTCAAGAATATGAGGCTAGCACGGGCCCCTAACCCCAATAACAGCCTGCCACAACAAATAAAATAACAAAACATAACCCGTGTTGCTGTCTAAGGACCATCAAACCACCCCCTTATGCTCAGGGGAGAGGTCAATCCGCAGCCGGCCAGTGAAACCCTGAGATACCGGAGACCATCACTCCACCTCCCGGCCGTGGCCGAATGCCCCCCTCCACCTGCAGTCCCCTCCAGCTATAAGTCAACCATGTACCAGAAGGCCAGACTGAGGGTGTGCGGGCCCGGGTCGGGGCGCAGGGGTGGAGCATAAGCCGACCCCCTCCGAAGTCCAGGCCATAAGCCCCGGGCAGCGCAGCATCAGGACAGCAAGCCACCGGCAGAGTATGGAGGGTCCGTAACATGCCATTAAATAAGGTATTGCACCGGCTGCAGTTTGACGGCCACCGTTTGCTCAGCAGATATCAGAGGTCCCCCCTCCAGTCCGGTAAAGATAACAGCACAAAGTCTATTTATCATGGGGGGTAAGACCTTTGGCGTGTACGTCACCATTCAGGAGAGACGAGGGTATCTCTGAGTTCCCTTCTGGACCTGGAACGGTACCTGCGTCTGCCGGATCTTTGAGGTCTAGGTGGAGGGGGTCTTGTGGGGTCCACTGTTGAGCAGGAAATCCAGCCAGTATGGTACGGGGGTCTCCCGTACCCCCAGGAATGCAAACAAGTCCGGGAGTTGGTCCGGCCACCGCAAGGCGAAGGTGTCGTTGCCTTTGAGGACTATAAGATGGAAAGGGTGTCCCCAGTGATAGGTGGCCCCAGCATTTCTCACTACCTCCAACAAGGGGCGCAACATGCCCCACATCCACAGTGTAAGGAGTGAAATGTCCGGGAACACCTGCATGGTGGCACCATCAAAGTCAATTGGGCCCGCAGTCCAGGCACGCCGCATGATTTCCTCCTTGATGGCGTAAAAGTGGACCCTGGCCAAAACGTCTCTGGGGTGGAGGCGTCCCTACTCCTGGGGCCCTGCACCCTGTGGACCGGCCCAACTCAAGCTCCGCTGTCGGGGCTTATCCAGCAGCTTAACAAGGATAGCCGTGACAGTGGTATTGAGGTCTCCCCCGGAGGTGGCTTTGGGGAGACCCCGTAGCCTCACATTGTTCCTGTGGCTGCGGTTTTCCCCGTCGTCAGCGGAAAGCTGCAGCATGCTAAGATGGCGTCTGTAGCCCTGCTGGGCGTCTTCTAGCGCTAGCACCCTGGCATCTAAGGTGTCCGCCGCCGCCTCTACCGCTGACACCCGTGAGTCTACCAAGTCAATGCGGCTGTTGAGTTCATTCATTTCTTTAGAAAGGGTACTCACGATTGTGGCTGTAGATTCTGCGATGTCCTGCTTAGTGGGGAGCAGTATCAGCATCTCCCGCCATGACTCCACAGATGGGCAGCTCGGCAAACCAGGTGTCAGGGTCAGCTGTGTGCTCTCCACTTGCGGAATGTCCGGAGAGGGGATCGGCGAGTCCGCCCTGGTCCTCGATGTGCGAGGCTCCTGTGGTGCCAGGAGAGGGCCCTTCAGTGTTTTCTTGGCCTGGGCCATGGCAGAAGTACCCGTGCACCATTTTGGATCCCGCGGCCCTTGGCTGCGATAGGGGGCCGCGTAGAAGATAGCTGGAAATGTCTGGAGTTTTTGGCGTGGGCGGCGTGCTGGGGTTCCGACCTGGTGTGGACATAGAAAAATTTCCTCGGTCTGTGTGCTGTGTGGCACCGCCGACCCGATTGCATCACGGAGCTCCACAGATGTGCGGCCCCACAGCTCCATAGTCAAGCCACGCCCCCCCACCTGTCCCCTTTTGAAGCTGTGAGGACTGATTAGAAGGTTATCTGTCTTCCTAAAGGTACTAGTTGCAGTTAGGTATGATGAGATGTTGCCTTTAACACCCTTCCTGCCCAGGACTGTACCTAGATTCATTATTTGTCCTTTTTTTCATACAAATAGAGCTTTCTTTTGGTGGTATTTAATTACCTCCTGGTTTTTTATTTTTTACGCTATAAATGAAAAAAGACCGAAAATTTGGAAAAAAAACTAATTTTTCTTAGTTTATGTGATAAAATTTGCAAATTATTTATATTTTTACTGCTACATATCTTTGGTAAAAATAACCCAAATTAGTGGATATTATTTGGTCTTTGTGATAGTTAGAGAGTCTACAAACTGTACTTATTTCTCTCACATGGCATGTGTATACCACAAATGATACCCCAAAATACATTCTGCTACTCCTTCTGAGTATTACAATGCCACATGTGTACACATGAGACTTTTACACAGCCTGGCCACATACAGAGGCCCAATATTGAAATAGCACCATCAGGCGTTCTAGGAGCATAAATTACACATCTCATTTCTCATCCACCTATTACACTTTTGAAGGCCCTGGAGCAGAAGGGCAATAGAAATGCCCACAAAGTGACCCCATTTTCCCACTCGATCCGATGTATTCTGGGCAATTAGGGGGATGTAGTTGGGTGTCCTTCCTTTCATATACCATGAAGGAATATGTATACCCTGTGGCTCGGTCGCACAATTTATACATCTTCACCCCATAGGGGGCCCCTTTGGAGGGAATAAATTGTTTTAGGCCCAGCCTGCCAGAAAATTTGATCAGGGACTCATCCACACATATGTATTGGTCTGGGGTAAACAACTGGGGGAAGATCTCAGAAAAATAATTTATTAGCGGCCAAATTTTGTAAAGTTTATCAAAATTTGGGTCATTTCGGGGAGGGCACTGGCTATAGTCATTATATTGTAGGAATCTCATAATCATGAGATATCTGGTCCTGGGCATTATTGAGGAAAAGATGGGCATGTGGTAGATGAGGCGGGATGACCAATATGAACGTAATTCATTTTTTCTGTTTAGTCACATACAGAATGTGAGGCCCAAAATGTTTTTAAACTCCTCCACTGTTAGGGCTCTCCACTCGTAGGGACGTGCATAGTAGGACGTTGGATTACTTGCTATGAATTGTTGTGCATATAGGTTAGACTGGACCACAATGTCCTCAGTAAAAATTAAGAGGAAAAAGTCTATTGGGGAAAAATTGTGTGTGTCCACCTGGACTCCTGGGTGGGCAGTGAAAGGGGGAATGTTAGCTTCTCCTGAGTTAGGAGGAAGCCACAAGGGGTTCTGAAGGGAATAAGGAAGGCTGGCATGGGACCTAACCCTTTGGGGCTGAGTTGACACCCCACTGGTACTTGGCCTTTGCCGAGGTACTGTGGTGCTGGTGGATGGCACTGCGTTGCTGGTGGATGGCTCTGAGGTGCTGGTGGATGGTACCGCCTCCTCACCAGTATGCCTTCGTCTGACGGGCGGACTCTCATCTTCCAATGTGTCCAATGGACACGGAAAACACAGATTTTACCTGATTCACGCCCTTGAGTTTGCGTGGGGAGAGAGAACACGGGAGGACGTCCAGGGACGCCCTCCAAGCAGTTAGCGGCCGCTCTGTAGCCGTCTTTCGGCTATAGGGCAGGCGCAAAGTGGTTAACATCCAGTGGATGCGGATCACCTTGAACAAAAGTACAGTTAAATCACACTTGTTTAATAATAAAAGTAAAAAGAACAAACATAGTAAAAACATAGCCAGAGTTCAGTAACCGTAATGGAAAGTCAGCCAAGCCAGAAGTCAGGGATCAATGTAGTGGAACAGCAAACAGAATCTGGAGCCAGAAGGGATGTCAGCAAAGCAAGTTTTCAACTGGATTGCAGGAGATGTTTCTGTGCTGTTGACCAAGGCGAAGGCAGAGCTCCTCTGGACTGGAAGGCTTAAGTAGGCAGGACTGACGACCAGGATATCATCAATAGCTGAGTAACTGTGGACTGTGGAGAGACAGAAGCTGGAAATTAGCCGACAGCTGAACGCTCAGCTCAGAGAAGGAAGGGCTGAGCCCAGCCCTGATAGTACCCCTTCCTCAAAGACCCCTCCCCTCGGAGGACCACCAGGCATGAGGGGAAAACATCTATGGAAATCACAGAGGAGGACAGGGGCATGTAAATCCGAGGATGAGACACAAGAACATTCCTCCGGACCATACCCTTTCCAATGCACCATGTACTGTATGCACCCACGGAACCTACAGAAGTCAACAATGGACTGTACTTCATACTCCTCATTGTTCACAACCTGTACAGGGTGAGGATGTGGCACAGAGGTGTTAAAGCGGTTGCAGACCAAAAGTTTTAATAAGAAGACATGAAATACATTTGAAATATGCATATTAGAAGCAAGGTCTAATGCGTAAGCCACTGGGTTAATCCTGTGAAGACTACAATACAATAAACCAAGGTGCAAACTTCAGGGAACATAAAGTCGGAGGTTGCGAGATGACAGCCAGACACTGTACCCAGCCTGTTAAGAAGGCACAGGCAGGCGTCTGCGGTCAGCGTGGAGTCTGTACCCATCATTAACATCTCGCAAAGCCTCCTAAACTTGTGCCCAAGTGGAACGAAGACCAGAGATGCTCCTCTAATAAAAAAAATATTCTGTGGAACAAATGAGTCAGACAATATGGAAAGGTGGAAACTAGGGATGAGCTTGGTGTTCAAGTCGAAATTACGTTCAAATCGAACACCAGCTGTTCGCCCGTTCGGCGAAGCTTAAACTCTGTGGGCCGTTCGCGCCATATTCACGGCCCACAATGCACTGCACCATCGCATGATTGGCCAAGCATGCACTGTGACCCCGCATGCTTGGCCAATCACAGCGCCGGCCGTGAGGAGAGCCATAATTGGCCACAGGCAGGATGGCCAATTATAGCTCAGGCTGTTAAGTACACGCCCCACACTATATAAGTCCGCCAGCGCAGCGGCCTTGGGTAGTGTTCCGGCGTCTGCAGGAGTTAGTGGGTGTTGTGTGCCTTCAGCGCAGTATAAACCTGTATCTACGTTTATTGCTATTCTCTAATTGAGCCATCTGCAGGAGTCAGTGGGTGTTGTGTGCTTCCAGCGCAGTATACACCTGTATCTAAGTTTATTATTTTTCTCTAATAGAGCCATCTGCAGGAGTTATTGGGTGTTGTGTGCTTCCAGCGCAGTATACACCTGTATCTACCTTTATTGCTGTTCTCTAATAGAGCCATCTGCAGGAGTTAGTGGGTGCAGTGTGCTTCCAGCGCAGTATACACCTGTATCTACCTTTATTGCTGCTCTCTAATAGAGCCACCTGCAGGAGTTAGTGGGTGTTGTGTGCTTCCAGCACCATATACACCTGTATCTACCTTTATTGCTGTTCTCTACTAGAGCCATCTGCAGGAGTTAGTGGGTGTTGTGTGCTTCCAGCGCAGCATACACCTGTATCTACCTTTATTGCTGTTCTCTAACAGAGCCATCTGCAGGAATTAGTGGTTGTTGTGTGCCTCCAGCACAGCACAGTATACACCTGAATCTACCCTTTATTGCTGGTGTTCTATAATAAAGGCATCTGCAGTAATTAGTGGGTGTTGTGTGCCTCCAGCACAGCCCAGTATACACCTGTATCTACCCTTTAATTGCTTGTGTTCTATAATAAAGGCATCTTCAGGAGTTAGTGGGTGTTGCGTGCCTCCAGCAAAGCACAATATACACCTGTATCTACCCTTTATTGCTGGTGTTCTCTAATACAGCCATCTGCAGGAGCTAGTGGGTGTTGTGTGCCTCTAGTAAAGTATACACCTGTATCTACCCTTTATTGCTGGTGTTCTATAATAAAGGCATCTGCAGTAGTTAGTGGGTGTTGTGTGCCTCCAGCACAGCACAGTATACACCTGTATCTACCCTTTTTTGCTGTTCTCTAATAGAGCCATCTGAAAGAATTACTGGGTGTTGTGTGCCTGCAGCATAGCACAATATACACCTGTATCTACCCTTTATTGCTGGTGTTTTCTAATAAAGCCATCTGCAGGAATTAGTGGATGTTGTGTGCCTCCAGCACAGCACAATATACACCTGTATCTACCCTTTATTGCTGGTGTTCTCTAATACAGCCATCTGCAGGAGTTAATTGCTGTTGTGGGCCTGCAGCGCAGTATACACCTGTATCTACCCTTTATTGCTGTTCTCTAATAGAGCCATCTGCAGGAGTTAGTGCGTGTTGTGTGCCTCCAGCACAGCACAGTATACACCTGTATCTACCCTTTTTTGCTGGTGTTCTATAATAAAGGCTTGTGCAGGAGTTAGTGGGTGTTGTGTGCCTCCAGCACAGCACAATATACACCTGTATCTACCCTTTATTGCTGGTATTCTCTAATACAGCCATCTGCAGGAGTTAGTGGGTGTTTTGTGCCTCCAGCACAGTATACACCTGTATCTACCTTTAATTGCTGGTGTTCTCTAATATAGCCATCTGCAGGAGCTAGTGGGTGTTGTGCGCCTCCAGCACAGCACAATATACACCTGTATCTACCCTTTATTGCTGGTATTCTCTAATACAGCCATCTGCAGGAGTTAGTGGGTGTTTTGTGCCTCCAGTGCAGTATACACCTGTATCTACCCTTTATTGCTGGTGTTCTCTAATACAGCCATCTGCAGGAGCTAGTGGGTGTTGTGTGCCTCCAGCACAGTATACACCTGTATCTACCCTTTAATTGCTGGTGTTCTAAAATAAAGGCATCTGCAGGAGTTAGTGGGTGTTGTGTGCCTCCAGCACAGCACAATATACACCGGTATCTACCCTTTATTGCTGGTGTTCTCTAATACAGCCATCTACACTAATTAGTGGGTGTTGTGTGCCTCCAGCACAGGGCAATATACACCTGTATCTACACTTTATTGCTGGTGTTCTCTAATATAGTCATCTGCAGGAGTTAGTTGGTGTTGTGTGCCTCCAGCGCAGTATACACTACCCAGTTGCTGGTTTTCCCATCTCCCTGCAGGCCATGACTATGTCTGTGAGGCCAACAAGGAGAGGCAGACAGTCACGAGCCAATAAAAGAGGGCGAGCACGCTCCGTGTCTAGAGACAACAGTGCTGGTTGTGGACACGGTGCATCGTCATCAGCAAGTGGCCATGGGACACGCTTGTCCTTATTTTCGGCAGCTGGACGTGTTGAGCCGCATCATGCCAAAGACTTGGTAGAGTGGATGACCAAGCCCTCTTCATCCTCCTCATCCTCTGTCACCCAGGCTCAGGGTACTAGCAAAGCAGCTGCCAATGTATCCTCTTCCCTCGTCTCAATGTCATCATCAGTCACTCCTTCTCTAGACCCACCATGTCCTCCTGAGGAGTCCCCCGAACTATTTGAGCACAGTGTTGGGTACATGCTCCAGTAGGATGCCCAGTGTTTTGTAGGCTCTGATGATGGTACTCCGCTAGAGGAAGGCAGTAGCATGAGCGCAGAGAGAGGGGATGCTCAAGAAAGACAGCAATCTGGCAGTCATGTTCCACAAGCTGCAGCATACTGCCAGGTTTGCGCCAGTGATGAAGAGGGAGGGGATGATGAGGTCATTGACTACAGGTGGGTGCCTGGTAGGAGACAGGAGGAGGAGGAGGCACATCTCTAACAGCGCCTAGAGGCGATTCAGTTCGCATTGTGCGCTATACAAGTATTTCATTCATTAATTCATTCAACGAGGCAGGATGCCCTCCAGGGGCCAGCTTAGGGGCAGCACACCGACTGAATCACACCGTAGAGCTCCGCCTATGCAGGGCACTGCCTCTGCACATTATTCTAAAAGTTCTTTGATGTGGGCTTTGAGACGAGTGCATCAGATCGCACCGTTGCTGTTGACCTGCCATGCAGCTCGTTGGCAAGCGTACCTCAAAGACCCACACCAAAGAACAAAGCGGACCTCTTCTTGCTCCTTATCAGCTGGGATCTCCAACCCCACTAGACCTTCAGTCCTCTCTGAAACCTGCACTGAGAGGAATGAAGGTGTAGAATTAAGTGTGTCACAGCCAAGTGCTTGCGGGCACTCTGCTAGCAGTACACCCACGTCCGATTGTAGCAGGCAAATTTCCCTGCCCCAGCTGCAGGACCGTAGAAAGAAGTTCACTCCAAGCCATCCACATGCCCAGTGGTTGAATGCTAGCTTGGCTAAATTGCTAGCACTTCAACTGCTGCCGTTTTAGTTGGTAGAGTCGGCCCCCTTCCGTGAGTTTGTGCAATGTGCGGTTCCTCAGTGGAAGGTCCTTAAACGCCACTTTTTCACACGGAAGGTGATTTCGGCTCTCTACCGGAATGTGGAAGGCAATGTCCTTGCCTCGCTGGACAGGGCAATCAGCGGTAAGATGCATATTACTGCTGACTCGTGGTCCAGCAGGCATGAACATGGATGTTACCTGTCTTTCACGGCCCATTGGGTCACTCTTCTGGCAGCTGGGAAGGATGCAGGACAAGGTGCAGTAGTGTTGGAGGTTGTTCCGCCACCACGCCTCCAAAATGCTACTACTGGTTGTGACACACCTCTCTCCTCCACCCCCTCCTCTTCTTCTTCCTCCATGGCCTCTTCCAGTGCTTTGTCCTCAGAACCAGCGGTGCTCTATAGGCGTTCAAGGGGCTATGCAAGTATGCAGGCAAATCAATGCCATGCTGTGCTTGTGCTTGTGCTGGTTTGTTTGGGGGACAGGAGCCACACTGGGGCAGATATTTTGTCAGCTCTGCAGGGGCAGAAAATAAAGTAATGATAGGGGCGCTGAACAAATATAAATGTCGATTACAAATGTGAAAATTAATAATCATAAAACATCTCAAGTAATGGACAACCTATCACCATGCAATAAGAATAGATAAGATTGCGCTATGGACAAATTCTACCTGTTCACTACACAGGTTAGGTGAAAAACTAAATAAAATAAATTAAAATGAAATGAACTCAAGGGGTTAAAGCTGCCTGTGCTTGAAACCTGTCCCTAAAAATAGGAATAGGCTAGAAATCTAAAATGTAAATTAAGCTTTGGCGCTAAAACCTTTTTGTGCACTGTGGATATCAAAATCATATATAAGTGTGAAATATTCTATTATCACTGCTGATACTCTAAAGAGTTTAATGTGAACTAATGTGGAAATCTCCCAAAATCCACTATATACGTGATATTTATCAAATTGCGTGAAAAAAAAAAAAAAAAAAAAAATAGGATGTGTGTCTGTTGACTTACAACTCAAAAATGCACATGTGTAGTAAAAAATATAGTGAATCAATCACATGAAAATAAACAATTAAAAATATTTATGTGCTTAGTAGAAAATCATATGCAAACCAATATCTGAAAATTCATATGCAAACCAATAATTATGCTCTATGTTCAAAATCCTCAAAAGTGACAATCAAAAAAGCATTTGTAAAAGTACCAAGAAAAACTAACAAAAATCTTATAATGTCCAACAGAAATTTTTTCAAAGTCGCATCATCTAGTTGCTGGAAAAACGCATGGAACTTTTGTCAAATGAGGAAGGTAGAGCAAGGTGACTAGTGCAGAAGGATTAAATGCATTCCTCTCCGGTGCGCCACTCTGTGTTAGGAAAAAGATATATATATGTGCTCACCAGACCAAAAACCCTCAATGGGTTAACCGAGCAGTCACAGTATGAGCCACTGTGCAGCTTTCTTTGGGCTCTGCTTCTGCTGTGCTGGGGGGATGTTTTACACTTTTCCTTCCGCAAATAGTCCGTTTAGCAATTATACATAAAAGGAAACAGAAGTACAACCATAGTGCAATACTGTTGTTTGAACGTTTTTGTTTATTTAAAAGTCAGGTTACTCACAATATCCAAAGAGACAGATCGCTTTAAAAATAACTGCGCCGGCGTTGCTGCTTGTATAACAGTGTAAGGTGCACGTCCTAGGCCACGCCCTACGCGTTTCGTCAGAGCGACGTCATCTGGAGCTCCAGATGACGTCGCTCTGACGAAACGCGTAGGGCGTGGCCTAGGACGTGCACCTTACACTGTTATACAAGCAGCAACGCCGGCGCAGTTATTTTTAAAGCGATCTGTCTCTTTGGATATTGTGAGTAACCTGACTTTTAAATAAGCAAAAACGTTCAAACAACAGTATTGCACTATGGTTGTACTTCTGTTTCCTTTTATGTATAATTGCTAAACGGACTATTTGCAGAAGGAAAAGTGTAAAACATCCCCCCAGCACAGCAGAAGCAGAGCCCAAAGAAAGCTGCACAGTGGCTCATACTGTGACTGCTCGGTTAACCCATTGAGGGTTTTTGGTCTGGTGAGCACATATATATATCTTTTTCCTAACACAGAGTGGCGCACCGGAGAGGAATGCATTTAATCCTTCTGCACTAGTCACCTTGCTCTACCTTCCTCATTTGACAAAAGTTCCATGCGTTTTTCCAGCAACTAGATGATGCGACTTTGAAAAAATTTCTGTTGGACATTATAAGATTTTTGTTAGTTTTTCTTGGTACTTTTACAAATGCTTTTTTGATTGTCACTTTTGAGGATTTTGAACATAGAGCATAATTATTGGTTTGCATATGAATTTTCAGATATTGGTTTGCATATGATTTTCTACTAAGCACATAAATATTTTTAATTGTTTATTTTCATGTGATTGATTCACTATATTTTTTACTACACATGTGCATTTTTGAGTTGTAAGTCAACAGACACACATCCTATTTTTTTTTTTTTCACGCAATTTGATAAATATCACGTATATAGTGGATTTTGGGAGATTTCCACATTAGTTCACATTAAACTCTTTAGAGTATCAGCAGTGATAATAGAATATTTCACACTTATATATGATTTTGATATCCACAGTGCACAAAAAGGTTTTAGCGCCAAAGCTTAATTTACATTTTAACCTATCACCATGAATTGTAAAAAACAAATAGTTGCAAAAAAAAATAGATGATATAAACAATAATAAATAAAGTCCCAATTTAATACTAGAACCAAAAAAAAATATATATAGATCCAAAGTCCAAAGCAGTGATTCATTCAGTGAAAAACTCCTTCTAAATCCATATGCCAGAAGGCGGCTGAAATCTTCTACAAAGTTGTGACACGTCCCTTCACCAAAACTTTTGGACATAGAAAACACCCCAACTGTGAAGATAAAGTTGTCTTTTTACCAGATGCTGTTGACTACTTTATTTAAAAAGATAGTCAAATAGGCTTATGCAGGTGAATTCCCTGCTCATATGGAATAAGGTGGACCTCGTATGGAAAGAAGCTTCTCCTCATAGACTCAGACAGGTCATAAAAAAAGAAGGGCAAACAAAATCCATAGCGTGACACCGTTTAATAATAAAAATTAATTTAAAAAACATAAGGCCAAATGGCTGCTTACATATGCCGGTGCCCGACCTGGCACTGGGGCTGCTCGCTTAAAACAATCGTTTCGTAATGGATGCGTAGTTCCTCATTGTGTAGGGCGTGCGTTCCACCAAGAAACAGCCGACAACCAAAGACGACCGGAACTGTGCGTGTACGAACGTGACTGGGTACCGCCTCGACGTACGTTTTGTTTGACACGTCATCAGGAAGCGGGCCAAGAGGTGGTTGACGCCATGCCAGCTTAAGCCAGGAATGGTGGTTTGCGACAATGGCCCCAACCTCCTCTCCGCCCTCTAACAGGGACAACTGACCCATGTGCCCTGTGTGGCTCCTGTCCTTAACCTGGCAGTTCTTGGGCAGGTACCTGGGCTTACAGAATGTCCTGAAGCAGGCCAGGAAAGTCTGTGTGCATTTCCGCCAATCATTTAATGCTGGCTGGTTGAGCTCCAAAAGGAGTTGAACCTGCCCAAGAACCTCCTTATATGTGACATGCCCACCAGGTGGAACTAACATGCAGCAGAGGGCCATCAAT
Organism: Lithobates pipiens; assembly: GCF_037356315.1. Taxonomy (NCBI): domain Eukaryota; kingdom Metazoa; phylum Chordata; class Amphibia; order Anura; family Ranidae; genus Lithobates; species Lithobates pipiens. The sequence continues at coordinate 71,941,976 of NW_027507788.1, read as the reverse complement.
GAGCACCTGTGCGACTACGGCACTAGGACAGGGTCAGGGAAGCTTGTTTTTTTTTTCAGTGGGGCATGATCAGGGATGCATGCATCTGTGACACTGTACCTCTTGTCCACCTGTTGGAGCATACGCTGCATGGAATAATGGACAGGGCACTTGAGGCAGAACAGAGGCAGGAAGAGGAGGACTTCCTTGCCTCTCAAGGCCCCCTTTATCCAGACAGTGTTCCTGCTGTCCCACCCATCACACTGGAAGAGGATGAGGAGGAGGAGGATGATTGTGTCAGCATGGAGGTGGATGCTGGCACTCAGCATCAGCAGCAGCATTCTTGTAGGGATTAATTACAGTCCCAAGAAACCCGTGGACTTCTACGTGGCTGGGAGAAGGTGGCTGCGGATCATGTTATACTTAGTGACCCAGAGGACTCCGGACCGAATGCCTCAGCTAATTTACGCTACATGGTCTCCCTGATCCTGCAAAACTTGCGGAAGGATCCTCGTATTCTTTGGATCAAGGAGAGGGACCATTACTGGCTGGCCACTCTCCTTGATCCACGGTACAAGGGTAAGGTTGCCGACCTTATCTTGCCATTGCAGAGGGAGCAGAGGATGAGACATCTCCTGGAGGCCTTGCAGAAAGGTCTGTGCAATGCGTTCCCAGAGACCAGGAGGTTACAAATTCCTGGTCCTGGACAACATGTTGCTGAGGCTTCGGTCAGAAGGAGCGGTGTAGAAGGTGGCCGTCTGACCAATGCGTTCAGACAATTTTTTAGTCCGAAGCCCCAAGGTATGATCGGTTCCAGCAACCATCGACAGCGTCTGATTTACATGGTGCAGGAGTACCTAGGGTTAAGGTCAGACTTGGACACCTTTCCCACCAAAAATCCTCTGGCTTACTGGGTCTTGAGGATGGATCACTGGCCAGAGCTTGCACAGTATGCAACTGAGCTACTGGCATGTCCTGCATCCAGCGTTCTTTTGGAACACACCTTCAGTGCTGCTGGTGGCTTTGTTACCGATCACAGGGTGTGCCTGTCCACCGGCTCGGTTGATCGACTGACCTTCATAAAGATGAATCAGTCTTGGATCACCACCAGCTACCAAGCACCTGAAGCTGATGTAACCGAATAATTTTTTTTGAAATATCACATCCCTTCAAGACTGCATATGCTGATGCTGAGTGACTGTCCTGTTATGTTGACTGTCTATCCTCTTCCTCCTCCGCTGATACCTCGGAAGAACATTTTTGGTTCTGGTTGATGCCACCAGCCCAATTTTTCAGCCCCTGTTTAACAGGGGCTTGTAATTACAATTTTTAATGCAATGCTTTGCAGCAGGGCTCATTTCTGCACTCCAACTAGAGTATATGGTAGAGGTTGCAGTGTATCGGCCCAGTTTTTCAGCCCCTGTTTAACAACAGTGGGAGGTGAGAAGTGAGAGGAAAAAAGACAGACGACAAAACAAATTATACAGGGGTGATAACCCTTCCCTATGTTTTCCTAAAAGCTTAAAAATAGATTTTTTTCCTGGAGCTGCACTTTAAAAATGTACCAGTTCAAAATTACAAACAGATTCTACTTAACACAACAAACCTACACAGTCCCTGTCTTGTTTGCACCGCCTGTATACTGCTGTTCTGAGTATGTAGGGCATGGGGGCCCCACACCCTTCCTTTTTTTTATATGGGTACGGGGTTCCTCTTAATATCCGTACAAGACCAAAGGGGCTGGTAATGGGCCGGGGGGCTACCTATGCCATTTTTCTCAATGATTTTCATCCGTATTACCGGAACCAGACATTACATTAAAACCGCAAGCAGTTTTAAATGACTTTTTTTCTGTTAAATGTCATTTTGTGCAGGGACTGTTCTACACGGGAAACATGTGCCACTTCCCAGGCATACTATAGACACCCCCCAGGCATAATATTTAAAGGAATATTTCACTTTTTTTCACTTTAATGCCGTGTACACACGATCGAATTGTCCAGCGTACTTAGTCCGCCGGACCGCATTTCACCGGACAATCCGATCGTGTGTGGGCTTCAGCTGACTTTTTCAGCGTAAAGTCCGGCAGACTTAGAAAGTAGTTTTGCAGCCCAATCTTTCCGCCATACTTGGGTTTCAGCGGACAATACGTTCGTGAATATGCTAGTCCAGCGGACTGGACTAAGAATGACGCATTCTCAGAAGCATGTATAGGACGGAATCGCTCCGTCTGGTAAAACTAGCGTTCGTATTGAAGCTAGCACATTCGTCATGCTGCTAATTTTGTGATCTTTTAATACAGAGCCATTTACATCAGACAGCACCCAGAGACTGATTGGGCAGATCATGGCCTGGAATGGCCAGATTGATTCCATGCGGAACCAGATACAAAACATGCAGAGGCAATTGGACACCATGCAGCAGGAAATTAAGAACATGATCAATGTTTTGGGGAGAATCTAAGCCCCTTTTCCCTAAAATACAAGATCATGTTCTTCATTTCCTTGCAAAACTCTGAATGTTTTATAAATTTTTGTACAATTTTAGAGGCCAAATTTTGAAGATGCACACGGTGTGTCAACATGTGCTATGTGCCATCAGGGGATCTCAATGTACGCATTTTGTGTTTGCAACCCTTTCCTCATTCTAGTAGGTGAGAGGAAGGGATTGCACCCACAAAACACGTCCATTGATCACTCGTGATGGGAGATAGCACATGTTGACATTACCAATTTTTGGTGTGCATCTTCAAAATTTGGCTTTTACCCTTGTTTTAGGTAATAGTTGAACTTTGTAAGCTCCAGAGTTAGGTATTTTAGAAATTTTTGAGGAACACAAACCCAGTTTTAATAATATCAACATTTATATTACTGATATACTGTTTAGAAAACCACAAAAATATATATTTAAAAAAAAATATATATATATATTGTTAAAAAAAAAAACAAAAATATATAGTTAAAAAACACAAAAAATATATAGTTAAAAAAAAAAATATATATATATATATATATATTGTTAAAAAACCCAAACAAATACATTATATATATATATATATATATATAGTTTACGAAACATAAATCTATGTGTATGTATGTATATATATTGTTAAAAAACAAAAAATATATATATTGTTAAAAAAAATTAGATATATTGTTTACAAAATAAAAATAAAATATATCTAAAATAAATAAATAAATATACATATATATATATATATATATATATATATATATATATATATATATATATATATATATATATATATAGTTTACGTAACATAAATCTATATTGTTTACAAACAAATAAAAAATAAATAAAAAAAAGGGCACATGTTTGAATGTGCACTATTAAAAATGTTAAACAACAATATGTGTGCCTCAGGCCCAATTGTTTGCAGGTAATATGTTCCTGAATGTCTTCGTAAAATGTTATGGAGAATGCGGCAGCAGAGAATGACATGGGTCAGTTTGTACTCTGCCAGGTTTATTAAGGACAAAAACAGATGGAACCGGCTGGCCATAATCCCAAAGGCATTTGGGAAAGTGAACCCTTCTTGCTCTGGCCAGCCGGTAATTAAAAACCCTCCTCTCCGGGATGAGGGTCCTTTGTGGGAACGACTTCATCAAATGGTCACCCAGACCGAACACTTCATCGGCGATGAATACAAAAGGTAGACCCTCCACATTATCAGCATCTGGTGGCAATCCCAGGCCACCAGTCATGAGACGATGGCAGAACTCCGTCTGCTTAAACACTCCTCCGTCTGACATCCGGCCGTTCTTCCCCACATCCACATAGATAAAGTAATATTGTGCCGACACCACTGCCTTTAACACCACACTATGGAACCCCTTGTAATTCCAGTAGTAAGACCCCGAATGGGGTGGGGGCACAATACGCACATGTTTCCCGTCGATCGCCCCTCCACAGTTGGGAAAGTACCAACGGGCAGCGAACTGGGAAGCCACAGTCTGCCATTCGTGTGGCGTGGAAGGAAACTGTGGAGTCAAACACAGAAAAAAAGATAAGTATTCCTTAAATCAAAACAATTCCTAACAAATTAAACCATAAAACATTTTGGAACAGCAACAAAACATATTTGAAAAGTCGTCTTTACAAAAATCTAAGATAAGGCCCAATTCTCAGATTACTCACCCCTCTGATGGCCCAAGGAACATAATTTATGTGGGTGAGTGTGGGGTGGGGTCTAATTAATTAGAAGATCACACATTACACCTGAAGACATTTAAAAAAGGATGGGGGGGCTAATCAATTAGAAGATCACACATTACACCTGAAGACATTTAAAAAAGGGTGGGGGGGGCTAATTAATTAGAAGATCACACATTACACCTGAAGACATTTAAAAAAAGGGTGGGGGGCTAATTAATTAGAAGATCACGCATTACCCCTGAAGACATTTAAAAATGGGTGGGGGGGGCTAATTAATTAGAAGATCACACATTACACCTGAAGACATTTAAAAAAGGGTGGGGGGGTTAATTAATTAGAAGATCACACATTACACCTGAAGACATTTAAAAAGGGGTGGGGGTGGTAAAACAGTACAATGGAGCTGGCAATATGAATTGTTAATAAGGGGCTAGGCTATGGGTGTATATGGGCCCAGGATTGCATGCTGGGGACATTAGTGAAGGCAAATATGCATGTGGGACAAAAAAGGAAAAATTAAAAAAAAAAAAACATTTTAAAAATGCATGGATATAAAGGGGACATTCACAGCATATTCCTGTCATTGATATTTTTTTTGCCAAAGATTTTATTCAATGAATGCAGTACATAACTACATTTCCAAAAGACAATTACTTTTTACAATCACCGTATATCAAGGTACATAGTCTTTCATATTACTATGTTTGAACTTACAACATCATCACATTCTGACATAGTATTAAATAATACGGAACAGCAGAACTGGAAACAAATTCGCTGTGAGAGTATGCTAGTATTATTAGTTGACTACTGAAAGCCCCTTACTAGGGCATAAGAAGGTGCTATGAGACTAGTAGATTGTGTTGTGAATCAGTCCTGTCCGTGTCTAGTCAGATTCCTGTCATGGATATTAAGTCATGATGAAATTAATACAAACATACAATACATATAATGCAATATTAAAGGATAAAACTTACCCTCATATATTCCTTCTGCAGGACCCGAATAATGGCAGAACAGGTCCCTGGGATAATGATCCCCAGAGCCTGGGGGGAGATGCTTGTCATGAACTCCTGCAAGCCTCTTCCTGATGCCAAGTAACACGACGTGGCAACTAGCCTCTGCTCCGGAGTGATGGCTTGCCACATGCAGGTATCCTGCCTGCTAATATAAGGGGTCAGCAAAGCCAGCAGACGGTGAAAAAACAGGGTCCGTCATCCTGAGATAATTCCTGAAATCATCAGGATTATTCTCACGGATCTCACGGAGCAAAAGCATATGTGAGAATTGGTCACGCTAGCGCAGCTAATTCTTCGTCCATGAACTCCTCCTCGCCCTGTTCATGGACTGGGCTCGGGTCAAAGTATGAACCCCAACACCAAGCCCCCATACAGCATGAACTTGAGAACGAGTACGTCCACTCTCCATGGCTTCAAAACGGTCGGCTGGTCAAACAAGCTTAACCGAACGCACTGAACAGGCAGACCTATGTAGAACGACCTGAAAAACAGGAACCAGCGGACCAGAAGCACCTAAGAACAGCTACGAACTGATCCACGCGCACTGAAAAGCAGATACAAACCTCACGGGCAGACTGAACCGCAGAAAACAAACTAATTAAGCTGAAGTCTGAAAAGCACCAAACTTCTACTAACACGAGATTAGAGGCAGAAGGAGCACAAAGAGTGCCGTGCAGGGTATTGGTTTTCCTTTTTCTAGTCCCGTCATACGCGCTGTTCGTCATCGCTCTAGCAATCGCCAGACTTTCTGTGTGTCCGTGTGTGGCCAAGTCTGTTCGGTAGAAAGTCCGCCGGACTATCCGCTGGATTGTTTGCCGGACAATATTTGATCGTGCGTACAAGGCTTAATCGTCATTAAAATCAGTGCTCCTGAAAAAACTGTCATTTTTTAAAACATTTTAGGCATTGACCCATGTCCCCTGGGGCAGGAGCCAGGTCCCCAAATCCTTTTTAGGATAATATCTTGTATATTAGCCATTAAAATTAGCACTTTTTATTTCGAACGTTCGAGTCCCGTAGACTTCAATGGGGTTCTAAAGTTCGCACAAATTTTCGGTCCGTTCGAAAGTTCTAGTGCGAACCGAACCGGGGGGTGTTCAGCTCATCCCTAGTGAAAACCATAATTTGCCATAAACAGGGACAATCAGGAAGCGGAATTCAAGGAACTGTTGTGAGCAAACTCTGCCCACGGTAATAGGTCTGACCAGTTGTTATGGTGGTCAGAAATATAGCAACATAGGAATTGCTCCAAGGACTGATTGGCTCGTTCTGTGGCCCTATTAGACTGCAAGTGATATGAAGAGGAGAAAGCAAGCTGAATCCCCAACTGTGCACAAAAGCCTCGCCAGAACCGAGACACCAACTGACTACCCCCGTGTGACCGATCCTATCCCACACTCTGCTTGAGTGCTTCCATCAGTAAAGTGAGGCCCGGAACGGAAAAGACAGAAAAGAAAAAGTAGTGCACGGCCGGGCATGACCATGTGTTTAGGGGAGACAATGCATGGGTTAATAGGAAGAGATTAGAGGGGAGGGGACAGTGAGAAAAGTCCAAGGGGGAGTGGTAATATATAAGGAGGAGGTGGGGCTGGGCTGGGAAACAGAAAGTTGTGGAGAAAGAAATGAGGAGGCAGTTTTTTGCTCTGCTCCTCCAACATGGCTGAGATGTCACTCGGATGAGGGCCTTTATGGATGACCAGGTGAGCTGATCGTGGCTGGGAGGTGAGGGTTGCTGTGCATGCAGAGTTTGCAGCCTCTGGCACTCTGTTTTCACCAGGGCCCTCATCTGGGACCATGCGCCAGGCAAGGAGCCCTCTGGGGGGAACAATCCGGTCCCCCAGCAAAGAATAGCCAGCCCTCTGCCTGAGCAGGGTCTGGGTGGACTCCACGCCACCAGCCCAGCTCGGTGGGGGGGCCACGGGCCGTTATGGTGCCGCTTCCCCGCCCATGAATCGCAGGACTACTACCTCCTCTGCCTGCATCGCTGCGCGGGGAGGAAGGCTTGGCGAGGGAGACTTATTAGTATGGCCATCAGGCTGCTTATACAAAAATAAAAAAAATTATAAAAAAAAAAAAAAAAAAAAAGTTTTTTAAGGGGGGCGGGGCTCCGCTGGTGGGCGTGGCCTATACCGGCTGGTCGAGATGGCACAAGATGGCGGTGGAAGGACAAGGTTGACCTTCCAGGTCATAGTATGTGAGGGCATGTGTGGAACTGTGGCAGGAGGCGGAGCTTCAGGGGTGAGACAGGCAGTACAACGGAGGGACTCCGCGGCCCCCAGGACCTCTTTGCCTGGGGGGCTGATGACACCACCGGTCCTGGTCTGGGACCACAGGTCAGAAGGCGAGCTGACAGTAGCGAGGAGGAGGAGCCGCAGGAATGCAAGCCAGCGATGGAGGCAAGCGAGGCGGCTGTTGGGGTTCCAGTCAGCCTGGTAAGTCAAATAATGTCTAAATGTTTTTCGTTTAAGTTGTTTGTTGGGGGGTTGGAAAAGGGGGTGCAATGTCGGCAGTAGTTGCTCCTCCTTGAACAGAGTTGGTGGATGCTGGCCCACAAGTGGCGGGCGGTGCACCTGCCAGTTTGGGGACAGTGGTGCAGTGATGGGGTTGTCAGGTAATGGTAGGATGGAGATGGTAAGGATTGCAGATGCAAAATAAATAAATAAATAAATAAATAAATAATAAAATAAATAAAAATAAATAAATAAAAATGTGAGACGTACGGGTGCTTTGAGGGTCCCCTGGGAACACATTTAAATAGGGGGTCCGGGATACGATTTGAAAAGGCAAGTGTGTGGAGATCTTCTCGTTATGGCCACCTTTAAAAAAAAATAAAAAAAAATAAAAAGAAAGGGGGAAATTTACATTTTAAGTGTATAGGGTCAAGCAGGAAGATCAAGGGAAAAAGGATGAAGGTAAGAGGAGGTACCGATCGCTTTTGCCGAAGGCAGTCGCCATTATGCGATTGTCATGGGGGGAAGAACCCGAACATGGTTTGGCGTTGTTCTGTTATATGTAGGCAATTGGTAGGTGCACATGTTAAAAAGGGGGATCTGATTGGCTACGGGATGATGAGCAGTTTAGACCGTGCAGGTCGGTATGGCCGTTTCTTAATGGGGATCAAAGAATAGCGGCTTCTGGATGCGGTTTCTGTAGTAGTAGAGGCAACTATACCCCCCTCAGCTGAAAAGAAAGGGGTAGGTTGGCAGTGCAATGTGAGCTCCTGTCAGTTCAGTTAAACACGAGTGTTAAAAGGGTGGGGGGACCCATCCATTGTATTGTGGCTTCATGTGAGGACAATGTACAGGCGAGCCTAGTCACACAAGGGATGACTTTTGGAAGGGGGTGAAAAGGTTGCAGCCTTTCATAAGTAGATACGGAAATAGCGAGGCTGCTTGCCTGTGGGGTTTTTAATGGGGTCTACAGTGGGGGTGGTGCCTGAGAAGGAACGAGACAAGTTTCGCCTCGTTTCCCCACTTATCTGTCAAAAAAAAAAAAAAAGAGTTCTGTCATAATCCGATGCGGTGCACTGTGTCCGATACTTCACGTACACAGCTATAAGGTGGGTTAGGTGTGACGAAAAAGGGGCGCCTATGGCAAACTAGGAATCCGTGTTCCACTTGCTTCCAGTTTATCCGGAGAGCTTTGGCTGCTGGATAGATGCTGGCAAGAGGAGTTTTTTACTTGGAACGATGCCTGCCCATGGGTTTCTCAATTTAGTGGGCTATGGTTAGGTTGTTTAGTTCTTTACCGGAGTGGGGGGGTAGAGACGTGTCGGTCCCTGATTCAATCATACATGGCTTGCACGTTTGTGTGTTGGGCCGCCTTCCTCCGATGTGTGTGCGATTATACTTTATACATTGCAGCACATTGCAGGTAGGTTCATTAGTGCCATTGGCTGCAAAACACAGGGGGCCGACGAGGGATATTGTACTATTTTGTTCTGGCATTGCGATGGAGGGTCATCTGTCAGTGACCAAGTTGGAGGTACTATAGAAGGGGGTGTGTGAGGCCCAGGGACGGCGTGAGGTACAGTTGAGGACTTTGCATTCATTGCTGGGTAAGTTCAATTTCACCTGCCGGTTTTATTCCAATGAGCGGGTTTTGGCCAACGGCTGCCGTCTGCTACAGTGGGGGTTTCAGGCCCTGGATAATTTAAACAGTTAAATGCGGAACATAGGGAGGGTTAGAAGGTTCGGTACGAGTTCTTGGCCACATATAACGGACGATGGGTGGATGCCAGGTCGATGGGAAAAGAGGTCACGAACACGGCGGGGTAAACAGGTTTGGGGGAAATTTCTCTTTCAGGGGCAATAGAGTGAGGAAATTTGGCCCCAAGTTTGTTGGGTGGAAGTGGGGTGTTCATTCGTAAACTTGTGCTATTGGAATTTTTCCAGTGGTTCCGGCTATGGAGCTGGGGTAAGGGTCATGCAGGAACCTGACACGGAGTTGAATTGTGATTATGTGGGTGTGGTTACGTGGTCAACCCCATGTCCGCATTGTCACTACTGGTCATACGGTGGCTATGCCATTTTGTGTTGCGTTAGGTGCATTTGAACATTTTCTATATGCTATTCATCTTGCAGGCTTCGGAAACACGGGGGGCTTACTCGTGCATCTATTTTCGGTGGGATAGGTTCAGAGAGTTAGCCGGACACAGAGGGGGAGGAGTTCCCTACTCGGGCTGGATAGGGGAGATGGCATTGGATTCACCACGGGAGGTAACAGGGCAGTCAGCCAGTGAGTCCACATGGGCGGCTTATGTAAAGGTATGAAAAGAAGGGTGGGTTGTTCGATGCAGGAGTCTGAGGTCGAACATGGCTGTGTGGGGGGTAAGGTTGTTGGTGGTACTGTGGTTCTAGGAACTTGGTAAACGGGGTTGGTATCTGCCATCGAGCGGAAACTGGGGGGTTTTTGGCTTTTGTTTAACCTGCTGTGCAGGGTGGATTGAAAAAAGGAGTTTGGGTTGGACAACAAAAAAAAAAAAAATGATCAAAGGGTTAGAGGGGTGGTGGTGCTGCTGTTTGTGTTACCAGGATTCAGAGTAATAAAAAAATAAATAAAAATAACATAAATAAATCATGAAATAATAAGAAAAAAAAAAAAGGGATAAAACGGTTAGGGAGTTTCTAGGGTTTGGAACAGATGGCATGGGGGGCAGGTCATGTGGCACAAGGCTGGGAAGTATTGGTCGAAGTTCCAGTTTGGGTGGGTGTTCTGAAAATGCCACTGGGACGCAAGGTTGGATGGTGCAGAATACGCTTCACACTCCTTCCACATCGGGGCAGCTTTAGAAGCTGCCAGATATGGGTTGGATGAGGCGGCGGTAAGGAGGAATGGTAGGTGGGAAGCAAAGCGATTACGCACTTACCTATGCCTTCATATGGTGGTGGAATAAATAATAATAATAAAAAAATAAAAATAAAAAATAAAAACACACGAGTGGGGGAGTAGTCTGTACATACGAGCTGTGTTGTTTGTGGTATGGGGTTACATTGGTTTACTTTAAAGTTGGTGCTGCCTTTGTTTGCCGTTTTTTTTTTTTTTTCTCCAGATGGAGGACTTATACGCCTTGTCTGGATTTTCTTTGTTATCTGTATGTTTGTTGGGGGGGCCAGGAGAGCAGATGCGAGATCGGTTGGCAGACAGTTGGGTAGTTAGAGGAGGGAGGCATGTGTTCACTGGCTAGGTGTATGGGGGTTGAGGTGCAGCAAGGTGATATAGGAAGTGGAACGTTAGGCGCGGCGGGATAAACCGCCAGCCGTTTGGGTTATGCATGCAAGGGGTAATGCTTTTGGGTTCGAATGATCAGGGAGCTGATCTCGGACGTTAAGTCAGATATTTTACGACTTCGTACAGTTGTCTAACACTCAGGTGGTTCGGAGGTTGTGGCTCAGAATGGGGGGCCTGGTGATCAGGAAAGTAGAGGTGGAAACTAATGTGGGCCTGTAATTGAGGGTGTTAGAATACACCTCTAGGTAGTGGGGATAGTTTTCTGGGCTCTGGGACTCAAATATGGGATCCAGCGGGCCCCGGGGGTGTGGGGGAGCCCTTAAGGGTAAGGTGTCATCCTTGCGGGCTGTGGCGGTGTTTTGTTGGTCTTTGACGGTGGCAGTAAACATATGTGATGGAAATGTGTGGGGGGCTCATCGGTAGTATGTGCCCCTCCGGTGTATTCCAGCGAAAGGTTAGCTGGAATACTGTAATGGTTGCACTGCGGGAAGGGGGTTGTCTCCGAGCTGATTATCCGCTGGAGGCCTATCGTGTGGAAAAAGGTCCTGCAGTGTATTGGTGGAATATGTGTTGGAGTTCCGGAGTGCCATCAAAGACCAACAGACTGGAGTTGAACAAGTTGTTACAGAGGTGATATTTTGGTATATATTTGATATTGGAGTTATTTATATGGTGTGAATAATAAATAGGCTGCTATGGCCATTTATACTCCAAAATGAAGGTGTGGTCTCATCATTTTAGAAAGGTAAGAAATGGGGATGGTGGAGTACAAGTGGTATAGCAGTAAGAGGCAAGTTGGGTACCTCTGAACTACACTGGTCAAGTGAGGCCCGGAACGGAAAAGACAGAAAAGAAAAAGTAGTGCAGGGCCGGGCATGACCATGTGTTTAGGGGAGACAATGCATGGGTTAATAGGAAGAGATTAGAGGGGAGGGGACAGTGAGAAAAGTCCAAGGGGGAGTGGTAATATATAAGGAGGAGGTGGGGCTGGGCTGGGAAACAGAAAGTTGTGGAGAAAGAAATGAGGAGGCAGTTTTTCCCACCCGCCCTCCCTATATGTTGTCTGTGTTTGTTGGTTTATGTGTTTTCTTTCTTTCAGGAGCATGGCAGATGGTCGTCATGGCAGCTGTGGATTGGCGGTGTTTTGTTGGTCTTTGACGGTGGCAGTAAACATATGTGATGGAAAGGGGTGGGGGGCTCATCGGTAGTATGTGCCCCATCCGGTGTATTCCAGCGAAAGGTTAGCTGGAATACTGTAATGGTTGCACTGCGGGAAGGGGGTTGTCTCCGAGCTGATTATCCGCTGGAGGCCTATCGTGTGGAAAAAGGTCCTGCAGTGTATTGGTGGAATATGTGTTGGAGTTCCGGGGTGCCATCAAAGACCAACAGACTGGAGTTGAACAAGTTGTTACAGAGGTGATATTTTGGTATATATTTGATATTGGAGTTATTTATATGGTGTGAATAATAAATAGGCTGCTATGGCCATTTATACTCCAAAATGAAGGTGTGGTCTCATCATTTTAGAAAGGTAAGAAATGGGGATGGTGGAGTACAAGTGGTATAGCAGTAAGAGGCAAGTTGGGTACCTCTGAACTACACTGGTCATACTGCTTCCTCCAGTCTGACCATCAGAGAGATATTTACATAATTAACATGTTAATTAACCCAGCACTTAAGGCAGCCTAGGTGACCAGACAGTCTGTCTCCGCAGGTCAATGTGATTAGCTCTTTCAAGGATTGTGTATTGTTCAAAATTAACAACCAAGAAAAGTCTTTCAAAAATGTAACAAAAAAAAAAAGATTAATATAGCAATACCAAAAAAACAGGGTAAATGTGGACAGAAAAAGGTCCTTGCAGCCAGTGTCCACAGCAGTGCCCCCGCCCCCCATCCCATAGTCTGGCAGACCCAACTAGATCTACCACGGGTCAGCTTGGGGCTGTCTGGGAGACTCTTTATAGTTCAGTTTGCCGGGAAAGTCCATCAGCGTTCCCATTCTGCTTTCCTGGCTGATACTGGATGGTAAAATTGTAAGGCTGCAGGGCCAAGCTCCATCGTAACAAATGTCCATTGCCCCCGGAGACCAGATTAAGCCAGATTAATCAATTGTGGTCAGTAAGCACTGTAAAAGATTGTCTGTAGAGATAAGGTTGGAATTTCTTGAGAGCCCATAACAGTGCCAAACACTCCTTCTCCACGGTTGCTAAACCGACTTCCCTGGGTAGCAGCTTCCAATTGGTGTAGGCCACTGGGTGCTCACTGCCATCAGGTCCTACTTGGCTTAGTACTGCCCCCAGCCTGAATGTAGAGGCATCTGTGTGGACACAAACACGTTTGGTTGGGTCAGGGGCAGCTAGAACAAGAGCTGAAGTTAGTGCATTCTTTAATCGTTGGAAGGCAGCTTTACACTTGGGGGACCACAGTATCTGTCAGGGAAGGTGCTTCTTAATTAGGTCTGTCAGGGGCTTAGCGATGGAACTATATTGCGGGACAAACTTCCTATAGTACCCAGCTGTACCGAGGAATGCCAGGACCTGGGTTTTAGTACTGGGGGTCAGCAACTGCCTCAATATTAGCAGGCTCGAGTCGTTGTTGTCCACTGCCTACTCGATGTCCAAGTTACTGTACAGATCATCCACCCGGGGCATAGGGTAAGCGTCAGTGGTAGTGCACTAATTTAATCTGTGGTACAAGGACCACCGGAGAAGCTGAGGGGCTGCTGGATGGCTCAATGACTCCCAAATCAAGCATTTCCTTAATCTCATGATGCATCCCCTCTCTCACTGCGTCAGGTATCCAGTAAGCCACCTGTCTTAGTGGCAGTTGTCCTGGGGTCTCCACTCGGTGCACTGCCATAGTAGTGTACCCAGGGACTGTGGAGAACATTTCCCTTCTCTGACTAAGGACCTGTCTAGCTTGTTCTCTCTGCGTTGACCCTAGCTGGTCGTCAAGCTTTATCATCTATATCCCTGTAGTAATCCTATTTAGCTCCGGGACCACCAGCAGGGGAAGATTCTCAGAATCTTCCACAGCTGGAGCACATATAGCGGCTACCTCTCCTGATCTTTCCCAGTAAGCTTTCAACATTTTGACATGAAAGGTCAGTCGGACTCTTTCATCTGAACATTTGGCCACTATGTAGGTTGTAACAGAGCTTTGCCACAACCCAGTAAGGTCCCTGCCAAGTGGCCTGTAACTTGTCCTGCTTGGTTGGCCTGAGGGCAAGAACCTTCTGCCCAACCTCCAGAGTGCGGTTCCGAGCAGTACGATTGTACCATAATTTCTGCCGCTTTTGGGCAGCCCAAAGGTTTTCTTGGACAGTGTCCGTGAGCTCCTTCAGTCTGTCCCTAAACTCAAGAACGTATGCTACGATAGAGGACCCTTGGGGATCAATTCCCCTTTCCCAGTGGGCTCTGACTAGATCTAGGGACCCCCTCACCCGCCTCCCATACAGTAACTCAAACATGGAGAACCCGGTAGATTCCTGCGACACCTCCCGATAAGCAAAGAGAAGGTGCGGCAGATATCTCTCCCAATCCCTGTGAGAGGTTGCAAATGTCCTAAGCAGCTGTTCCAGTGTTCCATTGAACCTCTCACACAGTCCGTTGGTCTGGGGGTGATAAGGAGAGCTCTGTAATCCATACGGCTTGGCGATGGTGCAAACGATTATCCATAGCAGCAGCTTGCACGGGGTCTGCCTCATGCAGAATTCCAATATTCTCCTCACTTGGGTAAGTCACATCTCTCTCCAGACAGTGTACAGCAGCTTGGGCAGGTCCAAGGGGCTTGTTGCTCCACGCGTCCTGGAAAACGTTCTGTGGACAATATCTCCTAACATGTTCTGCTTGGTTGCATCTGTAGCAGAGGTCCCCTTTCCCTCGTGAAGATGGTAGCCGAGTGGGACTGGAGATCGACGGCTGGTGTGGAGGGGCAACGCTCTGTGGAATGTTGGGGATAGGCCGAGCTGGGCTCTGGTTGTACAGTCCGCCTTGAATCCACGTATTGGTCAGCTAGGGTGGCAGCTTCATCCACTGTGACTGGCTGCTGATCCTTTACCCAGTCTCTAACTTCAGGTGGGGTATGATCATAGAACTGTTCCAGGAGGATTAGCTGGAGCGCATCTGCCATGGTAACAGCTTGGCACCCGGTCATCCAACTCTCTGCTGCTCGGGTCATTTGATGAGCCCATTCTGTTTAAGGCTCTCTCTCCTTTCGATGCAGGTTGCGAAACCTCAAACAGTGTGCCTCTGGAGTAATGCCGAAGCAAGCCAATAGTCTTTCTTTTACCCGATCATAGTCCTGGCTGATCTCGTCTGGGACATTATTGTATGTCTCTGCAGCCCTTCCTGTGAGATGACCAGGGGCGTGACCCAATCTGCTTTATTGACACCTTGTAGACAGCATTGCCGCTCAAACATTTGCAGGTAAACATCCATCTCATCTTCCCCATCTTGAAACATTTGGAAGGCGCCATAAGGTAGTTTTTTGCGGGCCGCTGGAGCTTCCCGGTTGAACATAACTGACACTCCTTGGTCCTGCTGGAGTTCAGCCATTCGCAGCTGGGACACCTCTCGTAACACTTGACTGATAGCCTCCTGTGGGGGGTGAGTACCAAACAAGGCCAGTCACCACTGGACGTCACGCTGGAACTCTGTCAGCTCTGAGGTATGTGCTGGTGGGTTGCTGGCCTGGTCGATCTCCATTAGTTCGGTGATGAGAGTCACTTTGGATTTGTTGCTGGAGACTTCCACGGGCATCCAAGAGATCCTTCAAGGTGCTGCGCTTGAGTCTGGCGTAGTGATGTTCCATCCGCTGTTAGGAGCAGGGGGTCCTGGTGGTGGTTTGGGTGCGCCTAGGCAAGAGGAAGCATCCTACAGCTTGCCACCAATTGTGACTGATCCTATCCCACACTCTGCTTGAGTGCTTCCATCAGTAATACCGCTTCCTCCAGTCTGACCATCAGAGAGATATATTATTATAGCTGCATTGAATACAAGTCTAGCTGAAAATAGCTTGTAGAATTTTGAATGATTTATTAGACAGAATACAGCCTTTTTATACACATTTAACACAAGGGGGTAGATAATGAGGTAGGGCTGCTCATGGATATCCCCCCTCCCCTATAGCAACAACTTAAAATACAATTACATAATTAACATGTTAATTAACCCAGCACTTAAGGCAGCCTAGGTGACCAGACAGTCCATCTCCGCAGGTCAATGTGATTAGCTCTTTCAAGGATTTTGTATTGTTCAAAATTAACAACCAAGAAAACAGTCTCTCAAAAATGTAACAAAAAAAAAGAATATAGCAATACCAAAAAAACAGGGTTAATGTGGACAGAAAAAGGTCCTTGCAGCAAGTGTCCCTGACACTCTGTTCGAGACAATCACCTTGGGATCTCCTGACCAAAAATGGAAGCTAGTTCCTTAGCAGTGGGCAACTTCTTAAGTGGAATACAATGACATATCTTTGAGAAACGGTCAACCACCATAAGGATAACTGTGTTGCTCTAGGAGTTGGGTAACTTCACAATCAAATTCATAGACAGGTGGGTCTAGGGCCTCTCTCCATTGGGTATGGGTTGTAAGAGGCCCCCTGGAAGGTGTTGTGGAGTCTTACTCTGAGCACACACAGAACAGGCAGCTACGTAGACTAGGCCAGTTACATCAGCACGTAGACTAGGCCACCAGAATTGTTGGCAAATTACCCAAAAGAGTTAATTCTTCCCAGGGTGGCAAGCAGCCTTGGAAGAATGGTAAGTCTGGAGCACAGCAGTATGGGATAAAACAGCGGTCACAAGATTTCTCAGGAGGCGCATGGACCTGAGCATCAAGAATTTTGTCACCCAAAGCAGAAGTGAGACTGGTGCGATCCATAGCCAGAAAAAATTGTCGTGACAAGGTATCAGCCCTTACATTCTTAGTAGCGAGTAAGGATGAGACAGTGTAATTGAAACTTAGGTGAGGAAATAACCTGGAATTGGATTATCTCATGGTGAAAAGCCCCTATGGCCCTGGACAACGGAACTGTCTCATGAGTCACATGGGCAGGCTGTAGAGGTCTCCCGTCAAGAGCCTCAATGGCAAGTGAAGTGTCACGCAGCTGCAGTGGAATTGAGTGCTTCGATACAAAGGCAGCATCAATGAACAGGCCTGCAGTCAATAAGAGCCTGTATCTTGATGGATGACTCAGCCCAAGAAAGGGTGGCCGAAACCAGGGGCTTATCCTTCTGAATAACTGGGGATGAAACAACGCCACCTAAGGTCTGTCTGTGACAGGACCTCAAGGTTAGGCATTCCCTGGATGGGTAGGACAAGACTTCAAAAACCTGCCTGGCCACAATAAAGGCACAATCTCTGCCTTCATCTAAAGGTTCTCTCATCCGCAGAGAGATGTGTGAAGCCAATAGGCATGCACACAGGGTGTGCTGGATGTGCCTGGGCACACCCTAATCACCCCATGTGCATTAGCATTATCCAAGGGTGGCACCAAGTGGGTGGTTGGGGTGCCGGTGGTCAGTAGACATGTGCAGAGTAAAATATTTCGTTTCGGAATTTCGTTTTCGTCCGAAAACTTACTCCCGAAATTCGTTTTTATTTATTTCGTTTTTCGTTCAAAAATTGCATTTGTCCGAAAATCCACATGAATTACGGTCGAATCTGTCTTTGAAGGCTTATGGTGTCTGTCGAATGTATAAAGAAGATTCGACGGAGCTAGTATATAGCATACTTTAGAACCCTATTAAAGTCTATGGGACTCCAACGTTCAAAATCTAAAGTGCTAATTTTAAAGGCTAATTTGCAAGTTACTGTCCTAAAAAGTGTTTGGGGACCCGGGTCCTGCCCCAGGGGACATGTATCAATGCAAAAAAAAGTTTTAAAAATGGCCGTTTTTTCGGGAGCAGTGATTTTAATAATGATTAAAGTGAAACAATAAAAGTGTAATATTCCTTTAAATTTCGTGGGGGGGGGGGGGGGGTTGTCTATAGTATGCCTGTGAAGGGGCGCATGTTTCCCGTGCTTAGAACTGTCCCTGCACAAAGTGTCATTTATGCAGGAAAAAAAAAAGCGTGGGGGTCCCCCAAATTCAATTACCAGGCCCTTCAGGTCTGGTATGGATATTAAGGGGAACCCTGCCTCAAATTTAAGAAAAAATTTGACGTGGGGTTCCCCCTAAATATCCATAACCAGACCCTTCAGGTCTGGTATGGATATTAAGGGGAACCCCGCGTCAAATTAAAAAAAAATTTTACGTGGGGTTCCCCCTAAAAATCCATACCAGACCCTTTTTCCGAGCACGCAACCTGGCAGGCCGCAGGAAAAGAGGGGGGGACGAGAGAGCGGCCCCCCACCCTCCTGAACCGTACCAGGCCACATGCCCTCAACATTGGGAGGATGCTTTGGGGGTCTGTGACCCCTCAAAGCACCTTGTCCCCATGTTGATGAGGACAAGGGCCTCATCCCCACAACCCTGGCCGGTGGTTGTGGAGGTCTGCGGGCGGGGGGCTTATCAGAATCTGGAAGCCCCCTTTAACAAGGGGACCCCCAGATCCCGGCCCCCCCTGTTTGAAATGGTAAGGGGGTACAAAAGTACCCCTACCATTTCACAAAGAAAGTGTAAAAAATGGTTAAATAAGACAAACACACTTTTGAAAAATTCCTTTATTAAAAATAAAAAAATAAAAAAAAGATTCCAGCGGCGGTAATCCACTCTTGCTATCCAGCGACGGACGGTCATCTCTCCAGCGATGGCTCATCTCATCCAGCGCAGCGATCCATCTTTCTTCTGTCTCCGTGGAGGAGACACTGCAGGCATTCCGGCGGCTGACGTTTCTTATATACGGAGGGCGGGGCCACCCGTCACCTGACCCCGCCCCCTCTGACGCAAGGGGAAACCTGCCTGTGTTACATCAGAGGGGTGCGGGGTCACCCATACGTCACAGGGAACCCCGGGTTTCCCCTTGCGTCAGAGGGGGGGCGGGGTCAGGTGACGGGTGGCCCCGCCCTCCGTATATAAGAAACGTCAGCCGCCGGAATGCCTGCAGTGTCTCCTCCACGGAGACAGAAGAAGGATGTATTCGCTGCGCTGGATGAGATGAGACATCGCTGGAGAGATGACCGTCCGTCGCTGGATAGCAAGAGTGGATTACCGCCGCTGGAATCTTTTTTTTATTTTTTTATTTTTAATAAAGGAATTTTTCAAAAGTGTGTTTGTTTTATTTAACCATTTTTTACACTTTCTTTGTGAAATGGTAGGGGTACTTTTGTACCCCCTTACCATTTCAAACAGGGGGGCCGGGATCTGGGGGTCCCCTTGTTAAAGGGGGCTTCCAGATTCTGATAAGCCCCCCGCCCGCAGACCTCCACAACCACCGGCTAGGGTTGTGGGGATGAGGCCCTTGTCCTCATCAACATGGGGACAAGGTGCTTTGAGGGGTCACAGACCCCCAAAGCATCCTCCCAATGTTGATGGCATGTGGCCTGGTACGGTTCAGGAGGGTGGGGGGGCCGCTCTCTCGTCCCCCCCTCTTTTCCTGTGGCCTGCCAGGTTGCCTGCTCGGATAAAGGGTCTGGTATGGATTTTTAGGGGGAACCCCACGTCAATTTTTTTTTAATTTGACGCGGGGTTCCCCTTAATATCCATACCAGACCTGAAGGGTCTGGTTATGGATATTTAGGGGGAACCCCACGTCAAATTTTTTCTTAAATTTGAGGCAGGGTTCCCCTTAATATCCATACCAGACCTGAAGGGCCTGGTAATTGAATTTGGGGGACCCCCACGCTTTTTTATTTATTTATTTTTTTATTTTTTTATCAATGACTTTCAATGAGTGTTCTCTGTATTACGGAGCCGACAATTCATAATAGCTGCGAGTGATTTTAAAGGACTTTTTTTCCTGCATAAATGACACTTTATGCAGGGACAGTTCTAAGCACGGGAAACATGCGCCCCTTCACAGGCATACTATAGACAACCCCCCCCCCCCCCTATGAAATTTAAAGGAATATTACACTTTTATTGTTTCACTTTAATCATTATTAAAATCACTGCTCCCGAAAAAACGGCCGTTTTTAAAACTTTTTTTTGCATTGATACATGTCCCCTGGGGCAGGACCCGGGTCCCCAAACACTTTTCAGGACAGTAACTTGCAGAATCTTTTCTCTCTGTCAAATCTTTTTTCTCTGTCGAATATTTTCTCTATATAATCTTGGACTAATAGAGGTAAGGTTAGGCACATTCGACCACAGGTTCTATAGACACAGATTGTTGTCAGAGTCATGTCGAATCTCCTATTCTATATCGAACTGTTGTAACAATGAAAACGAAAATAAAGCATTTATTTATGTCGGATCTTTCGTTTTTCGGATTTTGTGCTTTCGTTATCGTTTGTCAAAACGAAAACGAAAATAGCTGAAATTCGGACGAAAATGCATTCGGACGAAAACGAATACACATGTCTAGTGGCCAGTGTAAATGCCCCCATTATATTAAAGGCTAGATTCAATTGTAGGAACACATTACACTTATACTTAGGATGTAAGGTAATAGGCTCCCAATCAACTGTCTCCCACCATCAGAGCCTCCTCCATGTGACAGCAGGTGGCTTTCATGTGTGTTTGAGCTTTGGGGTGCACACCCTAATGCAACAGGCTGCGGACACCTATGGTGAAGCCCGAGTGCAAGTGTTCACCTTTACTGACCATTCGGTACCGGAGGCATGGGAGGAGAGGAACGCATGGGTGGGACTTCAAAGATAAGACAAAAACATACAGGAGGCTTCCGCAAATGCTCCTTAAAAGAGCGTCTTTCTCTGAGTCTGGAGTCAATGAGGATGGCAAACATGATCAACTTCTCCAGCTGAGAGGATATATCTCGGGCTGCTATCTCATCCTAGATGGTATCCAAGAGACCATGAGAAAAAACAGCCACGAGGGCCTCATTGTTCCACGCAACCATACCGAATTCAATGGCATAGTTGGCAACAGTTCTTGTACACTGTTCGATGGACATGAAGCACTTGGCAGCAGAAGCAGAGCATGGGGGAACGTCAAATACCCTTTTAAACTAAGCCACAAACTCAGGGTAGCACAAGACAACGGGTTTTTGCATCTCCCATAGAGGGTTTGCGCAGGCCAAGATTCTCTCAGAAAGCAAAGATATCATGATACATGCTTTGCTTCTGTCCGTGGGAAATGCCTGGGTCAGCATCTCAAAGTATATCTCCACCTGGTTGAGAAACCCTCTGCATTGGACTGGATTGCCCCCAAATCACTGGGGAAGCGGAGAGGAACCAGACATACCTATTATAGAGGTAATACTTGAGGCGGGTGCCTGCACAGAGACTGGAGCAGCAGCAGCTCGGCCTGAAGGGAATCACAGCTATCACTGTTGATATTGATCTTTTGAGTCGGAAAATTGGAACAGGAACCTCACTATCAGAGGAGTTGGAGGGAAAATGTAGCCTAGCTGGAAGTTCCATGGATGTTGCAATCTATCTCTTCCACCGATGAGTAAGCATCCCTCGAAAGGTATCTCCGGCATTTTGTGTTCTCTGGGGTTGCTGCCAGGTGTCTGGAATCCCCCAGGTTTTGGTTATGAGACTTAAGGCCTGACGATTCAGGAACCACTCGTTGCTGGATAAGAAGTTTCTGCTTAGGTTGTCGGCTAGATGATTTTGTGCCCCGGGGACATACAATGCCTTCAGATCTGCCAGGTTCATTTGTGCTCATTCGAGGATGGGGTGAGATTCTTCCATAAGAGAGCGACTCCTGGTACCCCCCTGTCTGTTGATGTAAGTTACTGCCACTTTGTTGTCCATACGTAGTAACACCCCTTTGCCTCAAGAGGGGACTGAATACTAAGAGGGCTTGAAAGGCAGCTCTCAATTCCAGTATGTTTGAAACAATCTCCCGGGTTTGGAACTGCCAGAGACCCTGGGCTACCTGGCCCTGAAAATGGGCTCCTCATTCCTCCATACTGGCATCAGAAGTGACCACTTCTTGTGGAGGGGGGAACTATGTTCCTGAACCTCTTGAGTTTGTGTATGTTGGTCCACCACCATATGGACTGTTTGATTAGATTGGAAATGAAGATTGGTTGAGACATTCCACTAGTCAGAAAGTCATTCTGAAATGTCCTTGTGTGCCACTGGGCCCACTGAACCATTGGTATGGTTGCTGACATTGAGCCTAGAGCGCTGAGGCATGCTCTGGCTGGAATCGATGCTGCTACCAGTAATCTTTTCATTTTCTGGATTAGGAGAGTTGTCATCTCTTGGAAAGTTGCACTCTGTTTAGTCAAGTGTCTAGTTGTGCTCCCAGGAAGACCATCTTCTGCATAGGTTAAAGGTTGCTCTTTTCCCGATCTATCAACCATCCAAAACGTTGTAGTGTCGCAATCAGTATTTCCCGATGGAAAATGAGAGATTCCCGACTGTCTGATAGGAGGAGGATGTTGTTCAGGTAGTGATGGACTCTCAGACTCCTATCTCTCAGGAGGGCTATCACCGGTAGCAAGACCTTTGTGAAAGTCCTGGGGGCAGTGGAAATTCCGAAGGGTAGACTCTGGACCTGAAAGTGTTGATGTTTTATTGGGAATCAAAGGAATCTTTGGAATGTAGCGTGTATGGGAACATGAAGATATACGTTGGATAAATATACAGATAGCATCCAGTCCTCCAGATTAATCGCGCAAAGGATTGATTGAAGATTTTTCATTTTGAAACACTCGACCATGATTTTCTTGTTGAGTTTCTTTAGGTCTAATACTGGGCGCAGGTCTCCTGTCTTTTTCTATAAATAGCGGAGAGTAGAATCATTTCCCTCTCTGGTGCAATGGAACTTCTACTATCGCCCGTTTCTGAAGCAAATCCTGAATGTACTTGACTAAGAGCATTCTCTTTTCTCTTGATGCTGGAAGTGCATAAAACTGGTTTGTGGGAATTTGGTTTTCGAATTTACACTTGTGACCAAACTGAACAATGGTGACCATCCAGGGATCTTATATGTTCTCCGCCAAGCCTTTGTGAACTTCCTGACCCTGGTTCCTACCACCGCAGGCTGGATGGACGCACCATCAAAAATACTTTTGCTGTTCTCCTGTGAAGGAGGATTTTGTTTTTTGGAGTTTTAAGAAGGAGGTCTGGGGATTGCCCCAATTTCTTCTAAATTTCTTTCCGGGTCTGTATGAATTGGCCTCTCTTTAGCTTTCTGGGAGATTACTCCTGAATTGTGGTGGTTTCTGTTGTTTTGGTCTCCTGTGGAATGAGGCCCAATTTTTTGCCAGTAACTTTGGATATGGCTGTGTCTAGCTTTTCTCCAAAAAGGTTTGTTCCATTGTTCGGGATCTTACACCAGTTCGTTTTTTTGAAGCAGCATCAGCTGTCCAGAGTTTAAGCCATAGGGCTCTTCTGGCGATCACGGAGGACAGCATTGCCCTTGAGGAAGACCTGATTGTGTCCACCGAGGCCTCTGCCACAAAGTCCCCTGTGAAACTGATTTCTTGAAGAGCTGTGATCACTCTCTTCTGTTCTGCTCCCTCCAGAATCAGTTTCTCAACATTAGAAGTCCAGCTGGAGATGGCTCTTCCTACAGCTGCTAAATTAAGAGCTGCCTTACAAGCTCCGCCTGCTGCCGTATACGCTCTTTTTAAATCAAGGTCGATTTTCCAATCGAACACATCTCTGATTGTCACTGCATCCTTGAGAAGTAGTGTTACCTGCGCCTATCACTGGAGCTGACACTAACGGATTTACGTTAGCCTCTTTTAGAGATTTGTCAGTCTGTTGTTCATCCTATATCAATTCCTCCAATTCATCAATGAGTGGGAATGATTCTAGATCCTTCTTCAGGTTTGGAAAATATTTTTTGGTTTTCCATGGGGCTTTTCTAGTCTCCTCCTATTCGATTGCTTCTTTCATGGACGTAACAAATGGCTCTATCAGGGTAAAGTCAAATCCTGTTGAGGCCTTTAATTTTTCAGAGTCAGATGAGCTATCTGCTGTTTTTGATGTGCTGGGTGTAACCGCTGAGGTAGTCTGAGCAGGCTTATCTGCTTCAGGTATTGCTATTTGTTGGATTGATTCTCTAACTGTGGAGCTATGGCGCCACAGACCCAGCAAGTATTTGTGGTCAGGCAGGAGCAATGGCTAGCCAAAGATGTTCTGTGGGAGGAGGACCTTCTGTGGTATGAGTGACAGTGTTTACAGGGTGACTTACAGCAACTTCGTCTATGACTGTGGCTTCTTTGAGTTGACAGACTTCTTTGGTGCCCTGAGTGGCTCCTTCAGTTATCTGAGTGACTTCTTTGTGATCTGAGCTGTTTCTTCTGCGTCTTGAGTCTGATGATCTTATGGAGCTGATAGGGCTGTCCAATACGGCAGCATTAGTGGCAAGGCTCTCTTTTTCTCAATCTTCACTACTTACCAATTCATCCCCTTACTTATTAGGCTGTGGATGGTCTGCTTGGGCAGTGGTCTCCATGAGGGGTGAACAGAGGCTTCAACCTAGAATATGCAGGAGGAGTTAGAGAATACATAGAGAAGCAGACCAGTCACCCATAGTAGAGACTAAGTTAGTCTTACCTTAGTGAAGAAGCAAGCATAGAGAGGTTAGAAGAGAGTGTTTGCATCTAGTGCAATCCTGAAATTCCTCGCGTCTTGCAGTGACAGGAGATAGAGAAGGCCTGGAGGTTTAAATTTACTGCCACCGCAGCAGAATGATGTCACAATCGTGCATGCGCAATAGCGAGCTGAGGAACCCATTGCCATGATAGATCCTGGCAAAACAAGCTCCTGGCATCACTCCTGGCGTCACTCCTGGTGTCACACCCACTCACGCATGCACAGAAGTGATCGGAAGCTCAGGGGCCATCTTAGAGACTACAGATCCCAGAGGAACCCCACGAGTGTTAGAAAAAAAAAACAAAGACCACTGCAAATAATGTAAATAACCATTTAATGTGTATGACCATGTCCGCATGCTCATTATTATTGATGTATTGATGTATTCTTTTATTATCACACAACTTTTTCTAATCTTCTGCTGTACAAATTAAAATCAACCATATCACCAATATCTAATGATATCTTTGCCACTCAGTTTCTCGCCACGTAGGCCCGTCGTTTTTCCCTCCCTTTGTTGATGGGGGGAGATGGTGGGCCCCTGTTATGTTGCATGTCTCATCAGCCCTTGGTGTTCCTCGGGTTGTTTGTGTATTTGCGACTGCTTGTGCCAGAGGGCTTGACCTGCATGATGCTTTGCCGCTGCTTAGCAGCTGTTCGGCGCCGTGCAGTTTTTGTCCTGGAGGTTACCCATTATCTTCCCCTGAAGCACTGTCTGCATACTTTGAGGTCCTGTTGTCAGAAACCATGAATCAGACCGAGACAGAAGTACAATTAAACAAAAAGGTAAATAGAGTAAGCGTATTCAAAGCATAGCTAGAGTCCAGTAACCGGATCAAGTAGTCAGCCAGGCCAGAGTTCAATAACCAGATCGGGTAATCAGCCAGGCCAGAAGTCAGGGATCCAAGTGGAGCAACAGCAAGCAGGATAAGGAGCCAGAAGGGATTTCAGCAATCTAGTCTTTAAACAGAACCTCAAGAGATGGTTTCTTGTGATGTGACCAAGGCGACCAAGGTGACCAGGTAACTGGAGAGAGATGAGAGCTAGCAATTAGCCGACAGCTGAGCAGCCAGCCCAGAGAAGGAAGGGCTAAGCCAGCCCTGACAGTACCCCCTCCGCAATGACCCCTCTCCCTCGGAGGGCCATCGGGGTTGAGGGGAAAACGTCTATGGAAATTGTGGAGGAGGACAGGGGCATGTACGTCCGAGGATGAAACCCAGGAGTGTTCCTCCGGACCGTACCCCTTCCAATGCACCAGGTACTGTATGCGCCCACGGAACCTATTGGAGTCAACAATGGATTGTACCTCATACTCCTCATGGTTCTCAACCTGAACAGGGTGAGGATGTGGCACCGAGGTGGTAAATTGGTTATAGACCAACTGTTTCAATAAGGAGACATGGAGGAAGGTCCAACGCATAAGCCACTGGGTTAATCCTGCGAAGGATACGGAAAGGCCCAATAAACCGAGGTGCAAACTTCAGTGAGGGAACACGAAGCTGGAGGTTGGAGATGACAGCCAGACCCTGTCCCCAACCTGGTAGGAAGGCGCAGGTAGGCTTCTGTGGTCAGCATGGAGTCTGTACCTATCATTAGCATGGCCTTCTGGACTTGTACCCAAGTGGAACGAAGACCACGGAGATGCTCCTCTAACACAGGAATACTCTGTGGAACAAATGAGTCAGGCAATATGGAAGGTTGGAAACCATAATTTGCCATAGATGGAGGCAATTGGGAGGCAGAATTCAAGGCACAGTTGTGAGCAAACTCTGCCCATGGTAATAGGTCTGACCAGTTGTTATGGTGGTCAGAAATATAGCAACATAGGAATTTCTCCAAGGACTGATTGGATCGCTCTGTGGCCCCATTAGACTGTGGGTGATATGCAGAAGAGAACGCAATCTGGATTCCCAACTGTGCACAAAAGGCTCGCCAGAACCGGGAGACAAACTGACTGCCCCTGTCCGAGACAATCACCTTGGGTAGCCCATGTAAGCGAAAGATCTCCTGAGCAAAAATGGAAGCCAGTTCCTTAGAGGTGGGCAACTTCTTAAGTGGAATACAATGACACATCTTTGAGAACCGGTCAACAACCATAAGGATAACAGTGTTACCTTGGGAGTTCAGCAACTCCACAATGAAATCCATTGACAGGTAAGTCCAAGGCCTCTCTCTCCATTGGGTATGGGTTGTAGGAGGCCCACTGGAAGGTGTCGTGGAGTCGTACTCTGAGCACACACGGGACAGGCAGCTACGAAGGCAGTAACATCAGCCCGTACACTAGGCCACCAGAATTGTTGGGAAATGGCCCAAATGAGTTGATTCTTCCCAGGATGGCCAGCTGCCTTGGGAGAATGGTAAGTCTGGAGCACAGCAGTACGGAGACTCTCTGGGACAAAGCAGCGGTCACAAGGTTTCTCAGGAGGAGCATGGACCTGAGCAGCAAGAATTTTGTCACCCAAAGGAGAAGTAAGACTGGTGCGAACCGTAGCCAAGATACAATCAGTAGGAAACATAGGAACCAGAACCTACTCTGACTTGGAAGTGGAGGAAATTTGTCATGACAAGGCATCAGCCCTTACATTCTTAGTACCCGGTAAGAATGAGACAATGTAATTAAAACTTGACAAGAAAAGAGCCCATCACACCCTTCTGGGAGAGAGTCACTTTGCCTCAGACAAGAATGTAAGATTCTTATGGTCAGTAAAAATAAGAACAGTCACAGTGGTACCTTCAAGGGGATGTCTCCATTCTTTCAGGGCTAAAATGATCGGCAACACAGCTCTCTGTCACCAATTTCATAATTGCACTCAGCAAGTGACAATTTCTTGGAAAATTAGCCACACGGATGCACAGCGCTCTCAGAGTTATGACGTTGAGACAGAAGGGCGCCAACTCCAGTCTCAGAAGCATCAACTTCTAGGCTAAAAGGCAACATAGGATCAGGATGTGCCAACACAGGAGCAGAAACAAAGGCAGCCTTGAGAGTCTCAAAGGCCTTAATAGACTCCGGAGACCAACTCTGTGGGTTACCGTCCTTTCTAGTCATATTAGTCAGGGGCTTGACCAGAGACGAGAAGTTATGAATAAACTTCCGATAGTAGTTGGCAAAACCCAGGAAACACTGCAAAGGATGTAAACCCACGGGTCGAGGCCACTGTAGGACTGCCGAATGTTTCTCTGGGTCCATCAAAAAACCAGCAGTGGAAATGATATAGCCCAGGAATGTTCTCTTCTAGTTTCTGAAGCACACAACAGACATCGGTGTGGTGGCTCTTCAGGGACTTGGAAAATATGAGGATATCATCGCGATAAACCACCACACATAACTGCAACAAATCTCGGAAGACATCGTTAATAAACTCCTGGAAAACTGCCGGGGAGTTACAAAGGCCAAAAGGCATTACCAGGTATTCATAATGGCCTGTTCTGGTATTAAACGCAGTTTTACACTTGTCGCCCTCCTTAATGTGCATGATATTGTATGCCCCTCTCAAGTCAAGGTTCATGAAAACCATTGCTCCCTTGAGGCTGTGAAATAACTCAGTAATCAATGGAATCGGGTAGGCATTCTTAATCGTGACATGATTGAGACCCCTATAATCTATACAAGGTCTTAGTTCACCGCTCTTCTTCTTCACAAAGAAGAAACCAGCACCAGCAGGAAGTGAGGATTTGCGGATGAAACCTCGAGAAAGTGCGTCAGCAACACACTCCTCCATGGCCTTATCCTCCAAGACCGACAGGGTAAATCCGGCCACGAGGAGGTATGGCACCAGGTTGAAGGTCAACTGTGCAATCATAAGACCGATGTGGAGGAAAACTACTGGCTTGACCTTTATCAAAGACATCGCTAAAATCACGGTACTCCTCCGGCAGGGAGGGGAGTGAAGAGGTGCACAGGACCTTGAATACCTTCAGGAAGCATGTCTCACTGCATTGTGGTGACCAGGAGAGAACCTCAGCATGGAGCCAATCAAAAGAGGGGTTTTGCCTCTGTAGCCAAGGGTAACCAATAACCAGCAGAAACCTGGGTGAGGAAATAACTTGGAATTGGATTATCTCATGGTAGAGCCCCTACGGCCATGGACAACTGAATCGTCTCGTGAGTCACATGGGCAGGCTGTAAAGGTCTCCCATCAAGAGCCTCAATGGCAAGTGGAGTGCCACGCAGCTGCAGTGGAATCGAGTGCTGTGAAACAAATGTATAATCAATGAACAAGCCTGCAGCCCCAAAGACGATTAGAGCCTGTTTCTTGATGGACGACTCAAGAAAGGGTGACGAAAACCAGGGGCTTATCCTTCTGGATAACTGGGGATGAAACAACACCACCTAAGATCTGTCCATGACAGGACCTCAAATTTCGGTCATTCCCTGGACCGGTAGGACAAGACTTCAAAAAGTGACCTGTCAGGCCAAAATAAAGGCACAATCTTTCCCTCCTCCTAAAGGCTCTCTCATCCACAGAGAAATGCATGAAGCCCAGGTGCATGGCTTCATCTTCACTGACCAACTCGGTACCAGGAGGCAAAGCGAGGGAGGCATGGGTGGGACTACAAAGCACAGAGGCAAACGTACAGGAGGCTTCCACAAGCGCTCCTGAAGAGAAAGTCTTTCTCTGAGTCTGGAGTTAATGAGGATGGCAAATGAGATCAAGCTCTCCAGCTCAGTGGGAATATCTGGGGCTGCTATCTCATCCTTGATGGAATCCGAGAGACCATGAGAAAAAGCAGCCACGAGGACCTAATTTTTCCAAGCAACCTCTGCTGCCAGAGTACCAAATTCAATGGAGTAGTCGGCAACAGTTCTCGTACTCTGATGGACATGAGGCACTTGGCAGCAGAAGCGGAGCGTACGGGAATGTCAAATACCCTTTTAAACGAAGCCACAAACTCAGGGTAGCACAAGACAACAGGTTTTTGCATCTCCCATAGAGGGTTTGCCCAGGCCAAGGCTCTCTCAGAAAGCAAAGATATCACAAAACCTACTTTGCTTCTGTCCGTGGGAAACGCTTGGGGCAGCATCTCAAAGTATATCTCAACCTGATTGAGAAACCCTCTGCATTGAACTGGATCTCCCCCAGATCGTTGGGGAAGCGGAGCAGAACCAGACATACCGCTTATAGAGGTAGTACTCGAGGCGGATGCCTGTACAGAGACTGGCGCAGCAGCAGGGATGGCCTGCGACTCAGGTTGTACCGGAGTAGCCACAGTGGGGATTCCAGGTAAACCGTGCGACTCAGGAGTGTTTGTAATGCGAAGGCAAACTGATCCAGGCGTCAGGGAGGAGCTAGGTGTTACGTGTGTCACTTCCGGTCGCGGCCAAGACCGGAAGTCTGTGTTGTTACGGATTCGTGATTTCATCTGCCTATATGTAAGTGTGGATATCGTTTTAATAAATTTATATGTTTACATGCTTCGCATGGGAGCCCCCTCTGTCTTTCTTCCATCCTCTATGAACAATTTATTTTACTGACTGGACGCATGAGGAGAAACTGTGGAAGTGTCATCTATACATGTACAGCGCTATAGATGTAAGGCTGGACGTATAAGGAAGAAGTGGTGAAGTGGCATCTGTTTATATACAGCGCTATTATGCTATATGTTTGAGGTGAGAGGCTGGGGGAAACTGGTGGTGCACAAGTTGAGCACTGAAGTTTGTGGTGGACTGTCACTCATTGGAAGTTATTGTTATTGTTTCACTGCATGGACTTTATTTTATGGTCACCATTTACCATTGCATTTGGCACAGCATTGGTTATCAAGTTACTTTATTTATTACAACATATCACTTATGGACTTTTTGTTATTTATGCACTTATATGTATATTGATTATTTCATTTATGTATATCATCTTATATTAGACATATTATATCTATTTGCATGGTTTTGATATATGGCACAGTATACCTTGTAAGTGAGGTTAATATTTTTAGCACTTTGTTGTTCTGCATTTTTGCAGTATTTGCACTATATTAATTATTAATTAATTCATTTATTATTTTGTATTTAATAGAGTAGGGTTTGGTAGCGCCACATATTTTCTTACTTTTAATTTATCTTTATTGGTGCAGAGATCACTATCTATGTTGGCAGCTTCCACATCATTAGATAGTTAGTAGTATTATTGGTTGGGTGGAGCGCATTAGCACTTTTTTGTTTTTATCTGATCCGTGCGGCGATCTTGCTCATCCAATCTGGAAAAAGTATTACCAACAAGCGGATTGACTGTATCTTCTGAATTCACGGCCTTCACCTACTGTCAGAAACCATGAATCAGACCGAGATAGAAGTACAATTAAATCACACTTGTTTATTAAATAAAAATAAAAAGGTAGAGTAAGCGCATTCAAAGCATAGCTAGAGTCAAGTAACCGGATCGAGTAGTCAATCAGTCCAGAGTTCAATAACCAGATCGGGTAATAAGTCAGGAATCCAAGTGGAGCAACAGCAAGCAGGATAAGAAGCCAGAAGGGATGTCAGCAATCCAGTCTTTAAACAGAACCACAAGAGATGATATGAAGTGACCTGGACAGCTTTAATTAGGCAGGTCAGACAAGCTGGATAAGGAACAGCTGGTAACTGTGGAGAGAGATGAGAGTTGGCAATTAGCCGACAGCTGAGCAGCAAGCCCAGAGAAGGAAGGGCTAAGCTAGCCCTGACACTTGCCTTATATTTATTTTTTATTTTTATCTTCATTTTTATTTGAGATATACATCCGATTAGTTTTTGTGTTTGGCTGCCCTCCAACAGCCTTGGCTGCCATGGAAACGGCTGGGAATGCTGTTCAATGTGTTGTAAATTTTCTTCCGACCTTGGGCTGTTGTGATTGGTCTATTCACCCCATTGCAGGTCGCTATGTGATGACGTTGTCGCGTATATATATGCAACAGCGCCGCACGCACAAGTAAACATACCTTGCTGACACCAAACCCCTAAGGAGCACATGCGCATACGCCGGCGGATTTTAAAGTCCACAGCTGGCATTTGACTCAGTGTAATTTTGCTTCCCAGGAGCAACAGCACCCCAGCAACTCTTGCCTATATATTTATGCAAAGTAAGTTGCAAGCCTACATGTGGGGCTTTTTTTTCTTTCTTTTTTCCTTTTTTCTCATTGCATTCAAACTTAACCTATGCCCCATGCATATCCAAATGTTTTTGTTTTTTTTTGTTAAGAGAGGAGGTGCCTTTGTACACTTATACATTGTAAGAGACAAGATGTTCTTGTTTCACTCCCCCCTCTCTGCCTCCCTTCCCTTTCGTTTCACTTTGTAAAGGTTTTCTCCAACTTAAAACCAATTACAAATAATATTAGCTATTTAAATACTCCTAGCATCATGATTCCCTATGAATATTTGTAACATATCTATGTACATATATAGATATGATTTCTATTACTTTACATTATTATTATTATTTCTCAGGCTCTCTTTGCAGTTGTGTTTTGGTGGCCGTCCTTTGAGGTCCTTTGTGAGGGCTGTTCTGAGCTCAGATGGGGTTCATAAACTTGATGGATGAACAGCGGCAAATTTTATTGAATTACTTTTCTAAATAAAATTATTGTTTAAGATTTTTCTACAATTCAATATTGGTACATGTGCTGGACATGCTCATATGCTATAACTGTTGATGCTGCTTTGAAAGACACTCTGACAAAACTATTCTTACGTTTTTTCAGAATATATCTATACCTTCTCCTTAAAATGCCTCTGAGGAAGGGATATTTCTCTGGAAACATGTCAGGTTAGTGGAGGAAATCTATGTTCATTCTTGAATTTGTAAACAACGGGGTTAATTTACTAAAACCAGAGAGTGCAAAATATGGTGCAGCTGTGCATGGGGTCCAATCAACTTACAACTTCAGCTTGTTCAATTAAGCTTTGACAACAAAACCCGGAAGCTGATTGGTTTCTATAAGGCTGCTTTCACACTGGGGTGGTATTCAGGCGTTACAGCGCTAAAAATAGCGCCTGTGTAACGCCTGAAAAAAACCGGCCCCTTTAACTCCAGTGTGAAAGCCGGAGGGCTTTCACACTGGAGCGATGCGCTGGCAGGACGGTGAAAAAAGTCCTGCCAGCCGCATCTTTGCAGCGGTGAAGGAGCGGTGTATTCACCGCTCCTAAACCGCTCCTACCCATTGAAATCAATGGGACACCGCGGCAATACCGCCGGCAAAGCGCCGCTGCAGCGGCGCTTTGCGGGCGGGTTTAACCCCTTTTCGGCCGCTAGCGGGGGTTAAAACCACCCCGCTAGCGCCCGCACACCGCCGCTAAAACGACGGTAAAGCGCCGCTAAAAATAGCGGCACTTTACCGCTGACGCCGCTCCCGCTGCAGTGTGAAAGCAGCCTTAGGGATGAGCCAAACACCCCCCGATTCGGTTCGCACCAGAACTTTCGAACGGACCGAAGATTTGTGAGAACTTTAGAACCCCATTGAAGTCTATGGGACTCGAACGTTCGAAATAAAAAGAGCTAATTTTAATTGTTAATATGCAAGATGTTGTCCGAAAAAGGGTTTGGGGACCTGGCTCCTGCCCCAGGGGACATGGGTCAATGCCTAAAATGTTTTTAAAAACATCCGTTTTTTCGGGAGCACTAAATTTAATGACGATTAAAGTGAAAAGTATGCCTGTGAAGTGTCACATGTTTCCCCTGTTTAGAACCGTCCCTGCACAAAATGATATCTAACGGAAATAAAGTCATTTAAAACTGCTTGCGGTTTTAATGTAATATCTGGTTCCAGCAATATGGATGAAAATCATTGAGAAAAATGGCATGGGTAACCCCCCCTGCCCATTACCAGCCCCTTTGGGTCTTGTATTAAGGGCAACCCCGTACCCATATTAAAAAAAGGAAATACGTGGTGCCCCCGGCCCTATATACTCAGAACAGCAGTATACAGGCAATGCAAACAAGATGGGGACTGTGTAGGTTTCTTGTGTTAAGTAGAATCTGTTTGTAATTTTGAACTGGTGCATTTTTAAAGTGTAGCTCCAGTCAAAAAATCTATTTTTAAGCTTTTTTTGAAAACATAGGGAAGGGTTATCACCCCTGTATAATTTGTTTTGCCATCCATCTTTTTTCATCTCACTTCCTGTTGTCTCCTTCCGTTTGCAAGTAGGATAACATTTGTAAGTTGGATGTTTGAAAGTAGGGGCCTGCCCTATATGCTCTGCAAAAATGGTGGAACAAGGTGTTGGTGTTGCCACAACATTATAAGCCCTCAAAGAGACTCTTGGTGGGCGCTGGAGCGCCCTGCTGTGAACGATTATATCAAGAATTGTAATTACATGCCATTGTTAAACAGTGGTAGAAAAATTGGGCCTTTGGTGGTTGTTGTGCTGGTGCCACAACACTATAAGTCCTCACAGTTACTCTCGGTGGGCACAGGAACGGGCCCTGCTGTGAAATATTATATCAAGAAATGTAATTACATGCCCCTGTTAAACAGGGGCTGAAAAATTGGGCCTTAGGCACTGGTGTTGGTGCCACGACACTGCAACCTCTCCCATATACTCTAGTTGAAATGCAGGAATGAGCCCTGCTGCAAAGCATTGCATCAAACATTGTAATTACATGCCCCTGTTAAACAGGGGCTGAAAAATTGGGCTGGTGGCACTGGTGCTGGTGCCACAACACTGCAACCTCTCCCATATACTCTAGTTGTAGTGCAGGAATGAGCCCTGCTGCAAAGCATTGCATCAAAAATTGTAATTACATGCCCCTGTTAAACAGGGGCAGAAAAATTGGGCTGATGGCACTGGTGCTGGTGCCACGACACTGCAACCTCTCCCATATACTCCTTGTAGTGCAGGAATGAGCCCTGCTGCAAAGCATTGCATTAAAAATTGTAATTAAACGCCCCTGTTAAACAGGGCAGAAAAATTGGGCTGGTGGCATCACCCAGAACCAAAAATGTTCTTCCAAGATATCAGCAGAGGAGGAAGAGGATAGACAGTCAACATAACAGGACAGTCACTCAGCATCAGCATAGGCAATCTTGAAGGGATGTGATATTTAAAAAAAAAAAAAAAAAAACATACATTTATAATTCATTCATAAATACATTAGCTTCAGGTGCTTGGTAGCTGTGGGTGATCCAAGACTGATTCATCTTTATGAAGGTTAGTCGATCAACCGAGTCGGTGGACAGGCGCACCCTGTGATTGGTAACAAAGCCACCAGCAGCACTGCAGGTGCGTTCTGAAAGAACGCTGGGTGCAGGACAGGCCAGTAGCTCAATTGCATACTGTGCAAGCTCTGGCCAGTGATCCATCCTCAAGACCCAGTAAGCCAGAGGATTTTCGGTGGGAAAGGTGTCCAAGTCTGACCTTGCCCCTAGGTATTGCTGCACCATGTAAATCAGACGCTGGCGATGGTTGCTGGAACTGATCATACATTGGGGCTTCGGACTAAAAAATTGTCTGAACGCATCGGTCAGAGGGCCACCTTCTCCACCGTTTCTTCAGACTGATGCCTCAGCAATACGTTGTCCAGGACCAGGAGTTTGTAACCTCCCAGAATCTGGGAACGCGTTGCACAGACCTTTCTGCAGGGCCTCCCGGAGATGTCTCATCCTCTGCTCCCTCTGCGACGGCAAGATAAGGTCGGCAACCGTACCCTTGTACCGTGGATCAAGGAGAGTGGCCAGCCAGTAATGGTCCCTCTCCTTGATCCGAAGAATACGAGGCTCCTTCCGCAGGCTTTGCAGGATCAGGGAGGCCATGCAGCGTAGGTTAGCTGAGGCATTCGGTCTGGAGTCCTCTGGGTCACTAAAGACAACATGATCCGCAGCTACCTCCTCCCAGTCAAGTACAAGTCCACCGGTTTCTTGGGACTGTAAATCATCCCTACAAGACTGCTGCTGCTGCTGAGTGCCAGCCTCCACCTCCATGCTGAGACAATCATCCTCCTCCTCCTCCATTTCCTGTGTGATGGGTGGGACAGCAGGAACACTGTCTGGATAAAGGGGGCCTTGAGAGGCAAGGAAGTCCTCCTCTTCCTGCCTCTGTTCTGCCTCAAGTGCCCCTTCCTTTATTCCACGCAGTGTATGCTCCAAAAAGGTGGACAAGAGGTACAGTGTCACTGATGCATGCACTGTCACTGCTCACCATCCTTGTGGCCTCCTCAAACGGTGACAGGACAGTGCATGCATCCCTGATCATGCCCCACTGGCGTGGTGAGAAAAAACCGAGCTCCCCTGACCCTGTCCTGGTGCCGTAGTCGCACAGGTACTCATTGAAGGCCCTCTGCTGCATGTGTAGCATGGCCAACTTTGAGTTCCACCTTGTGGGCATGTCACATATAAGGCGGTTCTTGGGCAGGTTAAACTCCTTTTGGAGCTCAGCCAGCCAAGCACAGGCATTAAATGATCGGCGGAAATGCACACAGACTTTCCTGGCCTACTTCAGGACATCCTGTAAGCCCGGGTACCTGCCCAAGGACCGCTGCACCACCAGGTTAAGGATGTGAGCCACACAGGGCACATGGGTCAGTTGTCCCTGTCAGAGGGCGGAGAGGAGGTTGGTGCCATTGTCGCAAACCACCAATTCTGACTTAAGCTGGCGTGGCGTCAACAACTTCTCGGCCTGCCCCTGCAGAGCTGACAAAATATCTTCCCCAGTGTGGCTCCTGTCCCCCCAAAAAAAACAGCGCAAGCACGGTATGGCATTGTTTTGCCTGCGTACTTGTGTAGCCCCTTGAACGCCTATGGAGCACCACTGGTTCTGAGGACAGAGCACTGGAAGAGGCCATGGAGGAAGAAGAAGAGGAGGGGTGGAGGAGAGAGGTGTGTCACAACCCGTAATAGCATTTTGGAGGCGAGGTGGTGGAACAACCTCCAACACTACTGCACCTTGTCCTGCATCCTTCCCAGCTGCCAGAAGAGTGACCCAATAGGCCGTGAAAGACAGGTAACCTCCCTGTCCATGCCTGCTGGACCATGAGTCAGTGGTAATATGCACCTTACCGCTGACCGCCCCGTCCAGCGAGGCAAGGACATTGCCTTACAAGTGCCGGTAGAAAGCCAGAATCGCCTTCCGTGGTGTTTGGGGATTTGCCACTGAGGAACCGCACATTGCACAAACTCACAGAAGGGGGCCGACTCTACCAACTGAAAAGGTAGCAGTTGAAGTGCTAGAAATTTAGCCAAGCTAGCATTCAACCACTGGTCATGTGGATGGCTGGGAGTGAACTTCTTTCGATGGCCCAGCAGCTGGGGTAGGGAAATTTGCCTGCTACAATCGGACGTGGCTGTATTGCTAGCAGAGTGCCTGCAAGCACTTGGCTGTGACACACCTAATTCTATACATTAATTCCTGTCAGCGCAGGTTTCAGAGAGGACTGAAGGTCTAGTGGGGTTGGAGAATCCAGCTGATGAGGAGCAAGGAGAGGTCCGCTTTGTTCTTTGGTGTGGGTCTTTGAGGTATGCTTGCCAACGAGCTGCATGGCAGGTCAATATTTGTCTGGTCAAGCATGTGGTGCCCCAGCGGCTGATGTTTTGACCACACAAGATACGCTTGAGACATATGTTGCAAATAGCAGCGGTGCGAACTGATGCAGTTGTCTCAAAAAAGGCCCACATCAAAGAACTTTTAGAATAACGCGCAGAGGCAGCGCCCTGCACAGGCGGAGATCTGCGGTGTGATTCAGTCAGTGTGCTGCCCCTAAGCTGGCCCCCGGAGAGCATCCTGCCTCTTTGGAGATGTGTCTCCTCCTCCTCTCTCCTACCAGGCACCCACGTGGAGTCAGTGCCCTCATCATCCCCTCCCTCTTAATCGCTGGAGCAAACCTGGCAGTATGCTGCAGCTTGTGGAACATGCCTTCCAGATTGCTGTCCTTCTTCAGCATCCCCTCTCTCTGTGTTAATGCTACTGCCTTCCTCTAGCTGAGTATCATCATCAGAGCCTACAAAACACTGGGCATCCTCCTGGAGCATGTACCCAACACTGTGCTCAAAGAGTTCAGGGGACTCCTCAGGAGGACGTGGTGGGTCTAGGGAAGGAGTCACTGCCTGGGTGAGAGAGGATGAGGAGGATATAGAGGGTTTTGGTCATACACTCTACCAAGTCTTCGGCATGATGCGGCTAACACGTCCAGCTGCCGAAAATAAAGACAAGCGCGTCCCATGGCCACATACTGATGATGATGCACCACATCCACGACCAGCACTGTTGTCTCTAGACACAGAGCCTGCTTGCCCTCTTTTATCGGCTCGTGCCTGTCTGCCTCTCCTTGTTGGCCTTCCAGACATGGTACTGGCCTGAAGGGAGATGGGAAAACCAGCAATTGGGTGGTGTATATTGTGCTTGAGGCACACAGCACCCACTAACTCCTGCAGATGCCTTTATTATAGAACAACAGGAATTAAAGGGTAGATACCGGTGTATACTGTGCTGTGCTGGAGGCACACAACACCAACTAACTCCTGCAGATGGCAGATGGCCCAATTAGAGAAGAGCAAAAAAAGGTAGATACAGGTGTATACTGCACTCAGGGCACACAGCTGAAAGCTCAATTACAGAAGAGCACTATAGCTATATAGGTGAATAATGGTGTATACTGCACTCAGGGCACACAGACAACACCCAGAAACTCCTGCAGATGGCTGAAAGCTCAATTACAGAAGAGCAATATAATTATCTATATAGGTGGATAATGGTGTATACTGCGCTCAGGTCACACAGACAAAACCCAGAAACTCCTGCAGATGGCTGAAAGCTCAATTACAGAAGAGCAATATAATTAGCTATATAGGTGGATAATGGTGTATACTGCGCTCAGGGCACACAGACAACACTCACAAACTCCTGCAGATGGCTGAAAGCTCAATTACAGAAGAGAAATATAGCTATATAGGTGGATAATGGTGTATACTGTGCTCAGGGCACACAGACAACACCCACAAACTCCTGCAGATGGCTGAAAGCTCAATTACAGAAGAGAAATATAGCTATATAGGTGGATAATGGTGTATACTACGCTCAGGGCACACAGACAACACCCACAAACTCCTGCAGATGGCTGAAAGCTCAATTACAGAAGAGCAATATAGCTATATAGGTGGATAATGGTGTATACTGTGCTTAGGGCACACAGACAACACCAAAAAACTCCTGCAGATGGCTGAAAGCTCAGTTACAGAGGAGCAATATAGCTATATAGGTGGATAATAGTGTATACTGCGTTCAGGGCACACAGACAACACCCACAAACTCCTGCAGATGGCTGAAAGCTCAATTACAGAAGAGCAATATAGCTATATAGGTGGATAATGGTGTATACTG
Source organism: Lithobates pipiens (assembly GCF_037356315.1). Classification (NCBI taxonomy): domain Eukaryota; kingdom Metazoa; phylum Chordata; class Amphibia; order Anura; family Ranidae; genus Lithobates; species Lithobates pipiens. The sequence continues at coordinate 71,903,158 of NW_027507788.1, read as the reverse complement.
CGTATAGGGCACACAGACAACACCCATAAACTCCTGCAGATGGCTGAGAGCTCAATTACAGAAGAGCAATATAATTAGCTATATAGGTGGATAATGATGTATACTGCACTCAGGTCACACAGACAAAACCCAGAAACTCCTAGAGATGGCTGAAAGCTCAATTACAGAAGAGAAAAATAATTAGCTATAAAAGGTGGATAATGGTGTATACTGCACTCAGGGCACACAGACAACACCCAGCAACTCCTGCAGATGGCTGAAAGCTCAATTACAGAAGAGCAATATAATTAGCTATATAGGTGGATAATGGTTTATACTGCGCTTAGGGCACACAGACAACACCAACAAACTCCTGCAGATGGCTGAAAGCTCAATTACAGAACAGCAATATAGCTATATACTGTAGGTGGATAATAGTGTATACTGCGCTCAGGGCACACAGACAACACCCAGAAACTCCTGCAGATGGCTGAAAGCTCAATTACAGAACAGCAATATAGCTATATATGTGGATAATGGTGTATACTGCGTTTAGGGCACACAGACAACACCCAGAAACTCCTGCAGATGGCTGAGAGCTCAATTACAGAAGAGCAATATAATTAGCTATATAGGTGGATAATGGTGTATGCTGCACCCAGGTCACACAGACAAAACCCAGAAACTCCTGCAGATGGCTGAAAGCTCAATTACAGAAGAGAAATATAATTAGCAATATAGGTGGATAATGGTGTATACTGCACTCAGGTCGCACAGACAACACCCACAAACCCATGCATATGGGTGAAAGCTCAATTACAGAAGGGCAATATAGCTATATAGGTGGATAATGGTGTATACTGCTCTCAGGGCACACAGACAACACCCACAAACTCCTGCAGATGGCTGAAAGCTCAATTACAGAAGAGCAATATAGCTATATAGGTGGATAATGGTGTATACTGCGTTTAGGGCACACAGACAACACCCACAAACTCCTGCAGATGGCTGAGAGCTCAATTACAGAAGAGCAATATAATTAGCTATATAGGTGGATAATGGTGTATACTGCGCTCAGGTCACACAGACAAAACCCAGAAACTCCTGCAGATGGCTGAAAGCTCAATTACAGAAGAGAAATATAATTAGCAATATAGGTGGATAATGGTGTATACTGCACTTAGGGCACACAGACAACACCCAGCAACTCCTGCAGATGGCTGAAAGCTCAATTACAGAAGAGCAATATAATTAGCTATATAGGTGGAAAATGGTGTATACTGCACTCAGGTCTCACAGACAACATCCAGAAACTCCTGCAGATGGCTGAAAGCTCAATTACAGAAGAGCAATATAGCTATATGGATCCTAATGGTGTATACTGCGCTCAGGGCACACAGACAACACCCACAAACTCCTGCAGATGTCTGAAAGCTCAATTACAGAAGAGCAATATAGCTATATAGGTGAATAATGGTGTATAATGCACTGAGGGCACACAGACAACATGCAGAAACTCATGCAGATGTCTGAAAGCTCAATTACAGAAGAGCAATATAGCTATATAGGTGAATAATGGTGTATAATGCACTGAGGGCACACAGAAAACACCCAGAAACTCCTGCAGATGGCTGATAGCTCAATTACAGAAGAGCAATATAGCTATATAGGTGAATAATGGTGTATAAAGAAATGGCCCGGACATTAGTATAAGGGGAGGGCCGACATGACGAGGGTGGGGGCGGTGAGGTTCGGCTGAGTAGAAAGGAAGTGTAGAGGAGGCGGGCCCTTAAGCGGGGGAGATGACGAGGAAAGGGGGCAAAGTCGGCACGCAGAGTTCAGTGCGCGCTGGGGAATAGGAAGCAGGAGGAGAGTTTTTTCAGCTCTCCCCTGCGTTGGCATATAGAGCCCGGCGGACCGGCGGTGTTAACAGGTATATATGATGCACGTGGATGTGGTACTGTTGAGGCTGCGGGAGGAGGCGGTGGCCCGGGGTGCTGGCTGGTTGGAGGCCTCTGTGGCAGGCTTGCTGCGGGGCCCCGGCCAGGCCTCGTGCGTGGTGCTCGGCGGCCCCCCTCCCCCTCTCTCCCCCCCTCATCATCCCAGCCGCCTCAGGGCCCGCAGATCCCGGCCTCCGGAGCGGTACAGCCCCGAGCTGGCCACTGACAGGGCTGGGGGGAACCCGGATAGGGACACCGCTACCCTGCCAGGTAAGCGTAGGCCGGTGGCGGTTGGGGGGAGTGCCAGTTCGCGGCGTGCGCGGGGGGGTGGCGATCCAGGGGGCCGAGTTGCTCTGGCGCGGGAGGGAGGTCAGATGGCGGCTACCTCGGCGGGCCTCTTGCCTGCAGCGAGGGGGGCTCGGTGTGGGAGAGAGGCCTCGGCGGGTGCTGGCCAGTCACCTGGAACGGCCGGGGCCTGTAATCCTGATGGACGGGGCGGAGCAGGACGGCCGGGACATCGCGGCTCCATCGGGGGGACCGGTCCGAATTGCAGTCTGGATCTGTGGCTAGGCGGCCTTCCCCGGCCCGGCCCAGGGCTCGCCGTGGTGAGAACTCTGAGTGGGGGTTGCGGACCTCCACGGCGCGCAGTGCGGACGGCGCTGCAGGGCGCTCTACCCTGGCGAGGAATCCTGACCCACGGCCTGGTGTGACGGCACGATCGAAGGCTGGGAGTTCCCAAGACAGCTTGTCGGAGGGGGAGCTGGTCGAGCCGGTGGAGGATGAGGTACCGAGGACGGCACGAGGCACAGGACCTACGGCTGGATGTCCCCTGGATGTCACCTTCTACTCTGTCTTCTTCTTTTTCTGTCCTTCCTGAGGGGGGTCCTTCGGGAGGGTGGGGGGCGCTGGGGCGTCTGGTGTCTTAGGGGGTCGGCCCTGGGGGGGTGAATCTGGGGCCGGGTTCCCTGTCCTTGGGGGTGGCGGGTTCTCCAGATGTGGGGGTAGTTCACACCTTGTTGGCGGGTTTGCGGGAGGTTCTGGCGCGCTGTGAGGCTGGTTCACGGCCGGCGGCTGAGGCATCTCCGGTGGCTGCGTGGGCCTTGGGTGCACAGTCTGGGGTTCGGGGTTTGCCGTCAGGGGTTCCCCCTGTAGTGGTGGCTGCTGCGGATGGGCCGGCGATCGGCCCGCTGGCAGCTGCTCCTGGGCCAGCCGTTGAGGGGGTTGTTCCTGCGGCTTCAATGGCGGTGGTTGCTGCGCTGGCAGTGGTTGGTGAGGCGGCAGTAGCCGCTAAGGGAGTAGCGGGAGGGGATGGCCTGCGTCTAGCTGACGTGGCGAAATGTGAGGTCTACGTCTGTTTTGAGGGGCCTTTGGGCGCTCACTTGAAGACTGAGGTGAGAGACCGCATTTGGAAGGGGGACTATGTAGAGATTTTTTCCTTGCTACCTCTGGAGAAGTTTAATTTGGACAAAGTTAAGCCGGATGAGAGCAAGAAGGAGGAGGAAGAGAAGCGGCGGTACAGGCTGATCCCGCGCACGTTTGCAAACTGGTTGCAGGCGTTTGCGATTCTGGCTAGTGTTATTGGGGAGAAGGCGCCGGAAAACTGCTCGCCACTTTTTTGCTACCTCGATTCCATCGGGGAGGCTGCTTGGTTGTGCTATGATGAGCAATTTAGGCAGAAGAAGGCGGTCCGCCCGTCCTTGCGGTGGGATCACAAGGACATTAGTCTTTAGATGAAGCTGATGTCCTCCCTGAGGGCTCCTTGCCTCCCTTTCAGGGAGGGGCCGGGAGCCCGGCAGCCGTCGGACAACCGGCCGGAAACCGCATGGGTTTCTGTTGGCAATTCAATGCTGGCACTTGCAAATTCGGGGCCAAGTGTCGATTCCGGCACGAGTGTTCCGCGTGCGGAGGTTCCCATTCCCAGTCCCGGTGCTTCAAGCAGGGACGGGGGAAAGGGGGGGACACTGAAAAAGGGGGTGACGCCGGTGAGGGTAGGAAGGATGGTGCCTTTTCTAAGGCGCTATCCTGATCAGGTTGCAGCCAAGTTGCTGGAGTTGGGGTTTGCGGAGGGTTTTCGGTTGAATAGTCAGCTTCAGGTGGTTCCGCCGGTTGCGAACAACTTGAAGTCGGTTAGGGAGCATGCGGTTGTTGTCACAGACAAGTTGCTCAAGGAAGTTGCTTTGGGGCGCATGGCTGGTCCGTTTGGGGATCCGCCCATGTCTAATTTAGTGGTCTCCCCGTTGGGCGTGGTTCCGAAGAAGGAGCCGAACAAATTTCGGCTCATTCATCATTTGTCCCATCCGCGGGGGGGGGATCGGTTAATGACTCCATTGATCCCAGCCTCTGCACGGTGTCTTACACTTCTTTTGATACGGCGGTTGACTGGGTGCAGCGTTTCGGCAAGGGGGCATTGTTGGCATAAACGGATATAGAGGCGGCCTTCCGCCTCTTGCCGGTTCACCCGGATTGCTGCCACTTGTTGGGTTGCCAGTGGCAGGGCATGTTTTACGTTGATCGGTGTTTGCCCATGGGGTGCGCAATTTCTTGTTCGTTGTTTGAGCAGTTTAGTTCTTTTTTGGAATGGGCGGTGCGGGATGTTTCTGGTTTATCTTCCGTCATCCATTATTTGGATGACTTTCTGTGTATTGGGCCTGCTGATAGCCGCGTTTGCGCGTCTCTCTTGGCTACTATTCAGCAGTTGTTTGAGGTTTTTGGGGTCCCGTTGGCCCCGGATAAAACGGAAGGTCCGACCACAGAGCTGCGTTTTTTGGGGATTGTCATAGACACCATGGCAATGGAGTGCCGTTTGCCGATGGACAAGTTGGAGGATCTGCAGCGGGAGGTGGCCGGGGCGTTGCGGGCGAAGAAGATTCAGCTTCGGGCCCTACAATCGCTCTTGGGCAAGTTGAATTTCGCCTGCCGCATTATGCCGATGGGGCGTGTTTTCTGCCGGCGCTTGGCGGCGGCCACAGCTGGCGTGCGGGCTCCTCATCATTTCATCCGCTTGGGCCAGGAACTCATCTGATTTGTTGGTGTGGGATTCTTTCTTGGCCAGTTATAACGGCCGCTCGCTTTGGTTGGATAGGGTGGTTTCTAACTTTGACATAGAATTGTTCACGGACGCGGCTGGTTCAGGTGGTTTTGGGGCTTTCTTTCAGGGTAGGTGGAGCGCTGGGGAATGGCCGGTGTCTTGGAGGGAAGCAGGTTTGGTTCGCAATCTGGCAGCACTGGAATTGTTCCCCATTGTACTGGTGGTCGAGCTGTGGGAGGGGGATTTCCGGAATCGGCGCGTTCGCTTTCATTGTGATAATCTGGGGGTGGTGCACGCCATTAATAATAACACTGCATCTTCTCCTCCTGTGGTGCATTTGCTGCGCTATCTGGTTCTTAAATGTTTGTGTCTTAATTGTTTTGTGACTGCTGTGCATGTTTCTGGAGTAAAAAATTCAGTGGCTGAAGCGTTGTCTCGTTTCCAGTGGGACAGATTCCGTCAGTTGGCACCGGCAGCAGAGGCGCACGGGCTTCAGTGCCCTGAGAGGTTATGGAGCATCGCATTACCACAGCACAGCTGTTGATTCGTAAGTCCGTATCGGCAGCTACCTGGTCAGCGTACAGTAAGGTCTGGAGTGAATGGGGCGCTTTGGTGCAGGAGGTGGGGGATTGCAGTAGCGAGGAGGGTAGGGTTCATTTGCTGCTTTATTTTATTGGTCGGAATTTTGAAAGTGGAGTGTCTGCGTCGTATATGTCGCAAAAGCTGGCCGGGCTGGCTTTTATGTTTCAGTTGGCGGGCCAGAGGGATGCTACTAAGGTTTTTATGGTTCGGCGCGCTATGCGTGGTTACCGTGCTGGTCGCTCGGCGGCTGATACCAGGCGACCGGTTTCGTTCCAGCTTTTGGGCGAGGTGGTAAAACAGTTGCAACGTGTTTGCGTTTCACGTTTTGAGAGGGTGTTGTTCCGGGCGGTTTTTGTTTTGGCCTTTTTTGGGGCGTTTCGGGTTGGGGAGATTGTGAGTAGGAATAAGAGAGGTGATGGGGGTTTAGACGTGAGTGAAGTGTTTGTGCGGGGTGGAGCGTTGGGTGTGTTCTTGCGCAGGTCCAAGACAGATAGGTTGGACAAGGGTGTGTGGGTGGAATTGCGGTCGATTCCGGGTTCCCCTGTGTGTCCGGTGGCATTGGTGGGGGAATTTTACTGTATCAGGCCCCAGGGGGAGGGGGTTTTCTTCCGACATGAGGATGGCACGGCCTTGTCTAGATTTCAATTTCAGGCGGTATTTAAAAAGTGTTTGGTGGCCGCGGGGTTGTCGGTTAACAACTATTCTTCTCACTCTTTCCGCATTGGGGCTGCCCCTGAAGCGGTCCGGTGGGGATTGGATGACAAAGCGGTTCAGAGCATTGGGCATCGGCGCGATTTAGGTTGTACGTCCGCCCTCATTTATTGTAGGTACGGGGTGATGCTGGGGCTCGGTCGGATTGGGGGGAGAAGTTTTTTCTTTCGGGGGCGGGCCGGGGTGGTACGTTCTTTCTTTAAGAAAGCGTTGTGCAACCTTGCTCTCCTCTCATCCCACCCTGCCACTCTATTCCTTTGTGTTTTTCTTTTCTTTCAGACTCGGAGGCCTGTCTGGTGTGGATCCTTGGACACTCATATGTTTATTGGGGTGCCAGGAGGGCTGAGGTCCGGCGGGATGGAAGGTTGTTGGGTTTGTCTAGGGAGGAAGGCACGGTTCGCTGGTTGGGTATCCCGGGGATGCTGTGGTCTAGGGTGTTGCCGGAAATACACAGGTACGCTCGCTTGGATCGTCCCCCTAATGTGGTTTTGTTACATGTGGGTGGTAATGATCTGGGTTTGCGGTGTGCCCGGGAATTAATCAGGGATATAAAATTTGATCTGCTACGGTTACAAGCCTCTTTCCCTGATACAATTTTTATTTGGTCCGATATTGTGGCCAGGACGGCTTGGCGTTTGGCGCGCTCTGTTGCGGGCTTGAATAGGGCCAGGGAGAAGGTAAACAAGGCGGTGGCCAAGTTTTTTGTCCGGAATGGAGGGCTGGCGGTGCGTCATCGGGATTTGGAGGAGGAGACTTGGTGTTTTTTGCGCTCTGATGGCGTGCATTTGAATGCCATCGGACTTGACCTTTGGCAACTGGGGGTGCAGGACGGTGTGCAACGGGCAGTTAGGATGTGGTGGGCGTCACGCATGTAGGGTGTCACATGCGATTGCTGTGGCGTTAGGTCTATGGGGTCTTTGAAGGTGGTGCTGGAAAAAATAATGGAGGTTTAAGGGGGTTGGGCACAGATGGAGGTATGGGTGTCCTTTTTTCTCCCTTAAAAGGTTAATAATGGAATGGAGGAGGTTGTATCTGGAAGGAAGTTGCTGGTTTGTCCCTGAGCTTGCGTAATTACACGGCGGGGGCCTGTTTATGGTTTACCGATACAACTGGTGGGTTAAAATTCTAATTTACCTTTAAAGACCTCTAGATCAAAAAATGGGTTAATGCTGGATGTATATATATTTGGTTTATAATGTTTTTTGTTGAAAATGTATTTATATGCATTTAAGTTATGTTTCAGAGTATTTTTGTATTTTTTCATATGTTTCTAATAAAGAAAAATGGGCTGCTATGGCCATTCAACTCCAAAGAGGATAATGTGTCGTCTGGTCATTTGTTAGATAAGTAATTTAGAGTAAAAGTGGTTATAGAAGAGCCTCACAAATTAGCACATCCCCTAGTCATGCACTCAGGGCACACAGACAACACACAGAAACTCCTGCAGATGGCTGAAAGCTCAATTGCAGAAGAGCAATATAATTATCTATATAGGTGGATAATGGTGTATACTGCACTCAGGTCACACAGACAAAACCCAGAAACTCCTGCAGATGGCTGAAGGCTGAATTACAGAAGCGCAATATAACTATATAGGTGGATAATGGTGTATACTGCTCTCAGGGCACACAGACAACACCCACAAACTACTGCAGATGGCTGAAAGCTCAATTACAGAAGAGCAATATAGCTATATGGATCCTAATGGTGTATACTGCGCTCAGGGCACACAGACAACACCCACAAACTCCTGCAGATGACTGAAAGCTCAATTACAGAAGAGCAATATAGCTATATAGATAATAATGGTGTATACTGCACTCAGGGGACACAGACAACACCCACAAACTCCTGTAGATGGTTGAAAGCTCAATTACAGAAGAGCAATATAGCTATATAGGTGGATAATGGTGTATACTGCGCTCAGGGCACACAGACAACACCCACAAACTCCTGCAGATGGCTGAAAGCTCAATTACAGAAGAGCAATATAGCTATATAGGTGGATAATGGTGTATACTGCGCTCAGGGCACATATACAACACCAATAAACTCCTGCAGATGGCTGAAAGCTCAATTACAGAAGAGCAATATAGCTACATAGGTGGATAATGGTGTATACTGCGTTCGATTCACACAGACAACACCCACAAACTCCTGCAGATGGCTTAAAGCTCAATTACAGAAGAGAAATATAGCTATATAGGTGGATAATGGTGTATACTGCTCTCAGGGCACACAGACAACACCCACAAACTCCTGCAGATGGCTGAAAGCTCAATTACAGAAGAGAAATATAGCTATATAGGTGGACAACGGTGTATACTGCGCTCAGGGCACACAGACAACACCCACAAACTCCTGCAGATGTCTGAAAGCTCAATTACAGAAGAGCAATATAGCTATATAGGTGGATAATGGTGTATACTGCTCTCAGGGCACACAGACAACACCCAGAAACTCCTGCAGATGGCTGATAGCTCAATTACAGAAGAGCAATATAGCTATATAGGTGAATAATGGTGTATAATGCACTCAGGGCACACAGACAACACACAGAAACTCCTGCAGATGGCTGAAAGCTCAATTACAGAAGAGCAATATAATTAGCTGTATAGGTGGATAATGGTGTATACTGCGATCAGGGCACACAGACAACACCCAGAAACTCCTGCAGATGGCTGAAAGCTCAATTACAGAAGAGCAATATAATTATCTATATAGGTGGATAATGGTGTATACTGCACTCAGGTCACACAGAAAAAACCCAGAAACTCCTGCAGATTGCTGAAAGCTCAATTACAGAAGAGCAATATAATTAGCTATATAGGTGAATAATGGTGTATACTGCACTCAGGGCACACAGACAACACCCAGAAACTCCTGCAGATGGCTGAAAGCTCAATTACAGAAGAGCAATATAATTAGCTATATAGGTGGATAATGGTGTATACTGGGCTCAGGGCACACAGACAACACCCACAAACTCCTGCATATGTCTGAAAGCTCAATTACAGAAGAGTAATATAGCTATATAGGTGCATAATGGTGTATACTGGGCTTAGGGCACACAGACAACACCCACAAACTCCTGCAGATGGCTGAAAGCTCAATTACAGAATAGCAATATAGCTATATAGATGAATAATGATGTATACTGCGCTCAGGTCACTCAGACAACATCCAGAAACTCCTGCAGATGGCTGAAAGCTCAATTACAGAAGAGGAATATAATAAGCTATATAGGTGGATAATGGTGTATACTGCACTCAGGTCACACAGACAAAACCCAGAAACCCCTGCAGATGGCTGAAAGCTCAATTACAGAAGAGCAATATAATTAGCTATATAGGTGGAGAATGGTGTATACTGCAGTCAGGGCACACAGACAACACCCAGCAACTCCTGCAGATGGCTGAAAGCTCAATTACAGAAGAGCAATATAATTAGCGGGAGGGAGGTCAGATGGCGGCTACCTCGGCGGGCCTCTTGCCTGCAGCGAGGGGGGCTCGGTGTGGGAGAGAGGCCTCGGCGGGTGCTGGCCAGTCACCTGGAACGGCCGGGGCCTGTAATCCTGATGGACGGGGCGGAGCAGGACGGCCGGGACATCGCGGCTCCATCGGGGGGACCGGTCCGAATTGCAGTCTGGATCTGTGGCTAGGCGGCCTTCCCCGGCCCGGCCCAGGGCTCGCCGTGGTGAGAACTCTGAGTGGGGGTTGCGGACCTCCACGGCGCGCAGTGCGGACGGCGCTGCAGGGCGCTCTACCCTGGCGAGGAATCCTGACCCACGGCCTGGTGTGACGGCACGATCGAAGGCTGGGAGTTCCCAAGACAGCTTGTCGGAGGGGGAGCTGGTCGAGCCGGTGGAGGATGAGGTACCGAGGACGGCACGAGGCACAGGACCTACGGCTGGATGTCCCCTGGATGTCACCTTCTACTCTGTCTTCTTCTTTTTCTGTCCTTCCTGAGGGGGGTCCTTCGGGAGGGTGGGGGGCGCTGGGGCGTCTGGTGTCTTAGGGGGTCGGCCCTGGGGGGGTGAATCTGGGGCCGGGTTCCCTGTCCTTGGGGGTGGCGGGTTCTCCAGATGTGGGGGTAGTTCACACCTTGTTGGCGGGTTTGCGGGAGGTTCTGGCGCGCTGTGAGGCTGGTTCACGGCCGGCGGCTGAGGCATCTCCGGTGGCTGCGTGGGCCTTGGGTGCACAGTCTGGGGTTCGGGGTTTGCCGTCAGGGGTTCCCCCTGTAGTGGTGGCTGCTGCGGATGGGCCGGCGATCGGCCCGCTGGCAGCTGCTCCTGGGCCAGCCGTTGAGGGGGTTGTTCCTGCGGCTTCAATGGCGGTGGTTGCTGCGCTGGCAGTGGTTGGTGAGGCGGCAGTAGCCGCTAAGGGAGTAGCGGGAGGGGATGGCCTGCGTCTAGCTGACGTGGCGAAATGTGAGGTCTACGTCTGTTTTGAGGGGCCTTTGGGCGCTCACTTGAAGACTGAGGTGAGAGACCGCATTTGGAAGGGGGACTATGTAGAGATTTTTTCCTTGCTACCTCTGGAGAAGTTTAATTTGGACAAAGTTAAGCCGGATGAGAGCAAGAAGGAGGAGGAAGAGAAGCGGCGGTACAGGCTGATCCCGCGCACGTTTGCAAACTGGTTGCAGGCGTTTGCGATTCTGGCTAGTGTTATTGGGGAGAAGGCGCCGGAAAACTGCTCGCCACTTTTTTGCTACCTCGATTCCATCGGGGAGGCTGCTTGGTTGTGCTATGATGAGCAATTTAGGCAGAAGAAGGCGGTCCGCCCGTCCTTGCGGTGGGATCACAAGGACATTAGTCTTTAGATGAAGCTGATGTCCTCCCTGAGGGCTCCTTGCCTCCCTTTCAGGGAGGGGCCGGGAGCCCGGCAGCCGTCGGACAACCGGCCGGAAACCGCATGGGTTTCTGTTGGCAATTCAATGCTGGCACTTGCAAATTCGGGGCCAAGTGTCGATTCCGGCACGAGTGTTCCGCGTGCGGAGGTTCCCATTCCCAGTCCCGGTGCTTCAAGCAGGGACGGGGGAAAGGGGGGGACACTGAAAAAGGGGGTGACGCCGGTGAGGGTAGGAAGGATGGTGCCTTTTCTAAGGCGCTATCCTGATCAGGTTGCAGCCAAGTTGCTGGAGTTGGGGTTTGCGGAGGGTTTTCGGTTGAATAGTCAGCTTCAGGTGGTTCCGCCGGTTGCGAACAACTTGAAGTCGGTTAGGGAGCATGCGGTTGTTGTCACAGACAAGTTGCTCAAGGAAGTTGCTTTGGGGCGCATGGCTGGTCCGTTTGGGGATCCGCCCATGTCTAATTTAGTGGTCTCCCCGTTGGGCGTGGTTCCGAAGAAGGAGCCGAACAAATTTCGGCTCATTCATCATTTGTCCCATCCGCGGGGGGGGGATCGGTTAATGACTCCATTGATCCCAGCCTCTGCACGGTGTCTTACACTTCTTTTGATACGGCGGTTGACTGGGTGCAGCGTTTCGGCAAGGGGGCATTGTTGGCATAAACGGATATAGAGGCGGCCTTCCGCCTCTTGCCGGTTCACCCGGATTGCTGCCACTTGTTGGGTTGCCAGTGGCAGGGCATGTTTTACGTTGATCGGTGTTTGCCCATGGGGTGCGCAATTTCTTGTTCGTTGTTTGAGCAGTTTAGTTCTTTTTTGGAATGGGCGGTGCGGGATGTTTCTGGTTTATCTTCCGTCATCCATTATTTGGATGACTTTCTGTGTATTGGGCCTGCTGATAGCCGCGTTTGCGCGTCTCTCTTGGCTACTATTCAGCAGTTGTTTGAGGTTTTTGGGGTCCCGTTGGCCCCGGATAAAACGGAAGGTCCGACCACAGAGCTGCGTTTTTTGGGGATTGTCATAGACACCATGGCAATGGAGTGCCGTTTGCCGATGGACAAGTTGGAGGATCTGCAGCGGGAGGTGGCCGGGGCGTTGCGGGCGAAGAAGATTCAGCTTCGGGCCCTACAATCGCTCTTGGGCAAGTTGAATTTCGCCTGCCGCATTATGCCGATGGGGCGTGTTTTCTGCCGGCGCTTGGCGGCGGCCACAGCTGGCGTGCGGGCTCCTCATCATTTCATCCGCTTGGGCCAGGAACTCATCTGATTTGTTGGTGTGGGATTCTTTCTTGGCCAGTTATAACGGCCGCTCGCTTTGGTTGGATAGGGTGGTTTCTAACTTTGACATAGAATTGTTCACGGACGCGGCTGGTTCAGGTGGTTTTGGGGCTTTCTTTCAGGGTAGGTGGAGCGCTGGGGAATGGCCGGTGTCTTGGAGGGAAGCAGGTTTGGTTCGCAATCTGGCAGCACTGGAATTGTTCCCCATTGTACTGGTGGTCGAGCTGTGGGAGGGGGATTTCCGGAATCGGCGCGTTCGCTTTCATTGTGATAATCTGGGGGTGGTGCACGCCATTAATAATAACACTGCATCTTCTCCTCCTGTGGTGCATTTGCTGCGCTATCTGGTTCTTAAATGTTTGTGTCTTAATTGTTTTGTGACTGCTGTGCATGTTTCTGGAGTAAAAAATTCAGTGGCTGAAGCGTTGTCTCGTTTCCAGTGGGACAGATTCCGTCAGTTGGCACCGGCAGCAGAGGCGCACGGGCTTCAGTGCCCTGAGAGGTTATGGAGCATCGCATTACCACAGCACAGCTGTTGATTCGTAAGTCCGTATCGGCAGCTACCTGGTCAGCGTACAGTAAGGTCTGGAGTGAATGGGGCGCTTTGGTGCAGGAGGTGGGGGATTGCAGTAGCGAGGAGGGTAGGGTTCATTTGCTGCTTTATTTTATTGGTCGGAATTTTGAAAGTGGAGTGTCTGCGTCGTATATGTCGCAAAAGCTGGCCGGGCTGGCTTTTATGTTTCAGTTGGCGGGCCAGAGGGATGCTACTAAGGTTTTTATGGTTCGGCGCGCTATGCGTGGTTACCGTGCTGGTCGCTCGGCGGCTGATACCAGGCGACCGGTTTCGTTCCAGCTTTTGGGCGAGGTGGTAAAACAGTTGCAACGTGTTTGCGTTTCACGTTTTGAGAGGGTGTTGTTCCGGGCGGTTTTTGTTTTGGCCTTTTTTGGGGCGTTTCGGGTTGGGGAGATTGTGAGTAGGAATAAGAGAGGTGATGGGGGTTTAGACGTGAGTGAAGTGTTTGTGCGGGGTGGAGCGTTGGGTGTGTTCTTGCGCAGGTCCAAGACAGATAGGTTGGACAAGGGTGTGTGGGTGGAATTGCGGTCGATTCCGGGTTCCCCTGTGTGTCCGGTGGCATTGGTGGGGGAATTTTACTGTATCAGGCCCCAGGGGGAGGGGGTTTTCTTCCGACATGAGGATGGCACGGCCTTGTCTAGATTTCAATTTCAGGCGGTATTTAAAAAGTGTTTGGTGGCCGCGGGGTTGTCGGTTAACAACTATTCTTCTCACTCTTTCCGCATTGGGGCTGCCCCTGAAGCGGTCCGGTGGGGATTGGATGACAAAGCGGTTCAGAGCATTGGGCATCGGCGCGATTTAGGTTGTACGTCCGCCCTCATTTATTGTAGGTACGGGGTGATGCTGGGGCTCGGTCGGATTGGGGGGAGAAGTTTTTTCTTTCGGGGGCGGGCCGGGGTGGTACGTTCTTTCTTTAAGAAAGCGTTGTGCAACCTTGCTCTCCTCTCATCCCACCCTGCCACTCTATTCCTTTGTGTTTTTCTTTTCTTTCAGACTCGGAGGCCTGTCTGGTGTGGATCCTTGGACACTCATATGTTTATTGGGGTGCCAGGAGGGCTGAGGTCCGGCGGGATGGAAGGTTGTTGGGTTTGTCTAGGGAGGAAGGCACGGTTCGCTGGTTGGGTATCCCGGGGATGCTGTGGTCTAGGGTGTTGCCGGAAATACACAGGTACGCTCGCTTGGATCGTCCCCCTAATGTGGTTTTGTTACATGTGGGTGGTAATGATCTGGGTTTGCGGTGTGCCCGGGAATTAATCAGGGATATAAAATTTGATCTGCTACGGTTACAAGCCTCTTTCCCTGATACAATTTTTATTTGGTCCGATATTGTGGCCAGGACGGCTTGGCGTTTGGCGCGCTCTGTTGCGGGCTTGAATAGGGCCAGGGAGAAGGTAAACAAGGCGGTGGCCAAGTTTTTTGTCCGGAATGGAGGGCTGGCGGTGCGTCATCGGGATTTGGAGGAGGAGACTTGGTGTTTTTTGCGCTCTGATGGCGTGCATTTGAATGCCATCGGACTTGACCTTTGGCAACTGGGGGTGCAGGACGGTGTGCAACGGGCAGTTAGGATGTGGTGGGCGTCACACATGTAGGGTGTCACATGCGATTGCTGTGGCGTTAGGTCTATGGGGTCTTTGAAGGTGGTGCTGGAAAAAATAATGGAGGTTTAAGGGGGTTGGGCACAGATGGAGGTATGGGTGTCCTTTTTTCTCCCTTAAAAGGTTAATAATGGAATGGAGGAGGTTGTATCTGGAAGGAAGTTGCTGGTTTGTCCCTGAGCTTGCGTAATTACACGGCGGGGGCCTGTTTATGGTTTACCGATACAACTGGTGGGTTAAAATTCTAATTTACCTTTAAAGACCTCTAGATCAAAAAATGGGTTAATGCTGGATGTATATATATTTGGTTTATAATGTTTTTTGTTGAAAATGTATTTATATGCATTTAAGTTATGTTTCAGAGTATTTTTGTATTTTTTCATATGTTTCTAATAAAGAAAAATGGGCTGCTATGGCCATTCAACTCCAAAGAGGATAATGTGTCGTCTGGTCATTTGTTAGATAAGTAATTTAGAGTAAAAGTGGTTATAGAAGAGCCTCACAAATTAGCACATCCCCTAGTCATGCACTCAGGGCACACAGACAACACACAGAAACTCCTGCAGATGGCTGAAAGCTCAATTGCAGAAGAGCAATATAATTATCTATATAGGTGGATAATGGTGTATACTGCACTCAGGTCACACAGACAAAACCCAGAAACTCCTGCAGATGGCTGAAGGCTGAATTACAGAAGCGCAATATAACTATATAGGTGGATAATGGTGTATACTGCTCTCAGGGCACACAGACAACACCCACAAACTACTGCAGATGGCTGAAAGCTCAATTACAGAAGAGCAATATAGCTATATGGATCCTAATGGTGTATACTGCGCTCAGGGCACACAGACAACACCCACAAACTCCTGCAGATGACTGAAAGCTCAATTACAGAAGAGCAATATAGCTATATAGATAATAATGGTGTATACTGCACTCAGGGGACACAGACAACACCCACAAACTCCTGTAGATGGTTGAAAGCTCAATTACAGAAGAGCAATATAGCTATATAGGTGGATAATGGTGTATACTGCGCTCAGGGCACACAGACAACACCCACAAACTCCTGCAGATGGCTGAAAGCTCAATTACAGAAGAGCAATATAGCTATATAGGTGGATAATGGTGTATACTGCGCTCAGGGCACATATACAACACCAATAAACTCCTGCAGATGGCTGAAAGCTCAATTACAGAAGAGCAATATAGCTACATAGGTGGATAATGGTGTATACTGCGTTCGATTCACACAGACAACACCCACAAACTCCTGCAGATGGCTTAAAGCTCAATTACAGAAGAGAAATATAGCTATATAGGTGGATAATGGTGTATACTGCTCTCAGGGCACACAGACAACACCCACAAACTCCTGCAGATGGCTGAAAGCTCAATTACAGAAGAGAAATATAGCTATATAGGTGGACAACGGTGTATACTGCGCTCAGGGCACACAGACAACACCCACAAACTCCTGCAGATGTCTGAAAGCTCAATTACAGAAGAGCAATATAGCTATATAGGTGGATAATGGTGTATACTGCTCTCAGGGCACACAGACAACACCCAGAAACTCCTGCAGATGGCTGATAGCTCAATTACAGAAGAGCAATATAGCTATATAGGTGAATAATGGTGTATAATGCACTCAGGGCACACAGACAACACACAGAAACTCCTGCAGATGGCTGAAAGCTCAATTACAGAAGAGCAATATAATTAGCTGTATAGGTGGATAATGGTGTATACTGCGATCAGGGCACACAGACAACACCCAGAAACTCCTGCAGATGGCTGAAAGCTCAATTACAGAAGAGCAATATAATTATCTATATAGGTGGATAATGGTGTATACTGCACTCAGGTCACACAGAAAAAACCCAGAAACTCCTGCAGATTGCTGAAAGCTCAATTACAGAAGAGCAATATAATTAGCTATATAGGTGAATAATGGTGTATACTGCACTCAGGGCACACAGACAACACCCAGAAACTCCTGCAGATGGCTGAAAGCTCAATTACAGAAGAGCAATATAATTAGCTATATAGGTGGATAATGGTGTATACTGGGCTCAGGGCACACAGACAACACCCACAAACTCCTGCATATGTCTGAAAGCTCAATTACAGAAGAGTAATATAGCTATATAGGTGCATAATGGTGTATACTGGGCTTAGGGCACACAGACAACACCCACAAACTCCTGCAGATGGCTGAAAGCTCAATTACAGAATAGCAATATAGCTATATAGATGAATAATGATGTATACTGCGCTCAGGTCACTCAGACAACATCCAGAAACTCCTGCAGATGGCTGAAAGCTCAATTACAGAAGAGGAATATAATAAGCTATATAGGTGGATAATGGTGTATACTGCACTCAGGTCACACAGACAAAACCCAGAAACCCCTGCAGATGGCTGAAAGCTCAATTACAGAAGAGCAATATAATTAGCTATATAGGTGGAGAATGGTGTATACTGCAGTCAGGGCACACAGACAACACCCAGCAACTCCTGCAGATGGCTGAAAGCTCAATTACAGAAGAGCAATATAATTAGCTGTATAGGTGGATAATGGTGTATACTGCACTCAGGTCACTCAGACAAAACCCACAAACTCCTGCAGATGGCTGAAAGCTCAATTACAGAAGAGCAATATAGCTATATAGTTGGATACAGGTGTATACTGCACTCAGGGCATACAGACAACACCCAGAAACTCCTGCAGATGGCTGAAAGCTCAATTACAGAAGAGCAATATAGCTATATAGGTGGATAATGGTGTATACTGCGTTTAGGGCACACAGACAACACCCAGAAACTCCTGCAGATGGCTGAAAGCTCAATTACAGAAGAGCAATATAATTATCTATATAGGTGGATAATGGTGTATACTGCACTCAGGTCACACAGACAATACCCAGAAACTCCTGCAGATGGCTGAAAGCTCAATTACAGAAGAGCAATATAATTAGCTATATAGGTGGATAATGGTGTATACTGCACTCAGGTCACACAGACAAAACCCAGAAACTCCTGCAGATGGCTGAAAGCTCAATTACAGAAGAGCAATATAATTAGCTATATAGGTGGATAATGGTGTATACTGCACTCAGGTCACAAAGACAACATCCAGAAACTCCTGAAGATGGCTGAAAGCTCAATTACAGAAGAGCAATATAATTAGCTATATAGGTGGATAATGGTGTATACTGCTCTCAGGGCACACAGACAACATCCACAAACTCCTGCATATGTCTGAAAGCTCAATTACAGAAGAGCAATATAGCTATATTGGTGGATAATGGTGTATACTGCGTATAGGGCACACAGACAACACCCATAAACTCCTGCAGATGTCTGAAAGCTCAATTACAGAAGAGTAATATAGCTATATAGGTGCATAATGGTGTATACTGGGCTTAGGGCAAACAGACAACACCCACAAACTCATGTAGATGGCTGAAAGCTCAATTACAGAAGAGCAATATAATTAGCTATATAGGTGGATAATGGTGTATACTGCGCTCAGGTCACTCAGACAACATCCAGAAACTCCTGCAGATGGCTGAAAGCTCAATTACAGAAGAGCAATATAATTAGCTATATAGGTGGATAATGGTGTATACTGCACTCAGGTCACACAGACAAAACCCAGAAACTCCTGCAGATGTCTGAAAGCTCAATTACAGAAGAGCAATATAATTAGCTATATAGGTGGATAATGGTGTATACTGCACTCAGGTTACAAAGACAACATCCAGAAACTCCTGAAGATGGCTGAAAGCTCAATTACAAAAGAGAAATATAATTAGCTATATAGGTGGATAATGGTGTATACTGCTCTCAGGGCACACAGACAACACCCACAAACTCCTGCAGATGGCTGAAAGCTCAATTACAGAAGAGAAATATAGCTATATAGATCATAATGGTGTATACTGTACTCAGGGCACACAGACAACACCCACAAACTCCTGCAGATGGTTGAAAGCTCAATTACAGAAGAGCAATATATTTATAAAGGTGGATATTGGTCTATACTGCGCTCAGGGCACACAGACAACACCCACCAACTCCTGCAGATGGCTGAAAGCTCAATTACAGAAGAGAAATATAGCTATATAGGTGGATAATGGTATATACTCCGCTCAGGGCACACAGACAACACCCACAAACTCCCGCAGATGGCTGAAAGCTCAATTAGAGAAGAGCAACATAGCTATATAGGTGGATAAGGGTGTATATTGCGCTCAGGACACACAGACAACACCCACAAAATCCTGTAGAGGTCTCAATTACAGAAGAGAAATATAGCTATATAGGTGGATAATGGTGTATACTGCGCTCAGGGCACATATACAACACCCATAAACTCCTGCAGATGGCTGAAAGCTCAATTACAGAAGAGCAATATAGCTACATAGGTGGATAATGATGTATATTGCGTTCGGTTCACACAGACAACACCCACAAACTCCTGCAGATGTCTGAAAGCTCAATTACAGAAGAGCAATATAGCTATATAGGTTGATAATGGTGTATACTGCTCTCAGGGCACACAGACAACACCCAGAAACTCCTGCAGATGGCTGATAGCTCAATTACAGAAGAGCAATATAGCTATATAGGTGAATAATGGTGTATAATGCACTCAGGGCACACAGACAACACACAGAAACTCCTGCAGATGGCTAAAAGCTCAATTACAGAAGAGCAATATAGTTAGCTGTATATGTGGATAATGGTGTATACTGCGATCAGGGCACACAGACAACAACCAGAAACTCCTGCAGATGGCTGAAAGCTCAATTACAGAAGAGCAATGTAGCTATATAGTTGGATACAGGTGTGTATTGCACTCAGGGCACACAGCCAACACCCAGAAACTCTTGCAGATGGCTGAAAGCTCAATTACAGAAGAGCAATATAATTATCTATATAGGTGGATAATGGTGTATACTGCACTCAGGTCACACAGACAAAACCCAGAAACTCCTGCAGATGGTTGAAAGCTCAATTACAGAAGAGCAATATAATTAGCTATATAGGTGGATAATCGTGTATACTGCACTCAGGGCACACAGACAACACTCAGAAACTCCTGCAGATGGCTGAAACATCAATTACAGAAGAGCAATATAATTAGCTATATAGGCGGATAATGGTGTATATTGGGGTCAGGGCACACAGACAACACCCACAAACTCCTGCAGATGGCTGTAAGCTCAATTACAGAAGAGCAACATAGCTATATAGGTGGATAATGGTGTATATTGCGCTCAGTACACACAGACAACACCCACAAAATCCTGTAGATGTCTGAAAGCTCAATCCAGAAACTCCTGCAGATGGCTGAAAGCTCAATTACAGAAGAGCAATATAATTATCTATATAGGTGGATAATGGTGTATACTGCACTCAGGTCACACAGACAACACCAAGAAACTCCTGCAGATGGCTGAAAGCTCAATTACAAAAGAGTAATATAGCTATATAGGTGCATAATGGTGTATACTGGGCTTAGGGCACACAGATAACACCCACAAACTCCTGCAGATGGCTGAGAGCTAAATTACAGAAGAGCAATATAATTAGCTATATAGGTGGATAATGGTGTATACTGCGCTCAGGTCACTCAGACAACATCCAGAAACTCCTGCAGATCGCTGAAAGCTCAATTACAGAAGAGCAATACAATTAGCTATATAGGTGGATAATGGTGTATACTGCGCTCAGGGCACACATACAACACCCAGAAACTCCTGCAGATGGCTGATAGCTCAATTACAGAAGAGCAATATAATTATCTATATAGGTGGATAATGGTGTATACTGCACTCAGGTCACACAGACAACACCCAGAAACTCCTGCAGATGGCTGAAAGCTCAATTACAGAAGAGCAATATAATTAGCTATAAAGGAGGATAATTGTGTATACTGCTCTCAGGGCACACAGATAACACCCACAAACTTCTGCAGATGTCTGAAAGCTCAATTACAAAAGAATAATATAGCTATATAGGTGCATAATGGTGTATACTGGGCTTAGGGCACACAGACAACACCCACAAACTCCTGCAGATGGCTGAAAGCTCAATTACAGAAGAGCAATATAGCTGGATAATGATGTATACTGCGCTCAGGGCACACAGACAACACCCAGAAATTCCTGCAGATGGCTGAGAGCTCAATTACAGAAGAGCAATATAATTAGCTATATAGGTTAGATAATGGTGTATACTGCGCTCAGGTCACTCAGACAACATCCAGAAACTCCTGCAGATGGCTGAAAGCTCAATTACAGAAGAGCAATATAATTAGCTATATAGGTGGATAATGGTGTATACTGGTCTCAGGGCACACAGACAACACCCACAAACTCCTGCAGATGGCTGAAAGCTCAATTACAGAAGAGCAATATAGCTATATGGATCATAATGGTGTATACTGCGCTCAGGGCACACAGACAACAACCACCAACTCCTGCAGATGGCTGAAAGCTCAATTACAGAAGAGAAATATAGCTATATAGATCATAATGCTGTATACTGCACTCAGGGCACACAGACAACACACACAAACTCCTGCAGATGCCTGAAAGCTCAATTACAGAAGAGAAATATAGCTATATAGGTGGATAATGGTGTATACTGTGCTTAGGGCACACAGACAACACCCACAAACTCCTGCAGATGGCTGAAAGCTTAATTACAGAAGAGAAATATAGCTATATAGGTGGATAGTGGTGTATACAGCGTTGAGGGCACACAGACAACACCCACAAACTCCTGCAGATGGCTGAAAGCTCAATTACAGAAGAGCAATATAGCTATATAGGTGGATAATGGTGTATACTGCTCTCAGGGCACACAGACGACACCCAGAAACTCATGCAGATGAGTGATAGCTCAATTACAGAAGAGCAATATAGCTATATAGGTGAATAATGTTGTATAATGCACTCAGGGCACACAGGCAACACCCAGAAACTCCTGAAGATGGCTGAAAGCTCAATTACAGAAGAGCAATATAATTATCTATATAGGTGGATAATGGTGTATACTACACTCAGGTCACACAGACAAAACCCAGAAACTCATGCAGATGGTTGAAAGCTCAATTACAGAAGAGCAATATAATTAGCTATATAGGTGGATAATGGTGTATACTGGTCTCAGGGCACACAGACAACACCCACAAACTCCTGCAGATGGCTGAAAGCTCAATTACAGAAGAGCAATATAGCTATATGGATCATAATGGTGTATACTGGTCTCAGGGCACACAGACAACAACCACCAACTCCTGCAGATGGCTGAAAGCTCAATTACAGAAGAGAAATATAGCTATATAGATCATAATGCTGTATACTGCACTCAGGGCACACAGACAACACACACAAACTCCTGCAGATGCCTGAAAGCTCAATTACAGAAGAGAAATATAGCTATATAGGTGGATAATGGTGTATACTGTGCTTAGGGCACACAGACAACACCCACAAACTCCTGCAGATGGCTGAAAGCTTAATTACAGAAGAGAAATATAGCTATATAGGTGGATAGTGGTGTATACAGCGTTGAGGGCACACAGACAACACCCACAAACTCCTGCAGATGGCTGAAAGCTCAATTACAGAAGAGCAATATAGCTATATAGGTGGATAATGGTGTATACTGCTCTCAGGGCACACAGACGACACCCAGAAACTCATGCAGATGAGTGATAGCTCAATTACAGAAGAGCAATATAGCTATATAGGTGAATAATGTTGTATAATGCACTCAGGGCACACAGGCAACACCCAGAAACTCCTGAAGATGGCTGAAAGCTCAATTACAGAAGAGCAATATAATTATCTATATAGGTGGATAATGGTGTATACTACACTCAGGTCACACAGACAAAACCCAGAAACTCATGCAGATGGTTGAAAGCTCAATTACAGAAGAGCAATATAATTAGCTATATAGGTGGTTAATGGTGTATGTTGCGCTCAGGACACACAGACAACACCCACAAAATCCTGTAGATGTCTGAAAGCTCAATTACAGAAGAGAAATGTAGCTATATAGGTGGATAATGGTGTATACTGCACTCAGGGCACATATACAACACCAATAAACTCCTGCAGATGGCTGAAAGCTAAATTACAGAAGAGCAATATAGCTACATAGGTGGATAATGGTGTATACTGCGTTCGGTTCACACAGACAACACCCACAAACTCCTGCAGATAGCTGAAAGCTCAATTACAGAAGAGAAATATAGCTATATAGGTGGACAATGGTGTTTACTGCGCTCAGAGCACACAGACAACACCCACAAACTCCTGCAGATGTCTGAAAGCTCACTTACAGAAGAGCACTATAGCTATATAGGTGGATAATGGTGTATACTGCGCTCAGGGCACACAGACAACACCCACAAACTCCTGCAGATGGCTGAAAGCTCAATTACAGAAGACCAATATAGCTATATAAGTGGTTAATGGTGTATAATACGCTGAGGGCACACAGATAGCACCCACAAAATCCTGCAGATATCTGAAAGCTCAATTACAGAAGAGAAATATAGCTATATAGGTGGAAAGTGGTGTATACAGCGTTGATGGCACACAGACAACACCCACAAACTCCTGCAGATGGCTAAAAGCTCAATTACAGAAGAGCAATATAGCTATATAGGTGGATAATGGTGTATACTGCGCTCAGGGCACACAGACAACACCCACAAACTCCTGCAGATGGCTGAAAGCTCAATTACAGAAGAGCTCTAGCTATATAGCTGGACAATGGAGCCTACTGCGCTTAGGACACACAGACAACACTCACAAACTCCTGCAGATGTCAGAAAGCTCAATTAGAGAAGAGAAATACAGCTATATAGGTGGATAATGGTGTATACTGCACTCAGGGCACACAGACAACACCCACAAACTCCTGCAGATTGGCTGAAAGCTCAATTACAGAAGAGCAATATAGCTATATAGGTGGATAAAGGTGTATACTGCGCTCAGGGCACACAGACAACACCCACAAACTCCTGCAGATGGCTGAAAGCTCAATTACAGAAGAGCTCTAGCTATATAGCTGGACAATGGAGCATACTGCGCTTAGGACACACAGACAACACCCACAAATTCCTGCAGATGTCTGAAAGCTCAATTACAGAGGAGCAATATAGCTATATAGGTGGATAATGGTGTATACTGCACTTAGGGCACACAGACAACACCCACAAACTCCTGCAGATGGCTGAAAGCTCAGTTACAGAAGAGAAATATGGCTATAAAGGTGGATAATGGTGTATACTGCGCTCAAGGCACACAGACAACACCCATAAACTCCTGAAGATGGCTGAAAGCTCAATTACAGAAGAGCAATATAGCTATATAGGTGGATAATGGTGTATACTGCGCTCAGGGCACACAGACAACACTCACAAACTCCTGCAGATGTCTGAAAGCTCAATTACAGAAGAGCAATATAGATATATAGGTGGATAATGGTGTATACTGTGCTTAGGGCACACAGACAACACCCACAAACTCCTGCAGATGTCTGAAAGCTCACTTACAGAAGAGCACTATAGCTATATAGGTGGATAATGGTCTATACTGCGCTCAGGGCACACAGACAACACCCACAAACTCCTGCAGATGGCTGAAAGCTCAATTACAGAAGACCAATATAGCTATATAAGTGGTTAATGGTGTATAATACGCTGAGGGCACACAGATAGCACCCACAAAATCCTGCAGATGTCTGAAAGCTCAATTACAGAAGAGAAATATATCTTTATAGGTGGATAATGGTGTATACTGCGCTCAGGGCACACAGACAACACCCACAAACTCCTGCAGATTGGCTGAAAGCTCAATTACAGAAGAGCAATATAGCTATATAGGTGGATAAAGGTGTATACTGCGCTCAGGGCACACAGACAACACCCACAAACTCCTGCAGATGGCTGAAAGCTCAATTACAGAAGAGCTCTAGCTATATAGCTGGACAATGGAGCATACTGCGCTTAGGACACACAGACAACACCCACAAATTCCTGCAGATGTCTGAAAGCTCAATTACAGAGGAGCAATATAGCTATATAGGTGGATAATGGTGTATACTGCACTTAGGGCACACAGACAACACCCACAAACTCCTGCAGATGGCTGAAAGCTCAGTTACAGAAGAGAAATATGGCTATAAAGGTGGATAATGGTGTATACTGCGCTCAAGGCACACAGACAACACCCATAAACTCCTGAAGATGGCTGAAAGCTCAATTACAGAAGAGCAATATAGCTATATAGGTGGATAATGGTGTATACTGCGCTCAGGGCACACAGACAACACTCACAAACTCCTGCAGATGTCTGAAAGCTCAATTACAGAAGAGCAATATAGATATATAGGTGGATAATGGTGTATACTGCGCTTAGGGCACACAGACAACACCCACAAACTCCTGCAGATGTCTGAAAGCTCACTTACAGAAGAGCACTATAGCTATATAGGTGGATAATGGTCTATACTGCGCTCAGGGCACACAGACAACACCCACAAACTCCTGCAGATGGCTGAAAGCTCAATTACAGAAGACCAATATAGCTATATAAGTGGTTAATGGTGTATAATACGCTGAGGGCACACAGATAGCACCCACAAAATCCTGCAGATGTCTGAAAGCTCAATTACAGAAGAGAAATATATCTTTATAGGTGGATAATGGTGTATACTGCGCTCAGGGCACACAGACAACACCCACAAACTCCTGCAGATGGCTGAAAGCTTAATTACAGAAGAGAAATATAGCTATATAGGTGGAAAGTGGTGTATACAGCGTTGATGGCACACAGACAACACCCACAAACTCCTGCAGATGGCTAAAAGCTCAATTACAGAAGAGCAATATAGTTATATAGGTGGATAATGGTGTATACTGTGCTCAGGGCACACATACAACACCCACAAACTCCTGCAGATGACTGAAAGCTCAATTACAGAAGAGAAATATAGCTATATAGGTGGATAATGGTGTATACTGCGCTCAGGGCACACAGACAACACCCACAAACTCTTGCAGATGGCTGAAAGCTCAATTGCAGAAGAGCAATATAGTTATATAGGTGGATAATGGTGTATACTGTGCTCAGGGCACACATACAACACCCACAAACTCCTGCAGATGACTGAAAGCTCAATTACAGAAGAGAAATATAGCTATATAGGTGGATAATGGTGTATACTGCGCTCAGGGCACACAGACAACACCCACAAACTCTTGCAGATGGCTGAAAGCTCAATTACAGAAGAGCAATATAGCTATATAGGTGGATAATGGTGTATACTGCGCTCAGGGCACACAGACAACACTCACAAACTCCTACAGATGTCTGAAAGCTCAATTACAGAAGAGCAATATAGATATATAGGTGGATAATGGTGTATACTGCGCTCAGGGCACACAGACAACACCTACAAACTCCTGCAGATGGCTGAAAGCTCAATTACAGAAGAGCAATAAAGCTATATAGGTGGATAATGGTGTATACTGCACTTAGGGCACACAGACAACACCCACGAACTCCTGCAGATGGCTGAAAGCTTAATTTCAGAAGAGCAATATAGCTATATAAGTGGATAATGGTGTATACTGCGCTTAAGGCACACAGACAACACCCACAAACTCCTGCAGATGACTGAAAGCTCAATTACAGAAGAGCAATATAGCTATATAAGTGGATAATGGTGTATACTGCGCTCAGGGCACACAGCCAACACCCACAAACTCCTGCAGATGACTGAAAGCTCAATTGCAGAAGAGCAATATAGTTATATAGGTGGATAATGGTGTATACTGCGCTCAGGGCACATATACAAAACACCCATAAACTCCTGCAGATGGCTGAAAGCTCAATTACAGAAGAGCAATATAGCTATATAGGTGAATAATGTTGTATAATGCACTCAGGGCACACAGGCAACACCCAGAAACTCCTGAAGATGGCTGAAAGCTCAATTACAGAAGAGCAATATAATTATCTATATAGGTGGATAATGGTGTATACTACACTCAGGTCACACAGACAAAACCCAGAAACTCATGCAGATGGTTGAAAGCTCAATTACAGAAGAGCAGTATAATTAGCTATATAGGTGGATAATGGTGTATATTGCACTCAGGACACACAGACAACACCCACAAAATCCTGTAGATGTCTGAAAGCTCAATTACAGAAGAGAAATATAGCTATATAGCTGGATAATGGTTTATACTGCGCTCAGGGCACATATACAACACCAATAAACTCCTGCAGATGGCTGAAAGGTAAATTACAGAAGAGCAATATAGCTACATAGGTGGATAATGGTGTATACTGCGTTCGGTTCACACAGACAGCACCCACAAACTCCTGCAGATAGCTGAAAGCTCAATTACAGAAGAGAAATATAGCTATATAGGTGGACAATGGTGTTTACTGCGCTCAGGGCACACAGACAACACCCACAAACTCCTGCAGATGTCTGAAAGCTCACTTACAGAAGAGCACTATAGCTATATAGGTGGATAATGGTGTATACTGCGCTCAGGGCACACAGACAACACCCACAAACTCCTGCAGATGGCTGAAAGCTCAATTACAGAAGAGCTCTAGCTATATAGCTGGACAATGGAGCATACTGCGCTTAGGACACACAGACAACACTCACAAACTCCTGCAGATGTCAGAAAGCTATATTAGAGAAGAGAAATACAGCTATATAGGTGGATAATGGTGTATACTGCACTCAGGGCACACAGACAACACCCACAAACTCCTGCAGATGTCTGAAAGCTCAATTACAGAAGAGCAATATAGCTATATAGGTGAATAATGGTGTATACTGCGCTTAGGGCACACATACAACACCCACAAGCTCCTGCAGATGTCTGAAAGCTCAATTACAGAAGAGCAATATAGCTATATAGGTGGACAATGGTGTATACTGCGCTTAGGGCACACAGACAACACCCACAAAATCCTGCAGATGTCTGAAAGCTCAATTACAGAAGAGAAATATATCTTTATAGGTGGATAATGGTGTATACTGCGCTCAGGGCACACAGGCAACATCTACAAACTCCTGCAGATGGCTGAAAGCTCAATTACAGAAGAGCAATAAAGCTATATAAGTGGATAATGGTGTATACTGCACTCAAGGCACACAGACAACACCCACGAACTCCTACAGATGGCTGAAAGCTTAATTTCAGAAGAGCAATATAGCTATATAAGTGGATAATGGTGTATACTGCGCTCAGGGCACACAGCCAACACTCACAAACTTCTGCAGATGGCTGAAAGCTCAATTACAGAAGAGCAATATAGCTATATAGGTGGATAATGGTGTATACTGCGCTCAGGGCACACATACAACACCCAAAAACTCCTGCAGATGACTGAAAGCTCAATTACAGAAGAGCAATATAGGTGGATAATGGTGTATACTGCACTCAGGGCACACAGACAACACCCACAAACTTTTGCAGATGGCTGAAAGCTCAATTACAGAAGAGCAATATAGCTATATAGGTGGATAATGGTGTATACTGCGCTCAGGGCACACAGACAACACTCACAAACTCCTGCAGATGTCTGAAAACTCAATTACAGAAGAGCAATATAGATATATAGGTGGATAATGGTGTATACTGCGCTTAGGGCACACAAACACCCACAAACTCCTACAGTTGTCTGAAAGCTCAATTACAGAAGAGCAATATAGATATATAGGTGGATAATGGTGTATACTGCGCTTAGGGCACACAGACAACACCCACAAACTCCTGCAGATGTCTGAAAGCTCAATTACAGAAGAGAAATATAGCTATATAGGTGGATAATGGTGTATACAGCGCTCAGGGCACACAGACAACACCCACAAACTCCTGCAGATGGCTGAAAGCTCAATTACAGAAGAGCAATATAGCTATATAGGTGGACAATTGTGTATACTGCGCTCAGGGCAAACAGGCAACACCTACAAACTCCTGCAGATGGCTGAAAGCTGAATTGCAGAAGAGCAATAAAGCTATATAGGTGGATAATGGTGTATACTGCACTTAGGGCACACAGACAACACCCACGAACTCCTGCAGATGGCTGAAAGCTTAATTTCAGAAGAGCAATATAGCTATATAAGTGGATAATGGTGTATACTGCGCTTAAGGCACACAGACAACACCCACAAACACCTGCAGATGACTGAAAGATCAATTACAGAAGAGCAATATAGCTATATAAGTGGATAATGGTGTATACTGCGCTCAGGGCACACAGCCAACACCCACAAACTCCTGCAGATGACTGAAAGCTCAATTGCAGAAGAGCAATATAGTTATATAGGTGGATAATGGTGTATACTGCGCTCAGGGCACACATACAACACCCACAAACTCCTGCAGATGACTGAAAGCTCAATTACAGAAGAGCAATATAGCTATATAGGTGGATAATGCTGTATACTGCACTCAGGGCACGCAGACAACACCCACAAACTCCTGCAGATGGCTGAAAGTTCAATTACAGAAGAGCAATATAGCTATATAGGTGGATAATGCTGTATACTGCACTCAGGGCACGCAGACAACACCCACAAACTCCTGCAAATGTCTGAAAGATCAATTAAAGAAGAGAAATATAGCTATATAGGTGGATAATGGTGTATACTGCGCTCAGGGCACACAGACAACACCCACAAACTCCTGCAGATGGCTGAGAGCTCAATTACAGAAGAGCAATATAGCTATATAGGTGGACAATTGTGTAGACTGCGTTCAGGGTACACAGGCAACACCTACAAACTCCTGCAGATGGCTGAAAGCTGAATTACAGAAGAGCAATGTAGCCATATAGGTGGATAATAATGTATACTGCGCTCAGGGCACACAGACAACACCCACAAACTCCTGCAGATGTCTGAAAGCTCAATTACAGAAGAGCAATATAGCTATATAGGTGGACAATTGTGTATACTGCGCTCGGGGCACACAGGCAACACCTACAAACTCCTGCAGATGGCTATAAGCTGAATTACAGAAGAGCAATATAGCTATATAGGTGGATAATGGTGTATACTGCGCTCAGGGCACACAGACAACACCCACAAACTCCTGCAGATGTCTTAAAGCTGAATTACAGAAGAGCAATATAGCTATATAGGTGGATAATGGTGTATACTGCGCTCAAGGCACACAGACAACACCCATAAACTCCTGCAGATATCTGAAAGCTCAATTACAGAAGAGCAATATAGCTATATAGGTGGGCAATTGTGTATACTGCGCTTAGGGCACACAGACAACACACACAAACTCCTGCAGATGTCTGAAAGCTCAGTTACAGAAGAGAAATATAGCTATATTAGGTGGATAATGGTGTATACTGCGCTCAGGGCACACAGACAACACCCACAAACTCCTGCAGATGTCTGAAAGCTCAATTACAGAAGAGAAATATATCTTTATAGGTGGATAATGGTGTATACTGCGCTCAGGGCACACAGACAACACCCACAAACTCCTGCAGATGGCTGGAAGCTCAATTACAGAAGAGAAATATAGCTATATAGGTGGATAATGGTGTATACTGCACTCAGGGCACACGGACAACACCCACAAACTCCTGTAGATGGCTGAAAGCTCAATTACAGAAGAGCAATATAGCTATATAAGTGGATAATGGTGTATACTGCACTTAAGGCACACAGACAACACCCACAAACTCCTGTAGATGGCTGAAAGCTCAATTACAGAAGAGCAATATAGCTATATAGGTGGACAATGGTGTATACTGCGCTCAGGGCACACAGGCAACATCTACAAACTCCTGCAGATGGCTGAAAGCTCAATTACAGAAGAGCAATAAAGCTATATAAGTGGATAATGGTGTATACTGCACTCAGGGCACACAGACAACACCCACAAACTCCTGCAGATGGCTGAAAGCTCAATTATAGAAGAGCAATATAGCTATATAGGCGCACAATGGTGTATACTGCGCTCAGGGCACACAGGCAACACCTACAAACTCCTGCAGATGGCTGAAAGCTCAATTACAGAAGAGCAATAAAGCTATATAGGTGGATAATGGTGTATACTGCACTTAAGGCACACAGACAACACCCACAAACTCCTACAGATGGCTGAAAGCTCAATTACAGAAGAGCAATATAGCTATATAGGTGGATAATGGTGTATACTGCACTCAGGTCACACAGACAACACCAAGAAACTCCTGCAGATGGCTGAAAGCTCAATTACAAAAGAGTATTATAGCTATATAGGTGCATAATGGTGTATACTGGGCTTAGGGCACACAGACAACACCCACAAACTCCTGCAGATGTCTGAAAGCTCAATTACAGAAGAGCAATATAGCTATATAGGTGGACAATGGTGTATACTGCGCTTAGGGCACCAAGACAACACCCACAAACTCTTGCAGGTGTCTGCAAGCTCAATTACAGAAGAGAAATATATCTTTATAGGTGGATAATGGTGTATACTGCGCTCAGGGCACACAGACAACACCCATAAACTCCTGCAGATGGCTGGAAGCTCAATTACAGAAGAGAAATATAGCTATATAGGTGGATAATGGTGTATACTGCGCTCAGGGCACACAGACAACACCCACAAACTCCTGTAAATGGCTGAAAGCTCAATTACAGAAGAGCAATATAGCTATATAGGTGGACAATGGTGTATACTGCGCTCAGGGCACACAGGCAACATCTACAAACTCCTGCAGATGGCTGAAAGCTCAATTACAGAAGAGCAATAAAGCTATATAAGTGGATAATGGTGTATACTGCCCTCAGGGCACACAGACAACACCCACAAACTCCTGCAGATGGCTGAAAGCTCAATTACAGAAGAGCAATATAGCTATATAGGCGCACAATGGTGTATACTGCGCTTAGGGCACACAGGCAACACCTGCAAACTCCTGCAGATGGCTGAAAGCTCAATTACAGAAGAGCAATAAAGCTATATAGGTGGATAATGGTGTATACTGCACTTAAGGCACACAGACAACACCCACGAACTCCTACAGATGGCTGAAAGCTTAATTTCAGAAGAGCAATATAGCTATATAAGTGGATAATGGTGTATACTGCGCTCAGGGCACACAGCCAACACCCACAAACTTCTGCAGATGGCTGAAAGCTCAATTACAGAAGAGCAATATAGCTATATAGGTGGATAATGGTGTATACTGCGCTCAGGGCACACATACAACACCCAAAAACTCCTGCAGATGACTGAAAGCTCAATTACAGAAGAGCAATATAGCTATATAGGTGGATAATGGTGTATACTGCACTCAGGGAACACAGACAACACCCACAAACTTTTGCAGATGGCTGAAAGCTCAATTACAGAAGAGCAATATAGCTATATAGGTGGATAATGGTGTATACTGCGCTCAGGGCACACAGACAACACTCACAAACTCCTGCAGATGTCTGAAAGCTCAATTACAGAAGAGCAATATAGATATATAGGTGGATAATGGTGTATACTGAGCTTAGGGCACACAGACAACACCCACAAACTCCTACAGATGTCTGAAAGCTCAATTACAGAAGAGCAATATAGATATATAGGTGGATAATGGTGTATACTGCGCTTAGGGCACACAGACAACACCCACAAACTCCTGCAGATGTCTGAAAGCTCAATTACAGAAGAGAAATATAGCTATATAGGTGGATAATGGTGTATACTGCGCTCAGGGCACACAGACAACACCCACAAACTCCTGCAGATGGCTGAAAGCTCAATTACAGAAGAGCAATATAGCTATATAGGTGGACAATTGTGTATACTGCGCTCAGGGCAAACAGGCAACACCTACAAACTCCTGCAGATGGCTGAAAGCTGAATTACAGAAGAGCAATATAGCTATATAGGTGGATAATGGTGTATACTGCGCTCAAGGCACACAGACAACACCCATAAACTCCTGCAGATGTCTGCAAGCTCAATTACAGAAGAGAAATATAGCTATATAGGTGGATAATGGTGTATACTGCGCTCAGGGCACACAGACAACACCCACAAACTCCTGCAGATGGCTGAAAGCTCAATTACAGAAGAGCAATATAGCTATATAGCTGGATAATGGTGTATACTGCGCTCAGGGTACACAGGCAACACCTACAAACTCCTGCAGATGGCTGAAAGCTGAATTACAGAAGAGCAATGTAGCTATATAGGTGGATAATAATGTATACTGCGCTCAGGGCACACAGACAACACCCACAAACTCCTGCAGATGACTGAAAGCTCAATTACAGAAGAGCAATATAGCTATATAGGTGGACAATTGTGTATACTGCGCTCGGGGCACACAGGCAACACCTACAAACTCCTGCAGATGGCTATAAGCTGAATTACAGAAGAGCAATATAGCTATATAGGTGGATAATGGTGTATACTGCGCTCAGGGCACACATACAACACCCACAAACTCCTGCAGATGACTGAAAGCTCAATTACAGAAGAGCAATATAGCTATATAGGTAGATAATGGTGTATACTGCGCTCAAGGCACACAGACAACACCCATAAACTCCTGCAGATGTCTGAAAGCTCAATTACAGAAGAGCAATATAGTGATATAGGTGGACAATTGTGTATACTGCGCTTAGGGCACACAGACAACACACACAAACTCCTGCAGATGTCTGAAAGCTCAGTTACAGAAGAGCAATATAGCTATATAGGTAGATAATGGTGTATACTGCGCTCAAGGCACACAGACAACACCCATAAACTCCTGCAGATGTCTGAAAGCTCAATTACAGAAGAGCAATATAGTGATATAGGTGGACAATTGTGTATACTGCGCTTAGGGCACACAGACAACACACACAAACTCCTGCAGATGTCTCAAAGCTCAGTTACAGAAGAGAAATATAGCTATATAGGTGGATAATGGTGTATACTGCGCTCAGGGCACACAGGCAACACCCACAAACTCCTGCAGATGTCTGAAAGCTCAATTACAGAAGAGAAATATATCTTTATAGGTGGATAATGGTGTATACTGCACTCAGGGCACACAGACAACATCCACAAACTCCTGCAGATGGCTGGAAGCTCAATTACAGAAGAGAAATATAGCTATATAGGTGGATAATGGTGTATACTGTGCTCAGGGCACACGGACAACACCCACAAACTCCTGTAGATGGCTGAAAGCTCAATTACAGAAGAGCAATATAGCTATATAGGTGGACAATGGTGTATACTGCGCTCAGGGCACACAGGCAACATCTACAAACTCCTGCAGATGGCTGAAAGCTCAATTACAGAAGAGCAATAAAGCTATATAAGTGGATAATGGTGTATACTGCGCTCAGGGCACACAGACAACACCCACAAACTCCTGCAGATGGCTGAAAGCTCAATTATAGAAGAGCAATATAGCTATATAGGCGCACAATGGTGTATACTGCGCTCAGGGCACACAGGCAACACCTACAAACTCCTGCAGATGGCTGAAAGCTCAATTACAGAAGAGCAATAAAGTTATATAGGTGGATAATGGTGTATACTGCACTTAAGGAACACAGACAACACCCACGAACTCCTACAGATGGCTGAAAGCTTAATTTCAGAAGAGCAATATAGCTATATAAGTGGATAATGGTGTATACTGCGCTTAGGGCACACAGACAACACCTACAAACTCTTGCAGATGACTGAAAGCTCAATTACAGAAGAGCAATATAGCTATATAAGTGGATAATAGTGTATACTGCGCTCAGGGCACACAGCCAACACCCACAAACTTCTGCAGATGGCTGAAAGCTCAATTACAGAAGAGCAATATAGCTATATAGGTGGATAATGGTGTATACTGCGCTCAGGGCACACATACAACACCCACAAACTCCTGCAGATGACTGAAAGCTCAATTACAGAAGAGCAATATAGCTATATAGGTGGATAATGGTGTATACTGCGCTCAGGGCACACAGACAACACCCACAAACTCTTGCAGATGGCTGAAAGCTCAATTACAGAAGAGCAATATAGCTATATAGGTGGATGATGGTGTATACTGCGCTCAGGGCACACAGACAACACTCACAAACTCCTGCAGATGTCTGAAAGCTCAATTACAGAAGAGCAATATAGATATATAGGTGGATAATGGTGTATACTGCGCTTAGGGCACACAGACAACACCCACAAACTCCTGCAGATGTCTGAAAGCTCAATTACAGAAGAGCAATATAGCTATATAGGTGGATAATGGTGTATACTGCGCTTAGGGCACACAGACAACACCCACAAACTCCTGCAGATGTCTGAAAGCTCAATTACAGAAGAGAAATATAGCTATATAGGTGGATAATGGTGTATACTGCGCTCAGGGCACACAGACAACACCCACAAACTCCTGCAGATGGCTGAAAGCTCAATTACAGAAGAGCAATATAGCTATATAGGTGGACAATTGTGTATACTGCGCTTAGGGCACATAGACAACACCCACAAACTCTTGCAGATGTCTGCAAGCTCAATTACAGAAGAGAAATATAGCTATATAGGTGGATAATGGTGTATAATGCGCTCAGGGCACACAGACAACACCCACAAACTCCTGCAGATGGCTGAAAGCTCAATTACAGAAGAGCAATATAGCTATATAGCTGGATAATGGTGTATACTGCGCTCAGGGCACACAGACAACACCCGCAAACTCCTGCAGATGTCTGAAAGCTCAATTACAGAAGAGCAATATAGCTATATAGGTGGATAATGCTGTATACTGCACTCAGGGCACGCAGACAAAACCCACAAACTCTTGCAGATGGCTGAAAGCTCAATTACAGAAGAGCAATATAGCTATATAGGTGGATAATGGTGTATACTGCGCTCAGGGCACACAGACAACACTCACAAACTCCTGCAGATGGCTGAAAGCTCAATTACAGAAGAGCAATATAGCTATATAGGTGGACAATTGTGTAGACTGCGTTCAGGGCAGACAGGCAACACCTACAAACTCCTGCAGATGGCTGAAAGCTGAATTACAGAAGAGCAATGTAGCTATATAGGTGGATGATAATGTATACTGCGCTCAGGGCACACAGACAACACCCACAAACTCCTGCAGATGGCTGAAAGCTCAATTACAGAAGAGCAATATAGCTATATAGGTTGATAATGGTGTATTCTGCGTTCGGTTCACACATACAACACCCACAAACTCCTGCAGGTGGCTGAAAGCTCAATTACAGAAGAGAAATACAGCTATATAGGTGGATAATGGTGTATACTGCGCCCAGGGCACACAGACAACACCCACAAACTCCTGCAGATGGCTGAAAGCTCAATTAGATAAGAGCAATATAGCTATATAGGTGGATAATGGTGTATACTGCGCTCAGGGCACACAGACAACACTCACAAACCCCTTCAGATGACTGAAAGCTCAATTACAGAAGAGCAATATAGCTATATAGGTGGACAATGGTGTATACTGCGCTTAGGGCACACAGACAACACACACAAACTCCTGCAGATGTCTGAAAGCTCAGTTACAGAAGAGAAATATAGCTATATAGGTGGATAATGGTGTATACTGCGCTCAGGGCACACAGACAACACCCACAAACTCCTGCAGATGATTGAAAGCTCAATTACAGAAGAGCAATATAGCTATATAGGTGGATAATGGTGTATACTGCACTCAGGGCACACAGACAACACTCACAAACTCCTGCAGATGTCTGAAAGCTCAATTACAGAAGAGCAATATAGCTATATAGGTGGATAACGGTGTATACTGCGCTTAGGGCACACAGACAACACCCACAAACTCCTGCAAATGTCTGAAAGCTCAATTACAGAAGAGAAATATAGCTATATTGGTGGATAATGGTGTATACTGCGCTCAGGGCACACAGACAACACCCACAAACTCCTGCAAATGTCTGAAAGCTCAATTACAGAAGAGAAATATAGCTATATAGCTGGACAATGGTGTATACTGCGCTCAGGGCACACAGACAACACCCACAAACTCCTGAAGATGTCTGAATGCTCAATTACAGAAGAGCAATATAGCTATATAGGTGAACAATTGTGTAGACTGCGTTCAGGGCACACAGGCAACACCTACAAACTCCTGCAGATGGCTGAAAGCTGAATTACAGAGGAGCAATATAGCTATATAGGTGGATAATGGTGTATACTGCGCTCAGGACACACAGACAACACCCACAAACTCCTGCAGATGTCTGAAAGCTCAATTACAGAAGAGCAATATAGCTATATAGGTGGATAATGGTGTATACTGCGCTCAAGGCACACAGACAACACCCATAAACTTCTGCAGATGGCTGAAAGCTCAATTACAGAAGAGCAATATAGCTATATAGGTGGATAATGGTGTATTCTGCATTCGGTTCACACATACAACACCCACAAACTCCTGCATGTGGCTGAAAGCTCAATTACAGAACAGAAATATAGCTATATTGGTGGATAATGGTGTATACTGCGCTCAGGGCACACAGACAACACCCACAAACTCCTGCAAATGTCTGAAAGCTCAATTACAGAAGAGAAATATAGCTATATAGCTGGACAATGATGTATACTGCGCTCAGGGCAAACAGACAACACCCACAAACTCCTGCAGATGTCTGAATGCTCAATTACAGAAGAGCAATATAGCTATATAGGTGGACAATTGTGTAGACTGCGTTCAGGGCACACAGACAACACCCACAAACTCCTGCAGATGGCTGAAGGCTCAATTACAGAAGAGAAATATAGCTATATAGGTGGATAATGGTGTATACTGCGCTCAGGGCACACAGACAACACCCACAAACTCCTGCAGATGTCTGAAAACTCAATTACAGAAGAGAAATATATCTTTATAGGTGGATAATGGTGTACACTGCGCTCAGGGCACACAGACAACACCCACAAACTCCTGCAGATGGCTGGAAGCTCAATTACAGAAGAGCAATAAAGCTATATAAGTGGATAATGGTGTATACTGCACTCAGGGCACACAGACAACACCCACAAACTCCTGCAGATGGCTGAAAGCTCAACTATAGAAGAGCAATATAGCTATATAGGCGCACAATGGTGTATACTGCGCTCAGGGCACACAGGCAACACCTACAAACTCCTGCAGATGGCTGAAAGCTCAATTACAGAAGAGCAATAAAGCTATATAGGTGGATAATGGTGTATACTGCACTTAAGGCACACAGACAACACCCACGAACTCCTACAGATGGCTGAAAGCTTAATTTCAGAAGAGCAATATAGCTATATAAGTGGATAATGGTGTATACTGCGCTTAGAGCACATAGACAACACCTACAAACTCTTGCAGATGAATGAAAGCTCAATTACAGAAGAGCAATATAGCTATATAAGTGGATAATGGTGTATACTGCGCTCAGGGCACACAGCCAACACCCACAAACTTCTGCAGATGGCTGAAAGCTCAATTACAGAAGAGCAATATAGCTATATAGGTGGATAATGGTGTATACTACGCTCAGGGCACACATACAACACCCACAAACTCCTGCAGATGACTGAAAGCTCAATTACAGAAGAGCAATATAGCTATATAGGTGGATAATGGTGTATACTGTGCTCAGGGCACACAGACAACACCCACAAACTCTTGCAGATGGCTGAAAGCTCAATTACAGAAGAGCAATATAGCTATATAGGTGGATAATGGTGTATACTGCGCTCAGGGCACACAGACAACACTCACAAACTCCTGCAGATGTCTGAAAGCTCAAATACAGAAGAGCAATATAGATATATAGGTGGATAATGGTGTATACTGCGCTTAGGGCACACAGACAACACCCACAAACTCCTGCAGATGTCTGAAAGCTCAATTAGAGAAGAGCAATATAGCTATATAGGTGGATAATGGTGTGTACTGCGCTTAGGGCAAACAGACAACACCCACAAAATCCGGCAGATGTCTGAAAGCTCAATTACAGAAGAGCAATATAGCTATATAGGTGGACAATTGTGTATACTGCGTTCAGGGCACACAGGCAACACCTACAAACTCCTGCAGATGGCTGAAAGCTTAATTACAGAAGAGCAATATAGCTATTGTAAGGGATCTTCCCAGGGTAGGGTGTGTTTGGACACAGTTCACAGCAGACTTGGAATTTGATAAAGCAGATCTTGGCGTTTATTCGTGGTACAAACAGTCCAGCAAACAAAATATACAGCAACACCGTGCTTTCTAAGTACAACAAAAATAAAAGTCCTAGCCCGGCTGGGCGCTTACTAACAGGTTCTGCTCACCTATCTGACACTTACAAACACAGCGTCTTTCGCCTGGATATCGCAGGGTGAGTTTTAGCTCCAGCAGTGGCTGTGCTTGCAGCTTCCTTCAACACACAGATTGTTCATTCCCTGGCTGAGAAGCAATCACCTGCAGACCCTACAGAGCCTTTAGCTTCCCAGGCTAATTAGGATCCAAGCTCACCTGATCCCAAACCCAGAACTGGATCGGGGGATGTGGAATGACAGGTCCCTCTACCAAACCTACCTGCCATTCCATATAAACCCAGGCCCGGCAAAATTAAATAACAACTCAGCAGCATATCGCTGCTGAGAAACTGATCCATCCTGGATTTACCATCTCACACTGTGTAGCAACCTAGGTGAGATGTACACCCCCTCGATCACTTCTCCAGTGACATGTCTACACTATATAGGTGGATAATGGTGTATACTGCGCTCAAGGCACACAGACAACACCCATAAACTCCTGCAGATGTCTGAAAGCTCAATTACAGAAGAGCAATATAGCTATATAGGTGGACAATGGTGTATACTGCGCTTAGGGCACACAGACAACACCCACAAACTCTTGCAGATGTCTGCAAGCTCAATTACAGAAGAGAAATATAGCTATATAGGTGGATAATTGTGTATACTGCGCTCAGGGCACATAGACAACACCCACAAACTCCTGCAGATGGCTGAAAGCTCAATTACAGAAGAGCAATATAGCTATATAGCTGGATAATGGTGTATACTGCGCTCAGGGCACACAGACAACACCCACAAACTCCTGCAGATGGCTGAAAGCTCAATTACAGAAGAGCAATATAGCTATATAGGTGGATAATGCTGTATACTGCACTCAGGGCACGCAGACAACACCCACAAACTCTTGCAGATGGCTGAAAGCTCAATTACAGAAGAGCAATATAGCTATATAGGTGGATAATGGTGTATACTGCGCTCAGGGCACACAGACAACACTCACAAACTCCTGCAGATGTCTGCAAGCTCAATTACAGAAGAGCAATATAGCTATATAGGTGGATAATGGTGTATACTGCGCTTAGGGCACACAGACAACACCCACAAACTCCTGCAAATGTCTGAAAGCTCAATTACAGAAGAGAAATATAGCTATATAGGTGGATAATGGTGTATACTGCGCTTAGGGCACACAGACAACACCCACAAACTCCTGCAGATGGCTGAAAGCTCAATTACAGAAGAGCAATATAGCTATATAGGTGGACAATTGTGTAGACTGCGTTCAGGGCACACAGGCAACACCTACAAACTCCTGCAGATGGCTGAAAGCTGAATTACAGAAGAGCAATGTAGCTATATAGGTGGATAATAATGTATACTGCGCTCAGGGCACACAGACAACACCCACAAACTCCTGCAGACGTCTGAAAGCTCAATTACAGAAGAGCAATATAGCTATATAGGTGGACAATTGTGTATACTGCGCTCGGGGCACACAGGCAACACCTACAAACTCCTGCAGATGGCTATAAGCTGAATTACTGAAGAGCAATACAGCTATATAGGTGGATAATGGTGTATACTGCGCTCAGGGCACACAGACAACATCCACAAACTCCTGCAGATGTCTTAAAGCTCAATTACAGAAGAGCAATATAGCTATATAGTTGGAGAATGGTGTATACTGCGCTCAAGGCACACAGACAACACCCATAAACTCCTGCAGATGTCTGAAAGCTCAATTACAGAAGAGCAATATAGCTATATAGGTGGACAATGGTGTATACTGCGCTTAGGGCACACAGACAACACACACAAACTCCTGCAGATGTCTGAAAGCTCAATTACAGAAGAGCAATAAAGCTATATAGGTGGATAATGGTGTATACTGCACTTAAGGCACACAGACAACACCCACGAACTCCTACAGATGGCTGAAAGCTTAATTTCAGAAGAGCAATATAGCTATATAAGTGGATAATGGTGTATACTGCGCTCAGGGCACACAGCCAACACCCACAAACTTCTGCAGATGGCTGAAAGCTCAATTACAGAAGAGCAATATAGCTATATAGGTGGATAATGGTTTATACTGCGCTCAGGGCACACATACAACACCCACAAACTCCTGCAGATGGCTGAAAGCTCAATTACAGAAGAGCAATATAGCTATATAGGTGGATAATGGTGTATACTGCGCTCAGGGCACACAGACAACACTCACAAACTCCTGCAGATGTCTGAAAGCTCAATTACAGAAGAGCAATATAGATATATAGGTGGATAATGGTGTATACTGCGCTTAGGGCACACAGACAACACCCACAAACTCCTGCAGATGTCTGAAAGCTCAATTAGAGAAGAGCAATATAGCTATATAGGTGGATAATGGTGTATACTGCGCTTAGGGCACACAGACAACACCCACAAAATCCGGCAGATGTCTGAAAGCTCAATTACATAAGAGAAATATAGCTATATAGGTGGATAATGGTGTATACTGCGCTCAGGGCACACAGACAACACCCACAAACTCCTGCAGATGGCTGAAAGCTCAATTACAGAAGAGCAATATAGCTATATAGGTGGACAATTGTGTATACTGCGTTCAGGGCACACAGGCAACACCTACAAACTCCTGCAGATGGCTGAAAGCTGAATTACAGAAGAGCAATATAGCTATATAGGTGGATAATGGTGTATACTGCGCTCAAGGCACACAGACAACACCCATAAACTCCTGCAGATGTCTGAAAGCTCAATTACAGAAGAGCAATATAGCTATATAGGTGGACAATGGTGTATACTGCGCTTAGGGCACACAGACAACACCCACAAACTCTTGCAGATGTCTGCAAGCTCAATTACAGAAGAGAAATATAGCTATATAGGTGGATAATTGTGTATACTGCGCTCAGGGCACACAGACAACACCCACAAACTCCTGCAGATGGCTGAAAGCTCAATTACAGAAGAGCAATATAGCTATATAGGTGGACAATTGTGTATACTGCGCTTAGGGCACACAGACAACACCCACAAACTCTTGCAGATGTCTGCAAGCTCAATTACAGAAGAGAAATATAGCTATATAGGTGGATAATTGTGTATACTGCGCTCAGGGCACACAGACAACACCCACAAACTCCTGCAGATGGCTGAAAGCTCAATTACAGAAGAGCAATATAGCTATATAGGTGGACAATTGTGTATACTGCGTTCAGGGCACACAGGCAACACCTACAAACTCCTGCAGATGGCTGAAAGCTGAATTACAGAAGAGCAATATAGCTATATAGGTGGATAATGGTGTATACTGCGCTCAAGGCACACAGACAACACCCATAAACTCCTGCAGATGTCTGAAAGCTCAATTACAGAAGAGCAATATAGCTATATAGGTGGACAATGGTGTATACTGCGCTTAGGGCACACAGACAACACCCACAAACTCTTGCAGATGTCTGCAAGCTCAATTACAGAAGAGAAATATAGCTATATAGGTGGATAATTGTGTATACTGCGCTCAGGGCACACAGACAACACCCACAAACTCCTGCAGATGGCTGAAAGCTCAATTACAGAAGAGCAATATAGCTATATAGGTGGATAATGGTGTATACTGCGCTCAGGGCACACAGACAACACCCACAAACTCCTGCAGATGGCTGAAAGCTCAATTACAGAAGAGCAATATAGCTATATAGGTGGATAATGCTGTATACTGCACTCAGGGCACGCAGACAACACCCACAAACTTTTGCAGATGGCTGAAAGCTCAATTACAGAAGAGCAATATAGCTATATAGGTGGATAATGGTGTATACTGCGCTCAGGGCACACAGACAACACTCACAAACTCCTGCAGATGTCTGCAAGCTCAATTACAGAAGAGCAATATAGCTATATAGGTGGATAATGGTGTATACTGCGCTTAGGGCACACAGACAACACCCACAAACTCCTGCAAATGTCTGAAAGCTCAATTACAGAAGAGAAATATAGCTATATAGGTGGATAATGGTGTATACTGCGCTCAGGGCACACAGACAACACCCACAAACTCCTGCAGATGGCTGAAAGCTCAATTACAGAAGAGCAATATAGCTATATAGGTGGACAATTGTGTAGACTGCGTTCAGGGCACACAGGCAACACCTACAAACTCCTGCAGATGGCTGAAAGCTGAATTACAGAAGAGCAATGTAGCTATATAGGTGGATAATAATGTATACTGCGCTCAGGGCACACAGACAACACCCACAAACTCCTGCAGACGTCTGAAAGCTCAATTACAGAAGAGCAATATAGCTATATAGGTGGACAATTGTGTATACTGCGCTCGGGGCACACAGGCAACACCTACAAACTCCTGCAGATGGCTATAAGCTGAATTACAGAAGAGCAATACAGCTATGTAGGTGGATAATGGTGTATACTGCGCTCAGGGCACACAGACAACATCCACAAACTCCTGCAGATGTCTTAAAGCTCAATTACAGAAGAGCAATATAGCTATATAGTTGGAGAATGGTGTATACTGCGCTCAAGGCACACAGACAACACCCATAAACTCCTGCAGATGTCTGAAAGCTCAATTACAGAAGAGCAATATAGCTATATAGGTGGACAATGGTGTATACTGCGCTTAGGGCACACAGACAACACACACAAACTCCTGCAGATGTCTGAAAGCTCAGTTACAGAAGAGAAATATAGCTATATAGGTGGATAATGGTGTATACTGCGCTCAGGGCACACAGACAACACCCACAAACTCCTGCAGATGTCTGAAAGCTCAATTACAGAAGAGAAATATATCTTTATAGGTGGATAATGGTGTATACTGCGCTCAGGGCACACAGACAACACCCACAAACTCCTGCAGATGGCTGGAAGCTCAATTACAGAAGAGAAATATAGCTATATAGGTGGATAATGGTGGATAATGGTGTATACTGCGCTCAGGGCACACGGACAACACCCACAAACTCCTGTAGATGGCTGAAAGCTCAATTACAGAAGAGCAATATAGCTATATAGGTGGACAATGGTGTATACTGCGCTCAGGGCACACAGGCAACATCTACAAACTCCTGCAGATGGCTGAAAGCTCAATTACAGAAGAGCAATAAAGCTATATAAGTGGATAATGGTGTATACTGCACTCAGGGCACACAGACAACACCCACAAACTCCTGCAGATGGCTGAAAGCTCAATTATAGAAGAGCAATATAGCTATATAGGCGCACAATGGTGTATACTGCGCTCAGGGCACACAGGCAACACCTACAAACTCCTGCAGATGGCTGAAAGCTCAATTACAGAAGAGCAATAGAGCTATATAGGTGGATAATGGTGTATACTGCACTTAAGGCACACAGACAACACCCACGAACTCCTACAGATGGCTGAAAGCTCAATTACAGAAGAGCAATATAGCTATATAGGTGGATAATGGTGTATACTGCGCTCAGGGCACACAGACAACACTCACAAACTCCTGCAGATGTCTGAAAGCTCAATTACCGAAGAGCAATATAGATATATAGGTGGATAATGGTGTATACTGCGCTTAGGGCACACAGACAACACCCACAAACTCCTGCAGATGTCTGAAAGCTCAATTA
The DNA here is from genome assembly GCF_037356315.1 of Lithobates pipiens. Classification (NCBI taxonomy): domain Eukaryota; kingdom Metazoa; phylum Chordata; class Amphibia; order Anura; family Ranidae; genus Lithobates; species Lithobates pipiens. The sequence goes on along the minus strand of NW_027507788.1, from coordinate 71,858,629 downwards.
CAGAAGAGCAATATAGCTATATAGGTGGATAATGGTGTATACTGCGCTTAGGGCACACAGACAACACCCACAAACTCCTGCAGATGGCTGAAAGCTCAATTACAGAAGAGCAATATAGGTGGATAATGCTGTATACTGCACTCAGGGCACGCAGACAACACCCACAAACTCTTGCATATGGCTGAAAGCTCAATTACAGAAGAACAATATAGTTATATAGGTGGATAATGGTGTATACTGCGTTCAGGGCACACAGACAACACTCACAAACTCCTGCAGATGTCTGAAAGCTCAATTACAGAAGAGCAATATAGCTATATAGGTGGATAATGGTGTATACTGCGCTTAGGGCACACAGACAACACCCACAAACTCCTGCAAATGTCTGAAAGCTCAATTACAGAAGAGCAATATAGCTATATAGGTGGACAATTGTGTAGACTGCGTTCAGGGCACACAGGCAACACCTACAAACTCCTGCAGATGGCTGAAAGCTGAATTACAGAAGAGCAATGTAGCTATACAGGTGGATAATAATGTATACTGCGCTCAGGGCACACAGACAACACCCATAAACTCCTGCAGATGGCTGAAAGCTCAATTACAGAAGAGCAATATAGCTATATAGGTTGATAATGGTGTATTCTGCGTTCGGTTCACACATACAACACCCACAAACTCCTGCAGGTGGCTGAAAGCTCAATTACAGAAGAGCAATATAGCTATATAGGTGGACAATTGTGTATACTGCGCTCAGGGCACACAGGCAACACCTACAAACTCCTGCAGATGGCTGAAAGCTGAATTACAGAAGAGCAATATAGCTATATAGGTGGATAATGGTGAATACTGCGCTCAAGGCACACAGACAACACCCATAAACTCCTGCAGATGTCTGAAAGCTCAATTACAGAAGAGCAATATAGCTATATAGGTGGACAATGGTGTATACTGCGCTTAGGGCACACAGACAACACCCACAAACTCTTGCAGATGTCTGCAAGCTCAATTACAGAAGAGAAATATAGCTATATAGGTGGATAATGGTGTATACTGCGCTCAGGGCACACAGACAACACCCACAAACTCCTGCAGATGGCTGAAAGCTCAATTACAGAAGAGCAATATAGGTGGATAATGCTGTATACTGCACTCAGGGCACGCAGACAACACCCACAAACTCTTGCAGATGTCTGAAAGCTCAATTACAAAAGAGCAATATAGCTATATAGGTGGATAATGGTGTATACTGCGCTCAGGAACACAGACAACACTCACAAACTCCTGCAGATGTCTGAAAGCTCAATTACAGAAGAGCAATATAGCTATATAGGTGGATAATTTTGTATACTGCGCTCAGGGCACACAGACAACACCCACAAACTCCTGCAGATGGCTGAAAGCTCAATTACAAAAGAGCAATATAGCTATATAGGTGGACAATTGTGTAGACTGCGTTCAGGGCACACAGGCAACACCTACAAACTCCTGCAGATGGCTGAAAGCTGAATTACAGAAGAGCAATATAGCTATATAGGTGGATAATGGTGTATACTGTGCTCAAGGCACACAGACAACACCCATAAACTCCTGCAGATGGCTGAAAGCTCAATTACAGAAGAGCAATATAGCTATATAGGTTGATAATGGTGTATTCTGCGTTCGGTTCACACATACAACACCCACAAACTCCTGCAGGTGGCTGAAAGCTCAATTACAGAAGAGAAATACAGCTATATAGGTGGATAATGGTGTATACTGCGCTCAGGGCACACAGACAACACCCACAAACTCCTGCAGATGGCTGAAAGCTCAATTACAGAAGAGCAATATAGATATATAGGTGGATAATGGTGTATACTGCGCTCAGGGCACACAGACAACACCTACAAACTCCTGCAGATGGCTGAAAGCTCAATTACAGAAGAGCAATAAAGCTATATAGGTGGATAATGGTGTATACTGCACTTAGGGCACACAGACAACACCCACGAACTCCTGTAGATGGCTGAAAGCTTAATTTCAGAAGAGCAATATAGCTACATAAGTGGATAATGGTGTATACTGCGCTTAGGGCACACAGACAACACCCGCAAACTCCTGCAGATGGCTGAAAGTTCAATTACAGAAGAGCAATATAGCTATATAGTTGGAGAATGGTGTATACTGCGCTCAGGGCACACAGCCAACACCCACAAACTCCTGCAGATGACTGAAAGCTCAATTGCAGAAGAGCAATATAGTTATATAGGTGGATAATGGTGTATACTGCGCTCAGGGCACACATACAACACCCACAAACTCCTGCAGATGACTGAAAGCTCAATTACAGAAGAGAAATATAGCTATATAGGTGGATAATGGTGTATACTGCGCTCAGAGCACACAGACAACACCCACAAACTCTTGCAGATGGCTGAAAGCTCAATTACAGAAGAGCAATATAGTTATATAGGTGGATAATGGTGTATACTGCGCTCAGGGCACACAGACAACACTCACAAACTCCTGCAGATGTCTGAAAGCTCAATTACAGAAGAGCAATATAGCTAAATAGTTGGAGAATGGTGTATACTGCGCTCAGGGCACAGAGACAACACCCACAAACTCCTGCAGATGTCTGAAAGCTCAATTACAGAAGAGCAATATAGCTATATAGGTGGATAATGGTGTATACTGCGCTTAGGGCACACATACAACACCGACAAGCTCCTGCAGATGTCTGAAAGCTCAATTACAGAAGAGAAATATAGCTACAGTGGTGTGAAAAAGTGTTTGCCCCCTTCCTCATTTCCTGTTCCTTTGCATGTTTGTCACACTTAAGTGTTTCGGAACATTAAACCAATTTAAACAATAGTCAAGGACAACACAAGTAAACACAAAATGCAATTTGTAAATGAAGGTGTTTATTATTAAAGGTGAAAAAAAATCCAAACCATCATGGCCCTGTGTGAAAAAGTGATTGCCCCCCCTTGTTAAAACATACTATAACTGTGGTTGTCCACACCTGAGTTCAATTTCTCTAGCCACACCCAGGCCTGATTATTGCCACACCTGTTCACAATCAAGGCATCACTTAAATAGGAGCTGCTTGACACAGTAAGGTCCACCAGAAGATCCTTAAAAGCTACACATCATGCCGAGACCCAAAGAAATTCAGGAACAATTGAGAAAGAAAGTAATTGAGATCTATCAGACTGGAAAGGGTTATAAAGCCATTTCCAAAGCTTTGGGAATCCAGCGAACCACAGTGAGAGCCATTATCCACAAATGGCGAAGACATGGAACAGTGGTGAACCTTCCCAGGAGTGGCCAGCCGCCCAAAATTACCCCAAGAGCGCAGCGACGACTCATCCAAGAGGTCACAAAAGACCCCACAACAACGTCCAAGGAACTGCAGACCTCACTTGCCTCAGTTAAGGTCAGCGTTCATGCCTCCACCATCAGGAAAAGACTGGGCAAAAATGGCCTGCATGGCAGAGTTCCAAGGAGAAAACCACTGCTGAGCAAAAAGAACATCAAAGCTCGTCTCAATTTCTCCACAACACATCTTGATGATCCCCAAGACTTTGGGGACAACATTCTGTGGACCGATGAGACAAAAGTGGAACTCTTTGGAAGGTGTGTGTCCAAGTATATCTGGCGTAGAAGGAACACTGCATTTCATAAAAAGAACATTATACCAACAGTAAAATATGGTGGTGGTAGTGTGATGGTCTGGGGCTGTTTTGCTGCTTCAGGACCTGGAAGACTTGCCGTGATAAAAGGAACTATGAATTCTGCTGTCTACCAAGAGATCCTGAAGGAGAATGTCCGACCATCTGTTCGTGTACTCAAGCTGAAACGAACTTGGGTTCTGCAGCAGGACAATGATCCTAAACACACCAGCAAGTCCACCACCGAATGGCTGAAGAAAAACAAAATGAAGACTTTGGAGTGGCCTAGCCAAAGTCCTGACCTGAATCCTATTGAGATGTTGTGGTATGACCTTAAAAAGGCCGTTCATGCTCGAAAACCCTCTAATGTAACTGAATTAGGACAATTCTGAAAAGATGAGTGGGCCAAAATTCCTCCAGGACGCTGTAAAAGCCTCATTGCACGTTATCGCAAACGCTTGGTTGCAGTTGTTGCTGCTAAGGGTGGCCCAACCAGTTATTAGGTTTAGGTGGCAATCACTTTTTCACACAGGGCCATGATGGTTTGGATTTTTTTTCACCTTTAATAATAAACACCTTCATTTACAAATTGCATTTTGTGTTTACTTGTGTTGTCCTTGACTATTGTTTAAATTGGTTTGATGTTCCGAAACACTTAAGTGTGACAAACATGCAAAGGAACAGGAAATGAGGACTTTTTCACACCACTGTATATAGGTGGATAATGGTGTATACTGCGCTCAGGGCACACAGACAACTCCCACAAACTCCTGCAGATGTCTGAAAGCTCAATTACAGAAGAGCAATATAGCTATATAGGTGGACAATTGTGTATACTGCGCTCGGGGCACACAGGCAACTCCTACAAACTCCTGCAGATGGCTATAAGTTGAATTACAGAAGAGCAATATAGCTATATAGGTGGATAATGGTGTATAGTGCGCTCAGGGCACACAGACAACACCCACAAACTCCTGCAGATGTCTTAAAGCTCAATTACAGAAGAGCAATATAGCTATATAGGTGGATAATGGTGTATACTGCGCTCAAGGCACACAGACAACACCCATAAACTCCTGCAGATGTCTGAAAGCTCAATTACAGAAGAGCAATATAGCTATATAGGTGGACAATGGTGTATACTGCGCTTAGGGCACACAGACAGCACACACAAACTCCTGCAGGTGTCTGAAAGCTCAGTTACAGAAGAGAAATATAGCTATATAGGTGGATAATGGTGTATACTGCGCTCAGGGCACACAGTCAACACCCACAAACTCCTGCAGATGATTGAAAGCTCAATTACAGAAGAGCAATATAGCTATATAGCTGGATAATGGTGTATACTGCGCTCAGGGCACACAGACAACACCCACAAACTCCTGCAGATGGCTGAAAGCTCAATTACAGAAGAGCAATATAGCTATATAGGTGGATAATGGTGTATACTGCACTCAGGGCACACAGACAACACTCACAAACTCCTGCAGATGTCTGAAAGCTCAATTACAGAAGAGCAATATAGCTATATAGGTGGATAATGGTGTATACTGCACTTAGGGCACACAGACAACACCCACAAACTCCTGCAAATGTCTGAAAGCTCAATTACAGAAGAGAAATATAGCTATATTGGTGGATAATGGTGTATACTGCGCTCAGGGCACACAGACAACACCCACAAACTCCTGCAAATGTCTGAAAGCTCAATTACAGAAGAGAAATATAGCTATATAGCTGGACAATGGTGTATACTGCGCTCAGGGCACACAGACAACACCCACAAACTCCTGAAGATGTCTGAATGCTCAATTACAGAAGAGCAATATAGCTATATAGGTGGACAATTGTGTAGACTGTGTTCAGGGCACACAGGCAACACCTACAAACTCCTGCAGATGGCTGAAAGCTGAATTACAGAAGAGCAATATAGCTATATAGGTGGATAATGGTGTATACTGCGCTCAGGACACACAGACAACACCCACAAACTCCTGCAGATGTCTGAAAGCTCAATTACAGAAGAGCAATATAGCTATATAGGTGGATAATGGTGTATACTGCGCTCAAGGCACACAGACAACACCCATAAACTTCTGCAGATGGCAGAAAGCTCAATTACAGAAGAGCAATATAGCTATATAGGTGGATACTGGTGTATTCTGCATTCGGTTCACACATACAACACCCACAAACTCCTGCAGGTGGCTGAAAGCTCAATTACAGAACAGAAATATAGTTATATTGGTGGATAATGGTGTATACTGCGCTCAGGGCACACAGACAACACCCACAAACTCCTGCAAATGTCTGGAAGCTCAATTACAGAAGAGAAATATAGCTATATAGCTGGACAATGGTGTATACTGCGCTCAGGGCACACAGACAACACCCACAAACTCCTGCAGATGTCTGAATGCTCAATTACAGAAGAGCAATATAGCTATATAGGTGGACAATTGTGTAGACTGCGTTCAGGGCACACAGGCAACACCTACAAACTCCTGCAGATGGCTGAAAGCTGAATTACAGAAGAGCAATATAGCTATATAGGTGGATAATGGTGTATACTGCGCTCAGGGCACAGAGACAACACCCACAAACTCCTGCAGATGTCTGAAAGCTCAATTACAGAAGAGCAATATAGCTATATAGGTGGATAATGGTGTATACTGCGCTTAGGGCACACATACAACACTCATAAACTCCTGCAGATGGCTGAAAGCTCAATTACAGAAGAGCTATAGCTATATAGCTGGACAATGGTGTATACTGCGCTCAGGGCACACAGACAACACCCACAAACTCCTGCAGATGTCTGAATGCTCAATTACAGAAGAGCAATATAGCTATATAGGTGGATAATGGTGTATACTGCGCTCAGGGCACACAGACAACACCCACAAACTCCTGCAGATGGCTGAAAGCTCAATTACAGAAGAGCAATATAGCTATATAGGTGGATAATGGTGTATACTGCGCTCAGGGCACACAGACAACACCCACAAACTCCTGCAGATGGCTGAAAGCTCAATTACAGAAGAGCAATATAGCTATATAGCTGGATAATGGTGTATACTGCGCTCAGGGCACACAGACAACACCCACAAACTCCTGCAGATGGCTGAAAGCTCAATTACAGAAGAGCAATATAGCTATATAGGTGGATAATGGTGTATACTGCGCTTAGGGCACACAGACAACACCCACAAACTCCTGCAAATGTCTGAAAGCTCCATTACAGAAGAGAAATATAGCTATATAGGTGGATAATGGTGTATACTGCGCTCAGGGCACACAGACAACACCCACAAACTCCTGCAAATGTCTGAAAGCTCAATTACAGAAGAGAAATGTAGCTATATTGCTGGACAATGGTGTATACTGCGCTCAGGGCACACAGACAACACCCACAAACTCCTGATGATGTCTGAATGCTCAATTACAGCAGAGCAATATAGCTATATAGGTGGACAATTGTGTAGACTACGTTCAGGGCACACAGGCAACACCTACAAACTCCTGCAGATGGCTGAAAGCTCAATTACAGAAGAGCAATATAGCTATATTGGTGGATAATGGTGTATACTGCGCTCAGGACACACAGACAACACCCACAAACTCCTGCAGATGTCTGAAAGCTCAATTACAGAAGAGCAATATAGCTATATAGGTGGATAATGGTGTATTCTGCATTCGGTTCACACATACAACACCCACAAACTCCTGCAGGTGGCTGAAAGCTCAATTACAGAACAGAAATATAGCTATATAGGTGGATAATGGTGTATACTGCGCTCAGGGCACACAGACAACACCCACAAACTCCTGCAAATGTCTGAAAGCTCAATTACAGAAGAGAAATATAGCTATATAGCTGGACAATGGTGTATACTGCGCTCAGGGCACACAGACAACACCCACAAACTCCTGCAGATGTCTGAATGCTCAATTACAGAAGAGCAAGATAGCTATATAGGTGGACAATTGTGTATACTTCGCTCAGGGCACACAGACAACACCCACAAAACTCCTGCAGATGGCTGAAAGCTCAATTACAGAAGAGCTATATAGGTGGATTACGGTGTATGCTGAGCTGAGGGCACACAGACAGCTTCCACAAACTCCTGCAGATGGCTGAAAGCTTAATTACAGAAGGGCAGTATAGCTATATAGGTGGATAATGGTGTATACTGCGCTTAGGGCACACAGACAACACCCACAAACTCCTGCAGATGTCTGAAAGCTCAATTACAGAAGAGCAATATAGCTATATAGGTGGATAATGGTGTATACTGCGCTCAGGGCACACAGACAACACCCACAAACTCCTGCAGATGGCTGAAAGCTCAATTAAAGAAGAGCAAGAATGCTAAATAGTTGGATAACGGACAGTGTATATGTTACCGGCCTCAAAATGTGAATTAAGAGAGCCGATGATTGTAGACGCGATGAGATAAGGTGATCAGCTTGGCGTGGACTGCAAAGAATCACACAAACAGCATGAGATATGACCACTGACTTTATGGCTGGAAGTAGTTTAATTTTTACATAACAATACATCTTTTACATTTTTATAGTCACATGTTTATAAACATTAACAATATATATAATACAGATTTTAACTAAAGTATTTTAAAACGTAGTTATAACAATGAACATTACTATATTTTAATAACATATATATCCCTGTTATTCGGTGTTATAGATAATTATCTTTATCTCTCTGGTACACTTTAAGTGTGCAATAATCATACTGGCAATGCATTGCTTTAATACAAATATTTTCATGGTAGTACTCTTTTTTAACCACTAGATGGTGCACATTGCATGTCTGTATGATGCAATACATAAGCTTTACATACAATAGGTTTTTTTCTATATTAAATAACAGAAAACATGTGCTTCTATAAATCTATGCAATTTCCAATAAATCAGGTTTAAATATACCTATTTAGAAAGGTTTAGTGTTTATCATAGACATTTGTTCTGACTAATGCAGTATTTTCATGTTCTTATGCACTTTTCACTTGTTTCTGACACATGCTGTTCTAAACTTCTAATTACAGCAAAACTATAGCATAAAATCTGCTGAGACTTTTTCTGCATCTGCTCAAGATGTTTAGGAATCTTTCTATCACAGGTTAATACAGATTAGGAACAATTTAGAGTACATACCTGCAAAGAATCACACAAACAGCATGAGATATGACCACTGACTTTATGGCTGGAAGTAGTTTAATTTCCAGTCACATGGTGTGTGGCCTTATATAGACTCTGTTTGTGTACCTTCTCTGCCATCTACTGGTTATTAATAGAATAGAAGGGAGATGTTTAGAAATAAAAAAAAAATGAATATGTACTTTGCTTTGGGGTGTCTGTTTTGTGACCATATAAACCCCAGTCCGTCACACTCTCCCCTCCTTCAGTTAATGGCTCCCGACATTAAACTCAATTGGTATCTGAACACTATTTAGTGATTTAAGTAACCCAAATAGGTACTTGTTGCCACCAAGGAGCTACGTTAACTACCTGGCATGTCCTGGGAGTAGCTAGCATTGTGTGAGTTTGTATGGTGTGAATCTGACTTGGTCTGTATCTTGGCTGACCTAGTGTGTCATATGTAAAGATCTCTTTAGGCTTAGCTTGTCTGGTAGATCTTCTGACAGGAGTTGAGTCTTCTCCATCAACATCATTTTCCATTTGCATATCTTGGTTCACAGGTAAGTTTTGACTTAATGAGGGTAATTCTGCAGTGTCTAGTCCCACCATATCTGTAGCCCAGATTTGGTCGCCAACTACTGTTTCATCATTTTGTTCTTGTTCAAGATTGGGTGTGGTAGTTGTAGGATAGAACTCTTCAGCAGAAACTCTTAATGGAATTTTCTGTACGTTTTGAGAGTTTGGTTGAGACACAATACAATCATGACTTTCTGTAGTCTCTGGTATATAAGGATAATACCATCTTTCTTCATCTGAACATTCCTCCTCCTGGTCCACATCCATTCTGGCATCCTTTCTGTTACTTGATTGTCTTTGTTTCATCGGTACTCTTGGAATGTGTCCTTCAATTGGTAGGTCATTTACTGGTAGTAAAAGATTTCTGTGCAGTACTCGAATAGTCTTTTTACCACTTTCAGGCTGAATTTTGTACACAGGCCCATCTTTGATTCTTTCTACCACTTTGTGTACTGATTCTTCCCAGTATGAACGAAGTTTACCAGGTCCTCCTCTTTCAGAGAGATTTCGTACTAAGACCCGATCACCCGGTTGAAGAGGTGCTCCTTTTATCTTTTTGTCATAGTACTTCTTCCCTTTAGCAGATGATTTTTTGCTATTCTCGGATGCGATTTTGTAAGCTTCTTGCATTCTAGATGCCCATTTCTGAGTAAATGTTGGTTGACTTTCTGATTCCTTTTCCAAATTTAGGTTGAGCATTAGGTCAATTGGCAAACGAGGAGATCTTCCATACAATAGAAAGAATGGCGAGTATCCTGTGGCTTCATGCCTGGTGCAATTGTATGCATGAACCATATGTGGAAGATGTTCTTTCCAATCTGACTTTTTCTCTTCCTCTAAGGTGCGAAGCATCTGTAACAAAGTACGGTTCAGTCTCTCCACTGGGTTACCCTGTGGATGGTATGGAGTAGTTCTTGAATGAGAAATCCCTGCCAATTGTTGCAATGTCTGAAATAAGTTGTTTTCAAATTCTCTTCCTTGGTCATGGTGGAGTTTCTCTGGATAGCCAAAACGTGGTATGAAATCTTGAAAGATCTTTTCTGCCGCCGTTTTTCCAGATTTGTTCTTAGTTGGATACGCTTGTGCAAAGCGTGTGAAATGGTCAACTATTACAAGTATATACTCATATCCTCCTTTGCTTTTCTCCAAGTGAAGATAATCAATGGATACTAACTCTAAAGGTGAACTGGTAGTAATCGAACCCATAGGTGCTCTTTCGGTGATATTTGGACGCTTTTGTTTGATGCAGCTGCACTTCTTCAGCACATATTCATCAATGTCTCTTTGCATAAATGGCCAGTAAAATCGTTCACGTGCTAGGTGGGTTACTTTGTCAGTACCAATGTGACCCATGTCATCATGAAGATTTCTTAAGACCAATGGTTTTAACTTTTCTGGTAGAACTAGCTGTTTTCGGGTTCCAGAGTGTCGGTAGAGGATTCCTTCATCGACTCTGAGTTTATTCCATTCATGTATCAAACGTCTTGTTTTGCTGGTCATACTCTCCTTTTCTTTGTGGTTTGGAATCCAGTCGTTCTCCTTAAGCCAGACCACTTCTCTAATGTTGGTATCGTCTTGTTGTAATGCTCTGATATTCTCCTGAGTCATTGGGCAGATTGTCTGTCCTTTCAGCAATTCTTCGGCCACATCACTTTCTGAGTGAAGAGTCAATGAAGCCACCCATAATGCCTCTTCTTCGTCAACAGCTTTTCTCCCTTGCCACATAGCTGACACAACCTCAGATGGTACAAGCTCTGTGTACTCACTCAGATTCTTTGTGAGTTCCACCGGAAATCGTGACAGTGTATCTGCGTCTGCATTCTGTTTACCTGGCCTGTACTTGATATCGAAGTGGAAATCAGCCAACTCGCCAACCCAGCGATGACCCACAGCATTCAGTCTGGCAGTACTCAATACATATGTCAATGGGTTGTTGTCTGTGTAAACGGTGAATGTTGGAGCGTAGTACAAGTAATCTCTGAATTTGTCACAGACTGCCCACTTGAGAGCTAAAAACTCAAGTTTACCAGAGTGAAGATGGTAATTGCGCTCTGCTGGAGTCAATGTTCTGGAGCCAAACCCAATAACACGAAGTTTTTCTCCTTGTCGTTGGTATAGTACAGCACCTAGGCCTTCATTGGAAGCATCAGTGTGTAAGACGAAGGGTAAGTCAAAATCAGGGTATGCTAGAATTGGTGGATTGGTTAGCATGTCCACCAGTCTGGATACTACAGCTTGATGTTTGGGTGTCCATTGAATCAGTGTTTTAGATGGCACTTGTGCTTTGTTCCCGTTTTTCTTGATAGATTCCCTCCGATTGTTTTTGGGGATGGATGTAGCAGATTCTTTCTCAGTGTTCTGCAAAAGTTCATACAGTGGTTTAGCAAGTCGAGAGAAATCTTGAATGAAGGACCTGTAGTAGCTCAGGAATCCTAACAAAGATCTGACTCCTCCCACTGTTTTTGGTTCTTTCCTTTTCAAATGTAATACCGCTTCAAGATCTTTTGGGTCAATTTTTATGCCTTCTTCTGACACCATTCGTCCAAGGTATCGAATCTGTCGTTTAAAGAGTTCACACTTCTTCGGTCTAAGTTTGATACCATGCTCACGCATTCGACTAAGCACTTGCCTAATATCATTGACATGCTCCTGAAAAGTTTTGGAGTAGCAAAGTACGTCATCCAAGTATGGAGAACAACATTTGTCTCTGATGCCCTCTAATACATTCTCCATGCATCTCTGAAAAGCTGCTGGGGCATTCGTTAATCCAAATGGAATACGGTTCCACTCCAGGAGTCCCCAGGGGGTGCTGAAAGCCGTCAGATGTCTGGAGTCTTCATGCACAAAGCCTTGATGATACGCACTACCCTGGTCCAGGATTGAGAACCACGTAAATCCTCCTAAGCTATCCAGCAGATCTTGTATTCTGGGTAGTGGATGTCTATCTGGGATAGTCTTTCGGTTTAACTCCCTAAAGTCAACACATAGTCGTAGGCTACTGTCCTTCTTTCGAACACAAACAACTGGTGATGAGTATGCGGAAGAAGATTTTGTTACCCAACCTCGGTCAAGAAGGTTTTGGATATATTCTTTCACTTCTTTGTATAGGGGTTTCGGTATCGAATTGTAGCGTTTCTGGACAGGAGTTTCATCTTTCAGATTTATCCTCAGTTTCAGGTTAGGGATGCATCCTATGTCTCCCTCATCTCGAGCAAAGACATCTGATTCATCATATAACATTTGTCTCGCTATCTCCTGTTCTTCTTCTGAGAGATCTTCCAAATTGACAGGTGGGTGCCACTTAACAGATTTGTTAGTGGGTAGCTGATTTCCAGTGTCCACTTGATTCAACTGGTTTACATGAAACACCCTTTTCTTCTGGTCAATTCCCTTTCCATCGTCTTTGTTTGGAGACAATGGTAGAATCTCAACTGCTGGAGAAATGGTACCCAATACTGTTCTGGGTGGAAGGTAGATGTCATGTTGAGCACGGTTCAGTATAGGTATCTTCACCAGTTTAGAGAACCCATTTGGCACATCTACCACTGAAGGAAATAGTTCAAGTCCTTCCTCAACTGGATATTCGGGAAGTGGTTCAAATGGCATGATTCCTCCTTTTGGCCACGCTCTAATTCTACATTTGACTTCACAGAGCTCGCCTCCTTTAATCTGGAGTCCCTTCTTCCCCACTTTGACCATACGACTATCGAATATTTCTCCTGGGTCAGTTGCTTGACTGACAGCATTGACAATGTTATTCGCTACACTCTGTCTTACTTTCATAGCTTCACTCAGCAAGATAGTCAGGTTTTGGGTGCTGTTTGGTCGGTCACGGTTTTCTCTGATCAATTCTTCGATAACATTAAACCCAAGAATTGGATTGTCATTACAGCAGTCACTCACCAGCATTGGCACATAAATGGCTGAGTTTCCATGGCAGACTTCAATCCATCCGATGAATGGAATGATAGAACCATTTGCAGCTGTAATGGATAAGTTGTCATCACAAAGTAAATCTTGTATGTGCCTAATGGAGACGCTGGGTAGAAACTTTTCTAACCATGCCTTCCCGACAATGCTGACCTGAGCTCCTGTATCCATCAACATGTCAACCGGTACACCATTCATCCGACATGACAGTAGGCATTTTCCTCCAATTAATTGTGCTACGTGTTGTTTGGAGAATCCATTCTCTTTTGGGAGTGTTCTAGTTGACCGGTGGGTGAATACCCTGTTTACCTTAGCATGGGACAGATCATTTGAGGTGGTCACTGGTTGTCCCTTTCCCAGTGACCGTCTGTCGTTTCCCGACTGCCTTCTTTTCTTCAAGCAATCAACCGCTCTGTGTCCTGTCCAACCACAGTAGAAACAATGGTAGCAGTTCTGACTCTCTCGTTTAATGCAATCATCACACCTGGGCTTGCAGTGAGTTGTATCTGGAACTTGAACATTGGTTAGTGGCTTAGTCATTTGGTTTCCAACAATAGGAGTTAGCTTCATCATCTTTTCCAGGTTCTTTGTGAGAGCAGAGACCTGTGTTGTTAGTTCCATTAATGCAGTGTGATTTACTCTAACATCTCCCTCAACTCTCTTTTGCAAGGTGTCTTTTTCACTATTACCTGGTGTCTGTGATAAATGAACAGTAAGAGGTTTATGTTTAGGTGCACTGTTTAAGCGTCTCTGCCTTTCTGTTTCCTCATCAACTGATCTGGTGACCTGCTCTATGATAAAGTCATCCGTTACTGTCAAATCAGACACATAAGGCTTGATATCTCGTCTAACATTAGTATTTTTCTCATTTAGTCCCTGATACAGTGTATGAAGGAATATGCCTTGCACCAGTTTTTTGTCATAGTTAAACTCTTGCCTATCATGTTGTGATGTGGACAGAACTTTTTGTTTTAACCCCACTAGCCTGTAAACAAATTGTTGTGCTGTTTCTCTTTCTTGCTGGGTAGCATTGCTAAGGTCCTGAAATAACTCATTACCACTTCGTTCTCTCATATGTGACTTCAAAAACCTTTTCAATTCAGCAACAGTAAGATCATCTTTGTCAGTCAACATATCTTTAAAATTACCAGGTTTGATTATTCTCAACACTGTGCGTATAATTTCAGATTCAGGGAATTTTTCTGTTAGACCCTCGTCAATTTGTCTGCACACGCTACTGTAACTCATGTCCGAACCATGATCTGAAATTACACCACCATGCATTTTAAATTCTCTACGTGGCAATAAAGCAACAACATCAGTTAATCTCACCACCTCCGATACCTGTTCAGTCCTTGCAGTTCCACTACTTATTTTTTTTGCCGCGGTTGCAATGTCCACAGTTGGTGTACTTTCCTTGTTAAGTTTTAGTTCATTGATCTTGTCTTGGATGATGAGTAGGTAAGACATACCTTGATCTTCCAACTTTTCCAGCTGATCACTTCTCAAGTAGTCTTTAATAAATTCAACAAGTTCCATTTCGTTGGTACCAGTCACTGATGGAACGTCCACGTCTCTTTCATCTCCCAGCGTAATAGCGAGGCTATGCAGCTGTTCTTCATTAAGCAGATGAATTTGTTTCCGGATATCCCACATCAGCGCACGATGAGGAGACGCCATCTCTGTTGCAATCTGAAGACTTGCACTCACAAGGCAGACGACACTCAGGACTCTCCTTGTAGCTCTGTAGCAGGCTCACGCTTGTCTCGCGCTTCCCTCTCACTGGTAACACAACGAATCCCGGCACACGAGCCCCCAAAATGTTACCGGCCTCAAAATGTGAATTAAGAGAGCCGATGATTGTAGACGCGATGAGATAAGGTGATCAGCTTGGCGTGGACTGCAAAGAATCACACAAACAGCATGAGATATGACCACTGACTTTATGGCTGGAAGTAGTTTAATTTTTACATAACAATACATCTTTTACATTTTTATAGTCACATGTTTATAAACATTAACAATATATATAATACAGATTTTAACTAAAGTATTTTAAAACGTAGTTATAACAATGAACATTACTATATTTTAATAACATATATATCCCTGTTATTCGGTGTTATAGATAATTATCTTTATCTCTCTGGTACACTTTAAGTGTGCAATAATCATACTGGCAATGCATTGCTTTAATACAAATATTTTCATGGTAGTACTCTTTTTTAACCACTAGATGGTGCACATTGCATGTCTGTATGATGCAATACATAAGCTTTACATACAATAGGTTTTTTTCTATATTAAATAACAGAAAACATGTGCTTCTATAAATCTATGCAATTTCCAATAAATCAGGTTTAAATATACCTATTTAGAAAGGTTTAGTGTTTATCATAGACATTTGTTCTGACTAATGCAGTATTTTCATGTTCTTATGCACTTTTCACTTGTTTCTGACACATGCTGTTCTAAACTTCTAATTACAGCAAAACTATAGCATAAAATCTGCTGAGACTTTTTCTGCATCTGCTCAAGATGTTTAGGAATCTTTCTATCACAGGTTAATACAGATTAGGAACAATTTAGAGTACATACCTGCAAAGAATCACACAAACAGCATGAGATATGACCACTGACTTTATGGCTGGAAGTAGTTTAATTTCCAGTCACATGGTGTGTGGCCTTATATAGACTCTGTTTGTGTACCTTCTCTGCCATCTACTGGTTATTAATAGAATAGAAGGGAGATGTTTAGAAATAAAAAAAAAATGAATATGTACTTTGCTTTGGGGTGTCTGTTTTGTGACCATATAAACCCCAGTCCGTCACATATACTGCGTTGAAGGTACACAGGGAACACCCGCTAACTCCCACAGACGCCAACACACTACACAACGTCGCCATGCTGTTGGCCTTATATAGTGCGGGGCGTGTACTACACAGCCTGAGCTATGATTGGCCACAGGCATCCTGCCTGTGGCCAATCATGGCTCTCCTCGCTGCCGGCGCTGTGATTGACCAAGCATGCGGGGTCACAGTGCATGCTTGGCCAATCATGAGCCAGCAATGCACTGCGATGGCACAGTGCATTATGGGCCATGAGCCCACAGAGTTCTGGCTTCGCCGAACTAGTCAAAAGCCGGCGTTCGAGACGAACATGCGTTCAACTCGAACACCAAGCTCACTCCTAGTTTCTATGCAGAGCTGCACCAGATTTTGCACTCTCCAGTTTTAGTAAATCAACCCCAATGTATTCATGTGCACATTTTTCCTTACTTTGCTCTCTAATGTATTGTACTAATTGTGGCCATATGGTTTTTATACATGGTTTTTAATTATTTTAACAAAAAAAAATATTTTAGGATACACATTTTTCTTTTTGTTTGCCCTTAAAGTCCCATTATACTGGGGGTACTTGTGTCCCTTTTCAAAGGTCCTTATACAATAAAAAGAAAGGGATGTTGGCAACATTTCACTAGAGAATATAACATTTCTCTTTGTGGTTCACCCCTTATTACAAATAATCTAAGCCTATTTAAGGCATGTAAAGTACCAGGCAACATACCTCTGTGACCATCAGAGTGGGGTTCCTTCCATCTAGCTTGTTTAGAGGCTGTACAGGCAAGGACTTCCACTCAAGAGAGGCTTAAACCTGGCTGGGGCAAGAGCGGTAATGGGTGCTCAGCCTTCCATCTAGGCCTGAACAGGTGACGAAAAAGGAAAATGCTGAGGTTGGGTCCTCTCTTAGACCCCGTACACACGATCAGACATTCTGGCAACCAAATTCCAGAAGAGGTCCGGAAGTTACATAGTTACATAGTTAGCCAGGTTGAAAAAAGACACAAGTCCATCCAGTTCAACCTTAAAAACAAATAAATAAAATAAAAAATAATCGTACAATCCAGATACCCAATTTTATGCCCACAATTGATCCAGAGGAAGGCGAAAAAAAAACCCAGCAGAGCATGCTCCAATTTACTACAGCAGGGGAAAAAAATTCCTTCCTGATCCCCCAATAGGCGATCGGATTTTCCCTGGATCAACTTTACCTATGTTAGTACCTAGTTATATTATGTACCATCAGGAAAGTATCCAAGCCTTTCTTAAAGCAATCTACTGAACTGGCCAGAACCACCTCTGGTGGGAGTCTATTCCACATTTTCACTGCTCTAACTGTGAAGAAACCTTTCCGTACTTGAAGCTGAAATCTCTTTTCCTCTAGACGTAAAGAGTGCCCCCGTGTCCTCTGGGTTGACCGTACAGAGAACAACTCAACACCAAGTTCACTATATGGACCCCTAATATATTTGAACATGTTAATCATATCCCCCCTTAATCTCCTCTTCTCAAGAGTGAATAAATTTAGTTCCTCTAATCTCTCCTCATAGCTGAGTTCCTCCATGCCTCTTATCAGTTTGGTTGCCCTTCTCTGCACTTTCTCCAGTTCCCCGATATCCTTTTTGAGAACTGGTGCCCAAAACTGAACGGCATATTCCAGGTGAGGTCTTACTAATGATTTGAACAGGGGCAAAATTATATCTCTCTCTCTGGAGTCCATACCTCTCTTAATACAAGAAAGGACTTGGCTCGCTTTGCAAACAGCAGCTTGGCATTGCATGTTGTTATTGAGCTTATGGTCTACCAAAACCCCCAGATCCTTCTCCACTATGGATTCCCCCAGTTGTACTCCCCCTAGCATGTATGATGCATGCATATTCTTAGGCCCCAAGTGCATAACTTTACATTTATCAACATTAAACCTCATCTGCCACATAGTCGCCCAATTAGACAGTGTATTGAGGTCGGCTTGTAAATTGGAGACATCCTGTAAAGACGTTATTCCACTGCATATCTTGGTGTCATCTGCAAAGACAGAAATATTACTTTTGATGCCAGACCCAATATCATTTATAAAGATGTTAAAAAGTAAGGGTCCCAACACTGAACCTTGGGGTACACCACTGATAACCTTAGACCATTCAGAGTAAGAGTCATTAACCACGACTCTTTGATGATGTTGCATACACACGGTCGGACTAAGTTGTCGGAATTTCCGGTTGCCGAGAACGCGGTGACGTAAGCCGTGTACGGTGGCACTAGAAAATGGAAGTTCAGCACCACGTCCGGCACCCTTTGGGCTCCTTCTGCTGATCTTGTGTTTATCGCGTGTTAGTAGAAGTTTGGTGAGAGACGATTCGCGCTTTTCAGATTTGTGCTTCAGTTTGGTACTGTTCTTCAGTTTCTGCTTGTCTTTGCATATCTGATTATCAGTGCATGTAGTCAGTAAGCATTTGTTTCTCATTGTGGACTATATCTTGGTGTAGTACACTTTGATTTGCATTGCTTATTGTCTGCTGGCTTCTGCTTTTCAGGTCGTTCTTTCAGGCATTGCTAAGTGTAATGGTGAGCTGCACTATAAAAAATGAAAAATAGTGCTAAAAAAAACCCTATACAAGTGAAATAATCAAAATGCAATATCCTAAATTAAAGAGTTTAGTCGGGAACGCGTCTGTCTAGTGATGAAACGCGTAGGGAGGTACGGCGTGCTGACGTCACCGCGTTCTACGCCAGACCCAGAAGTGCGGGCGGTAATCAAGAGCCGGCCGGCTCGTTTTTCTGTGATACGCATTGTTTTTTCTTCATCCATCCACTACGGCAATATCGAGGGGGCGGGGGACAAACCCGGTGCGCGTCGCAGCTTCCGAGGAATGAACAAAACCACCCCCGGGTATAAACCTCTCAATAATACCAATAAATTAAGGCATCCCAAAATTGCCAATACCTAAGGTAGGCACTTGGTGCATATCAACAGCAGACCATATAGTATAGTATAGACAATAAATGAGAGGTGTGTATCCATCCCCATTCAATATGAAAAGAAAGAATGACTATTCTGGACGTACTGCCTATACTGATCTTATTATATGATACCTTGTCTACTATGTTATTTTATATGATGTTTCAACAATGTCTTACTAATGTGTATCATATCTATTGTATTAATTAAATGCATATTTATCATTGTATTATGTCCATTGTCGTCATCATTGATTCAATTTAGATATTATACTGTATGTCCCATCCTACCCTGAGGGTTGTGTTATCATATAAAGTCCCAAATTTTTTCCCCCTCCCCCATTTTCCCTTTATTTTCGATGCTATTAGGGATGGAGACCTAGGTGCTGGACAGTCCTGGTCTCATATAAAGTCCCACCCGTTTTTTCTTTTCATATTGAATAGGGATGGATACACACCTCTCATTTATTGTCTATACTCCATGGTCTGCTGTTGATATGCACCAAGTGCCTACCTTAGGTATTTTCAATTTTGGGATGCCTTAATTTATTGGTATTATTGAGAGGTTTATACCCGGGGGTGGTTTTGTTCATTCCCGGGAGCTGCGACGCGCGCCGGGTTTGTCCCCCGCCCCCTCGATATTGCTGTTTGCGGGGGTGGGGGCCTGTGCTCGCTGCGCGTCGACGCCACACCCCATGCACGCCCACATGGCTGACGTCATTACTGCGCCGCGTGCTAACGTGCATGTGACCATCTGCGTGCATTCTGGCGGAGGTCTAAGCGCCTACATATAGGCGTGTGGTCGCCTGTGTGCGGCCGCCTCCCCTCGTAGTGCATGGCTCAGCGTGACGTTGGTGGTTCACTATTGGTGGGCGGGCGGGCTTCCTTTCCAGCATCCAGGGGCTTTATTACTATGCCTTAACCGGCACTTCCACTTCACTTCTCTCCACTCACCCATATCAAACCGAGGTATTCACTGCCCTATATGCTGCTACTTGGTGTTACTGATCGTTTATGTCACTTTGTCCATTTAATCTCACCTTGATTGCCTTTCTTTTTTTCTTGCACCTTGGTGTTGTTTATTCAGCTCTTTCACCTTACTTTACACCTACCTCTCACCTTTTCACTTCCTTCCCACCTTCCTTTCTATAGTCCTGTACAATATATACGTGGGTAAATTATATATATCATATATATATGTTTTTATTTTACTTTATTTTAGATCCCATTGGGGCTCTCACCAACTGCTACAGTATTGGAAGGGGGATCTTTCTTATGCACTCTTGCACTTTCTTGCTCCCTGGTTGGCTTTGCCCTGCTGCCTTTGTGTTGCCACCTCAGCTCCCGGGTGGACGATTCTTTCATCCCCTGGTTCCTTTCATTATCAACAGTCCTATTGCAATGTCTCTCTATAATCTATTTTACATTCACAGGTAAGAGTGTTAGGATTGTAGTTGCTGCTCCCTCTCTTCCTGTGTGAATTAATTGAATATTAAATATTTACTTATTTATTTATTTTAGACATCCCTTTGAAACTGCTCCTGATGAGTGGATACAAATCCACGAAACGCATAGAGCTTATATATTTGATGTCATGTCACAGCAACCATGTCCATACCATGGGTTTTATTTCGATGAGTCATTAATTTATTTAACCACTTTCAGACCGGACCATTTTGCTGGTAAATGACCAGAGGTCTTTTTACACTTTGGCACTGCGCTGCTTTAACTGGTAATTGCGCGGTCATGCAATGTTGTACCCAAACAAAATTTGCGTCCTTTTCTTCCCACAAATAGAGCTTTCTTTTGATGGTATTTGATTGCCTCTGCGATTTTTATTTTTTGCGATATAAACGTAAAAAGACCGCAAATTTTGAAAAAAAATGATATTTTCTACTTTTTGTTATTAGAAAAATCCAATAAACTCAATTTTAGTCATACATTTAGGCCAAAATGTATTCAGCCACATGTCTTTGGTAAAAAAAAAGTCAATAATTGTATATTTATTGGTTTGCGCAAAAGTTGTCACATCTACAAACTAAGGTACGTTTTCTGGAATTTACGCAGCTTTTAGTTTACGACTGCCTATCTCATTTCTTGAGGTGCTAAAATGGCAGGGCAGTACAAAACCCCCCCAAATGACCCCATTTTGGAAAGTAGACCCCCTAAGGAAATTGATAAGAGGCATGTTGAGCCCATTGAATATTTTATTTTTTTGCCTCAAGCGATTGAATAATGACAAAAAAAAAATTTTTTTTTTTTTTTACACAAAGTTGTCACTAAATGATATATTGCTCACACATGCTATGGGCGTATGTGAAATGACACCCCAAAATAAATTCTGCTGCTTCTCCTGAGTATGGGGATACCACATATGTGGGACTTTTTGGGAGCCTAGCCGCGTACGGGGCCCCGAAACCAAGCACCGCCTTCAGGCTTTCTAAGGGCGTAAATTTTTGAGTTCACTTCTCACTACCTATTACAGTTTTGAAGGCCATAAAATGCCAAGATGGCACAAAACCCCCACAAATGACCCCATTTTAGAAAGTAGACACCCCAAGCTATTTGCTGAGAGGCATGTTGAGTTCATGGAATATTTTATATTTTGCCACAAGTTGCGGGAAAATTACAAACTTTTTTTTTTTTTTTTTTTTTTTAACAAAGTTGTCACTAAATGATATATTGCTCATGCATGCCATTGGCATATGTGAAATGACACCCCAAAATAAATTCTGCTGCTTCTCCTGAGTACGAGGATACCACATATGTGGGACTTTTTGGGAGCCTAGCCACGTACGGGGCCCCGAAAACCAAGCACCGCCTTCAGGCTTTCTAAGGGCGTAAATTTTTGAGTTCACTTCTCACTACCTATTACAGTTTTGAAGGCCATAAAATGCCAAGATGGCACAAAACCCCCACAAACGACCCCATTTTAGAAAGTAGACACCCCAAGCTATTTGCTGAGAGGCATGTTGAGTCCATGGAATATTTTATATTTTGCCACAAGTTGCGGGAAAATTACAAACTTTTTTTTTTTTTTTTTTTTTTTCACAAAGTTGTCACTAAATGATATATTGCTCACGCATGCCATGGGCATATGTGAAATGACACCCCAAAATAAATTCTGCTGCTTCTCCTGAGTATGGGGATACCACATATGTGGGACTTTTTGGGAGCCTAGCCGCGTACGGGGCCCCGAAAACCAAGCACCGCCTTCAGGCTTTCTAAGGGCGTTACAGTTTTGAAGGCCATAAAATGCCAAGATGGCACAAACCCCCCCCAAATGACCCCATTTTGGAAAGTAGACACCCCTAAATTTAGGGGTACACTAGTGAGACTAGGTAATAAATGGCGGGTGCCCAGAAACTATAAAAAAATAACTAACCAACCAGCGTCACCTGTAACAGTTATATGGTGATCACTGGTGAAAGGGTTAACTAGGGGGCAATTAGGGGGCTTTATGCGGTAGTATATGGGGGTCCCTGGCGCTATAAAAAGCTGCAGCGAACCTAAATACCTACCTGCCTAACTAGCGTCACCTGTGACACTAATACAGCGATCAGAAAAACGATCGCTTATTAGGCTGGGTTCACACTGGAGCGATGCGGGAACGCCACGAATGCGCGGCGGGTTCCCGCATCGCATGCCTCCCGGCGGCAGTTCACACTGCCCTATGCGAACTGCTGGGAGTGTCAGTGAAATGTTACTGACACCCCCAGATCAGTTCGCATATCGCAGTGCGATCTGCAAACTCGGATCGCATGGTGTGAACACCCATGCGATCCGATTCTGCTGCGGGCCAAAAAAAGGGTCCCGTGCGAATTTGCGGCGGGTGCGGCGGGTGCGGCGAATGGCTGAACTCGAATCGCACAGAGATCGGATGTGATTTGCACTGCAGTGCGGTGCGAATCACATCCGTTCTCATAAACCGCTGCAATGTGAACCCAGCCTTAGTGACACTGGCGACGGGGGGTGATCACGGGGTTAAACCTTTATTGGGGGGGTTAGGGGGGTACCTTAGAACTAAAGGGGGCTAACCCTAACTGCCCTAACAGTTATTAGTCACAAATGACACCCGCCGGGTGATCAGGGGGTTAAACCTTTATTAGGTAATAAATGGCGGGTGCCCTGAAACTATAAAAAAATAACTAACCAACCAGCGTCACCTGTAACAGTTATATGGTGATCACTGGTGAAAGGGTTAACTAGGGGGCAATCAGGGGGCTTTATGCGGTAGTATATGGGGGTCCCTGGCGCTATAAAAAGCTGCGGCGAACCTAAATACCTACCTGCCTAACTAGCGTCACCTGTGACACTAATACGGCGATCAGAAAAATGATCGCTTATTAGGCTGGGTTCACACTGGAGCGATGCGGAAACGCCGCAAATCCGCGGCGGGTTCCCGCATCGCATGCCTCCCGGCGGCAGTTCACACTGCCCTATGCGAACTGCTGGGAGTGTCAGTGAAATGTTACTGACACCCCCAGATCAGTTCGCATATCGCAGTGCGATCTGCAAACTCGGATCGCATGGTGTGAACACCCATGCGATCCGATTCTGCTGCGGGCCAAAAAAAGGGTCCCGTGCGAATTTGCGGCGGGTGCGGCGGGTGTGGCGGGTGCGGCGGGTGCGGCGAATGGCTGAACTCGAATCGCACAGAGATCGGATGTGATTTGCACTGCAGTGCGGTGCGAATCACATTCGTTCTCATAAACCGCTGCAATGTGAACCCAGCCTTAGTGACACTGGCGACGGGGGGTGATCACGGGGTTAAACCTTTATTGGGGGGGTTAGGGGGGTACATTAGAACTAAAGGGGGCTAACTCTAACTGCCCTAACAGTTATTACAGTCACAAATGACACCAATGCAAAAAAAAATAAAAATGACATTGGTGTCACTGTGACTGGGGGGCAGGGGTAATTGGGGGGGTGATCGGGGGGTAAAGGGGGGGTGTGAGTGTGCCATGTTCTACTGTGTGTGTAGAGTGTTGGTGCAACTTACTGATCCGCTCTCCTCCGTGTCGGAACGAAAAATACCGACACGGAGGAGAGAATACATCACTTCCTCTCCTGTGTTTACATTACAGGAGAGGAAGTGATGTCACCGGGGATTTCTATTCGTCGGGAGCGATCGCGAGGGGGTGGCCATGAATGAATGGCCGTCCCCTCGTCTGGGATCGCTCCCGTACGAATACCGACCGCCGCAGGCACCGGGCGGGGGCCCGATCGGGCCCCCGACCCGCGGGAGGCAAGGGACGTACATGTATGTCCTTATGCCTGCCCGTGCCATTGTACCGACGTACATCGGCGTGCGGCGGTCGGCAACTGGTTAATACTACATGTTTATACTGTTCCGTTGACTATTCTGGACGTACTGCCTATACTGATCTTATTATATGATACCTTGTCTACTATGTTATTTTATAGGATGTTTCAACAATGTCTTACTAATGTGTATCATATCTATTGTATTAATTAAATGCATATTTATCATTGCATTATGTCCATTATCGTCATCTTTGATTCAATTTAAATATTATACTGTATGTCCCATCCTACCCTGAGGGTTGTGTTATCATATAAAGTCCCAATTTTTTTACCCCTCCCCCCATTTTCCCTTTATTTTTGATAAAAGCAACCATAGTGTAGCATGTATTTAAAATTCACTAGTTTATTAATAGGTTAAAATTACTCACAAACGAATGGGGTAAATAGGCAGTATTAGCAGCAAGACAGTTCAAATCGGCCGCTCTGGTGCGAGCGTCACTTCCGGTCTCCGTATCCTACGCTTTACGTCACTTCCGGTGACTTCAACTGGGTCCCATATTTACTACTGCACTTAGCACTTTTGTCATTTTGTAGAGGTATAAGTTGCACCCTGAACTGTGATATTTATTATTGTGCATACACTGCTGTGAGCACTTTCATTAGGGGATAGATTAATCCCCCCATTGAGAGAAGAGTTCTCCTCTATCTTTATACTTTATTGTTTTGAATATATACCATCTGATATACTCCCATCTAAACAATTAGCTCTCTAGAGTTTTCTCGTAAGGTCCCATTTTCTGGAAGCGCAGCACCACCATTTTCTCTTTTAGTTCATATACATGAGCTGGTGTCTTGTGAAAGTGTCTGTGGCATCCATCTAATAAGAACATTTCTCGTGAATCCCATTTAAGCGCAGGAGCCCACTGAATATTGATTAACCCCCAAACATTATATATATTTTTTTAGCAGAGACTCTAGAGAATAAAACGGCGATTGTTGCAATATTTTATGTCACACAGTATTTGCGCAGCGGTGTTTTAAACGCAACTTTTTGGAAAAAGGGACACATAATGTGAAAGATAATGTTACGCCGAGTAAATAGATACCAAACATGTCACACTTTATAATCGCACGCACTTGTGGATTGACGACAAAGTACGGTACCCAAAAATCTCAATAGGCGTCGCTTAAATTTTTTTTTACGGTTACCAGGTTAGCGTTACAGAGGAGGTCTAGTGCTAGAATTATTGCTCTCGCTCTGACGATCATGGCGATACCTCACATGTGTAATTTAAACACCGTTTACATACACGGGCGCGACTTCCGTATGCGTTTTCTTTGCTTCGCGAGCTCGCGGGCACGGCGGGCGCTTTAAAAAATTTTTTTTAGTTTTTTATTTATTTTAGTTATTTTAAAATGACTAAATTCAAAAAAATTAATTGATCACTTTTATTGCTGTCACAAGGAATGTAAACATCCCTTGTGACGGTAATAGGTGGTTACAGGTACTCTTTATAGAGGAATCGGGGGTCTAAAAGACCCCCCGATCCCTCCTTTACACTTCAATGTATTCAGATTGCCGAAAACAGCGATTCTGAATACCGTATATATTTTTAAAACCGGCGCCATTGGCAGCCAAGTAAACGGGAAGTGACGTCATGACGTCGCTTCCGTGTTTACTATGAGGAGACTGGAACGAAGCCGATTACGGCTTCATTCCAGTTCCTCCCCAGCAGCCGGAGGCAGCGGACATGCAATCGGTGCTCCCGATCGAGCGGGAGCACTGGTAACAGCGGCGGGAGGCGGCGGGAGGGGGGATTGTCCCCTCCCGCTCCTCCGGCATAACAGCCGAGCGGCTTTTAGCCACATCGGTTGTTATGGCTGGATAGCCAATCGCCTGCAGAAAAAAACGGTACCAGGATGATGCCTGCAGGTGCGGGCATCATCCCGGTATATCCCCCGAAGCCGAGTACACACAACTGCGTACGCTCGGCGGGAACGGGTTAATATCACATTCTATGTATTTAATGATTGCTAATGTATTGCATTTCTTTCCTCCTTCCCTAATTACCATGATTGCAATATGCTCTAATTTATATGCCGTGCCCCTTTATCCTCATGCATGCTGGAAGCTTTTCAAGTACCTTTTTTGTCCTTCATGCATATTTGCCTTCACTAACTTCCCCACCATGCTCTTCTGGGCCCATAAAACTATAGTCTAGTCACTTACCAATGTTTTTTGTCTGCTCCATAGTATTGCTTTCCCCTAAACACCCCCTAAAATGTCTACAAATGTTATGTGTGTGCTTCATTTCATGCATTTTTTTTTTGGTTGACCCAAACTTCTTAGGAACCCCCCTTCCCCCCAACTGCTAGGTCAGCTGATAGCAATCCTCTATCTGCTGACTTTACCAAACCCAATACACACTCTACCTACCTTTTTTATGGTCACATTTATGGACAAATTCACCAAAGCATGTAGTGCAAGGGCCTGCCTCAATACTTTCAAATGCTATATTTTTTCCCCCTATTATTATCTTGATAGGTAATAGCAGAATCTCAAAATGTGCTTCCATTTTGTTTTAGTTTTGGTATTATGACACTTGTTACCTGTCTGGTGGGCTGCCAATAGTGTAAGTAAGGAGGGGCTTCCCAAAGTATCACACATTATTTAGGCATTCAGCTCTCAATCAAGTGGAGAGGGTTACCTGTCCAAAACATCCCCCCCCTCACTTTTTGCAAAGGCCCATCAGATGGGGGAGATGGGGGGTGGGGGAGGGGTGGGGGGGGATGGGGGGGGGTGATGACTCTGATAAGGGGACCTTATACTTTAGGCTTTAAATACTCATTTCCCAAAATGTTATACTGATCTTGGCCAAAAATGTTGGTGTCTAATCTGCTTGCATTGTTGATGTGCAAAATTACAAATTTTTTGTCTTGTTTCACTCAACAGTTTCCTTCAACGCCACAGAAATGGCAGACTGTGGCCTCCCACTTTGCCAGTCCTTGGGACTTTCCCAATTGTGGAGGTGCAATTGATGGGAAACATGTCCGCATTGTCCCACCCCGCAACCATACTATTATAATTACAAGGGGTTTAATAGTATTGTGATGTTGGCGGTGGTGTCAGCAACCTATGACTTCCTGTATGTGGACGTGGGGCAAAATGGACGGATATCGGATGGTGGAGTGTTCTCACGGATGGAATTCTACTGGCATCTCCAAAGTGGCAGTCTGGGCTTGCCACCCCCAGAGGAGAATCAGGAAGGACTCCCGTTCGTCTTCGTCGCGGATGAGGCATTTGCCCTGGCAAACCATCTGATGCAGCCTTTCCTGATGAGGACCCTCACCCCGGACCAGAGGATCTTTAATTTCCGGCTGGCCAGAGCCAGAAGAGTGGTGGAGAACACTTTTGGAATACTGGTCAGCCGGTTCCGCCTTTTTTTAACGCCAATCCTCATGGCTGAATATAAAATCAATCACATAGTGCTTGCCTGCTATTTTCTTTCACAATTTCTTAAAAAGACATTCAGCAAACTATGTGGTCTCAGTTGGCCAAGATGCAGACTTGCCTGAAAATGAGAACCTCACGGCCCTTGAAGGCCCTTGAAGCAGCTTGTCCTGGCTTGCCCCCCCAAAGCGCCCGTGAGGTCCAAACCCAATACATGGAGTACTTTGTGGGTAGGGGGCCATTGATATGCCAGACAATGTCTGAGAGGCATTTTAAAAAAAAAAAATCTTTAAAACTACAATAATCTTTGTTTTAAAATACTGCTTTTGCGCATTGAAAAAGGAAGCCACACATTGTTGATATTTTAACTTTTTAATCAAAGCACATTCACATGTGCGTTTAGAAAAGGGTTTTACAACAAACCAACATATTGGGTGTATCAAAAACATTATTTAAGGTAATTTTTTTGCAACTTCGTGTTTTTGTGTAAACAGGCATGTATCAAAGCGTAACATACAGAACACAGGAACTTACAAAGTTCAACTTTGAAAAGTGAAGACAAAATCAGACATGAGTATGTACAAACTGGGCTGATATTGCCTTCATCACATGTTTTGGGGCTGCAACCCCTTAATCTCAGCCACTTTCCACAAAACACGTACATTGATCCCCCATGATGGGAGATAGCGCATGTTGACACACTGTGTGCATCTTCCAAATTTGTCTGTTTGCAAAATACAAAAGTTGTTTTTTCAAAACACAAAAATAAAACCCTAGCTAGTTTGGGGTGTTTCAGACTCTCCCCAAAAGATCGATGATGTTCTTCATTTTATTTTGAACATCATTTATGTTTTTCTGTATATTTTCTAAATCCCGATTGCACTCCATTATCTCTCCAATCAGCATCAGGGCACTTTCACTGGTAAAATGTGATTCTTCTTCCACATCACCTACAAAAAAAAGCAAAAAAACACACGCCGACATACATTGATTAGCTTACCGGAAGCTGTGGTCTCTGACACTCACCTGTTGTGGTGACAATTTGTCCAACTTCAACGATCTCTCCTTCCTCCTCCTCCTGCTCCTCTGCTTCTGGTGTGGGGTCCCTGGTGTCCTCAGACTTCCTGAGTCGTCTCTCCTCTATGAGAATGTAAAAAAGGAATACTTAGCACACAGAGGGCAGAAATAGGAATATGAAACATTGCTTGGAAGTGTGGTACAATTGTGTTTTTTGGCCAAGTTCAAAGGTGAGAACATTATTGTGGACACTTTGTTCAGCTGGAATACTTACCTGCAGAATGATGTTTCTTACGAACGATTGAACCCATAAACTTGAAAATGGCCATTTTAAACTGTACAACATGAAATAAAAGCACATGGAGCAGTGTGCAAGCAAGAATAATCATATGAACACACGACAACTACTTACTTTTTTGAAAAACACGCTTGATCCTTCTGTACTGATCATGCTCCTCAGTTTCAGGTCTGACCAGCGTTTTCTCAGTTGATCCTTGGATTGTCGTACCCCAAAATTCTTCTGAAGACTCTTCACAACTTTAGTCATGATCTTGGCCTTTCTGATATTTGGGTTTGGGCAAGGTCCATACTTCCCATCATAGTCGGTCCTCTTCAATATGCCCACCATCTCCAAAAGACATATTTGGGGCCTTAAATCTTGTCTTCCAGGATTGGGACGATTCAGGCTCCGGGCTTTCCTCACCCTCAACCTCGTTAGTGGAACTCTGATTGCGCACCTGCGTTCTCTCCGCCATGTGCTCTCCCCACTGCGCCGAAAGAGAAGGGGCGGGGAATAGTCTAGAAAGAACGTCAGGGGCGGGCGGAGTTTCACGCATGCGCACTGTATATAAAACGCAACACGCGTGTGTCGTACGTACAATCTGTGAACAGAGGGAGAAGCTGACGCAACGATCGTGCAAACGAAGGTAAAATTTTGAACTTGGTGCATCACTAGCCTATACTGCTCCTAGATTGAGACCTAAATTAGTGGAGTTTAGCCTGACATTAGGGTTTGTCTTGTGTTGTGTCTTGCAGAGATTATGGACGGTTTCAACAATCACAGTTTCCTCCCTCTGTTCATCGATCAATACAGGGAGCTGCCCTGCCTGTAGCAATCAACGCACCCTCAATACAAAAACAAACTAAAAAGGCAGGCAGCGCTGGAGAAACTGGTTGAGTTTGTGAAGCCGGTGGTCCCCAGGGCAGACATTCACTATTTAAAAGTGAAAATTGGTGGCCTCGGGAGTACATATCTGAAAGAGAGGAAGAAGGTGCTGCAGTCCATGCAATCTGGAGCTGCAGCAGATGAAGTTTATGTCCCCAGGCTGTGGTATTATGACAGGATGCATTTTCTGTCAGACCAGGCTGAGGTCAGAGAATCCCTCTCTACCCTTCCTTCCACGCGTCCTATGCTACATTCCACACCTGCTGAGTCTTCTGACGCCCATCCTGGGCCTTCCACTCAGGAAGAACTGGAGGAGCCCAGCTTGTGCCAGGTATAGTATTGTTGTACATTTGGGAATAAAAATAAATTATGTTAACTTGATTTTTACTCACTAATTGCTGATTTTAGAAAGTGTTTCACATATCAATAGACAGTAGTGGCCAAAACCTTTGGGCCAAGAATGAAAAATGCTGGGCTCAGAATGATAGTCTTTTCTATTGGTTAACAATTTGCAACAGTCTTGATGTGAAAATTGTGTGTGTTTGATGAACCAAAAACTAAAACTATGTCCCTTTTTCATACACAGGAAGACATCAGCCAGGAGGAGGGTGTGGAATGCAGCAGCCAGGAGGTGGCTGTGGAAAGTGGCAGCCAGGAGGAGGCAGGGGTAAGCGGCAGCCAGGCGGTGGGCGTGCGGAGGAGCCTGACAGAATCCCAGGTCCCTACCCTCCGCCTTCCACACAAAAGGGCGAGAAAGGGGGGGAATGTGGAGGAGTCAGCTCTGAGGCTCATCGGGGAGGCTTCAGCGGCCCTCAAAGCCACCCCCACCTATCAAGAGGCCTTTGCCGCCTTGGCTGCGTGTAAACTCAAGCAAATGGAGGAGGGGCAAAAGATCTTGTGCGAGGAGCTAATTTTCCACACCCTCAACAAGGGTCTGTTGGGCCAAATCACACAAGCAACACACTTGTGTGATTTGGACCATGCCCCTCCTCCTCCTCCTCGTTCTGCCTCACCTCCAGCACCACAGCCACAGCCTGGAAGGAAGTGTGGAAGGAAGACCAGAGTGTGAGAACCTGGTTTCAGTCTGGTCTGACAGAAGATGCAGCCTCTTGTAGTACCACAGCCTGGGAACATAGATGTCATCTGCTGCTGTTCTGGGTTTCTTGGACTTCAGGACCAGACTTCTCTCCCTCAGATATGTACTCCTCAGGCCACCAATTTTTGCGTTTAAATAGTTGATGTGTGCCCTGGGGGCCAAAGGCTTTGCTAATCTCCCCAGTTTCTACAGCGCTGCCTCCCTCTTTATTTGTTAATGACACCTAAATAAAGGTTTTTTTTGTTTGAAGAAATACTTGCGTATGTGATTGACTTCAAAAAGGACAGTTTATTTGTGAGTAGGCAGGCACATTTCAAAAATACAAAGTGAAATGAATAACAAGGGGCACCAACACTAAACAACCTCCTGTAGATTAAAAAAGAAAAACAAAACACAAAAAAGATAATAATGGTGTTGGGGTAAGTTGAAACCCAAAACACACCCCAAAAAAAGCAAAGATGAGCAAACTGATAAAAAAGAAGATGTTGATGAAAAAAACCAACCACAAAATTCCCCCCCCCAAAAAAAAAAAAAATGTGTAGATGTGACGATTTAAAATATTGTAGTGCTGAAATGAGTAAAAAAGACTCAGAAAATACATTCAGAAGTGTGTGTGACTATGAGCATCAAAAGAAGTTCATTCTAAAGAACAAAAGAATGCGCTTCATGAAAGAATTTTTAACATTGCAGCGTGACGAATGTGCTATATTGATTACGAGCAGTAGTTTTACTTGAGCGAGTGCTTCCGTGTTCGAATTTGATTGTGAGCATGCGTGGCACCTTGTCCGTCGGAGTAGGCTACACATGATCGGAGTATGTCCGATCGGAGCATTTTTTCTGAAAATTTTACCGGCAAGTTGGAAAAGTTGGTCCGTCAGATATTCCTCTGGAAACAGTCCGATGGAGACCACACACAGTCAGAATAACCGTCAAAACGGTCCGATAGGACACATTCTGTCGGAATCTCCGACCGGGTGTACAAGGGCTAACAATTTATAGCTACTCAGTCCTATCATGTTGTGAGGGGTAGAATCACAACCCAAATGTATGCTGCCATGATGTGACAGGAAACAGATGTTCCTACACCTTAACCTCCCTGGTGGTATGAGTATATCAAATTTTAGGTGAAATATTTGAGATTATTTCAGATTTTAGGTGCTGAAAGCGGTAGTACAATTATTTGAAAATTTTACGTTTTATATTGTAGTCTTGTAATTATTAGGAATAACTCACTTAAATCTGTCCAAACCAGAGTCTAGTAGACATCCCAGGTATGATAAAGTTTGAAAAATGAATTCATAAATTATAATATAATAAATAACTATAAATACTTATGCCAAATAATAATATAATAATAAAAAATATTCAATAATGTAATCAAATCAAAAACACAGAAATTTGCTCAGTTGCAGAATTGTCACTGTCATTACTTTTCAGTAGTTGATGACAGATCTCCCCACAAATCGATATCGCTCAATTCTGCGAGTGATTCCAATTTATTATCTCTGTTTTCTAGCTGGTCTAAAACCATTTTTGATGTAAAGGGACAGTTTTGGTTGCTATGGACAATCTCCAGTTTCCTGGCATAAAGAACAGTTTTTATATTATAAAACTGCATGCAGGACACTGAGCAGACCATTAGGGACAAAGGGGATGTGAAATAATTACATACAGCAATGTAATCTGTAAGATTACATTATACTGTATGTATACTGTGTGTTCTACTTTTTGAATTTGGCGCCGTTCTCCGTTGCAACACTAGCAGGGAACGGAGCCCGGCAATGTGATAGATCGAGTGGAGGACAGCTCGCTCGTACAGTGGGGGGACATCGCTGGTAGGGATGGCCGAACAGTTCGCCCGGCGGTCGGTTCGCGGCGAATTTCGGCTGTTCGCGATTCGCCCGATTGGCGGACTATTGCCGCTGTTCGCCCGGCGGACTTACGTGTTTACTGTGTAAAAGAACTTTGACCTATGATGAGACATCCATCATGGGGTATAGGACAGCCAATTGAGACATTATAGCACATGGACAATTGGACATTCCCCCTAACTTATAAATAGACCCGATCCGGTGGCCATTTTACATTCTTTCTACTGTCACTATAGGGAGAGGTTGCTGTGTGGAGCAGGGAGAGACTGCAGTGACCCAAATCGCTAGCTATTAGGTCCACAAAAGTCCTTTTAAGGACTGGTATGGTATAGGTGTAGTTCAGGATATAGGTTTGAGGCACTGCTATTCAAGTCATTGTTGCAGCAGATTGTCTTTTGTCAGTGCAGATAGGGAAAAACAGGACTCTGTGTGTAGCAGAGAGGGACAGTCAGTTTAATCATTAGCTGTCAATATTAGGTCCACAAAAGTCCTTTTCAGGACTGGTATGGTGTAGTACAGGATATAGCTTTGAGTACACTGCTATTCAAGTGATTGTTGCAGCAGCCTGTGTTTTGTCAGTGTACAGAGGGACAGACAGGACACTGTGTGTAGCAGTGAGGGACAGTCGGTTTAATCATTAGCTGATACTATTAGATCCACAAAGGTCCTTTTCAGGACTGGTATGGTAATAGGGTTGTACACGTATAATATTCTTTCTTCCAAATATAGAAAGAATATTATACTTGACTGCTGCCCTTATGCTGCAGCAGTCCTTTATCAGTATAGGGACTGAGGTACAGTCTGCTAATCACAACCTACTAGTTCCACAAAGGTCCTTCTAAGGACTGGTAAGGTATAGCGTAGTACAGTATATAGGGTTGAGTGAGGTACAGTCTGCTAATCCTTAAGGACTGGTATAGGTCCACAATATATAGAGTTGAGGTGCACTACTGCTGACTGCTGCCCTATTCTGCAGCAGTCCTTTATCAGTATAGGGACTGAGGTACAGTCTGCTAATCACAACCTACTAGTTCCACAAAGGTCCTTCTAAACACTGGTAAGGTATAGCGTAGTACAGTATATAGGGTTGTCATAACATATACCTCAAAATATCATATTTTGTTATTCTTGTTAGTCTGGTAAAATCTAAATCAGCGATACCAAAGGACCACTTTCCCCTCCCATCAGAATTAGGTGACCAATTTATATGACCCATTGAAAAGCTGGGCTGCGACAAACAAAAGTCTCAAGCTGACTCAGACTGAAGCCACAATAACTTTTAATTCAAGGAAGGTTTAAATAAATAAACCTATTGTATCAGAGAGTGAACAGATATTCTAAAGTCAACCTCAATATGGACTCAGATGTCAATGAGACAATGACTAAGATACGAAGTGGAGGTCTACCCCAACAGGGCAAATAAGACACCTCTATTAGAAAAGTAAACAATGGGATTGTGCCCTGAATGTTCAAAGTTCATTTGAGACGCTGCAAGGAAACATTGAAAATTTTGTATATTTTTACATTATGAATATACGTATATTAGAAGCAGGGATATGATATTTTACTATAGTACAAATTAAAAATTGTGTAT
Source organism: Lithobates pipiens (assembly GCF_037356315.1). NCBI lineage: Eukaryota > Metazoa > Chordata > Amphibia > Anura > Ranidae > Lithobates > Lithobates pipiens. Next base: position 71,824,043 of record NW_027507788.1, on the reverse strand, counting down.
AAGTCACCAACAGAGATATTATAGTTTTAGTATCTAATGATCTAAAGAACTTTGTCATAAAAAAATTATATATGAAAGTGTGATTATAAATATAAGTGTGAATTAGCATGATAAAAAACATATAATCGTGATTATAACTGTATAAGAATTTAACCTATGTTTAGATAAACAAATATTGATTGGATACCCGAATTATACATGTATCCATATAGATAATAATTGTATGTGATATTGTTTGATATATATCTAACCTGTGTCCTTTATAAATGGACTAAAGATTAATAGATATACATTGATATGCATATATATCCCCATTTTATGCAAGTGATTATTCAAAATTATGTTAAGCGTATTTTATATTATACTATAATTCCTGAACACTCGAGATATATTCGTTAGAACATATATAAACAACGAACGTATATTATAGAAATAAAAATATTAACTTAAAGAGATAAAACACCAAACACATGTGAGACACCTGGTGGTTGAAGGTGCTATTACCTTAAAATCACGAGACTACTGGGAAAGGTGATCATTAAGTCTGCCTGCCAATAGGAAAGGGACACATACCCTCTGGGCAGAACTTAGTATAATTTTATGACCTTTTTGTTTAAGAGGATATTTAAGAACTAAAAAGATGGTCAAAAGAGGAGAGCTGGGGGAGAGAGTCAGGGGGAAGCTTAGGGACCCCCCCTGAGAAGGGACACTGGAAGACTCCCAGACAACTGACACTCATGCACCATGCATGAATACATATTTTTACATTCACAAAGATCCCTGCTCCTTGGAACTCGGAGGTCACACAAAGTAATTCCTCTGTAAGAGAATCTAGGTTGAAAGCCACGGCAGCCATCTTAAAATTCCTGGTAACCAACAATCCACACTAGTAGCCAATCAGAATGGGTAAATATACCATATTGACAAGTATATGTTTATCATCTCTTCTATGTTCTCTTAAATATTGATTTTTTTGAGTATTCTATTATTGAAAATATTTCTCCCGAATCAATAACCGCCTTTTAGATTTTCCTCTAAATTTAATTTTTCATTATAAATTTCTTTTTGCATAGATGCCAATTTTATTGACAAACTAATGTCTAATTTATTTCACATTGTTAACCACTTACTTACCTGCAGTATAGTAATGGTTGGACGTGTGAAATACAGACATTCTGATTAATTGTCAATTATCAAAAGGTTATTGATTCTACCGAGAAGTGATAATGGTGATAATTGTGTCCAAGGTACTACTACGCCCAGTTTGAGGGTGTTTCCATTAATTGTCAAAATGATCAAGTAATGCAATCTTTATTTTAATATTTCATGTAAATATTTGTCTTTTGTCAACCAATAAATGTAACTATTTTGTACGATCACTTGTCTCCGTGAATACGTTTCACATGTATAGACTGTGCCATATAGATTGATTCTGTATCTTAAAAATATCTTCGTTAAAAATTACTTAGTAAATATTGTGCCGGAAAATGTCCTTAAAAAGCACAACAGGGTTGAGTGAGGTACAGTCTGCTAATCCTTAAGGACTGGTATAGGACCACAATATATAGGGTTGAGGTGCACTACTGCTGACTGCTGCCCTATTCTGCAGCAGTCCTTTATCAGTATAGGGACGGAGGTACAGTCTGCTAATCACAACCTACTAGTTTCACAAAGGTCCTTATAAGGACTGGTAAGGTATAGCGTACTACATTATATAGGGTTGAGTGAAGTACAGTCTGCTAATCACAACCTACTAGTTCCACAAAGGTCCTTAAGGACTGGTATAGGTGTACTATTTGGTGTGCAGTATATAGTTGTGTAATACATGTATAAAATACTTGCACATATAGAAAGCATAGTATAGTGCGTTTCCACTGTGCAGCATTGTGACTGCTGAGCGGTTCTGCAGCGATACTACAAAGAGTGACAAACGCAATCCAAAAAAAAAGTATTGTAACTGGTGTGATAGACCAGTGGCCCCCAAAAACAACAGATTGAAGCGGGGTGTTATATACCTTCTTCCACATACATACTGCACTTCTCTAGAGAGTTTTGTCACAGGGCCATTTAAAAAATGACAGGCAGAGGAAGAGGCAGGCCCTTCCACAGGGGTGGTAGGGGTAGGGCAGGAGCAACAGGCTTGAGCCAAAGTGGGAAATTGCAGAAGGTGCGTGCGATTACGTCAAAGGAAGCACCAGAATTGGTTGAGTGGCTCACTCAGCCTTACTCTTCTGCACCCTCTTCATCCTCTCGATCTGCACCCTCTTCTTCACTCTCTGCTATGTGCACCCCCAAAGACACTACCACCAACACTACCACCACCACATACCTTCCGCTTGAGTCACAGGAATTATTTTCCGATCCATAGTAAGACATTTTTGATGCGCAGCCACTCTTGGCATTGGATCAGGAAGAGGAGGTAGCAACAACCGCCACTCAGCAGTCTGACGACAGTACCCAGATCAGCCCAAGGAGGAGGTTGGTCCCCAGTGTTGCTGCCTACTCCGAGATCTCTACTTAAAGCAGTGGAGAAGGTGACGTTGATGATGACGTGTCTAGTGATGTCACATGGGTGCCCACAAGAGAGGAAGAGGAGGGGAGTTCACAGGGAGATATGGACCATCAGATAGGGAGGAGAAGCAGGAATAACTTACATTGCACAGGAGGGACAAAGCAGACTGCTAATGTATCAGGAGCGAGTCATCGACCATGTATGGTCCCATCTGGCGCTCCCAGGACGCCAGCACATGGCTCCGCAGTGTGGGCTTTTTTTAACGTGTCCGCTGCTGACAATAGTTTTGCCATCTGCAATCTTTGCAGTCAACGCATTAGTCGCGGTAAGCCCAACACTCACCTAGGGACGACCGCCTTAAGAAGGCACATGAGCTGCCATCACCGAGCCCAGTGGGAGCAACGGAACACACAAAGCCACACTCCAGGCTCTCACGGTCCAGCCTCATCTTCTACTTCTCCTTTCTCCTCTCTCCTCACAATTGTCCTCCACTCCACCTTCCATCACGCCAAGCTCACGTTTTTCTGCAAAAAGGCAGGCTTCCGTGGGCCTAATGTTCGAGCGTAAAAAAATGATGAGGCCGGATAACCCTCTTGCCCAACGGTTGACGGCTGGCTTGTCAGAATTGATAGCCTGCCAACTACTGCCATATAAACTGGTGGACTCGGAGGCCTTTCGAAAATTTGTGGCCATTGGAACACCACAATGGAAGGTCCCAGGAAGGAAGTATTTCTCACAGAAGGGCATCCCAGAGCTATATGGCCATGTTCAGCGGCAAGTGAATGTATCTCTGGTACACAGTGTCGGTGCCAAGATACATCTGACCACAGACACGTGGTCTAGCAAACACGGGCAGAGAAGGTATATCACTTTTACTGCCCACTGGGTGAACCTTCTGACGGCCGTCAAGCATGTAACCTGTGGCACCCGTGTAGATTTGGTTTTACCACCACGGATTGCATGCAGACCTGGCTCTTCTTCTCCTCCTCCTCCTACTCCATCCTCCTCCCTCTCCTCCTCGGCTGACTCCTCCTTTTCCGCTGCTAGCGTCTCTTCCGCTGCGCCGCCCAAGTTCCCCAGAACCTATTCGACATGCCAGGTGAGACGTTGCCATGCAGTGCTGCGTCTGTTGTGCCTGAAAGCCAAGAGCCACACTGGCCCGGCACTCCTTTCAGCTTTGCGTTCACAAGCAGATCAGTGGCTAACACCGCTCAATTTGACAGTTGGTAAAGTGGTGTGTGACAACGGTGCCAATCTGCTTAGCGCATTGAAACAGGGCAAAATTACGCACGTGCCATGCATGGCACACGTCTTAAACTTGGTTGTGCAGCGATTTGTTGTCAAATACCCTGGGGTCCAGGACATCTTGCGGCAGGCAAGGAAAATCTCGGCCCATTTCAGAAGATCTTACATGGCCATGGCTCGCCTTGCTGACATTCAGCGGCGACACGATCTGCCGGTCAGACGTCTTATTTGTGATTGCCCGACACGATGGAACGCAACCTTCTATATGCTTGATAGGCTGCTCCAGCAGAAACGTGCAGTTAACATCTACCTGTATGAACTCTGCGGCAGAACAGGTTCTGGGGAGCTGGGGTTTTTTTCACCGCACCAGTGGCTGCTCATGCGCGACGCATGCAGACTTCTGTGGCCATTTGAGGAGATCACCAAACTGGTCAGTCGCAGCCATGGCGCCATCAGTGACATGGTACCTTATGCCTTCTTTATGGAGCATGCATTGCGTCGTGTCATTGATCAAGCTGTGGAGGAGCAGGAGCGGGAAGATGAGGAAGTCGCAATGCTGGATGAATTCCCAGGGGGGGCTACTCTATCTGAGACAAGTGAACAACAGGAGTCTGAAGAGAAGTCAGAGGAGGATGGTGCTGGGGCGGATGAGGAGGAGCAAGAAGAGCATGCTTTAAACCTTTCTGGGATCCCTGTTGTTGTGCGTGGATGGGGAGAGGAGAATGAAGAGGACGACATTATCCTGGATGATGAGCAGGAGCCAGGCCCCCACACCGCATCCAGTTTAGTGCAAATGGGGGCCTTCATGCTCCAGTGTTTTAACCTCCCTGGCGGTACGATTATTTCGGATTTTAGGTGCTAAAAGCGGTACCATTATTTTGCATGAAAATTTGGCGTTTTATATTGTAGTCCTGCAATTCTTAGGAATAACTCTCTTAAATCTGTCCAAACCAGAGTCTAGCAGACATCCCGGGTATGATAAAGTTTGAAAAATGAAATCATAAATTATAATATAATAAATAACTATAAATAATTGTACCAAATAATAATATAACAATAATAAAAATTATTCAATAATGTAATCAAATCAAAAACACTGAAATTTGCTCAGTTGCAGAATTGTCACTGTCAATACTTTTCAGTATTTGATGACGGATCTCCCCACAAATCGCTATCTCTCAATTCTGCGAGTGATTCTAATTTATTATCGCTGTTTTCTAGCTGGTCTAAAATCATTTTTGATGTACAGTGACAGTTTTGGTTGCTATGGGCAATCTCCAGTTTCCAGGCATAAAGAACAGTTTTTATTATATAAAAGTGCATGCAGGACACTGGGCAGACCACTAGGGACAACGGGGATGGGAAATATTTACATACAGCAATGTAATCTGTAAGATTACATTATACTGTATGTATACTGTTTGTTTCACTTTTTGAATTTGGCGCCGATCTCCGTGCCCGTGCGTCGCAACGCTCGCAGGGCACGGAGATCGGCGGTGTGATGCATCGAGCGAGACACGGCTCGCTCGTACAGCGGGGAGACAACGCTGGATCCGAGGGAGAAGGTAAGTAAACCTCCTCCTGGATCCAGCGACGCTGTCCCGAGTCTGACTCGGGGATACCGCTTTTGGTATGAAAAATCCACCCCGAGTCAGACTCGGGAATACCGTCAGGGGGGTTAACAGGGACCCCGTATAAAAAGCATAAGGGTCAAGGACCAGTACTGGGTGGCAACGTATTTAGACCCCCGGTACAAACACAAAATGGCGGAAATGTTACCGCCGTCACAGAGGGCTGTCAGAATGGAGCACTTCCAGGCCTTGCTTCGAGAAATGCTGCATTCTGCTTTTGCGTGCGCTGGCAGAGGAGCAATTCCCACTCCCAGAGAAGGAGTTGCGGGTACCAATCCAACAGCACCTGCAAGAAGAGGCCGGTTTGAAGATGTGTTGGTGACTTCTGATATGAGGTCATTCTTTCGACCCATCGACAGGTGTCATCCGGATCCAGCATCAGGGAACGCCTAGACCGTCAGGTGTCCGACTACATCGGGTTAACGACCAATGTGGACGCTCTGAGGAGTGATGAACCCCTGGACTACTGGGTGGGCAGGCTTGACCAGGGGGGATCGTGACCAATAAGCGTACTCGCCTAGCTCACTCACATTTCTAAAAATGAATGAGGCATGGATCTCGGAGGAATTTAACACATGTGACCAGTAGATCATGTATAGGTCTATAAACGATTTTTTTAATCAAGCACACAGACCTTCTTTCTTCATTTGGCTCACTTCCTTGTACAAAAAAAAAAACACCCTACTATATGCCCGTACCCTCCTGTTTGAAGAGGTTGAGCAGTGTCATATTTTTGGGGCCTAGCAGCAAGTTGCTGGTATCAGTGCTGCTGTTAGTGCTCTCTATCTCAGTGCTGTTGCTGACTTCCTCCTGGGGCTGTACCTCTGCTGTGCATATTATGAGGGGCTCCCACCATCCCTGTGCTATGCTGACATCCTCCTGGGGCTGCTTATTATGAGGGGCTCCCACTATCCCTGTGCTGTGCTGACTTCCTCCTGGGGCTGCTTATTATGAGGGGCTCCCACCATCCCTGTGCTGTGCTGACTTCCTCCTGGGGCTGCTTATTATAAGGGGCTCCCACCATCCCTGTGCTGTGCTGACTTCCTTCTGGGGCTGTACCTCTGCTGTGCATATTATGAGGGGCTCCCACCATCCCTGTGCTATGCTCATTATGAGGGGCTTCCACCATCCCTGTGCTATGCTGACTTCCTCCTGGGGCTGCTTATTATGAGGGGCTCCCACCATCCCTGTGCTATGCTGACTTCCTCCTGGGGCTGTACCTCTGCTGTACATATTATGAGGGGCTCCCACCATCCCTGTGCTATGCTGACATCCTCCTGGGGCTGCTTATTATGAGGGGCTCCCACCATCCCTGTGCAGTGCTGACTTCCTCCTGGGGCTGCTTATTATGAGGGGCTCCCACTATCCCTGTGATGTGCTGACTTCCTCCTGGGGCTGCTTATTAGGAGGGGCTCCCACCATCCCTGTGCTGTGCTGACTTCCTCCTGGGGCTGCTTATTATGAGGGGCTCCCACCATCCCTGTGCTATGCTGACTTCCTCCTGGGGCGCACCGTAAGCAGGTGTCAGTGCTGTATATCGTGGTGCTGGTGTCAGTGCTTTATGTCGCGCTGCTGATGTCAGTGCTCTATATCACGGTGCTGGTGTCAGATCACTCTATCACGGTGCAGGTGTCAGTGCTGTATATCACGGTGCTGGTGTCAGTGCTTTATGTCACGCTGCTGATGTCAGTGCTCTCTATCACGGTGCAGGTGTCAGTGCTCTATATCATGGTGCTGAAGTCAGTGTTTTATGTCACGGTGCTGATGTCAGTGCTCTCTATCACGGTGCTGGTGTCAGATCACTCTATCATGGTGCAGGTGTCAGTGCTCTATATCACGGTGCTGGTGATCATCTCCTGCACCCTCTTCTTTGCCTACCCTGACCTTCCCGCTCCTCCATTGCCTTCATGCGCTCCTGAGTCCTGAATTGTCAGAATTTCACATATAAAAAAAGAATGCTTGTAGTTGTCGATCCCAGATTCACCTCATACATGTGTTATGTCATTGGCCATGTGGTGGGACTATGTGTGCACAGCTAGTAATTATTTTGTGGCTGCAAATATGACCTGTAGGTTTGTAAAGTTCACCTCCCATTGAAGTCAATGGGGCCCGCCGCGAACGTTACAGTTTGCGAACTATCTGCCGCATTTGCATTTCGCGTTCGCGAAACGTCTCGTCGGAAGTTCGTCCATCACTAATCGCTGGATCCAGGGGACAAGGTAAGTAACCTCTTCCTTGATTCAGCGATGCGGTCCCAAGTCTGGCTCGGGGTTACCGCTAATGGTACAAAATTTTCACCCCAAGCCAGACTCGGGAATACCGCCAGGAGGGTTAATGGTGTGTGGTGTCATTCACTGCTTGACCTCCCTGCCGGTAATCCAGAGTCTGGCTCGGGCTGGGATTTCAGTACCACGAGCGGTAACCCTGAGCCAGACTCAGGATCGCATCACTGGATACAGGGAGACTTACTTACCTTGTCCCCTGGATCCAGCAATGTCCCCCCGCTGTGTGTGCGAGCAATCCTCCACTCGATTCACACAGTGCCCAAGTGCCGCCGGGCTCCGTTCCCTGCAACGTTATGATGCACGGAAGCGGAGATCGGCGCCAAAATCAAAAAAGTAATAATACACAATACACATACAGTACTGTAATCTTACAGATTACAGTACTGTATAAAAAAAAATACACATCCCCTTTGTCCCCAGTGGTCTGCCCAGTGCCCTGCATGCACTTTTATATTATAAATACTGTTTTTTTCTGCCTGGAATTTGGAGATTGTCATTAGCAACCAAAAAGTGTCCCTTTACGTCAAAAGTGATTTTAGACCAGCTAGAAAACGTGATAATAGTGATAATAAATTAGAATCACTTGCAGAATTGAGCGATAGCGATTTGTGGGGAGATCCGTCATCAAACACTAAATCTAATGACAGCGACAATTCTGCAAATGAGCAAATTTCTGTGTTTTTGGATTTGATTAAATTATTGAATAATTTTTATTATTTGTTATCATTATTTATAGTTATTTATTATATTATAAACTTTATCATACCCGGGATGTCTACTAGATTTTTGTTTGAACAGATTTAAGAGAGTTATTCCTAAGAATTGCAGGCCTACAATATAAAACGCCAAATTTCCATGCAAAATAACTGTATCGCTTTCAGCACCTAAAATCTGAAATAATCATACCGCCAGGGAGGTTAAGGCACCTCAACATATTGTAAAAATGCCTGCCAATGCACAATAGCACACCACAACACACATATTGTCAAGGCCGGACTTACCATTGGGCTTGACTGGGCTCAAGCCCATGGGCCCCACCCAATAGGGGCCCCACCCATTTACGTTTTAAATACCATATTTTTCGCTCCATAAGACGCAGTTTTTCCCCCCAAAAAATGGGGAAAAGTGCCTGTACGTCTTATGGAGCGAACATTGCTCAGTAGTCACCGCCGCCACCGCTGCTCGCTCACACAAAGGACTTACCACCTACTTGGTCCACCCTCACTCACTCCAGCTAACCAGAAGCCGGCCCCACGCAAGGCAATGCCACGTCGCTCATGTGACGGATCAAATCCCACACTCCAATTGAGTGCTTTCATCATATACCACTTCCTCCCAGCCTGAATATAGATATGAGATATGAGATATTCCAACGGCTCACAAGCACAAAACAAGACGACACTTGCTTAGCTGCTCAACATGGACTGATTTATTAGAACCAAAATGAGAAGTATTTATAATACAGTAGAAGACTAAAACCTAACTTAATTAGCATGAGTTAATTATCTAATCATTGACTCAGACTAGTGGTCTGAAAGATAGGACTTTTCAGGGTAAGACTGTCTCCTAGCTCACTAATTGACTATTCAATACACATTATCATAAACATAAACACAGGGTTAATTAGCACAAACAACAATGTGTGGAATACTCTTACAAGCCAGACTAGACTCATTTACACAACAGACAGGTGGCTGGAGTTGATGACATTAGCATCTAACAGTTTGTGTCCCAACAGTATGATTCAGTCTATTGCTAATATGGCAAATACATATCCAGAGTCTGTGTGTTTTGGGGGGGGGGGGGGGGGGGCATGGATCTGAATCCAAGTAACACCACCTCAGGGGTCCCCATGCATACAGCTCACAAACAGCACCATTCCAGCAAATGCCAGGGCCCATAATCGCAAGGCAAGAGGCTCACATTCTGTCCCCTCCAACAGCTTCTGTCCCTGCTAGGTCTGTCACAGCTCCCAATCGCGGCGCCGCTAGCCGAGTGACATGAGAGTCTGCTGTTAGTGTTACCAATCACGGCCATCCACCCCATGATGTTTCTGTGGACACCTTCCTCCTGAGCTGCTGCAAGCCAATGGGGCAGAGTGAGGCAGGGCCAACTGCCAGAATGAGTGGGATGGGCAGTGAGATGGAGAAGTGGCGTGTGATTAGGGATGAGCCAAACACCCCCCCCCCCCCCCCGGTTCGGTTCACACCAGAACCTTCGAACAGACCGAAAATTCGTACGAACATTAGAACCCCATTAAAGTCTATGGGACTCGAACTTTCAAAATCAAAAGTGCTCATTTTAAAGGCTAATATGCAAGTTATTGTCCTAAAAAGGGTTTGGGGACCTGGCTCTTGCCCCAGGGGACATGGATCAATGCAAAAAAAACTGATTTCAATGACGCTTAAAATGAAAAAAAAAAAGTGACATATTCCTTTAAATATCATGCCTGGGGAGTATCTATAGTATGCCTATGAAGTGGCACCTGTTTCCCTTGTTAAGAACAGTCCCTGCACAAAATGACATTTAACAGAAAAAAAAGTCATTTAAAACTGCTTGCAGTTTTAATGTAATGTCTGGTTCCGGCAATATGGATGAAAATCAGTGAGAAAAATGTCATGGGTAGCCCCCCCCCCCCCCTGCACATTACCAGCCCCTTAGGGTCTTGTACGGATATTACGGGGAACCCCGTTTCCAAATAAAAAAAAGGAAAGGTGTGGGGCCCCCAGGCCCTATATACTCAGAACAGCAGTATACAGGCGGTGCAAACAAGACAGGGACTGTGTAGGTTTGTTGTGTTAAGAAGAATCTGTTTGTAATTTTGAAGTGGTACATTTTTAAAGTGTAGCTCCAGTCAAAAAATCTATTTTTAAGCTTTTAGGAAAACACAGGGAAGGGTTATCACCCCTGTATAATTTTTTTGGCCGTCTGTCTTTTTTTATCTCACTTCCTATTGTCTCCTTCCATTTGCAAGTAAGGCCGCGTACACACGGGCGGACTGTTCGCCCAACTTTGTTTGTCAAACAGTTTCGGCAAACAGTCCGCTCAAAATTAGCATGGACGGACATGGCCACACACGGCACTTTTTGAGCGGACTGTTTCAGCGAACTGTTTGCCAAACAGTTCGCTCAACTTTTGAAATGAACGGACTCGCCCACGTAAGGCGGAGGCAAATCCGCCCATTTCGAGCGCGTGTACAGGTAGGCGGGGCCCGCGAGGGAGACGTCGCGGGCTCCGCCGCCTGGAATGGACTTAAAGGGGAACCCCAACGCTGAAAAAAATCGGCGTGGGGTCCCCCCAAAGTCCACAACAGACCCTTGTCCGAGCACGCTACCCGGCCGGCCAGGAAAGGGGGGCGAGCGAGCGCGCCCCCCCTCCTGAGCCGTACCAGGCCGCGTGCCCTCAACATGGGGGGGTGCCTTGGGGAAGGGGGGGCCACGCGGCCCCCCACCCCAAAGCACCTTGTCCCCATGTTGATGAGGACAAGGGCCTCTTCCCGACAACCCTGGCCGTTGGTTGTCGGGGTCTGCGGGCGGGGGGCTTATCGGAATCCGGGAACCCCCTTTAAGAAGGGGGCCCCCGGATACCGGCCCCCCACCCTATGTGAATGAGTATGGGGTACAATGTACCCCTACCCATTCACCTGTGAAATAAAGTACAAAAAAAAACACAACACAGAGAAAAAATATTTTATTGCACAGCTCCGGGGGTCTTCTCGCCGGACTCCTCCGCTATCTTCGTGTAGCTCTTTTACTAGCGGAGGAGCCCGACTTTCTTCCTCCCTGCCGCCGGCCTCTTCTCCCGACTTCGGGGGTCTTGTCCCCCTCTTCGGTTCTTCTGCCGGGCCACCGCGCCTTCTTGTAGCTCTTTTGCAGGCGGTGGCCCGGTCTTCTGTCGCCGCTGCCTTCCGTTCTTCTGTCGCCGCCTTCGGTTCTTCTGCCGGGCCACCGCGCCTTCTTGTAGCTCTTTTACAGGCGGTGGCCCGGTCTTCTGTCGCCGCTGTTGCTGTCGCCGTCTTCCATTCTTCTTCTTATTCTTGTTCTTCTTCTTCTTCCCCAGGAGATGTTGACACGTCGCTCTCTCCGGCCGGAATGCCAGAGCCGCGCTGTGCGGTCACTTATATAGTGACAATGGGGCGGTGTCACATGGTATATGTCACATGGATTTTTTTCGGCGTTGGGGTTCCCCTTTAAGCCCATTCCAGGCGGCGGAGCCCGCGACGTCTCCGTCGCGGGCCCCGCCTACCTTCACACGCGCTCGAAATGAGCAGACTTTCCTCCGAGCGGGAACAGTTTGCTCATTTCGAAAGTAGCCTACACACGGGCGGACTGTTCGCTCAAACACAGTTTCAGCGGACAGTTTTTCGGAATTTCCGAAAGACTTTGTCCGTCAAACTGTCCGCTGAAACTGTCCGCTGAAAGCCCACACACGAGCGGACTGTCCGCCCAAACACTGTTCAGCGGACAAGGTTGGGCGAACAGTCCGCCCGTGTGTACGCGGCCTAAGAGAAGTTTGTAAGTTGGATGTTTGAAAGTAGGGGCCTGCCCTATATGCTCTGCAGAAATTTGGCACTAAGGTGTTGGTGTTGCCACAAGTTAACACTGTAAGTCCTCAAAGTGACTCTTGGTGGGCGCTGGAGCGCCCTACTGTGAACTATTTTATCAAGAATTGTAATTACATGCCATTGTTGAAAAGTGGTAGAAAAATTGGGCCTTTGATGGTTGTGGTGGTGGTGGGGCTGGTGCCACAACACTGTAAGTCCTCACAGTTACTCTCGGTGGACGCTGGAACAGGCCCTGCTGTGAAATATTATATCAAGAATTGTAATTACATGCACCTCTTAAACAGGGGCTGAAAAATTGGGCCTTAGGCACTGATGCCAGAACATGCCAACACCTCACAGAAACTCTGGTTGGAGAGAAGAAATGAGCCCTGCTGCAAAGTAGTGCATCAAAAATTGTAATTGCATGCCCCTTTTAAACAGCGGCTGAAAAATTGGGCCTTAGCCACTGGTGCCACGACACTGCAACCCCTCACAGATACTCTAGTTGGAGCGCAGGAATGAGCCCTGCTGCAAAGTATTGCAACAAAAATTGTAATTACGGGGGGCGTGGCTTACCGCCGAACGAGATGGCCGCTTAGTTCTGCAGCTCTGTTCCACGTCAGGGAGAAGGGCTACTCGCAGCGACTGTTTCCCTCACCACGGCACTTTGCCTAGACTGGAAACACCTCAAGAACTCTGGGGCATGTCGAAGAAGCGGCAGAAGCCCCCTGCACAGCGCCGCCTGACACATTATTACCCGGCCGCCGCCATACAGACAGCCCAAGATGGCGCCGTCACAGGGATCTCTCGTCGCGCTTCACCCAGCCCTCCACGCTCTACCAGGCCGCCACCTTCCCAGCGCACAGCGGAGGGATGATCCACTGCTCCTGGGAACGAGATGGACACCCTGCCACCACCACCAGCACCTCTGGGGACACCTCACTCAGACAGAGGTAAGAGACTGGCCTCCTCTCCAGCTCAATCCCCATGTAAAGAGCCCCATGCAAAGAAGCAGTTGTGGTCTGCAGTAGTAGCAGGAGGACAGAGCGCAGATCAGACCCCCTCATTAGCCGCAGTCCCTGTCTCAGACAACCCAGTGTCTGAAGCTATGCTAAAGGCCATGTTGTTAACGCTCCAGAAAGACCTGCACAGAGAGCTTCAATTCTCAATGTCACAAATCCATGACAGAGTGGACTGTCTGGAGGAGAGAACAGACGCCATAGAAGAAACCTTACAAGATTACTCCAAAGCCCACAATGAGCTACTAGATGCACATGACCACCATACTGAAGAAATTCACTGCTTAAAAAAAAAAATGGTGGATTTGGAAGACCGCGACAGGCGGAACAATATAAAATTTAGAGGGATCCCGGTATCCATTAAAGTGCCGGATATTATCGCGTACCTGCAACAGCTATTCACAATGCTAGTGCCAAATCTAGGCAACAACGACGTCATAATTGATCGAGCCCACAGGATCTCCAAACCCACTCATTTGCCTGATGACGTCCCCTGAGACATCCTGGCCCGGATCCACTTCTTCCACATCAAGGAGCAAATTCTGGCTACCACCAGACTCTCTAAATCTCTGCCTGCTCCCTACGCAAATATCAAGCTATTTACAGATCTCTCCCTGGCGATGATGGAGCTACGTAAATCCTTCTCTCCAGTCACATCCATTCTGCAACAGAAGAAGATTACCCACAGGTGGGGTTTCCCCACAAAACTCTTGGTGAACTAGCAACAGCAAGTGATCCCCATTCTCAACCCTAAAGATGGCTACAAGAAGTTAACCAACTGGGGTTTCCTCCCGCTACCCCCCAGAGATGCTGGACGTTCTAACGAACACCTCTCATCATTCCCTGTTGGAAAGGGGACATCTTCCCTTCAGGATCGCAACGGGTAACATACTGATGGACCCAGTCCTTACAATGATCTCCCTGCCTTGGTCGGACCGACCTCTGCAAGTATTCACGCTTACCTCTGTTTATCTTTGTTTACTTAAACTTAAATAACGGTATTGTTTATACACCTGTTACAGTTTTACCCCCATAGCCTTTTACTTGGTTGTTATTGTTGGCTCCCTACTACAGTGGTGTGAAAAAGTGTTTGCCCCCTTCCTCATTTCCTGTTCCTTTGCATGTTTGTCACACTTAAGTGTTTCGGAACATCAAACCAATTTAAACAATAGTCAAGGACAACACAAGTAAACACAAAATGCAATTTGTAAATGAAGGTGTTTATTATTAAAGGTGAAAAAAAATCCAAACCATCATGGCCCTGTGTGAAAAAGTGATTGCCCCCCTTGTTAAAACATACTATAACTGTGGTTGTCCACACCTGAGTTCAATTTCTCTAGCCACACCCAGGCCTGATTATTGCCACACCTGTTCACAATCAAGGCATCACTTAAATAGGAGCTGCTTGACACAGTAAGGTCCACCAGAAGATCCTTAAAAGCTACACATCATGCCGAGACCCAAAGAAATTCAGGAACAATTGAGAAAGAAAGTAATTGAGATCTATCAGTCTGGAAAGGGTTATAAAGCCATTTCCAAAGCTTTGGGAATCCAGCGAACCACAGTGAGAGCCATTATCCACAAATGGCGAAGACATGGAACAGTGGTGAACCTTCCCAGGAGTGGCCGGCCGCCCAAAATTACCCCAAGAGCGCAGCGACGACTCATTCAAGAGGTCACAAAAGACCCCACAACAACGTCCAAGGAACTGCAGACCTCACTTGCCTCAGTTAAGGTCAGCGTTCATGCCTCCACCATCAGGAAAAGACTGGGCAAAAATGGCCTGCATGGCAGAGTTCCAAGGAGAAAACCACTGCTGAGCAAAAAGAACATCAAAGCTCGTCTCAATTTCTCCACAACACATCTTGATGATCCCCAAGACTTTTGGGACAACCTTCTGTGGACCGATGAGACAAAAGTGGAACTCTTTGGAAGGTGTGTGTCCAAGTATATCTGGCGTAGAAGGAACACTGCATTTCATAAAAAGAACATTATACCAACAGTAAAATATGGTGGTGGTAGTGTGATGGTCTGGGGCTGTTTTGCTGCTTCAGGACCTGGAAGACTTGCCGTGATAAAAGGAACTATGAATTCTGCTGTCTACCAAGAGATCCTGAAGGAGAATGTCCGACCATCTGTTCGTGTACTCAAGCTGAAACGAACTTGGGTTCTGCAGCAGGACAATGATCCTAAACACACCAGCAAGTCCACCACCGAATGGCTGAAGAAAAACAAAATGAAGACTTTGGAGTGGCCTAGCCAAAGTCCTGACCTGAATCCTATTGAGATGTTGTGGTATGACCTTAAAAAGGCCGTTCATGCTCGAAAACCCTCTAATGTAACTGAATTAGGACAATTCTGCAAAGATGAGTGGGCCAAAATTCCTCCAGGACGCTGTAAAAGCCTCATTGCACGTTATCGCAAACGCTTGGTTGCAGTTGTTGCTGCTAAGGGTGGCCCAACCAGTTATTAGGTTTAGGGGGCAATCACTTTTTCACACAGGGCCATGATGGTTTGGATTTTTTTTCACCTTTAATAATAAACACCTTCATTTACAAATTGCATTTTGTGTTTACTTGTGTTGTCCTTGACTATTGTTTAAATTGGTTTGATGTTCCGAAACACTTTAGTGTGACAAACATACAAAGGAACAGGAAATGAGGAAGGGGGCAAACACTTTTTCACACCACTGTATGTATTATATTTGCACTTCTCATTTCTTTCTCTTTTTTTTTTTTCTCCATTATCTTTTCTCTTTTTGGTACAGCAGGGTACCAAAAAGGGTACAGAAAACGTAGTTGAAGTTACTGTTTTATTTTTCTTTACTTTTGCTTGCAGGCGTAGTCTCTTTCTGAGCATCCCCCCCCCCCCCCCATTGTCCTCCCTGCAAGTATGGCTCTCACAATTTCTACTATAAACGCTAAAGGCCTTAACTCCCCCTTTAAAAGCAGCCTTCTATGGAAGGAGGCGCTAACCCTCCGCACTGACATTCTCTGCGTCCAGGAGACTCATTTCTCCAAGTCTAACCCCCCCTCCTGTTCCAATAAACGCTACCCTTACACCTTTTTTGCGAATGCCTTACGCAAACAAAGGGGAGTGATGATAGCTGCCTCGGTGGACTTTGTTCTACATCACTCTGAAATAGATGAAGAGGGACGATACATAATTTTATCGGCCACAGTAAATGCCCGCCCCCTAACCATTGTTAATCTATATGCCCCTCATGTAGCACAAAAAAAATTCTTTACAACCCTCATGGCAAAACTAGCCCCTTACAGATCCTCGGCTCTAGTCATGTGTGGGGACTTTAATGGCCTATCAGATCCCTTATTAGATTCAACCTCCCCCACTAAACGCAGACCCTCCGCCTTGGCTGCCATGCTGAAGCGCGAAGACCTCTAAGACTTGTGGAAATATGCACATGGCTCAGAGAGAGACTACACCTTCTTTTCCTCTCCCCACCAATCTTATTCAAGAATAGACTTAATTATTACAGATAAGCATCTGCTACAGTCAATAATTGACTCACGTATAGGAACTATTTCGTGGTCCGACCACGCCCCAGTTACCATTAAACTAGCCCCATTATCTCAGACACTACAAGAGACATACTCTTTGGAGATTGAACTCTTCTCTCCTTAATGACCCTAAACTTGCCTCACAAATACAATCAGAAATTCGGTCATATTTCCAGACTAATGAGAACTCCGTTAATGACCATGCCATTATCTGGAATGCTCACAAAGCTTGCCTACGAGGTATCTTTATAAAACTTGGGGCACATCAGAATAAGACCCATGCAGCCACTACGGTATCCATGCCCTAACAAATTTGTGCGTTAGAGGACATCAATAAAACATCCCCCTCGGACAAGATTTCAACAGAATTAAAAAATCTCAGGTCTCGACTCAGCGAGCACCTACGTCTAAAATTCGACTACTATATAAAGCTACTCAAACTGCAATCGCACTCCTCGGCCAACAAACCAACTGCATACATGTCCAAACAACTAAAATGACAATTAACCAACATGAAAATCTCCTTCTTGACAACCTCCTAAAAAACACGCATTTCCAACCCCCTTGATATTGCAAATGAATTTAGTAACTTCTACCACACTTTCTACAACCTCACAGACACTGACTCCTCCCCTCCCCCTGCCCAAGCAGATATCACAAAATTCTTAGCGTCCATCTCGCTTCCTGCGATAACCCCTGAACAACTTGACTTTTTGTCGGCCCCCTTTCTCCCTGAGGAGATACATAAACTCATTAGGAAACTTCCCCTACATAAAGCCCCGGGCCCAGATGGCATCACCAATGAATATTATAAGCGCTATGCTGATCTCATCGTCCCTCATCTCTGTAGAACTTATAACCAATTTGCATCCACAGGACATATATCCCGAAGGAGTCTCTAGAAGCACTAGTAGTTACTATTCCCAAACCCGGGAAGTCTCCAGATAACCCCGCTAATTACCGCCCCATCTCGCTTGTTAACACAGACACCAAATTGTATGCCAAACTTCTAGCCCAATGACTCGCCATGGTTCTACCAGCACTAATCTATCGAGACCAAGTGGGCTTCGTTCCAGGACGGCAGACAGCAGATGGAACTAGGTGATTTATTGACCTTATTCAATGGGTCGAAAGTGAGCGAACGCCTTCTCTCTTCCTTTCCCTGGACGCAGGGAAGGCGTTCGATAGAGTCTCCTGGCCATATATGGAGGCAGTCCTCCAGAAGGTCGGGATGTCGGGGACCTTCCTGTCGGCCATCCTTGGACTATACTCACAGCCTAGCATGCGTGTATGGACCTCGGGCATTATCTCGAACCCCTTCCAAATTACCAACGGAACAAGGCAAGGATGTCCCTTGTCCCCTTTTATTTTTGCCCTGGTAATGGAACCCCTAGCACAGACCATCAGGACGAACTCCCAAATCAAAGGTAATAAAGTTGGCGACACAGAACACAAGATTGGCCTTTACACTGATGATGTCATAATTGCACTCACAGACCCTTTAAATTCACTCCCTGAGGTCCAACATACATTAGATTCCTTCAGTGCTGTCTCCATGTATAAGATAAATCATTCTAAATCTCTCATGCTCAATCTTGGCCTAGATCATCAAGCCGTCTCCACGATCTCGGCAAAGACCTCTTTTACGTGGGCCACCAATTCTTTTCTTCCTTATTTAGGTGTCCAATTAACGTACCCCAGCTCCATTCTAGTGTGAACTAATCTTGAAAACCTCGTAGGCAAGCTTACCCGCCTTTCCAAAGACCTATTATCCACGCCAGCCTTCTGGGCAGGTAGAATTGCCCAGGCTAAAATGTACCTACTCCCACACATCCTATATCTCTTTCGCTCAATCCCCCTGCCACTCATCCAAGCCCAACTCAAAAAACTCCAAGGGATAGTCAATACTTTTATCTGGCAACACAAACACCCCAGGATAAAGATGAACACACTCCTAACTCCCACTCGCTCTGGTGGACTAGGTGCCCCAGACATCAAAGCATATTACCGAGCCACGCTACTAGACCAACTCAAAGCCTGGTGGTCTCCGGAACTACAACCTACTTGGAAACAGATAGAACTCACCATTCTAGCACTTAAACCAATAAAAATCCTGACAGCAATGTGGGTTAATTTCAAACCCCCACGTTACCCATTAGGCTCAATTAATGCCTCCCTCAAGGTATGGAGGGCATTCTTTCAACGCACCAAAGAGATGTCCCCAGCAGTTCTTCCGCTAGTCCCCCTCGAAACCCTCCAACTCTTCTCCCCTGATCTTCCCATAGGAGAGTGGGTAAAAGACGGTATCACCAACGTAGGTGCCTTATTTTCCTCCACAACTCTCTTATCCTTCTCGCAAATATAACACCAATTTCATATTCCCTCAACAACGTTTTTCCTCTATCTCCGGATAAGATCTATCCTGGCAAACCTACCTCTTTCCACCACGAACTTTCTGGTGGACCCCTAATAAAATTCTTTGGCGACAAAAGTCAAAAATCAGGAGGTATCTCACTCATTTATAGAATACTTACCTCATCAGATCCAGAAGTGGCTCCCAGGCCCAGCGACTACTGGTCATCCGAGCGCAACAATCCATACAACCTGAAACGTGGCAGAAAGCCCTAAATGCCCATGCACGCTTCTCCCATTGCATTTTACATTGGGAATCACTCATGAAACTTTACCACGGCTGGTATTACACCCCGACCAGACTCGCTAAAATCTTCCCTTCTTCTCACCTAACTGCTGGAGAGGGTGCGGGGATAGAGGCACCATGTTCCATATTTGTGCCTTAGGTACTGGTGCTGGTGCCACGGCACTGCAACCTCTCTCAGATACTCTAGTTGGAGTGCAGGAATGAGCCCTGCTGCAAAGTATTGCATCAAAAATTGTAACTACATGCCCCTGTTAAAAGGGGCTGAAAAATTGGGCCTTAGCCACTGATGCCACGACACTGCAACCCCTCACAGATACTCTAGTTGGAGCGCAGGAATGAGCCCTGCTGCAAATTATTGCATCAAATATTTTAATTACACGCCCCTGTCAAACAGGGGCTGAAAAATTGTGCCTTAGGTACTGGTGCCACGGCGCTGCAACCTCTCTCAGATACTCTAGTTTGAGTGCAGGAATGAGCCCTGCTGCAAAGTATTGCATCAAAAATTGTAACTACATGCCCCTGTTAAAAGGGTCTGAAAAACTGGGCCTTAGGCATTGGTGCCACAACACTGCAACACCTCACAGATACTCTAGTTGGAGTGCAGGAATGACCCCTGCTGCAAAGCATTGCATCAAAAATTTCAATTACATGCCCCTGTTAAACAGGGGCTGAAAAATTGGGCCTTAGGCACTGGTGCTGGTGCCACGACGCTGCAACCTCTCCCAGATACTCTAGTTGAAGTGTAGGAACGAGCCTTGCTGCAAAGTAGTGCATCAGCAATTGTAATTACATGCCCCTGTTAAACATTGGTTGAAAAATTGGGCCTTAGGCCCTGGTGGCGGCGCCCAGAATCAAAAATGTTTTTCCAAGCTATCAGCAGGATCATTGAGGAGGAAGAGGATAGTCAGTCAACATAACAGGATAGTCACTCAGCATCAGCATAGGCAGTCTTGAAGGAAAGTGATATTTCAAAAAAAATTATTCGGTTACATCAGCTTCAGGTGCTTGGTAGCTGGTATTGATCCAAGACAGATTCATCTTTATGAAGGTCAGTCGATCAACCGTGTCGGTGGACAGGCACACCCTGTGATCGGTTACAAAGCCTCCAGCAGCATTGAATGTGCATTCCGAAAGAACGCTGGATGCAGGACAGGCCAGTAGCTCAATTGCATACTGTGCAAGCTCTGGCCAGTGATCCATCCTCAAGATCCAGTAAGCCAGAGGATTTTCGGTGGGAAAGGTGTCTAAGTCTGACCTTGCCCCTAGGTATTCCTGCACCATGTAAATCAGATGCTGGCGATGGTTGCTGGAATCGATCATACCTTAGGGCTGTGGACTAAAAAATTGTCTGCACGCATTGGTCAGACGGCCACCTTCTCCACCGATCCTTCTGCTACTGACCGAAGCCTCAGCAACACGTTGTCCAGGAACAGGAGTTTATAACCTCCCAGTCTCTGGGAATGCATTGCACAGACCTTTCTGCAAGGCCTGTCAGAGAGGTCTCATCCTCTGCTACCTCTGTGATGGCAAGATAAGGTCCGCAACCTTACCCTTGTACCGTGGATCAAGGAGAGTTGCCAGCCAATAATGATCCCTCTCCTTGATCCGATGAATACGAGGATCCTTCCGTAGGTTTTGCAGGATCAGGGAGGTCATGCAGTGTAGCTTAGCTGAGGCATTCGGTCCAGAGTCCTCTGGGTCACTAAGGACGACATGATCCACCTCCTCCCAGCCACATACAAGTCCACAGGTTTCTTGGGACTGTAAATCATCCCTAAAAGACTGCTGCTGCTGATGCTGAGTGCCAGGCTTCACCTCCATGCTGACACAATCCTCCTCATCCTGTCTGATCGCCAGGACAGCAGGAACACTGTCTGGATAAAGGGGGCCTTGAGAGGCAAGGAAGTCCTCCTCTTCCTGCCTCTGTTCTGCCTCAAGTGCCCTGTCCTTTATTCCATGCAGTGTATGTGTCAGGGCTGGCTTAGCCTTTCCATCTCTGGGCTGGCCGCTCAGCTGTCGGCTTATTAGCCAGCTCTCTTCTCTCTCCACAGTTACCAGCTGTTCTTGATGATGCTCGTCTGACCTGCCTACTTAAAGCCTTCCAGCTCACTTCACCTCTGCCTTCGCCTTTGTCACATCACTAGAAACCATCTCCTGCAGTTTGTTTAAAGACTGGCTTGCTGACATCCCTTCTGGCTCCTTATTCTGCTTGCTGTTGCTCTACTTGGATCCCTGACTTCTGGCCTGGCTGATTACCCAATCTGGTTACTTGACTCTGGCTATGCTTGACTACGCTTTTTCTATTTACCTTTTTATTTTTATTATTAAACAAACGCTCCTGAATCACATGGCTCACCTGGAATCCCCACGGTAGCTGCTCCAGTACAACCTGAGTCGCAGGCCGTCCCTGTTGCTGCACCAGTCTCTGTGCAGGCACCCGCCTCGAGTATTACCTCGATAAGAGGTATGTCTCGTTCTGCTCCACTTCCCCAGCAATTTGGGGGTGATCCAGTTCAATGCAGCGGGTTTCTCAATCAGTTCAAGATATACTTCAAGATGCTGCCCCAGGCGTTTCCCACGGACAGAAGCGAAGTAAGTTTCATTATATCTTTTCTTTCTGAGAGAGCCTTTGCCTGGGCTAACCCTCCATGGGAGACGCAAAAGCCTGTTGTCTTGAGTTACCCTCAGTTTATGGCCTCCTTTAAAAGGGTATTTGACGTTCCCACATGCTCCGCTTCTGCTACCAAGTGTCTCATGTCCATCAAACAAAGTACGAGAACTGTTGCCGACTACGCCATTGAATTACGTACTCTGGCAGCAGAGGTTGCTTGGAACAATGAGGCCCTCGTGGCTGCCTTTTCTCATGGTCTCTCGGATTCCATCAGGGATGAGATAGCAGCCTGAGATATACCCACTGAGCTGGAGAGCTTGATCTCGTTTGCCATCCTCATTGACTCCAGACTCAGAGAAAGACTTTCTCTTAAGGAGCACTTGTGGAAGCCTCCTGTACGTTTGCCTCTGAGTTTTGTAGTCCCACCCATGCCTCCCCTCATCTCCCATGCCTCCTGGTACCGAGTTGGTCAGTGAAGATGAACCTGGGCAGCACCTGGGAAGCACCTGGGCTTCATGCGTCTCTCTGCAGATGAGAGAGCCTTTAGGGGGAGGGAGAGATTGTGCCTTTTTTGTGGCCAGGCAGGTCACTTTTTGAAGTCTTGTCCTACCGGTCCAGGGAACGACCAAACCTTGAGGTCCTGTCATGGACAGATCTTAGGTGTTGTTGTTTCATCCCCAGTTATCCAGAAGGATAAGCCTCTGGTTTCCTTCACCCTTTCTTGAGTCGTACATTGAGAAACAGGCTCTAATCGTCTCTGGGGCTGCAGCCCTGTTCATTGATGCTGCATTTGTTTCACAGCACTCGATTCCGCTGCAGCTGCGTGACACTCCACTTGCCATTGAGGCTCTTGACGGGAGACCTTTACAGCCTGCCCATGTGACTCATGAGACGATTCCATTGTCCATGGCCGTAGGGGCTCTTCACCATGAGATAATCCAATTCCAAGTTATTTCCTCACCCAGGTTTCGGCTGGTTATTGGTTATCCTTGGTTACAGAGGCACAACCCCTCTTTTGATTGGCTCCGTGCTGAGGTTCTCTCCTGGTCACCACAATGCAGTGAGACATGCTTCCTGAAGGTATCCAAGGTCCTGTGCATCTCTTCACTCCCCTCCCTGCCGGAGGAGTACCATGATTTTAGCGTTGTCTTTGATAAATGTCAAGCCAGTAGTTTGCCTCCACACCGGTCTTATAATTGCGTAATTGACCTTCAACCTGGTGCCATACCTCCTCGTGGCCGGATTTACCCTGTCGGTCTTGGGGGATAAGGCCACGGAGGAGTATGTTGCTGGCGCACTTTCTCAAGGTTTCATCCGCAAATCCTCTTCTCCTGCTGGTGCTGGTTTCTTCTTTGTGAAAAAGAAGAACGATGAACTGAGACCTTGTATAGATTATAGGGATCTCAATTGTGTCATGATTAAGAATGCCTACCCAATTCCATTGATTACAGAGTTATTTGAACGCCTCACGAAGCTTGACTTGAGAGGGGCATATAATCTTGTGTGCATTAAGGAGGGCAACGAGTGGAAAACTGTGTTTAATACCAAAACAGGCCATTATGAATACCTAGTAATGCCGTAACATAAACACAGGGTTAATTAGCACAAACATCAATGTGTGGAATACACTTACAAGCCAGACTAGACTCATTTACACAACAGACAGGTGGCTGGAGTTGATGACATTAGCATGTAACAGCTTGTGTCCCAACAGTATCATTCAGTCTAATGCTAATATGGCAAATACATATCCAGAGTCTGTGTGTCTTGGGGGGACATGGATCTGAATCCAAGTAACACCACCTCAAGGGTCTCCAGGCATACAGCTCACAAAGAGCACCGTTCCCCCAAATGCCAGGACCCATAATCACAAGGCAAAAGGCTGACATTCTGTCCCCTCCAACAGCCTGTGTCCCGGCTTGGTCTGTCACAGCCAACTACTATCAGAAGTTTATTCATAACTTCTCGTCTCTGGTCAAGCCCCTGACTGATATGACCAGAAAGGATGGTAATCCACAGAGTTGGTCTCCGAAGTCCATTAAGGCCTTTGAGACTCTCAAGGCTGCCTTTGTTTCTGCTCCTGTGTTGGTACATCCTGATCCTACATTGCCTTTTATCCTAGAAGTTGATGCTTCTGAGACTGGAGTTGGCTCCCTTCTGTCTCAACGTCCTAACTCTGAGAGCGCTATGCATCCGTGCGGCTACTTTTCCAAGAAATTGTCACCTGCTGAGTGCAATTATGAGATTGGTGACAGAGAGCTGTTTTTGATCATTTTAGCCCTGAAAGAATGGAGACATCTCCTTGAAGGTACCACTGTGCCTGTTCTTATTCTTTTTTTTCAAATTTATACTTTATTCAAAGGGCAGAGAAACATGGAGCAAAACATGTAAATGGTACAGTGAACAGATAAGCATAAAAATAGACCAATGCGGTAACGGGTGAGATATACAACATGCACAAGTGATACATTAACCTACGGAGCAGAGGAATAGGAACATCCAACATCACGGCCTTGTCTAAGCAATTCTCTCCGTTGCTCCATAGTAAAGAGCCTTTCCCGTCACGGCGTCTCCTCCTCCATACCGTAAAGGCCAAAGGCCTTTACCAAGATTATCCCTTAAACACCAGTCTGCACCATAAATCCCACCCCGATTTTCAAACTTTTATATAGAGAGGATAGTATGGGCATGGAGGACACTCCATCGTTCTCTCCAAGCCTAAACCCTTAAAAGAGAACAGAGGGAAATTTTAGAGAGTAAGACAAGAATTAGTGAGAAAATAAAGCACAGGAAGATGGGGGATGAAGGGTGTGAGAATGAGAGAGGGAGGGGGGGTAGGGCGGGGGTGGGGTCCACTGGAGGCAGGACAATCCCCCTGTATCGAGCACCAAACACCGGGCTCCAAGCTCGTCAGTGGTAGTATGTCCGTTCTTTCCAAGATTCATACCCGGGAAATATCCTCAACTACTTAAGGCATCCCCTTCCAGAAGGGCCCTACCCTCCCTTGAGAATATAAATATATTCCACCCTGACCATGTCTTAGTGAATTTTTCATTCTGGCCCCTGTTTGCCAGGATTAAATCTTCCCTTTTCTTAAAGTCCTCAACCCTTCTCAGCCACATACCAATTGTAGGTGGTTGCGTGCTCTTCCATCTCAGTTGGATGCACGCTTTGGCGACATCTAGTAGATGCCAGAGCAAGGAAGACTTATATTTCTTTCGGGAAATATTTGTGGCATGGAGCAGAAAAAAGGCAGGGTCATCCGGAACAGGAATGTCAGTAAACTTTGAAATAGTTTCCCTGACCGTCTTCCAGAACCGCTCCAAAAGAGGGCAGGACCAAAAGACGTGGAGAATCGTCCCCTCTTCCCTCCGACATCTCCAACATTTGTCTGATGATGTAGGAAAGATCCGGTGCAGCTTCGCTGGGGTATTATACCATCTGGTTACAATTTTAAAGTTAGTCTCCTGTGTTCTTGAACAGATGGAAGATTTGTGTGTGAAATGTAGGATATTTTGTTTTTGGCGTGTCGAAAATCTGCACCACGTGTCTCTCTCCCAGGCCCCCAGACAACTCAGACTACTGTCATCCGGCGACGTAATCAATAGTTGATATGTGGTAGACAGGGCATGGGGCATGGCACCTCCCTCCGAGCAATAAGCTTCATAGGAGGTCAAACTTTGTTTGAATTTATCAGAGGGGGTCAGGGACTTCAAAAAAATGGTTCAGCTGGGTTGCTTTCCAAAAGTCTAATTTATACAGGCCCTCTGGGTCCATAAGGTCAGTGGTAGTTGCCCATTTGCCCCCCTTAAAAAAGTGGGACACCTGGTAGGTCCCAGACTTCCTAAGGGAACGGAACGCTGGGTCCGTGACCCCGGGAGAAAACTCTGGGGTCCCCAGAGTGGGGAAATCTGCGATACAAGCTTGACGCTCAGAAAAAGAGACGCGCAAATGCGCGAGGTTATTCCTATGATAGGATGGCTTTTCACACTGTTTGGTAATCGGCTGTGGCACCAGGGAGCTCTGTTCAGTGCCACCCCCATTTGGGCTTGTTCCAGCTGGGTCCACAGTTTGGTATTTTGGTGTCTGTTCCAATCTATCATTCTGGTCAGATGGGCGGCCTGATAGTATCTACGGAGATCTGGTATCGCTAATCCTCCTTGTTGTTTCGGTCGGGTCAGCTGGCGGTAGTTAAGTCTCGGTCGTTTGTGAGCCCAAATAAAGTCGGATAATAATGCCCTGGTCTGTGAAAAATAGTGAGAAGGGATATTGACCGGCAAAGCTTGCAGAAGATAGAGAAATTTAGGGAGGATGCACATCTTGACAATGTTGCATCTGCCCATCCAAGAGTGCAGTCCCTTATTCCATTTGACAAGCAGGGTACGAATTGTCGACAGTAATGGGGGGAAATTTAAAACATAGACTTGGGATATAGTTGGTGGGATAGACGTTCCCAGATATTTCAGGGCTGTATGGGTCCATTTGAATTTAAAATCCTGATGGAGCGTTGCTATAAGACCCTGGGGGAGGCCTATTCCCATTGCTTCAGATTTATGGAAATTAATTTTCATATTGGAGATGTTGCCATATTCTCTGAATTCCTGCATCAAATTGGGGAGAGAAATCATTGGGTTGGTCAGGGAAAATAACATGTCACATCTGCATATGCAGCAATTTTGTATTGCGTGTCTCCCACTGTGATTCCCGTAATGTTCGGATTGACTCGCACCTTGCACAGGAAAGGTTCCAGCGACAGGGCGAAAAGGAGAGGGGACAATGGGCATCCCTGGCGAGTTCCATTGCGTATCTCAAAGGGGGACAGAACCCCATTGACCCGGACCCGGGCCGTCGGATTAGAATAAATAGAGCCAATCCAATTCATTAGCCTCTCGCCAAATCCCACATGACGCAAAACAGAAGTCATGAATCTCCAGTTCACCCTGTCGAAGGCCTTCTCCGCATCCATCCCCAGAAAGACACAGGGGGTCTTGGTGTTATTGGCTATGTGTAAAAGGTTAAGAACCCTAACCGTATTGTCTCGTGCATCCCTGGTGGGTACAAAGCCCACCTGGTCCAGGTGGTTCAGGGACGGGAGAAGGCCTTGTATTCTGGATGCCAGTAATTTCATGAATATCTTAAGGTCCGTGTTGAGTAGTGAGATTGGCCTATAACTACTACATTGCGAGGGGTCCTTCCCATCCTTAGGGATTACCGTGATGTGGGCTAGCAGGGATTCCCTTGGAAATGTCTGTGTGGTTCCCAACGAGTTGAAGAATTTAAGCATAAAGTTCCCCAATGACGGTAGCAACATTTTATAGTATTGGGCCGTGAACCCGTCCGGTCCCGGGGCCTTCCCAATCTTCGCCGCCCCTACCACCACCTGTAATTCCTGCTGGGTAATAGGTTCATCTAGGGCCCTACCTACTTCCTCTGATAGCTTGGGCATATCGGAGTCGGTCAGATAATCCTCAATGTGGGTGTGGGAGAGGGAGGGAGTCTGTAAGTTATATAGAGACCCATAAAATTCCTTAAATTCCCCCACTATCTCCCGGGGGAGGATAGCTTTCCGGTTGTGTGGAGTCATAATATGAGGGACGTAGTTCGCGAGCGTCTGGTCTTTTAACATTTGGGCTAGAATTCTACCGCACCTATTGCCAGGCTCGGAATTGCATTAAGTCAGTAATTTTATTCCGAAGAAGCCTGAGTTCCGTTTCGCCTGCCGTAGTCTGGATGTGCTTATGCCTGGCCTCGGCTAGATGTAGGTCACTAAGTAATGCTGTCAACTGTGCGGTGTGTCTCTTCTTGATGCGTGCCCCATGCTTGATCAGCACCCCACGGATGACCGCCTTATGTGCTTCCAACACTATTCCTGGGCTACTGTCAGGGGTGTCATTGATAACAAAATAATGCTCCAATTCCCGGACCACATCCTGGAGCACCTCCTTGTCCTGCAACAGGCTTTCATTCAACTTCCACGTCCGTGCCTTGGCTGTGTTGCCGTCTGTCAGGGAATAGGAGATTAGAATGGGGGCATGGTCAGACCACGTTATTACGTCTTGGAAATAAAGCGGTCTTGGCTGGAGTTAGGTGCGTATATGTTTGCAAATGTAACCTCTACTCCCCCAATAGTGCCCTTAACCACTTGCCGACCGCCGCACGCCGATGTACGTCGGCAGAATGGCACGGGCAGGCATAAGCACGTACATGTACGTGATTTGCCTCCCGCGGGTCGGGGGCCCGATCGGGCCCCCGCCCGGTGCCTGCGGCGGTCGGTTTTCGTTCGGGAGCGATCCCGGACGAGGGGACGGCCATTCATTCATGGCCACCCCCTCGCGATCGCTCCCGACGAATGGAAATCCCCGGTGACATCACTTCCTCTCCTGTAATGTAAACACAGGAGAGGAAGTGATGTATTCTCTCCTCCGTGTCGGTATTTTTCGTTCCGACACGGAGGAGAGCGGATCAGTGAGTTGCACCAACACATCCCACACACAGTAGAACATGCCAGGCACACTCACACCCCCCCTTTACCCCCCGATCACCCCCCCAATTACCCCTGCCCCCCAGTCACAGTGACACCAATGTCATTTTTTTTTTTTTTTTT
The DNA here is from genome assembly GCF_037356315.1 of Lithobates pipiens. Classification (NCBI taxonomy): domain Eukaryota; kingdom Metazoa; phylum Chordata; class Amphibia; order Anura; family Ranidae; genus Lithobates; species Lithobates pipiens. The sequence continues at coordinate 71,795,416 of NW_027507788.1, read as the reverse complement.
TTTTTTTTTGCATTGGTGTCATTTGTGACTGTAATAACTGTTAGGGCAGTTAGGGTTAGCCCCCTTTAGTTCTAATGTACCCCCCTAACCCCCCCAATAAAGGTTTAACCCCGTGATCACCCCCCGTCGCCAGTGTCACTAAGGCTGGGTTCACATTGCAGCGGTTTATGAGAACGAATGTGATTCGCACCGCACTGCAGTGCAAATCACATCCGATCTCTGTGCGATTCGAGTTCAGCCATTCGCCGCACCCGCCGCACCCGCCACACCCGCCGCACCCGCCGCAAATTCGCACGGGACCCTTTTTTTGGCCCGCAGCAGAATCGGATCGCATGGGTGTTCACACCATGCGATCCGAGTTTGCAGATCGCACTGCGATATGCGAACTGATCTGGGGGTGTCAGTAACATTTCACTGACACTCCCAGCAGTTCGCATAGGGCAGTGTGAACTGCCGCCGGGAGGCATGCGATGCGGGAACCCGCCGCGGATTCGCGGCGTTTCCGCATCGCTCCAGTGTGAACCCAGCCTAATAAGCGATCATTTTTCTGATCGCCGTATTAGTGTCACAGGTGACGCTAGTTAGGCAGGTAGGTATTTAGGTTCGCCGCAGCTTTTTATAGCGCTAGGGACCCCCATATACTACCGCATAAAGCCCCCTGATTGCCCCCTAGTTAACCCTTTCACCAGTGATCACCATATAACTGTTACAGGTGACGCTGGTTGGTTAGTTATTTTTTTATAGTTTCAGGGCACCCGCCATTTATTACCTAATAAAGGTTTAACCCCCTGATCACCCGGCAGGTGTCATTTGTGACTAATAACTGTTAGGGCAGTTAGGGTTAGCCCCCTTTAGTTCTAAGGTACCCCCCTAACCCCCCCAATAAAGGTTTAACCCCGTGATCACCCCCCGTCGCCAGTGTCACTAAGGCTGGGTTCACATTGCAGCGGTTTATGAGAACGGATGTGATTCGCACCGCACTGCAGTGCAAATCACATCCGATCTCTGTGCGATTCGAGTTCAGCTATACAGATAGTATGGCTGAATTCGTGTCGCACCCGCCGCACCCGCCGCAAACTCGCACGGGACCCTTTTTTTGGTCCGCAGCAGAATCGGATCGCATGGGTGTTCACACCATGCGATCCAAGTTTGCAGATCGCACTGCGATATGCGAACTGATCTGGGGGTGTCATTAACATTTCACTGACACTCCCAGCAGTTCGCATAGGGCAGTGTGAACTGCCGCCGGGAGGCATGCGATGCGGGAACCCGCCGCGCATTCGTGGCGTTCCCGCATCGCTCCAGTGTGAACCCAGCCTAATAAGCGATCGTTTTTCTGATCGCTGTATTAGTGTCACAGGTGACGCTAGTTAGGCAGGTAGGTATTTAGGTTCGCCGCAGCTTTTTATAGCGCCAGGGACCCCCATATACTACCGCATAAAGCCCCCTGATTGCCCCCTAGTTAACCCTTTCACCAGTGATCACCATATAACTGTTACAGGTGACGCTGGTTGGTTAGTTATTTTTTTATAGTTTCAGGGCACCCGCCATTTATTACCTAGTCTCACTAGTGTACCCCTAAATTTAGGGGTGTCTACTTTCTAAAATGGGGTCATTTGGGGGGGGGGGTTTGTGCCATCTTGGCATTTTATGGCCTTCAAAACTGTAACGCCCTTAGAAAGCCTGAAGGCGGTGCTTGGTTTTTGGGGCCCCGTACGCGGCTAGGCTCCCAAAAAGTCCCACATATGTGGTATCCCCGTACTCAGGAGAAGCAGCAGAATTTATTTTGGGGTGTCATTTCACATATGCCCATGGCATGCGTGAGCAATATATCATTTAGTGACAACTTTGTGAAAAAAAAAAAAAGTTTGTAATTTTCCCGCAACTTGTGGCAAAATATAAAATATTCCATGGACTCAACATGCCTCTCAGCAAATAGCTTGGGGTGTCTACTTTCTAAAATGGGGTCATTTGTGGGGGTTTTGTGCCATCTTGGCATTTTATGGCCTTCAAAACTGTAATAGGTAGTGAGGCGTGAAATCAAAAATTTACGCCCTTAGAAAGCCTGAAGGCGGTGCTTGGTTTTCGGGGCCCTGTACGCGGCTAGGCTCCCAAAAAGTCCCACATATGTGGTATCCCCGTACTCAGGAGAAGCAGCAGAATTTATTTTGGGGTGTCATTTCACATACGCCCATAGCATGTGTGAGCAATATATCATTTAGTGACAACTTTGTGTAAAAAAAAAAAAAAAATTTTTTTTTTGTCATTATTCAATCGCTTGAGGCAAAAAAATAAAATATTCAATGGGCTCAACATGCCTCTTATCAATTTCCTTAGGGGGTCTACTTTCCAAAATGGGGTCATTTGGGGGGGTTTTGTACTGCCCTGTCATTTTAGCACCTCAAGAAATGAGATAGGCAGTCGTAAACTAAAAGCTGCGTAAATTCCAGAAAACGTACCTTAGTTTGTAGATGTGACAACTTTTGCGCAAACCAATAAATATACAATTATTGACTTTTTTTTTACCAAAGACATGTGGCTGAATACATTTTGTCCTAAATGTATGACTAAAATTGAGTTTATTGGATTTTTCTAATAACAAAAAGTAGAAAATATCATTTTTTTTCAAAATTTGCGGTCTTTTTACGTTTATATCGCAAAAAATAAAAATCGCAGAGGCAATCAAATACCATCAAAAGAAAGCTCTATTTGTGGGAAGAAAAGGACGCAAATTTTGTTTGGGTACAACATTGCATGACCGCGCAATTACCAGTTAAAGCAGCGCAGTGCCAAAGTGTAAAAAGACCTCTGGTCATTTACCAGCAAAATGGTCCGGTCTGAAAGTGGTTAAGGAACAGGAATCTACCTTCCTGATCCATTTTTACTTCTGAGCATTTCCAGGGGACATGTCAAGCGATTAGAATGGAGACTCCTCTGGACTTAGTAGTCCCATTGGTGGAGTGATACACAGACGGGTATAAATTGTTCCGCAAGAAGGGCAAGTTTCCACTTTTAAAATGGGTCTCTTGGATCAGAGCTAGATCTACTTTAAGCCGGCGTAGATCCTGCAGAAGCATGCGCCTCTTTTCAGGGACATTTAAACCCCTTGCATTCAGGGAGAGAATTTTCACTGCCTCCATGGTCCCCGGGAAAGGGACCAAGGGGAAGGGCTGGGAGAGGGATGGGGGGGGGGGGGGGGTTACAGGGAAAGCAGGGAAGGAGATGAGAGAAGAGAAGCAGAGGGATAGACTGAGAAAGGATGGAGAGAAGAAACGGTAATTAGCTGATTCCCAGATGGAGAACAGCGCGGTTCTAAATTTACAGCACAATAGTGCTAATGCCCCCACCAGTATAAAACTGGTAATCGGGCGCAGTCCTATGTGGGGTTGGGGAAAGCAATGACCAGCGGGGAGGCTACCTGTCCTCCCCTCACCCAGACTGTGATGGATTATGATAAATTGACAGTAATGACAGCTACAATACTATAAATATACTACATAAAGGAAATACAAGTTCCTAACAGATAACAGACAGCAGTATGCGTATCAACATTGTTTACAAACACTGGGCCAGATACTGCTAAAAGAACAGAAGTGACCACAGCACCCTGAAAATACTCCCATATTATGGAAATGGATCGGGCAACCATCCCCCCATCCCCACCCCCCCCAGAGGAAAAAATTGCCAGACCCCCACTCAAAACTGACCCTCCGCCCAGCGTAAATATGCCCCGACCTCAGATCTCCGGACTCAGCCACACAAGGTGTTTCCCAGGGGGCCCTCCAAAAAATGGGAGTTGTGAACAACCACCTCCCCAGCCTCCCTCACCTCTCTTCCAGAAGGCTTCCCCTGAGGGAGAAACCTCCCTGACCCCAGGAGGTGTCAGACCCCGTCCTCCAGTCCAACACCGTGCATAAAGTTCAGGTGAAGACGGTGTCCTGGGAGTAGGAGACATGGCAAGAGCCTTCCCAATCACCCATACAGTGACAGACAATCTCCTCTGAACCAAATAAGCAGGAGAGTCTTCTTCCCTCCTTGTGGAGGGCATCCCTTCAAAGGGGAGGGGGGGGGCACCTAGCAGCCCGGGAGGTCCTCCAGCATAAAAAACCCAGAAAAGTCCTGAACAGATGGCGCAGACAGCTGCAATCCGGCAAGCCCCCCTATAAACTCCCCCCTCCCATTAACTGCATCAGTGGGAGTTCCTCAGGGGGTCAAGTACACCGGTGGTAAGGTTACAAACAGTTAGCATGCAGAGGCGAGTTCCGTGAGGACGATGGCGGGAGGGACAGCAAACCCCTCCCACTGTAAATACCATGGGGCGGTGTGGAGAGGGAGTACCCCTAGAAAAAACAAAAAAAATGGTAAAAAACAGCACCATCTTATTGGGGGGGGGGAGAGAAAGGGGGAGGAAGAAAAAAAAAAACAACAGCGGGGGAGAGAAGGGAGTGGGGTTCAGGGAGACATCAGCACCGATCTGTCCGGCTCAAGATCCAGTGCAGACATGGCAGATGGTAGTTATAACTCACGTGACCCCTCCGCCGACAGTGTCCGCGATCGCCTCCTTGCCCGGTACAGGCGCTGGGGTAGATGAACACGGTGGGGTGCGGAGTCTTGGTGGTATATTCAGTGTGGGATGGCCTCCAGCCAATCAGGGATGGGTACCAGATCGACCCCCAAAAAGGTGAAGAACGCTGGAAAGTCCTCAGTGGAGCGCAGAGTAAAGGAGCCATTGTCCCTCCGGAACGTAAACCACCAGGGGGTAGCCCCAGTGATAAGTGCATCCCCATCGTCTGGCTAATTCCAAGGCAGGTCGCAGCAATGCCCTCCTCTGGAGCGTAGCTCTGGAAAGGTCTGGTAGCACTTTAACCACCGCCCCATCGAAACTCACTTCTCCATGCTCCCAGGCCTTCCTGAGAATAAATTCCTTCTGGGAGTACCTGTGGAGCCTGCAAAGCACATCCCTTGGTCTCTCCGGGTCTGTTGACTTGGGTCCCAGGGTTCGGCGTACTCTATCCAGCTCCACCGGCGGGGCAGGGGTAATAGCTAGAATCTTGTGGAATATTGCCACCACTGTCGCCTCCAGATCCTCCACTCCTGTGGCTTCTGGTAACCCCCGCAGCCGCAAATTCCAAATCTTCCGCGTGGAGCTGCAGGTCTATGGTCGCGGCCTGTTGCCTGGTCCGTGCCTGCTCCAGTTCTACCACGCGCTGTGTAAGGGATTGCAGTGTCGCTTCTCCGGAATCCACTCTAACTGATAAAGCCTGGATGTCTCCCCTTACCTCCTGGATGTCGCGGGCATGGGCCTCTTCCACCCGTATGATAAGGGATTCGATGTCCGCTTTAGAGGGGAGGGCCTCGAAGTCCGCTCTGGTAAGTAAGGCCTGTAATATCCTCCGCAGGTCATCAGGCAGAACGGGTAATGGATGTGGCAGGTCGGCCATTTCAGCGTGCGGGGGGCTCGGTGGTGCCAGAGCAGGGTCCACGTCCATGGGTAGGGTAGGGGAGACCGGCTCAGCAGGTAAGGGTCTCTCAGCGGGACGCATGTGGTGTCCCAGCAATGGCATCAGGCAGGGTGCTGTGCGGGTCCCGCAGGTATTGGTGGATAGACCGTTGCGGAGCTCTCGAGCGGGAGCCGGCGGTAGATGATCTGGTTTCGTGTCGTTTGGCGGGGCACATACCGCTCTGAACGGCCGCAGTAGCTGTCTGTGATAGCTGGGCGAGGTATGGAGGACCGGAGCTCTCACAACACACGTCCTCACTCGGCCATTGCTAAGCCACGCCCCCGCCTGTTCTTATTTTTACTGACCATAAGAATCTTACATTCTTGTCTGAGGCTAAGTGGCTCTCTTCCAGAAGGGCGTGATGGGCTCTTTTCTTGTCGAGCTTTAAATACATTGTCTCATTCTTACCCGGTACTAAGAATGTAAGGGCTGATGCCTTGTCAGGACAATTTTCCCCCACTTCCAAGTCGGAGTCGGTTCCGGTTTCTATGATTCCTCCTGATCGCATCTTGGCTATGGTTCGCACCAGTCTTACTTCTCCTTTGGGTGACAAAATTCTTGCTGCTCAGGTCCATGCTCCTCCTGATAAACCTTGTGACCACTGCTTTGTCCCAGAGAGTCTCCGGACTGCTGTGCTCCAGACTTACCATTCTCCCAAGGCAGCTGGCCATCCTGGAAAGGATCAACTCATTTGGGCCATTTCCCAACAATTCTGGTGGCCTAGTCTATGGGCTGATGTTACTGCCTTCGTAGCAGCCTGTCCTGTGTGTGCTCAGAGTAAGACTCCACGACACCTTCCAGTGGGCCTACTACAACCCATACCCAATGGAGAGAAGCCCTGGACTCACCTGTCTATGGATTTCATTGTGGAGTTGCCCAACTCCCAAGGCAACACTGTTATCCTTATGGTGGTTGACTGGTTCACAAAGATGTGTCATTGTATTCCACTTAAGAAGTTGCCCACCTCTAAGGAACTGGCTTCCATTTTTGCTCAGGAGATCTTTAGCTTACATGGGCTACCCAAGGTGATTGTCTCGGACAGGGGCAGTCAGTTTGTCTCCCGGTTCTGGCGAGCCTTTTGAGCACAGTTGGGAATCCATCTTATGTTCTCTTCTGCGTATCACCCGCAGTCTAATGGGGCCAATTCCTACGTTGCTATATTTCTGACCACCATAACAACTGGTCAGACCTATTACCATGGGCAGAGTTTGCTCACAACAATGCCTTGAATTCTGCCTCCCGATTGTCTCCATTTATGGCGAATTATGGTTTACAACCTTCCATGTTGCCTGACTGGTTTGTTCCGCAGAGTATTCCTGCATTAGAGGAGCATCTCCGTGGTTTTCGTTCCACTTGGATACAAGCCCAGGAGGCTTTGCGTCATGCTAATGATAGGTACAGACTCCATGCTGACCGCAGACGCCTGCCTGCTCCTTCCTACCAGGTTGCGGACAGGGTCTGGCTGTCTCGCAACCTCCGGCTTCATGTTTCCTCACTGAAGTTTGCACCTCGGTTTATTGGGCCTTTCTGTATCCTTCACAGGATTAACCCAGTGGCTTACGCATTGGATCTTCCTCCTAGTATGCCCATCTCAAATGTATTTCATGTCTCCTTATTGAAACCGTTGGTCTGTAACCAATTTACCACATCAGTGCCACGTCCTCACCCTATTCAGGTTGAGAACCATGAGGAGTATGAGGTACAATCCATTGTTGACTCCTGTAGGTTCCGTAGACGCATACAGTACCTGGTGCATTGGAAGGGGTATGGTCCGGAGGAACGCTCCTGGGTTTCATCCTCTGACGTACATGCCCCTGTCCTCCTCCGCGAATTCCATAGACGGTTTCCCCTCAAGCCCAGTGGTCCTCTGAGGGAGAGGGGTCATTGAGGAGGGGGTAGTGTCAGGGCTGGCTTAGCCCTTCCTTCTCTGGGCTGGCTGCTCAGGTGTCGGCTAATTGCCAGCTCTCTTCTCTCTCCACAGTTACCAGCTGTTCCTGATGATGCTCGTCTGACCTGCCTACTTAAAGCCTTGTAGCTCACTTCACCTCTGCCTTCGCCACATCACTAGAAACCATCTTCTGCTGTTTGTTTAAAGACTGGCTTACTGACATCCCTTTTGGCTCCTTATCCTGCCTGCTGTTGCTCCACTTGGATCCCTGACTTCTGGCCTGGCTGACTACCTGATCTGGTTACTGGACTCTGGCTATGCTTGACTACGCTTTTTCTATTTACCTTTTTATTTTTATTCATAAACAAGTGTGATTTAATTGTACTTCTGTCTCAGTCTAATTCATGGTTTCTGACAGTATGCTCCAAAAGGTGGACAAGAGGTACAGTGTCACTGATGCATGCACTGTCACTGCTTACCATCCATTGTGGCCTCCTCAAATGGTGACAGGACAGGGCATGCATTCCTGATCATGCCCCACTGACGTGGTGAAAAAAAACGAGCTCCCCTGACCCTGTCCTGGTGCCGTAGTCGCACAGGTACTCATTGATGGCCCTCTGCTGCATGTGCAGCCGCTGCAGCATGGCCAACGTTGAGTTCCACCTGGTGGGCATGTCACAGATAAGGCGGTTCTTGGGCAGGTTCAACTCCCTTTAGAGCTCAGCCAGCCAAGCACTGGCATTATATTATTGGCGGAAATGCACATAGACTTTCCCGGCCTGCCTCAGGACATCCTGTAAGCCCAGGTACCTGCCCAAGAACCACTGTACCACCAAGTTAAGGATGTGAGCCACACAGGGCACATGGGCCAGTTGTTCCTGTCAGAGGGCGGAGAGGACATTGGTGCCATTGTTGTAAACCACCATTCCTGGCTTAAGCTAACGTGGCGTTACCAACTCTCAACCTGCCCCTGCAGAGCTGACAAAATATCTGTACCAGTGTGGCTCCTGTGCCTCAACCACACCAGAGCAAGCATAGCATATTTTTGCCTGCGTACTTGCGTAGCCCCTTGAACCCCTACGGAGCACCGCTGGTTTCGAGGACAGAGCACTGGAAGAGGCCATAGAGGAAGAAGAAGAGGAGGGGTTGAGGAGAGAGGTGTGTCACAACCAGTGGTAGCATTTTGGAGGTGTGGTGATGGAATAACCTCCAACACTACTGCACCTTGTCCTGTATCCTTCCCAGCTGCCAGAAGAGTGACCCAATGGGCCGTGAAAGATAGGTAACATCCCTGTCCATGCCTGCTGGACCATGAGTCAGCAGTAATATGCACCTTACCACTGACCGCCCTGTCCAGTGAGGCGTGGACATTGCCTTCCACATGCCGGTAGAGAGCCAGAATCGGGGGGCCGAGTTTACCAACTGAAAAGGCAGCAGTTGAAGTGCTAGCAATTTAGCCAAGCTAGCATTAAACCACTGGCCATGTGGATGGCTGGGAGTGAACTTCTTTCGATGGTCCAGCAGCTGGGGCAGGAAAATTTGCCTGGTACAATCGGACATCGGTGTACTGCTAGCAGAGTGCCTGCAAGTACTTGGCTGTGACACACCTAATTCTACACCTTCATTCCTCTTAGTGCAGGTTTCAGAGAGGACTGAATGTATAGTGGGGTTGGATATCCCAGCTGATGAGGATCAATTAGAGGTCCGCTTTGTTCTTTGGTGTGGGTCTTTAAGGTACACTTGCCAACGAGCTGCATGGCAGGTCAGCATATGTCTGGTCAACCATGTGGTGCCCAAGCAGCTGATGTTTTGGCCACACGAGATACACTTGAGACATATGTTGCAAATAGCAGCGGTGCGATCTGATGCACTCATCTCAAAAAAGGCCCACACCAAAGAACTTTTGGAATAATGCGCAGAGGCAGCGCCCTGCACAGGCGGAGCTCTGCGGTGTTATTCAGTCAGTGTGCTGCCCTTAAGCTGACCCCTGGAGGGCATCCTGCCTCGTTGGAGATGTGCCTTCTCCTCTCTCCTATTAGGCACCAACGTGGAGTCAGTGACCTCATCATCCCCTCCCTCTTCATCACTGGAGCAAACCTGGTAGTATGCTGCAGCTGGTGGAACATGACTGCCAGATTGCTGTCCTTCTTGAGCATTCCTTCTCTGTGGGCTCACGCTACTGCCTTCCTCTAGCTGGGTATCATCATCAGAGCCTTCAAAACGCTGGGCATCCTCCTGGAGCATGTACCCAACACTGTGCTCAAACAGTTCGGGGGACTCTTCAGGAGTACATGGTGGGCCTAGAGAAGGAGTGACTGATGACATTGAGAGGAGGGAAGAGGACGTGTTGGTAGCTGTTTTGCCAGTACCCTGAGCCTGGTTGAGAGAGGATGAGGAGGGCTTGGTCATCCAATCTACCAAGTCTTCGGCATGTTGCGGATCAACATGTCCAGCTGCCGAAAATAAGGACAAGTGTGTCCCATGGCCACGTACTGATGAAGATGCACCGTGTCCCGACCAGCACTGTTGCCTCTAGACACAGAGCCTGCTTGACCTCTTTTATTGGCTTGTGATTGTCTGCCTTTCCTTGTTGGCCTTCCAGACATACTAATAGCCTGTAGGGAGATGCGAAAACCAGCAATTGGGGTAGCTTTAGGTGTACACTGAGCAGATGACACAGTACACTGACTGTAATTACTGCAGCTTCCTGCCTGTGGTATAGGATCTGAATAATACAAGCAATTGGGGTAGCTTCAGGTGTATACTGTGCAGAAAGCACAATACACCAACTGTAACTCCTGCAGCTGCCTGTGGTATAGGAACAGAACAACACCAGCAATTGGGGGTAGCTTCAGGTGTATACTGTGCAGGAGGCCCAATGCACCCACTGTAACTGTTGTCGCTGCCTGTGGTATAGGAACAGAACAACACGTGCAATTGGGGGTAGCTTTAGGTGTATATGGTGCAGGAGGCACAATATACTGACTGTAACTGCTGCAGCTGCCTGTTGTATAGAAACAGAACAACACCAGCAATTGGGGGTAGCTTCAGGTGTATACTGTGCAGAAAGCACAATACACCAACTCTAACTGCTGAATCTGCCTGTTGTATAGGAACAGAACAACACCAGCAATTGGGGGTAGCTTCAGATGTATACTGTGCAGGAGGCCCAATACACCCACTGTAACTGCTGCAGATGCCTGTTGTATAGGAACAGAACAACACCAGCAATTGGGGATAGCTTCAGGCATATACTGTGCAGGAGGCACAATACACCAACTCTAACTGCTGCAGCTGCCTGTGGTATAGGAACAGAACAACACTAGCAATTGGGGGTAGTTTCAGGTGTATACTGTGCAGGAGGCACAGTACACCCACTGTAACTGCTGCAGCTGCCTGTGGTATAGAAAGAGAACAACACCAGCAATTGGGGGTAGCTTCAGGCGTATACTGTGCAGGAGTTACAATACACCAACTCTAACTGCTGCAGCTGCCTGTGGTATAGGAACAGAACAACACTTGCAATTGGGGGTAGCTTCAGGTGTATACTGTGCAGGAGGCACAATACACCAACTCTAACTGCGCTAGGTTCAATCACAAGAAAAGAAGACACTGTCCCTGCCTATCCTATCTCTCTGAACACTGCAACACAAGGCGGCCTTATATAGTGTGGGGCATGTACTAAACCCCCTGAGCTCTAATTGGCCACAGGCATCCTGCCTGTGGCCAACTATGGATCTCCTCACTGCCGGCGCTGTGATTGGCCAAGCATGCGGGTCACAGTGCATGCTTGGCCAATCATCAGCCAGCAATGCACTGCGATGACGCAGTGCATTGTGGGCCATGAGCTCCCCACGAATATGGCCCAAACGGCCCACAAAGTTCTGGCTTCGCTGAACGGGCGAACAGCCAGTGTTCGAGTCGAACAGGCATTCAACTCAAACACCCAGCTCATCCCTACGTGTGTTTATAATGCCGAAATATACTGTATGGTATGTATATTATGGGAGTATTTATGAGAAGATCATGCTAGCTGCTTAGATAGATGTGATGAGACACGGCTAACTACACTGCTTCTCATCTTCTTTTTTACTATTTAAATATCTTTTCTTGTATTATGACAGTGGTGTGTGCATACTGTGCTATATAAACATAGGAACATGGGAAACACATGGGAGATGTACACTGTATGGCCTTATAAGGTCCAATTACTCGCTTATCAGATGAAACTCACATAAACACTGGTGTATCTCTATTTATTATAGGAATATATACCATTGGCTAACGTACTGTCCACTGGCTAATGTACATTTTATTTGCCAGGCTTCTGTATGGGTCAGAATATTTTTTTCTTGTTTTCCTCCTCTAAAACCTAGGTGCGTCTTATGGTCAGGCACATCTTATGGAGCGGAAAATAGGGTATATTCTTTATGTTTATGTATAATTTTGTTCTATTTAAAGTAATGTATAGAAGGTAGGGCCCAAAAGTGCCTCAAGCCCAGGGGCCCCCACCACCCTAAGACCTGCCCTGCATATTGTTGAATAAAATGGACTTTTTAGGCATAAATGTGAGTATTACAGAAAAAGGGGGGAGAGAGGGAATTTAATTTAAAACAATTTTATTTAAAAAAAAAAAAGACAACTAACAAAATCTCAATGCCTCCTTTCCTGTCTAACGTATTAAAAATACATCATAGTCTATATATATTTCTATAGGTATCCAGCATGGGGATATAAAGGAACCAATAATCGTCAGTACAGGAAATAATTAGCATATACAAGATATCACATAGGAATCAGCTCAGAGATATTTAGATGCTCTACATGTTTCGTGTTCAACATAACGCTTCATCAGGAGATTATAGTTCTTCTAAAAAGATAGAAAAAAAAACACATAACATTACATTAAGATAGTTTGTGATAAAAGAGAATAATCAAACATAAACATTATACAGTTAATTCCCAAACAGAAAACACAAAATCATTATACATAAAAATAATAAACTTGCTCCCAGGGTAAGGGAAAAAAAAAACTGTAGGACTATTAGCGAATTGGGACAACATGGGAATGGGTGTGACATTTCTAAAACATAAAATTAGAAATATAAATCCTATTAAGTATAAATCCTATTAAAATAATTAATATTATAAATTAATTAACAATTAGAACATTTTTCTAGATAATATATTATCTGTTTCTATAGAAAAAATAAATAATAATATATTAGTTAATAGTAAAGTAAGTGTTGTTTTCCGTGATCATATCAAAAATTTAATAAAGAATATACTCCAGTAATTTTAGTCTATCCTTGTGTATAAATTTATTCTTCAAATATAAAATAATATAATAAGTTGCTATTATTTATAGATGTATTCAATTAATCACGTAGAGTAATTAATTGTGTAATATTTTATAAATTTTTTTATATATTTTTTTTATTTTTTATTTTTATTTTTTTTAAATTTAAATGTATTATTTATTTATTTTATTTTTTAAGAAGTTTTTATTGACAATATTCAGGTATACAATAGCATTAACATTGTATTAACAACAGTTATATAACGAAGGCCACTAGTAAAATACATGCTGTTACAGGTAACAAATAACATTTTCGTAGAACATGTAGCTTCTAATTTTAGCCCTGATTCTCGGGCCTTGTCAAACAGCAACATCAAGTGTCTTGAGCTACTGAGCCTGTTGAACCAAGAGAGATGGTAGGATCAGTTATGAGACCCCTTGAGAGGGGGCGGGTGTCACATTAAATATTTATGAGTTTGTGACACAGATAGGTAAGCAAAGCAGTCAAAAGAATACGACATCCAGTTACCCCTTTTGGGATCATGCTGTGACTGGATAAGATATACAGTGGTGTGAAAAAGTGTTTGCCCCCTTCCTCATTTCCTGTTCCTTTGCATGTTTGTCACACTTAAGTGTTTCGGAACATCAAACCAATTTAAACAATAGTCAAGGACAACACAAGTAAACACAAAATGCAATTTGTAAATGAAGGTGTTTATTATTAAAGGTGAAAAAAAATCCAAACCATCATGGCCCTGTGTGAAAAAGTGATTGCCCCCTAAACCTAATAACTGGTTGGGCCACCCTTAGCAGCAACAACTGCAACCAAGCGTTTGCGATAACGTGCAATGAGGCTTTTACAGCGTCCTGGAGGAATTTTGGCCCACTCATCTTTGCAGAATTGTCCTAATTCAGTTACATTAGAGGGTTTTCGAGCATGAACGGCCTTTTTAAGGTCGTACCACAACATCTCAATAGGATTCAGGTCAGGACTTTGGCTAGGCCACTCCAAAGTCTTCATTTTGTTTTTCTTCAGCCATTCGGTGGTGGACTTGCTGGTGTGTTTAGGATCATTGTCCTGCTGCAGAACCCAAGTTCGTTTCAGCTTGAGTACACGAACAGATGGTCGGACATTCTCCTTCAGGATCTCTTGGTAGACAGCAGAATTCATAGTTCCTTTTATCACGGCAAGTCTTCCAGGTCCTGAAGCAGCAAAACAGCCCCAGACCATCACACTACCACCACCATATTTTACTGTTGGTATAATGTTCTTTTTATGAAATGCAGTGTTCCTTCTACGCCAGATATACTTGGACACACACCTTCCAAAGAGTTCCACTTTTGTCTCATCGGTCCACAGAATGTTGTCCTAAAAGTCTTGGGGATCATCAAGATGTGTTGTGGAGAAACTGAGACGAGCTTTGATGTTCTTTTTGCTCAGCAGTGGTTTTCTCCTTGGAACTCTGCCATGCAGGCCATTTTTGCCCAGTCTTTTCCTGATGGTGGAGGCATGAACGCTGACCTTAACTGAGGCAAGTGAGGCCTGCAGTTCCTTGGACGTTGTTGTGGGGTCTTTTGTGACCTCTTGGATGAGTCGTCGCTGCGCTCTTGGGGTAATTTTGGGCGGCCGGCCACTCCTGGGAAGGTTCACCACTGTTCCATGTCTTCGCCATTTGTGGATAATGGCTCTCACTGTGGTTCGCTGGATTCCCAAAGCTTTGGAAATGGCTTTATAACCCTTTCCAGACTGATAGATCTCAATTACTTTCTTTCTCAATTGTTCCTGAATTTCTTTGGGTCTCGGCATGATGTGTAGCTTTTAAGGATCTTCTGGTGGACCTTACTGTGTCAAGCAGCTCCTATTTAAGTGATGCCTTGATTGTGAACAGGTGTGGCAATAATCAGGCCTGGGTGTGGCTAGAGAAATTGAACTCAGGTGTGGACAACCACAGTTATAGTATGTTTTAACAAGGGGGGCAAACACTTTTTCACACAGGGCCATGATGGTTTGGATTTTTTTTCACCTTTAATAATAAACACCTTCATTTACAAATTGCATTTTGTGTTTACTTGTGTTGTCCTTGACTATTGTTTAAATTGGTTTGATGTTCCGAAACACTTAAGTGTGACAAACATGCAAAGGAACAGGAAATGAGGAAGGGGGCAAACACTTTTTCACACCACTGTATACGTATAGGTTTAAACTGCAGGAGAGTTTAATCACATGTATAAATTGTAGATAAGTTGCTACAACTACAAGATGGTAATTAAAATAAACCAGAGATAAATTGCACAACATGGGTCGATATGTGGCTGGATCTACCATCCTAATGAAGGTTAAATACTTGTAGTGGGGCTTGTGTGGCTGCCCTATGATGGGGGAGGATAGGGAAATTGGAGAGTGAGTAGTGTGGAAGAAACGTATGAATCAGGCGTGCTGCATACAGGTATGTTCCAATATGTGAGGAGTGGTGAAACATCGCCCGTCAGAGTTCGTACAAAAATACATGTATTACTTAACGAGGGGATCTGCGACACAATTTGAATGTCGAAGGTAGGGGGAATGAGAGAAGGGGACCAAGTAAGGAAGAAGAAGGGGTAGGGACATGGATTTGTCTCAATAGTTATTTTAGAAATTTGTTGTGGGTAGGTGGTGAATAGCTCGCATCAATGAAGCTAATCTCGATATTCTTGTGTGGTGGTGAAGTGTCGCCAGCAGGACCACGTGTGCAGAAATTTGGAAGGTGTGTCTCTTGCCTGATGGATTAATTCTTTCATATCTGCTGTTTTGTGAATGCATTCGAACCAATCTCGTATTGTTGGCGGGGTAGATAAGCGCCATTTGCTGGGGATACACATGTTTGCTACCATGATCATGTGCATAGTTAGTGAATGAAGGTATGTTCGTTTTGGTTTTGCAGGGTAGTGTAGAAGGAATTGTGCCGGCGTATATTCAAGGTGGTATGTGGTAATGCGTTGAATCAAATCATGGACTTTCTTCCAGAAAGGTTGGATCTTATGGCAAGACCACCATATGTGGAGCAAAGAGCATTGTTCAGATCCACATCGCCAGCATAATGAGGAGATTGATGGATAGATATGGTGAAGTTTAAGGGGTGTTCTATACCATCTGAATATGAGCTTGTAAGCATTTTCCTGTGCGTAAACATTCAGGGACCCTTTGTGGGCGATTGTATATATTGACTCCCATTCCTTGTTCGTAAGGTTAATAGATATTTTTTATTTTTTATATATAGATATATATTGGGCCATCTTTGTATAAACCGATAACCCCAATATTGTGTTGAAAAGTAGTGAGTGACATCAAACAAATGCAGATTACACCCCACGACACCAACTTAACCAACTCTCAAAAGCAGGCCATTAAAAAATTAAGTAATCACCCTGATCTAGTGATTGATTAAAGCATCCGATAAAGGAGGAAACATTGTTCCAACGACGAAACAACAATATGAAACAATATGCTAGGACATTCTAGCCAATAGAAATTGGTATAAACAAATTTCCCCTTCAAATGTGATTTTATTTAAAACACAGTTTCTAGCCATTATCAACGAGGGCTATGAACAAGGCCTGATTGATCAAGACACATACAAATACATAAATAATCGACATCCAAGAGAAGCAAACTTTTATGCACTTCCTAAGGTGCATAAGGGAGTCACACCACTACCAGGATGACCAATCATCTCAGGGATTGGTTCCCTAACTGAAAATGTCAGCAGACTCATAGATGCAGCATTGATGCCGCATGTAATTAGCCTTTCATCATACACCAGAGACACACTTGATCTTTTGAAGAAAGTCGAGGTGTTGGCGGTCCCTCCCGACGCCCTCCTCGTGACACTAGATGTGGAGGCTCATTACTCCAGAATCCCTCACGAGGGGGGCGTCGGGATGGTCCGCACCTTCCTTTATGAAGAACCACAAAGAAAATGGAAATACAATGAGTTTGTCTTAACTCTTCTTAAATTTGTTTTGACACACAATTGGTTTGGTTTCCAAGGCTCCCACTACCTCCAGGTGCAGGGGGTTGCTATGGGCACGTGTTGTGCACCTGCCTTTGCAAACCTGGGGGGGTGGGAGTGTTATGTGTTCTCAGATGAACTACTATCTCAATATACCGACCATGTGATGTTATGGATGCGATACATAGATGACATTTTTGTAATCTGGACAGGAACACCTGCAATGTTGACTAATTTTATTGAAATGCTTAACAACAATTCCTTCAATTTGAAGTTCATCTTAAATGTAAATCCAGAGAAAATCACCTTTTTAGATTTGGAAATCTTTAAAGATGAAAAGAACTGCTTGGCCACCAAACTTTTCCAAAAAGAGACTGCAGGGAATACTCTTCTAGATGCAGCTAGTGCTCACCCTGCAGCTCTAGTTCGCAATATTCCTTATGTGCAGTATATTAGGCTATGTAGGAACTGTACCCACGATCAAGATTTTATTGTTGAAGCTCAATCTCTCCGTACACGCCTCCTAGCCAGGGGTTATAGTAAATCCCTGCTACGAAAGGCCTATAACAAAGCTCTTAGACAGTCAAGAAATACCCTTCTGTATGTCCAAAAAGATTGTATGCCAGATAATAATTCAAACTTGAGAATTATCACGCAATTCTCGTCTCAACATGAGGAGGTGCGTGACATTATCAGTAACCACTGGCATATATTGCAACAGGATTCCACAATTAAGAAACATGTAGGCATGAGGCCCTGTTAACCTATAGGCGTACTACTTCATTATGGGATCGTCTTGTATCTAGTCACTATTCCGCAACTTCACAACGCGAAAGAAGTCGCAATGGACTATATCGATGTGGGAACTGTGATTTCTGCCCCTGGGTAAACCAGGGCACAGCAATCACACTCCCAAATGGGGAACCTTTTCATTTGAAGTTTAGAGCAGACTGTAAAACGCAAGGCCTAGTTTATCTAATGGCGTGTACCTGTGGAGCTTTCTATGTTGGAAAGGCGATTCGGTAAGGACCATGTATATGTCTCAGTAAATGGGAAAATGCTGACAACGGTCAGTAGACATATTCACCTGTGTCACGCATTTGATGCGACTTGTGTCTCGTTTAGTGTCCTGGAAATTATACCCAAAGATCCACGTGGAGGAAACTGGGATAAACGGATACTACAGAAAGAAACGTTATGGATTGAACGATTGAATTCTACTCAAGCTCCAGGCCTAAACAAGACACAGTCATATAAATCATTCCTATAAGGAATGATACCATAAGAGCATTGGTGTTCTTCCCTCCCTTTTTTTTTTTTGGTTCGTCCACTAATCCCTATTGCCAGCATGGTCGCTACATGTTTTTCTTACAAATATGTGTGATATTGGAACTGACATGCACGACACTAGGGGTTTCCCCTTTTTTATATCATATTATACTATATTATTATATTTTTAGCAATCCATCATTTTAATTTTATTTTTAGAACTTTTCTGTTCTTTATGGTCATTATGATATTTTGCTTGATGCACGTTGTAAAAACTGCTCCCAGTGTATTTATTATTTATTATTAAATATAGGGATGCACCGAAATTTCGGCCACCGAAACATATCGGCCAAAAATGGCCTTTTCGGCACTTTGCCCGAAAGAGAATTCTTGCCGATAATGGCGCCGAAAATCGCGTATGCGCAGTAGCGGTGGGAGAAACTTCGGATGACATCACTCGTTCTGTGGGCGGCTTGCACGTTCCTCGCGGATAAGACGCCGCACTCGTAAGCACGTTCCCTGCTGGGACCCGAGAGACGCTGCTGGGACCCGAGACGGCTTCATAGAGGGCTGCACATACTGAAGTACAACCGTGGGCACTGTCCCTCCTGGATGGCTACCATTACTATTCGCTGGTGAGCAATGCATTGCCTTTTTGCCTTAAACTGCCAAACAATCCAACTAATTCATTTTACTATACTATTGAAACTGTCATAGCAGTCAAACAACATGTATTACTTACGCCTTTGTGCCTTTTGTGCCATGCAGTATGGTATTAATTAAATGTCTTACAGTACATCGTGATGTAGCAAAAAAAAAAAATGTAAACTGATTTGAAATGGAATGGCATGCTATTTATTCTGTAGTACTAGTATACTATAAAATGTATGCCCTTGTTGTCATTGAATTTGTCATTTGGTATAGTATAGCACACTGACATGACATGATTTTTTTAAAACATGACAGTACGCAATATAATATATTATTATATTTAACAACTATATATATATTATATATTTTATTGTACAACAACAAGCACATGAAGTTATAGTATTATATTATACTGCAGAATAGCGCCAAAAAAATTAAATATAGCATGCAATTGCAATTGCAATTTGCATGCAAGCAATCCATTCCATTTGCAATGAAATTTAATCAGTGCAATTATATTATCTTTTGGTACAAGTCGGGAGATGTACTGCAGTGCAGACATATTATTAACTACCTTGCATGGCAAGAGCTGCAGCGTTTAAAAAAAAAAGTGATAGTTTGTTATTTTTTAAAGCTGCCTCATGGGGTTTAGCTTTAAAATTAATTTCGTCCTTTTTTTTCTTTTCCCCCTCAGATTTCACTCCCACTATAGATCATTCTATGCTATTATTCTGCGCTACCAGCAAAGGTGGACCATGTCTGCAGTGTGGAAATATTTTAAAGTTTCTGATAAAGACCCCAAATTTGCAATCTGTAGTCTTTGCTCAGCAGAAATTTCAAGAGGGGGTACAGTGCCAAGGCATTTTTCAACAACAGGTTTGATACACCATCTGAAAACACGACATCCAGTTCAGCATTCAGATTACAAGAAAACAGTGCCACTTCCAAAAAGTGACTCAGGCTCAACACCATCTGTGGCCATGGTCTTTGAAAAGGTTAAAAAATTTGCAAGTGACAGTCCCAAAGCTCCTGCCATAACAGATAAAATTATGGAATTTATTGCATTAGACGACCAGCCATTCTCTGTTGTGGAGGACATTGGATTCCGTAGGCTTATGCAACATATTGAGCCGCGTTACTCACTATCAAGCAGACGCTACTTTGCAGATACAGTGGTGTGAAAAAGTGTTTGCCCCCTTCCTCATTTCCTGTTCCTTTGCATGTTTGTCACACTTAAGTGTTTCGGAACATCAAACCAATTTAAACAATAGTCAAGGACAACACAAGTAAACACAAAATGCAATTTGTAAATGAAGGTGTTTATTATTAAAGGTGAAAAAAAATCCAAACCATCATGGCCCTGTGTGAAAAAGTGATTGCCCCCCTTGTTAAAACATACTATAACTGTGGTTGTCCACACCTGAGTTCAATTTCTCTAGCCACACCCAGGCCTGATTATTGCCACACCTGTTCACAATCAAGGCATCACTTAAATAGGAGCTGCTTGACACAGTAAGGTCCACCAGAAGATCCTTAAAAGCTACACATCATGCCGAGACCCAAAGAAATTCAGGAACAATTGAGAAAGAAAGTAATTGAGATCTATCAGTCTGGAAAGGGTTATAAAGCCATTTCCAAAGCTTTGGGAATCCAGCGAACCACAGTGAGAGCCATTATCCACAAATGGCGAAGACATGGAACAGTGGTGAACCTTCCCAGGAGTGGCCGGCCGCCCAAAATTACCCCAAGAGCGCAGCGACGACTCATTCAAGAGGTCACAAAAGACCCCACAACAACGTCCAAGGAACTGCAGGCCTCACTTGCCTCAGTTAAGGTCAGCGTTCATGCCTCCACCATCAGGAAAAGACTGGGCAAAAATGGCCTGCATGGCAGAGTTCCAAGGAGAAAACCACTGCTGAGCAAAAAGAACATCAAAGCTCGTCTCAGTTTCTCCACAACACATCTTGATGATCCCCAAGACTTTTGGGACAACCTTCTGTGGACCGATGAGACAAAAGTGGAACTCTTTGGAAGGTGTGTGTCCAAGTATATCTGGCGTAAAAGGAACACTGCATTTCATAAAAAGAACATTATACCAACAGTAAAATATGGTGGTGGTAGTGTGATGGTCTGGGGCTGTTTTGCTGCTTCAGGACCTGGAAGACTTGCCGTGATAAAAGGAACTATGAATTCTGCTGTCTACCAAGAGATCCTGAAGGAGAATGTCCAACCATCTGTTCGTGTACTCAAGCTGAAACGAACTTGGGTTCTGCAGCAGGACAATGATCCTAAACACACCAGCAAGTCCACCACCGAATGGCTGAAGAAAAACAAAATGAAGACTTTGGAGTGGCCTAGCCAAAGTCCTGACCTGAATCCTATTGAGATGTTGTGGTATGACCTTAAAAAGGCCGTTCATGCTCGAAAACCCTCTAATGTAACTGAATTAGGACAATTCTGCAAAGATGAGTGGGCCAAAATTCCTCCAGGACGCTGTAAAAGCCTCATTGCACGTTATCGCAAACGCTTGGTTGCAGTTGTTGCTGCTAAGGGTGGCCCAACCAGTTATTAGGTTTAGGGGGCAATCACTTTTTCACACAGGGCCATGATGGTTTGGATTTTTTTTCACCTTTAATAATAAACACCTTCATTTACAAATTGCATTTTGTGTTTACTTGTGTTGTCCTTGACTATTGTTTAAATTGGTTTGATGTTCCGAAACACTTAAGTGTGACAAACATACAAAGGAACAGGAAATGAGGAAGGGGGCAAACACTTTTTCACACCACTGTACTTGTCTACCTGAATTGTTTTGCAGTGTTAGAAAACACGTTCAAGAGCTCATGACTACCGACATCATAGCAATCAGTTTTACTACTGACATTTGGAGTTCAGACGTCAGTCCAACGAGCATGCTTAGCCTGACAGCGCAGTGGATAGATGACAAATTTCAATTGCAAAACATCCTACTTAACGCACGTGAGTTTATTGGATCACATACTGCAGCAGCAATAGCTGACACTTTAAAATCCATGCTTGACACTTGGCACATTGAGAAGTCTAAAGTGCATTTGATTGTACGAGATAATGCACGGAACATGGCAAAGGCAATGGAGGACAGTGAACTTAAAAGCATACCGTGTATGGCACACACGCTGCAATTGGCTGTGAATGAAGGATTGCTGAGTCAGCGCACCATATCTGATATTGTATCATAAGGAAGAAAAATTGTGGGTCACTTTAAGCATTCTCCACTTGCTTATTCCAGATTACAAGCTTTGCAGATACAGTTTGGAATGCCACCGAAACGACTGCAGCAAGATGTAGCCACTCGTTGGAACAGCACCTACTATATGCTGCAAAGTCTTTTTGAAAAAAAGCGTGTTTTAGCTGCATACATTGCAGATTACGAGCTGCCGGCAACACTGAGTGCACATCAGTGGATGTTAGTTGAAAATAGTTTGTCTCTTCTATCTCCATTTGAACAGTTAACAAAAGAAATAAGCTCAACTAATGCTTCCATTTCTGAAGTTATTCCCTTGATTGCCGCACTGAAGCGTCTGCTAGGAAAAGAGATAGAAACAGACCATGGCGTAAAAACGGCTAAAACCACTCTACTGGAGGCTGTTACCAACCGGTTTCAAGACACCGAGTACAACCCTCTGTACTGCATTGCAACAGTTCTAGATCCTCGATTTAAAGAGCATTATTTTAATGTTGAGAAAAAGCAGCGTGCACGGGAAATGATACAGGCACAAATGGAGGTGGTGGAAGCATCCAGTGAAGGAGTTTTGAGGTGTAGCACAGAGGAAAGTGAGAAGAAACGGTTGCATACAAGTAAAGAGGAACACGCTCCCTCCATATCTGATATGTTTGAAGAAATTTTACATGAATGCACCCCGGTCCATAGCAGTGCAACAACAAGTGCAGCTACCCAACAGCTGGACATGTATTTAGCTGAACAGCCTATCGCCAGAAGTGACAATCCCCTTGTGTACTGGCGCATCAACAAACAACGTTTTCCTTTGCTTGCACAGATTGCACGCAGATATTTATCTGCCCCAAGCACCAGTACAGAGAGTGAGAGACTATTCAGTCTAGCATCTCATATTCTTGACGAGAAGAGAAACCGTCTCTCCTGTGAGAAAGCGGAGCAACTTTTGTTCTTAAAGCTAAATCTGCCACTTATACTGAAATAGATTTATAAATCCGTAGCATAGACTAATTCCTTTACCATGTTGTTGAACATAGTAAATGAATTGGCATTGGACTGTGCTATTGGACAATTGGAACATACAACATAGTATGACTGACTACCAGTATGTTCCAGTTGTCTAGTTGTGCCATACTGCCATTAGTTGTTTGTTCATTGTAGTAGTTCTACAGTTTTTGCACTTCTTCAATTTAAGAGATCTCCAGTTTTAGTACTGTACACAGTCACACACATCATACATAGTTTGTTGCTGTTGGGCCAAACTATATCTCTCTCTCCCTAAGCTTACAGCCCGCTGCATGTGCAAAACTGTATGTCCTGTATTTGTGGCTGTCCACATATTCCAGTACTATACACTATACCACACTGTGTTCCAGATATGGGCAGAGACTTCCAGAAACAGACTAGTCTACATTGCTTGCTGTGATTGCCCGAGCACCGCTGCTGTAGACCAGACTGTAGACTGTGTTCCAGGATGTCTCTGCTCATACCCGGGGGCCGGAAAACAGTGTGGTCTACTGTATGACTGTGTATGTAACCCGCAGCTACATACATACACTTTTATCGCACATGCAGCCGCTGACACCTTAGGGAGAGAACTTAGGGGGAAAAAATAAATTACTACAGTTCTCTCAGGTTGTAAATATTTATTGCATTTAGCATACTTATATATTACTGTGAAACAGAATAACAGCCTTCTGCCATTGTTATTCTTCATAGTTTGTTGTTGGGACAAAACTGTCAGTCATTGATTGTCTCTCCCTAAGCTTTCAGCCCGCTGCATGTGCAAAACTGTATGTCCTGTATCTGTGGCTGTCTACATATTCCAGTACTATACACTATACCACACTGTGTTCCAGATATGGGCAGAGACTTCCAGAAACAGACTAGTCTACATTGCTTGCTGTGATTGCCCGAACACCGCTGCTGTAGACCAGACTGTAGACTGTGTTCCAGGATGTCTCTGCTCATACCCGGGGGCCGGAAAACAGTGTGGTCTACTGTATGACTGTGTATGTAACCCGCAGCTACATACATACACTTTTATCGCACATGCAGCCGCTGACACCTTAGGAGGAGAACTTAGGGGGGGAAAAATAAATTACTACAGTTCTCTCAGGTTGTAAATATTTATTGCATTTAGCATACTGATATATTACTGTGAAACAGAATAACAGCCTTCTGCCATTGTTATTCTTCATAGTTTGTTGTTGGGACAAAACTGTCAGTCATTGATTGTCTCTCCCTAAGCTTTCAGCCCGCTGCATGTGCAAAACTGTATGTCCTGTATCTGTGGCTGTCTACATATTCCAGTACTATACACTATACCACACTGTGTTCCAGATATGGGCAGAGACTTCCAGAAACAGACTAGTCTACATTGCTTGCTGTGATTGCCCGAGCACCGCTGCTGTAGACCAGACTGTAGACTGTGTTCCAGGATGTCTCTGCTCATACCCGGGGGCCGGAAAACAGTGTGGTCTACTGTATGACTGTGTATGTAACCCGCAGCTACATACATACACTTTTATCGCACATGCAGCCGCTGACACCTTAGGGAGAGAACTTAGGGGGGGAAAAATAAATGACTACAGTTCTCTCAGGTTGAAAATATTTATTGCATTTAGCATACTTATATATTACTGTGAAACAGAATAACAGCCTTCTGCCATTGTTATTCTTCATAGTTTGTTGTTGGGACAAAACTGTCAGTCATTGATTGTCTCTCCCTAAGCTTTCAGCCCGCTGCATGTGCAAAACTGTATGTCCTGTATCTGTGGCTGTCTACATATTCCAGTACTATACACTATACCACACTGTGTTCCAGATATGGGCAGAGACTTCCAAAAACAGACTAGTCTACATTGCTTGCTGTGATTGCCCGAACACCGCTGCTGTAGACCAGACTGTAGACTGTGTTCCAGGATGTCTCTGCTCATACCCGGGGGCCGGAAAACAGTGTGGTCTACTGTAAGACTGTGTATGTAACCCGCAGCTACATACATACACTTTTATCGCACATGCAGCCGCTGACACCTTAGGGAGAGAACTTAGGGGGAAAAAATAAATTACTACAGTTCTCTCAGGTTGTAAATATTTATTGCATTTAGCATACTTATATATTACTGTGAAACAGAATAACAGCCTTCTGCCATTGTTATTCTTCATAGTTTGTTGTGGGGACAAAACTGTCAGTCATTGATTGTCTCTCCCTAAGCTTTCAGCCCGCTGCATGTGCAAAACTGTATGTCCTGTATCTGTGGCTGTCTACATATTCCAGTACTATACACTATACCACACTGTGTTCCAGATATGGGCAGAGACTTCCAGAAACAGACTAGTCTACATTGCTTGCTGTGATTGCCCGAACACCGCTGCTGTAGACCAGACTGTAGACTGTGTTCCAGGATGTCTCTGCTCATACCCGGGGGCCGGAAAACAGTGTGGTCTACTGTATGACTGTGTATGTAACCCGCAGCTACATACATACACTTTTATCGCACATGCAGCCGCTGACACCTTAGGGAGAGAACTTAGGGGGGGAAAAATAAATTACTACAGTTCTCTCAGGTTGTAAATATTTATTGCATTTAGCATACTTATATATTACTGTGAAACAGAATAACAGCCTTCTGCCATTGTTATTCTTCATAGTTTGTTGTTGGGACAAAACTGTCAGTCATTGATTGTCTCTCCCTAAGCTTTCAGCCCGCTGCATGTGCAAAACTGTATGTCCTGTATCTGTGGCTGTCTACATATTCCAGTACTATACACTATACCACACTGTGTTCCAGATATGGGCAGAGACTTCCAGAAACAGACTAGTCTACATTGCTTGCTGTGATTGCCCGAACACCGCTGCTGTAGACCAGACTGTAGACTGTGTTCCAGGATGTCTCTGCTCATACCCGGGGGCCGGAAAACAGTGTGGTCTACTGTATGACTGTGTATGTAACCCGCAGCTACATACATACACTTTTATCGCACATGCAGCCGCTGACACCTTAGGGAGAGAACTTAGGGGGGGAAAAATAAATGACTACAGTTCTCTCAGGTTGAAAATATTTATTGCATTTAGCATACTTATATATTACTGTGAAACAGAATAACAGCCTTCTGCCATTGTTATTCTTCATAGTTTGTTGTTGGGACAAAACTGTCAGTCATTGATTGTCTCTCCCTAAGCTTTCAGCCCGCTGCATGTGCAAAACTGTATGTCCTGTATCTGTGGCTGTCTACATATTCCAGTACTATACACTATACCACACTGTGTTCCAGATATGGGCAGAGACTTCCAAAAACAGACTAGTCTACATTGCTTGCTGTGTTTGCCCGAACACCGCTGCTGTAGACCAGACTGTAGACTGTGTTCCAGGATGTCTCTGCTCATACCCGGGGGCCGGAAAACAGTGTGGTCTACTGTATGACTGTGTATGTAACCCGCAGCTACATACATACACTTTTATCGCACATGCAGCCGCTGACACCTTAGGGAGAGAACTTAGGGGGAAAAAATAAATTACTACAGTTCTCTCAGGTTGTAAATATTTATTGCATTTAGCATACTTATATATTACTGTGAAACAGAATAACAGCCTTCTGCCATTGTTATTCTTCATAGTTTGTTGTGGGGACAAAACTGTCAGTCATTGATTGTCTCTCCCTAAGCTTTCAGCCCGCTGCATGTGCAAAACTGTATGTCCTGTATCTGTGGCTGTCTACATATTCCAGTACTATACACTATACCACACTGTGTTCCAGATATGGGCAGAAATTTCCAGAAACAGACTAGTCTACATTGCTTGCTGTGATTGCCCGAGCACCGCTGCTGTAGACCAGACTGTAGACTGTGTTCCAGGATGTCTCTGCTCATACCCAGGGGCCGGAAAACAGTGTGGTCTACTGTATGACTGTGTATGTAACCCGCAGCTACATACATACACTTTTATCGCACATGCAGCCGCTGACACCTTAGGGAGAGAACTTAGGGGGGGAAAAATAAATGACTACAGTTCTCTCAGGTTGAAAATATTTATTGCATTTAGCATACTTATATATTACTGTGAAACAGAATAACAGCCTTCTGCCATTGTTATTCTTCATAGTTTGTTGTTGGGACAAAACTGTCAGTCATTTATTGTCTCTCCCTAAGCTTTCAGCCCGCTGCATGTGCAAAACTGTATGTCCTGTATCTGTGGCTGTCTACATATTCCAGTACTATACACTATACCACACTGTGTTCCAGATATGGGCAGAGACTTCCAGAAACAGACTAGTCTACATTGCTTGCTGTGATTGCCCGAACACCGCTGCTGTAGACCAGACTGTAGACTGTGTTCCAGGATGTCTCTGCTCATACCCGGGGGCCGGAAAACAGTGTGGTCTACTGTATGACTGTGTATGTAACCCGCAGCTACATACATACACTTTTATCGCACATGCAGCCGCTGACACCTTAGGGAGAGAACTTAGGGGGGAAAAATAAATTACTACAGTTCTCTCAGGTTGTAAATATTTATTGCATTTAGCATACTGATATATTACTGTGAAACAGAATAACAGCCTTCTGCCATTGTTATTCTTCATAGTTTGTTGTTGGGACAAAACTGTCAGTCATTGATTGTCTCTCCCTAAGCTTTCAGCCCGCTGCATGTGCAAAACTGTATGTCCTGTATCTGTGGCTGTCTACATATTCCAGTACTATACACTATACCACACTGTGTTCCAGATATGGGCAGAGACTTCCAAAAACAGACTAGTCTACATTGCTTGCTGTGATTGCCCGAACAACGCTGCTGTAGACCAGACTGTAGACTGTGTTCCAGGATGTCTCTGCTCATACCCGGGGGCCGGAAAACAGTGTGGTCTACTGTAAGACTGTGTATGTAACCCGCAGCTACATACATACACTTTTATCGCACATTCAGCCGCTGACACCTTAGGGAGAGAACTTAGGGGGAAAAAATAAATTACTACAGTTCTCTCAGGTTGTAAATATTTATTGCATTTAGCATACTTATATATTACTGTGAAACAGAATAACAGCCTTCTGCCATTGTTATTCTTCATAGTTTGTTGTGGGGACAAAACTGTCAGTCATTGATTGTCTCTCCCTAAGCTTTCAGCCCGCTGCATGTGCAAAACTGTATGTCCTGTATCTGTGGCTGTCTACATATTCCAGTACTATACACTATACCACACTGTGTTCCAGATATGGGCAGAGACTTCCAGAAACAGACTAGTCTACATTGCTTGCTGTGATTGCCCGAACACCGCTGCTGTAGACCAGACTGTAGACTGTGTTCCAGGATGTCTCTGCTCATACCCGGGGGCCGGAAAACAGTGTGGTCTACTGTATGACTGTGTGTGTAACCCGCAGCTACATACATACACTTTTATCGCACATGCAGCCGCATGTAATTCAGTTATCTCTCCCTAAGGTGTCAACCTTAGGGAGAGATAACTGAATTACTACTAGTTCTTCTGGTTTAAGTTGAAAATTTATAAAGTCTAAGACATTAAGTCTTCTTAGACTTAGTCTTAGTCATTTTATTTTTATATTTTATTTCATTTTTTTTATTTATTTTGTTGTTATGGTTCAATGTGCACTGACTGCAGTCTACACTGCAAGGATATGCAGTAGTAATTTATCATTTAATTTTGTATTTTATTTGATTTTATCATGATTTTATCTTCTGTGTCCACTGTCCAATTTATTTGGGTTGCTTTATTAAAGTACTGTTATTTTCCATTACTGGACTATTCTTTTATTCATAAAATTAATGATTCAGTTGAATATGAATACTATAATGAATACTATATAAGGCAATTTTATATATATATATATATTTTTAATATATAAAAAAAGCCATTGGTTTCGGTTTTCGGCCTAGTGTATTTTTCATTTTCGGTATCGGTTTCGGCACCAAAAAACCCATTCGGTGCATCCCTAATTAAATATAGCTCGTTGTATGCAAGGCAATGTTTTTTTTTTTGCAAGCGGAATTGAGGGCAATATGCGGCCACAAAGCGCCGCCATCATTGGCCTAATGGGCTGGCTAGGCAGTGCTACCTAGCTAAGGGATGGATGTACTGTCCCTTGGTTTAGGTTTTCCCGTAGCTGCGAAGGCCTCCGGGTGCTTGGGAGGTGGGGGCGTGGTCGGCTGCCGGGATTTACTTTGGCACATGATGGTTGGTTGATGGGCGGCCTTTCCTCCCACTGCCCTCCGACGTCTGCGCCGGCCCCCGGAGCCGGCCGCTACTATCTACAGCACGCGGGGGTGCTGACCTCAGCTGACGGGAAGTGGCCGGATTAGTTGAGTGCCACTTCCGCTATGTGCGAAGTGATGTCACTACCGGGACGGCTGTGCATAAGACGGACGCGGAGGGTCGGCGTCTTTTCAGTAGCCCAGGTGTGAGACACAGGAGATCATTGAGGGGTGTTTGTCTCTTCCCCCTCTGCCCTAAGGATATTGTGGAACCCCTGGCTGGATTAAGTGAGAGGTAATTGCGGGCTCTCATTCGGGTGGTGGAGGTGGGTTTATTTTTTATTTTTTTTGCAATGCTCTCCTAATTTAATATATAATTAATAAACTTTTATGAATTAATTGATTACACTTTTTTTTCAACACAATATTGGGGTTATCGGTTTATACAAAGATGGTCCAATATATATTTATATAAAAAAAATAAAAAATAATTAATTAAAAATAAATATATATATATATATATATATATATATATATATATAAATTATATATATAAAAATGAATAAAATATTACACAATGAATTAATCTACGTGATTAATTTAATACATCTATAAATAATAACTTATTATATTATTATATATTTGAAGAATACATTTATACACAAGGATAGAATAAAATTACTAGAGTATATTCTTTATTTATTTGTTGATATGATTACGGAAAACAACACTTTGTATTAAGTAATATATATATATATATATATATATATATATATTAATTTTTCTATAGAAACAGATAATATATTATCTAGAAAAAATGTCTTTATATATATATATATATATATATATATATATATATAAAATAAAAATTATCTTGTTTCTTTGCACAGATCACAGTTTATATAACCCTTCTTCTTTTCTCCTGCCCTATCATTTTGGATTTTTTGCTTTCTTTTGGGCTTCTTTACATTACTATACACTGACTACACTACTACTTTACCTCTATAGAGACGCCTCTCTTTCTTTTTTGGTTACCAAAAGGGAATGTAAGTAATTGTTAATTAATTTATAATATTAATTATTTTAATAGGATTTATACTTAATAGGATTTATATTTGTAATTTTATGTTTTAGAAATGTCACACCCGTTCCCATGTTGTCCCAATTCGCTAATAGTCCTACAGTTTTTTTTTTTTTTTTTTTTCCCTTACCCTGGGAGCAAGTTTATTATTTTTATGTATAATGATTTTGTGTTTTCTGTTTGGGAATTAACTGTGTAATGTTTATGTTTGATTATTCTCTTTTATCACAAACTATCTTAATGTAATGTTATGTGTTTTTTTTTATCTTTTTAGAAGAACTATAAGCTCCTGATGAAGCGTTATGTTGAACGCGAAACATGTAGAGCATATCTAAATATCTCTGAGCTGATACCTATGTGATATCTTGTATATGCTAATTATTTCCTGTACTTACGATTATTGGTTCCTTTATATCCCCATGCTGGATACCAATAGAAATATATATAGACTATGATGTATTTTTAATACATTAGACAGGAAAGCTGTTCCAAAGACATGCAGGCAGGCTAATTGGCTTCTGTCCAAAATTGGCCCTAGTATATGAATGGGGACCTTGGATTGTGGGCTCCTTGAGGGTAGGGACTAATGTGAGTGTGCAATGTACAGGGATAGGGGCAATTGTAGACACTCACTCAGGTTGAACTGGATGGACTGGTGTCTTTATTCAACCTTACTAACTATGAAACTATGAAACTATGAGGCATTGAGATTTTGTTTGTTGTTTTTTTTTTTTTTTTTATAAAATTGTTTTAAATTAAATTCCCTCTCTCCCCCCTTTTTCTGTTATACTCACATTTATGCCTAAAAAGTCAATTTTTGTCAACAATTTTTGTTGAACTTTTTAGAAATATCAAATATTGGGACATGGCATATGTTTTATGTAATTGTATCCCCAGGACCACCCTGTGGTAGATACACACCAAATTTAACTGCCCTGCATATTGTGCATTGTGATGTGCTGTGTTCCCTTTTTGATTCATTGGGTTGCAATGGTATAGCTTTCATATTCGACTAACTGCCTTACCTGAGAGTATGTTAACATGCAACATATGGCCCATTAATGCACATTAGGGCGGCACAGTGGTTCTGCTGGTTCGAATCCCAACCACGACACTACCTGCCTGGAGTTTGCATGTTCTCCCTGTGCCTGCGTGGGTTTCCTCCGGGCACTCCAGTTTCCTCCTACACTCCAAAGACATGCAGGTTAGACATGGGCGCATCAATAAATTTGTTTCGTTCCGTTCCGGTTCGTGTTAGAATTAATTCGTACTTTGTATTTCGTGTCCGAAATTCAATTTAAATTCGTACGAAATACGAATTGTCGTTAACTTGTACGAACGTTCTTTACGATGAATTTAAAGGAAAAAATATATACCTCAATATGTCCAAATTTCGTTACTACGGAAACAACACGTGACTTGGTTGACCAATCAGAGGTTTTCTTCTGCTGCTGAGGCCTACAGGGCAGGCCCAATCATGTGACTTCCCTTTGTGGGTTAGTTAGTGTAGTGGAGCAGATCACACGATTATTTGTCTGTGCATCTGAGAGAATATCTTTGCAATCCTTACTTTCTCATTGTTCATTTTAGTTTATATCAGTTGTAGTTTGCAAGTGTATCATCTCTTAGTGTTTAGTTTCTGGTTTTATTCGTTTTTTGGTTGGTTTTGAGAGATCTTTTTTTTTTTTTTTCATTTCTTGTTTCATTTAGTTAATATTTTGCTATTTTCTGTTTGTATAATATTTTTTTTGTACATTTGGTGATTTTGGTGTTAGTTTGCTGCAATCAAAATCATATTTTTTTTTGTCTAAATTTTTCTAACTTTTAAAGGAAAAATGAGCAGCAAACAAGGCCAAAAAAGCAGTAAGGCCGCGTACACACGCGGGGACTGTTCGCCCAACTTTGTCCGTCAAACAGTTTCGGCAAACAGTCCGCTCAAAATTAGCATGGACGGACATGGCCACACACGACGGACGAACAGTTTGCTGAAACCGTGCGCGATGACGTGAACGGCACGTACGACGGGACGAAAAATACGACGTCCTATACACTGCATTATAACTTTCGGCGTGTAAATCCTTTCTGAGCATGCGCGGAACTTAGTTTGACGAACAAGCCTACACACGAGGGGACTGTTCGCTGAAACAAAGTTTCAGCGGACAGTTTTTCGGAATTTCCGAAAAACCTTGTTCAGCGGACTGTTCGCTGAAACTGTCCGCTGAAAGCCCACACACGAGCGGACTGTTTGCCGAAACACTGTTCAGCGGACAAAGTTGGGCGAACAGTCCCCGCGTGTGTACGCGGCCTTAGAGTGCTGCTGGGAGAGGGAGAGCTATGAGCCGTGTACATGAGCAGCAGGTGGGACGTTCTGTCTCTGCGCCCTCTGAGCTCAGCTCACCTCCCATAAAGCTGAGGCGACTGGGAGTGAAGACTGCTGGTGGTAAAGAGCCTGGCAAACAGCAGACATTTGCATGTCGCCAGCTGTTCCAGGATTTACCTCCCAGAACCAGCAGCACAATTCATAGCAAAAGTGGCGCTACCACCTCTGCCACTGCTGCTGGTAACATGCTGCCCATTGGTACCTTTTATGGAAGAGGGCAGGCCAAAGGGGTTCCCAGTGCACATACATTTATGCAGCCAAAGCTGGAGATACTGGCCATGCAGCAGGAAACATGTCAGGAGGCCGAGGCTCATGATGATGTCACCACCACCATTGCTGCCAGTGCCATCACCATCAGCACTACAGGGAGCTTGGCAGTGGTCAGCAAGGAGACAGAGTTTACTGCTTCTAATGATCACTGTTCCCTTGGCAATGGGAAAGAGGTGGAAGCAGGCTTTCCTGACATTGTTGTAGACAAATTTCATTTCCAGCCCTCTACCCATGTTGGCACCACCGACATCCCAGAAAGTATCTCCTCTCAGTCCCCACTACTTTTTTCTCCTGAAAAGACCCCTGCCCAAGTGCTTTCTAAGCCTCCAGCATCAGAATGGGCCAATGCAACCATTAGACCTCAATCCATCACAGCACCCAATATACCTGGGAAGTTCAGGTCTCTTCCTCCTGCCGAACCTCAGAAAGAGAGTGTGACCACTGCAGTGGAAGGTATTCCATCAGGCAGTGTCCAAGGTGGTGGCTGCCGTTCCAGCATTTGGCAGCATTTTAGTGTTGAAAATATTTTTATTGAAACATTTCAAGTAAAAACAATAAAACAGCAACCATCATGAGGCAAATGCAAGCAGGAACAGTAACAGGAGTACATTTACGGGGGGCCGGCTAATGACTACCGGCCACAGCCGGTCCCTGATGGGAAGCTTGGAGAGTAGGGAAGACGGTCTGCTCTCCGATCCATGAGGCCACAGTAGTGAAAAATACTCATGGGTTACTACATGAGACAATATTTAATCAATAACATAAAGAAGATAGAGAGAGAGAGAGAGAGAGAGAGGAGGAAAGGGAGGAGAGGAGCAAATTAAGAGGAACAAAGTGGTAGAGGGGAAAGCTAGATAGCAAGAGGAGAGGAGAGGGGAGGTAAGGGGGGGAGGGGGAAGGGGTATGGGGAAGGGGGGTAGGGAAGAGAGAGCCCACAATGTCCTTATGCGTTCAAGATTTGGTTCTTTAAGGCGTCAGAGGAGGAGAAGCGGAGCCAGATCGACCATTGAGATATAAATTTGGTGTAAGTGTCATTGTCCAGTGCCAACATCTCCTCCATTCTCATGGTGTCATTCATAATCGATACCCACCGTGACAATGGGGGAGTATTCGTCGTCTTCCAATAAGCAGGTATCAGTTGTCTAGCAGAGAACATAAAAAAGTGGAGCAATCTCTGTCTCTGCGATTTAATAGACCCGGCAGTATGGAGAGTAATGCGATTTTCGGAGAGATAGGAACCGGAACATCAGCTAAGAGATTATAACATTCAAAAACCTGCGTCCAGAAGGGGCGGATCCTCTCACAGTCCCACCAGACATGTATATAAGTTCTGACTGAAGCTTCACAGCGCCAGCAGGTGGCTGGTGTAGACGGGAAGATTTTGTGTAAAGTAGCAGGGTCTCTGTACCATCTGGACAATAGCTTGTAGTTCTTTTCTTGAGAGTAGCAGGAGATAGTAGACTTATGTGTGAAATGAAAAGAGGTTTGCCATTCCGGCACAGAGATGTCTTCACCCAAATCCGCAGACCACAGCCTAGTGTAATGTGGGAGTTGATCATGTGCTAAAGTCTGCAGTAGGTTATATAAGGAGGATAGTAGGTGTTTGGGAGTTTCTGGGAGCGAGCACAGTTCCTCGAAGTTGGTAAGCTTGCAATGTATTTGAGAGGAGGAGTGTAGGCGTTTGGTAAACGTGGACACATGTAGGGCCGTGAGCCAATCTCCGGAGTCTGACCGAGGTCCCCTGAGAAGGATGCACAAATGTGCGAGCTTGCGGCCACTCCGTACGCTTAAAGGGTCCTAGGGAGGCTTCCCCCGTACTTTGTGGTAAGGCAGGATGGTCAAAGAGGGACGTCAGAGGAAAGGGTGGTGTTTAGCCCTGTCATATACCACAGCTTCAAGGAGGCCAAGGTCAGTGGGGATAAGGAGGTCATACGAGAGTAGTCTTGTTTGTATCCCCATAGAAGAGCTCGGAGATCAACAGGAGAAAGGTCCTGTTCAACGGACACCGAGGTCTTGTAAGGAGGACGGGGGAACCATTCTATGATGCGGGACATATGAGCAGCTGTATGGTAGGTCTCAAAGTCAGGGAGGCCCGTTCCTCCCATAGTCTTCGGGAGTGTAAGCAGTTTAAATTTAACTCTGGGGAGGCCCCTGTTCCACATGAATCTGATAGCTAGCGAGCGTAGGGAGATAAAAAATGATTTGGGGACGTGGATAGGGATCGTTTGAAATAAATACAGGAACTTGGGTAGAGTGTCCATCTTTAGGATATTAATCCTTCCGAACCAGGGCAAAGGAGATCCCCCCCACTCCTCAAGGTCCTTCCGTATATGGTTAAGCAGGGGAATATAATTCAGGGAAAACAAATCAGCTAGGTTGGAGGGTATAATGACCCCTAGGTAAGAGATCCCCTTGGTCTGCCATTTAAATGAAAAGTTGGACTTTAGAAGGGACAGCGTGGAGGGGGTGAGGGATATGTTGAGGGCTTCTGTCTTAGAGATGTTGATCTTAAAGTTACTATGGATACCAAAACGTTGAAAGGGATGGTAGGGAGATGTGTGGATTCTGAATATACACAAGGAGGTCATCAGCATACAGGGAGAGTTTGTGATGTGCAGACGGAGTTTGAATACCGAGGATGGAGGGGTTTTGTCGTATGGCACAGGCCAAATGTTCAATGATGATGACAAAGAGGAGGGGGGACAGGGGGCAGCCCTGTTGGGTGCCGTTTGCAATGTCAAAGGGGGCTGATGTGGTACCGTTGACCAGAACCGCAGCTGAGGGTCGTGAATATAGGGACATAACTTTAGAGATGAAGGGAGCTCCGAGGCCAAGTTGTTCTAGAGACAGCTGTAGAAACCTCCAACTGACCCTATCGAAGGCCTTTTCAGCGTCGAAAGATAAGAGGCAAGCTCTTAGGTTTTTACGTTGGATCAGGGATATAAGATGTATTGTCTTGGTGGTGTTGTCCCTTGCCTCCCTGCCAGGGACAAACCCCACTTGATCATTATGAATAATTTTAGGCAGTAGAGGGGACAGACGGGTAGCTAGAACTTTTACGAATAGCTTAATATCTATGTTGAGCAGGGAGATGGGCCGATAGCTACTGCATTGGGATGGGTCCTTGCCTGGTTTAGGGATAATAGAGATGTTAGCAGATAAAGAGTCCTTGGAAGGGAGGTTAGAGCTCTCCACCGAATTAAAGGCTGTTGTCAGAAGGGGTGCAAGTTGGGGGGCAAAAGTTTTGTAAAACCGGGGTGTAAAGCCGTCAGGGCCCGGACATTTTCCCACTTTGATAGCCTGTAAAAAAAAGGGCTTTGATAGCCTGTAAAAATTCAGAGGTAATTAGGGGCTCATCCAAGGCTGTCGCGTCCACATTGTCAACAGTAGGTAGGGCGGTCTCCAAAATATAAGCTTGCGTGGGGTCAGAAGATGGGGGGGACCTATCTGGAGGGGTTTAATGCGGAAGGTTATAAAGCTGTGAGTAGTATTGCCTGAAGGATGCAGATATCCCAGAGGTGTTAAATGTTTTTGTATGGTCCGATTGAACGATGAAGGGGATAGAATGTCGCGGGGGTCTAGGATGGATAATCCTAGCCAGGTGCTTACCACATTTATTTGCCAGTGAGTAGAAATGGTTCCGCGCTTTATCCCTGGCAATCAGGGAGTGCGCGTCTAGGAGCTGGAGTAGGTCCCTGCGGGCGTTGGAAAGCTGAACAAAAACAGCAGGATCCAGAATCCTTGTGAAGGGGTTCGAGGTCCGCAATGGTAGTAAGGAGTCTGCGTATGTCATGGGCTCGGGCCTTTTTAAGGCGAGAACCGTGTTGTATAAGGGTACCCCGGAGCAACACATTTGAGTGTGTCCCATTGGTTCATAGGGGAGGTAGTGTCAGCGGAATGGTCACCTATAAAATCTTTAATGGCTTTAGAGACATCCGCCATACACACGGAGTCCCGCAGCAGATTGTCGTTAAGTCTCCAGCTCGCTCCCCGGCGGGTAGCAGGGGGGCGGACCAGAGTCAGGTAGATGGGGGCATGGTCGGACCACAGAAAGTTACCGATCGACGTTTGGAGAGGCGTGTCTAGTAGTGATTGTGATATGAGAAAGTGGTCCAATCTACTGTAGGAGTTGTGTGCAATTGAGAAGTAACTGTAATCCCTTTCCGTGGGATGCTGGATTCGCCAGGCATCCACCAGATGGGATGAATGTAAAAGTGATTTAATGCGTGCCAAGGTGGAATAAGGAACGGAAGACTTACCCGAGGATGTGTCTGCGGATGGGGAGAGGGCAATATTGAGATCACCGCCAATAATGAAAGCTGACCCTCCAAAGGAGGATAGTCTGGTGAGGACCGAGGAGAGGAACCGAGCCTGACCCACGTTCGGCATGTAGATGTTACCCACTGTGAAAATAAAATCATTTAGTTTCAGTTTCAGAAACATATAGCGACCCGAGTCATCTATGAGAGAGTCTAGAACCTCCGGTTTAAAAGATTTATGAAAGGCAACAGATACCCCTTTAGATTTGGCCTGAGGATTAACACTGTGAAACCATTACGAATAATACCTATTGCGCAGGGCTGGGATAGCTCCCGCGCGAAAGTGTGTTTCTTGAAGCAGCAGAATTTTCGCATGCTTCTTGTGAAAATGGTAGAGTGTCTGGCTCCGCTTCTCAGGCGTGTTGAAACCTCTACAATTAAAGGAGGCAAAGGTTATGGAACCGTCACTAGCCATGGGGGGGTCGTAGGGGGGAGCTCAGAATCAGCATGATAAGTGTCACCATGGGCGAACCCTGTTGGGGTAGGGAACGGGAATAGAGGTAGGGCAGGGGGGGCAGGGGGAGAGGCAAAGGGTGGAAGGGTACAGGCAGAGAGAAGACGGAGGGAAGAAAAAAAGGTAAGAAGAGAGAGAAAAGACAGTATAACAACCTTGTATAGGGAGTAGCAAGAATTATAGGTGACCCGCTCCCGGTAAAATAAACAGGGGTACATGGAATACAATAGCTGTAAACATCAATCGTGGGAGACAGGCCCAAGAGGTCATGTAAAAAAAAGTAGTGAGTAAGACAAAAACAAAAACAAAAAAGGCCACTAGGTGGTTCCAAAAAGTAAGCAGCATGTAGAAAAAAAGCCTATCATAAAGGCAAAAATCGGTGCACCCCACAGTGATCACGGGAACACCGTGGGGCGCACAGCAAAAAATAAAAATAGAAAAAACAAACAAAAAAACCCGTAAGGGGGGGGGGGGGAGGGCGTGGAGCAGAATCACCGAGCCGGGCAGCTCCCAGCACCCCGGCCCCACGGGTAAACCGGATTCAGTTGCGACCTAAAAAGTAAACCAAATAACATAACAACGAAAATTATCTTAGCGGTCATCAGTAAATGCGTTAGTAAACCGGCATGAAATAGAGACATCTATGAGGCATAGGGGAAAGGATATGTAACAGGCCCCAGAGAGGGAGCAGACCAAACATAGCAACAACTGTTAAGTATGGCAAGGGCAACCCAGGGGGGGCTGCTGCAGATAGTGGGGTGCAGGGACAAGTCCTGAGATCATTCCATGAACGGACAAAAAAGGCATAACAGAGCACCCCAACTGTAAGGATATGGGGGGATGCACAGCAACAGAGGGCATAAGAAATATACAAAAAACCTGCAAACAAAAGGGTTAATCAGCAGCAAAGCTATTCGATCCATTCGGGTCCAAGCACATCACGGGGGAGGACCCCAGAGGTGGAGAGAGAAAACAGGCCCAGGTGGGCCCACAGGATCAGGTCAGTCGTTGGGGTCCTGAGGTAGCGGAGATCGAGGGGTGCGCCTGCGACCCTGCTTCTGCCACTGCGGGGTGTAGGGTAGACCAGGGGTGGTCGGAGCAAACAGCCAATCGGGCAACGCGACTTGAGGCAGTTCAAGCGTACTGAGAAATGTAGGCAAGTCCCCCAATGTACGAAATATGGCGGTTTTACCCGCGTGGTGCACTCGAAGATGGAACGGAAAACGCCATTGATACTTGATCTGCCTCGCTTGTAGGAGTTGCGTGAGGGGTCTCAGGGATTTCCGCATTGCTAGTGTTTGGCGGGAGAGATCAGGAAGGAGCATGATAGGTGTTTCATTGAATAGAATTGACTGCTGAGTGCTGGCAGCCCTCATAATGTCCTCCTTTATTTTGTAGAAATGGACATGGCACAGAGTGTCACGGACGAAGGAGGGGTCAGGGGTGTGGGGACCCTACGTGCGGTGTACCCGGTCCAAGTTAATCGGGTCATCTTTGGGGCGTTGAAGTATTTGGTTAAAGATAGCCGTCACAGCAGCAGGTAGATTCTTGGGGTCAACCGACTCGGGAATCCCCCGTATACGTATGTTGTTGCGGCGACTGCGGTTTTGGAGGTCGTCTTGTTGGTATGAGAGCTGCTGGAGTAGGACAGTGTGGGTATTAAGGATCCGATCATGTGATTGTACAGTGTCCCGCAGGCCATCTACTGTTGTATCCACATCATCAAAGCGTACCCCCACATCTTTTCTCAGATCAGAGATCTCTTTCTGATACGTTTCCTCGATCCTATGCACACAGCGTTCAAAGTCAGCTTTAGTAGGCAGAGATCTCATGTAACTGTGCAGGGATCTGATCTGCGATTCCATGTCCCATCCATCTCCCGATCCCAGGGAGGCATTAGAACGGCTTCTGGTAAGCCTGGGGGAGAGGGCAGAGTCCTCAGAGTGTGAGAGCTGGCTGTGGGGACGCACCTGAGATTGCAGGGCTGATTCAGAGCACGCCGGGGATGGAGGGGCCGGCGTCCCTTTAGATGCTGATCGATGCTGTGAGGACAACCTGCCATGGCCAAAATAATCATCCAGGTCCCCTCCTGGGTGACGGCCATTGCCGCCCTTGTGTGCTTTGAGCTTGTCTTTCCCCATGGAGCTACGTTTGGTCCGGTTTACTGTCCGAAATGAGGGCCGTGGGGCCGGGGGAGCTGGGAGCTGAGTGTAGGTCCGACCTACCTCTCCATATGTCAGGTCAGGCCCTTATAAGTGAAAGTCTAGATCATTTAGGAGGGGCTTGCATGCGGTAAGATGCGGTCATGCGGTTACAATCATGAGCTAGTTCAAGATGAAAGCCACCGCAGTAATTCTGGGAGGTATTTTGGTTTATTATCTGAGAGGGTTGAAAGGCCATCCAGGTAAAAGCAATGTAAAGTTGTCAGTCCCCTGCTGCATTAAGGTGAATGAGTACACATTGATAGCCAGAGCAGAGTCTGTAATCAGAGGGAGAATGAGGCTGCAGGGGATGCTTGTAGCAAGGATGTCTGCCTGAAATAGTGGGCCAGGAGAGCAGGCTGGGTGTTACAAACAAACGTGGGTGGAGGACCGCAGGTAGATGTTGATAAAGCAAGTCTCCGTGAGGGGGGGGTGGGAAGGCAATCAGGCCAGCGCAAGGAGGCAAACCGCGGCGGCAATGGTAGGCCGGAACGGCCATGGAGCACTGTCCGGGGCAGCAGCTGTAGGAAACCCCGGGGATCCTTAGGCCTCAGTAGGCCGCACTAGGCCGGAGCCGGCCGCGGGCTCCCCGAGGACAGCGGAAGTCCGAAACTGGCAGATTGTGTGTGGTGGTGGGTGGTTGGCGATGGATAGCTCCATGAACGGCTGGAGCTCCTCAGCTACACGTCCGCCGCCATTCGCGTCAGGCCACGCCCCTTCCATTTGGCAGCATTTTAAAAGAATTGGTGTCGGTCAGAAGGCCAAATGCAATCACTGTGGCAGGGAGTGGCAGGGAGGTCAGCCGGGGCCGAGACATAGGGCATCTCAGTAACAGTGGCATGAACCAGCACATGCGTGTGCACCGCCATGCAGTGCTGTTAGGGGAGAAAAGTATCATGGCCACTCCTCCAAACACCAAAAGGGGAACCAATAGTGGCACCGCCACAGCCACCATGAGTGCCATCACCACCAGCCAGTATAAGGCAGAAAAGAATGCTGTTACCATCCCGCATCCAATCCATACCAGCCAGGCCACCCTGGAAGATTTTGGTAGCTTTCAGAGTAAGGGTATGTCTCGGGCGAAGGTGCATAAAATAACATGCCTGATTGGCCAGCTCATTGCAGTTGGAGGAGCACCTTTCAACATGGTGGAAGGTGAGCCCTTCAAGCAATTGATGCAGGCTGTTGCACCACAGTACCGCGTACCATCACGTAAGACCTTCAGCCAAACTGTGGTGCCAGCCTTATACAGGTCTTGTGTCGGGGTGCTCAAGGAGGAGATTGGAAGGGCAGGTGGACAGGCAGTGCACCTGACCACTGACCTGTGGAGTGCGTTTAGTGCCCAGCATGCCTTCCTGTCCCTGACGGCACATTGGTGGCAGGCCAAGGTGTCCCATGATGTAGTTCAAACATCTGGATCCTCGTCAGTAGTTGACAAACATGGGTACCGTTCCTTCCTCCTGCACGCTGAGGTGCTTGATGAAAAGCACACAGCGCAAAACATCCTGCAAGCCCTGCAGAAAATGTTGTTGCAGTGGTTTGGACAGGCAGACAGCAACTACCGGATTGGCTATGTTGTCACTGATGGAGGCAGCAACATGGTCAAGGCTGTAAGGGATGGCGCTGCTCAGCCCACCTTCTCCACCAGGTGGTGGAGACCATTTCTGGCGGCGATGGAAGGCTGTCCAAAGTGGTGGACTCTTGTCGGAAGATGGCTGGCCACTTCCATCGGAGTGTGAGGGACAGCCACCTCCTCAGGGTGGAACAGAGGAAGGCAGGCCTTCCAGAACACTGCCTAAAATAGGATGTGGGGACTAGGTGGAATTCAACCCTAGCAATGCTGGAACGCATCCTTGAGCAGCAGAAGGCTCTCCATGCCATGGCCTGTGATCATAACATTGGCATAGAGAGACCTTTAGGCAGGGAGGACTGGGCCATAATCGGGCAGATTGTGGCAGTCCTCAAACCTTTCCTCTCTGTCACAGAACACCTAAGCCGCGAGGATGCCAGCATTGGTCATGTGCTTCCACTCTTCAACCACCTTCAGAGCAAATTGGAGCGGTTCAAGTCGGCTGAGGAACCTTTGCCTGGTGGTGGCCCTCAACCTGATGTGTTGGCTCTGCTAAACACATTTCTGATGGAGTTGGGCAGGCGCACGCAGTTGACCGCCTCTTGCCCAGAACTGATGCTGGCTGCCATGTGTGACCCTCGCATCAAGGGCAAAATGGCTGTGCAGTGTAGTGCTCTGACAACATGGCGGGACAGACTAATTGACAGGGCGCGTCAGAGGGAAAGGCAGATGGTAAGTCTGGGAGAAGAGGAAGAGGAGAAAGAAGATATTGAAGACCCCCTCTCCCATGCATCATCTACATCTAGTGAAGTGAGCAGAGCTCCTGCCAGTGGAGCATCTTCTGTCTTGGCTGAGGCACTTGACACCCTAATGGGAACCTCCAGCATAGTGCACCCCAAGAAACCCATATCAGCAAAGGAGGTTGTCATGTCCTATTTGTCAGCCCCACCAGTGCACCCCACCACAGATCCAATGTTTTTTTGGCAGGGGAAGAGCGAGGAGTGGCCTGCCCTCGCAGATATTGCCAAGGAGATACTGTCCTGCCCTCCGACAAGTGTCCAGAGTGAGCGGGTGTTTTCTGTGACGGGAAACATCCTGTCACCCCAAAGATCCCAGTTGTCCCCCCAGCTAATGGAGCAGTTAGCATTTTTGAAAATCAATTTGCCAAAGCTGGGGTACCCCTCCCTCACTCTGAACATTCCTTGAACTGATTGTCTGCAGCAGAGATGGCCATTTGGTCTTAGTAGTTGGTCCCTGTCCCTCCTCCACACAATCCCTCCCCTCACTTCTCATCTACCCCTATTTGCTCGTGACATCATCTGGGATGGACGAGAAGAGAGGAGGTGCCACCAGGGAGGAGCGGAGAGAGAACTTATTACACGCTTCCTGCGCTACTCTGCATGCTGGCTGATAAACGCTGTGCCCTGGTGTTCCCCAATGTGTCCCAATGTGCTCCAATATGCCCTGATATGCCCCGATGTGCCCTGATGTGCCCCGATGAGCTCCAATATGCCCTGATGTGCCCCAATGTGCCCTGATGCTCCCCAATGTGTCCCAATGTGTTCCAATATGACCTGATGTGCCCGATGTGCCCTGATGTGCCCCAATGTGCTCCAATATGCCCTGATGTGCCCCAATGTGCTCCAATATGCCCTGATGTGCCCCGATGTGCCCCAATGTGCTCCAATATGCCCTAATATGCTCCGATGTGCCCTGATGTGCTCCAATGTGCCCTGATGTGCTCCAATGTGCCCTGATGTGCCCCCACCATTCTTCTCATTTACACATATGACTGCTAGAACAGATAAAAAGACATTTAGGGAAATTGATCAAAATTGGAGCAAACTGAATCTGGAGCAGTTGCCCATGGCAACCAATCAGCTTCTCTTCAGTTTGTTCCGTTAAGATTTGAAAATACAAGAGAGAAGTGGATTGTCTGCCATGCATCCCTGGTCCAGTTTTCGCCTGATCACCCCACACTGTTTGGGGTCACCAGGGATGTGCGGAG
The DNA here is from genome assembly GCF_037356315.1 of Lithobates pipiens. Taxonomy (NCBI): domain Eukaryota; kingdom Metazoa; phylum Chordata; class Amphibia; order Anura; family Ranidae; genus Lithobates; species Lithobates pipiens. Next base: position 71,752,114 of record NW_027507788.1, on the reverse strand, counting down.
AGCACATGCTTGGTAACACCAAACAATTTCCAGTGACCCCGCACATCCCCAGTGACCCCGTACAGTGTGGGGGATAAAAACTAGAGCAGCTGTGCATGGCAGCCATGTGCTCATTATGAGGGGCTCCCACCATCCCTGTGCTGTGCTGACTTCCTCCTGGGGCTGTACCCCTGCTGTGCTCAGTATGTCAGCACAGGAATGGTGGAAACCCCTCATAATGAGCACAGCAGAGGTACAGACCCAGGAGGAAGTCAGCATAGCACAAGGATGGTGGGAGCCCCTCATAATAAGCAAAATGACTGAGTCGTCGATGCGACGACAACTGATCCAAAATTCGTAAACAAAAGTTCGTATTGCGTACAAAATTCGAACGCATGGCAATTCGTACTTCGGATCCTCCCGAACTTACGAATTTAGGGAAATTCGTACGAATTTGCAATTCGTACGAAATTAATTGCACATGTCTAATGCAGGTAGGTTAATTGGCTTCTGTCCAAAATTGGCCCTAGTATATGAATGGGGACCTTGGATTGTGGGCTCCTTGAGGGTAGGGACCGATGTGAGTGTGCAATGTACAGGGATAGGGACAGTTGTAGACACTCACTCAGGTTGAACTGGATGGACTGGTGTTTTTATTCAACCTTACTAACTATGTATGTAAGATATGTTAAGGAGCTGTAATGGACAGGATACATCCAAATGGGATGTCAATGTTTTAAAAGTTTTGTTTCGGTGTATAGTTTGTAAGTATATAAAGCACATGGCAGAAAACATATTTTTTCACTGCATATGCAAACGCTACTTCATGGATGTGTCTTGCTTATCCTTTACCACTCACTTGCCTCTACGCATATGTGCCATATTAGCTTAAAATTTGAATTTGCACGTGCTACCTTTGCTTTGTCCATCCACTGTTGAAAAACGTTATAGCTGTGGCATTAAAATCACAGTGAATGCCAGCAAATTAATTTGAAACTAGGGATGGGAATGTGTCTGGCTTCAACCTTTTTTCAAATATTGTAAATAAGTTCCCATCAGTGGTGGCTCGTAATGCAGACTGCCCCTCTATCCCTTCTATCCGTGCAAGCACCAGACATATGAATTTCAATGGGGTTTTTTTTCTTTGGTTTTTTAATCAGAGGCTCTAATAGGCTTCAAAAAAGGATAGGCTCGGGACACAGAGCACTGTGCCCCGAGCCCACCCAGTTGTGTGACAATAGTGAATACATTTTTATTGTCACACTGATTCTCCTCCTGGCCAATCAGGAAGCATGTTATGAGAATGATTTCCCAATTGGCCGAAAGGAAAAGCGATTCTATTGGCCTAGGAGGAGGAGGGTGGAGGCACATGGCCACTGTGATGCCGAGACATAGGGAAAGCCGTCGCCCGGAGGTAACCGACCGACCACGGGGGGGGGGGGGATGCACTGTTTACCACCCCCCAAAAACATAACACCAGCAGCCACTGGTTCCCATGGGATCTAGGTTCCCTTGATTTTAACTATTATAGTAATTTCGGAAGCAATGGTTTTTATTTATGACAGGAAAAAGTTTTTTTTTTTTTAACTCAAAATAATAATGCTATTTAGTAATGCTTAAATGTGTGCTACAGGATTTTAATAAACCTAATTTAAGCTACATGTAATTGTCAGCCAGAATATTGGAAGATTGTAGTCTTTGTTGAAATTTAACACTTACCAAGTTTATTTTTCTCTTTGCGTTTCTATTGAAATTATAGTGATGTCCCCAAATTATCAGTAAACTCTTATAATAAACTAATTAAGCTCTTCAATCTCTCGCTTGTTCCATATTACACAGATATAAACACATATACAGAGAGAGAGAGAGAGAGAGAGAGAGAGAGAGAGAGGAAAAAAAAAAAGACAGAAATTCATATGGGTATGACATCAAGTAGAAAGCCTCACAACTTTTGATCATTATTACCTGCTAAATTATTATTTAGAGAAGGTTTAGAGAAAGTTGAAAGGGGTGTTCACAATCAGGATGTTCTTGTCACAATGAAAAGCCCTAGTAGAGACTGATAAGTCCTAAGAATAGCTGTCCAATTAAGGTGTCTCTGAGTTACTAGCAAGTTTTCTCAGGGCTGTCTTCTGTGACCTTTTGCACCGTGTGGATCACAAATATGGTCATGAAGGGATATGTGCCATCATCTCTTTCTATATTAGCGGCATTGAAGGGCTGGAAAAAAGTCCCTTCCTCTGCAGCTATTGGTTCAGAGACAGAAAGTGTATTTTGTACATCTGCTGCTATCAATCAACTAGCCTTGTGCACAGGTCTCTTTTCACAGAGCAGTTTTCTTCTTCAGTGTTGCTGTTCTTGACTGATTTCTAGCCCGTCATCTCCCAACCAAGAAATCTTTTTATTGGATTATTTTTCTGTGAACTGGTTCTTCAAACTCGGAATTGAGCTGATTGCAACTTTTCTTCATATTGTGATCCTGAGAGTCAAGTCAAAAGACACAGTGAGTCTGCTGCTGGACAGATCCAAGACTTCATTACTCTTTTTTGTACCAGGATGGCCTCACAAAAAGTGTGGCTGTTGTGCCTTCTGGTCACAGTTATTTGCTCATTCCAGGCAAAGTTATTGCCTGGGGTACATGGACAGGTGCAAGCTGTAGGCCAAGAGCATGATGACGATGATGATGATGACAATGATGATAATGATCATGTCACCCATGATGAAGAAGACAACGATGAAGATGACGACGATGATGATGACGATGATGATGACGACGACGATGATGATGACGATGATGATGATGACGACGATGATGAGGACGACGATGATGATGATGATGACGATGATGACGACAACGACGATAATGACGATGATGGTGATGATGACGATGATGATGATGATGACGACGACGACGACAATAAAGATGATGGCGATGATAAAGATGATGAGGACGATGATAAAGATGATGATGATGATGACGATGATGGCGATGATGATGATGACAACGACGACGATGATTACGACGATCAAATTGTAAAGAAACATGATGATGACAGCGATGATGACGACAATGATGATGATGATGACGATGATGACGACAATGATGACCAAGCAAAAAATCAGGAAGATGACGACGATGATGATGATGATGAAGGTAACTAAGACTAAAGTATTTCATACTTTACACAAACCAAACACTAGGGATCATCTCTCAAATATAATTGCTCACTCTAGTAGAAAAATAGTTTCAATATTTTTCTACATTCAAAAAACCAAAAGAAATCATTCAGTGAAGTGTTAATTGTGTACTAGCAGCATTAGCTCACAGGCTTTATTTAACCTATGGCTGCTGGCATGAACGGGATACCTAAAATGAGATTGCATTGAGCCTTTGCTGCTTTTGCTGTGCCCTTTCTTGCTTTCATTAACTGCAAACTTTCACTGGGACATTGAATTGGACTGGACAGAATTTCTGAATTACTGGAAGGAACTTGCCTGAGTCCTGGTCACAGTTGGGATCCCACAAATAACTTTAATATTCTATTTCTGGGTTACAATAATTTTATGAAAAAGTGAATCTGACAATGAGGTTCAGATAGAATCAGTAAATCATTAAAAAAAAGATCAGATTCACCATCAAAGTGCTATAACTGTAAAAATATGGTTTTATTGGCATTTTTCAGATACCTTGGTCTAGTATTAGGTTCTTGGCTCTTTAATGATAACTAGAAAGGTCATTGGTTATTCAAACCTTGAAGAGAAAATGTTAACCCTGGTGCAGACTCTAATGTTGTTTGTATGGTCACCACAAGTAATTCATTTTACTGATCTAGTTGCCTGGAGTTATATTTCATATACTTACATCTTTCATGTATTAATGATTATAATATTTTCTAAACCTGTTCAAACCTGTTCTCAGTTTTAAAGACAGAATATTATTAGGCAAGAAATTATACGTAAAATCCATTTGTGCTGATGTTTAGACCTTTTATGGCTGATTCACAAAATACAGAAAAGTTTACCATTACTTCCTGTTCAGCTTACAAATGTTCCACTAGACCGGAAGTGAGGGAATAATATCTGCAGCAGGGTCACTGATTAATTTTGAATACAGTAAGGAAGGGTTAGACCTCTGTATACGTTTTTCTGTGCCTTCATTTAGGAGGTTCACCCTCTTCAACCTACTAGACATTATTGTAAAGAGGACAAAAAGGAATGGTTAATTCCAAACAAGACACGAGAAGAAATCTACTAATGGAAACTCCGACAAATGTATAACAGGGGATTTTCTCTCAGTTCTTGTTATGACTCTGGGTTAAAGGAAATGCCTTTAAGCCCAGGTTCACATTGAAGCAATTTGGCATGTGATTTGACATGTCAAAACGCATTCCAAAATGGCTGCTATTGCTGCAATGACACCGTCTAAAAAGGTGCAGCGCCAACTTTTCGGCGCTGCACCAATTCCCAAAAGTAGTTTCTGTACTACTTTTGGCGACTTTGGGGGACAATTTCCATAGACATCTGTCAAATCACCCCTGAATTCGGACTGTGTTTTGCCGGGTTGAAATCGTACGAGTTCAGCTGAACTCGCACAATTTTCTAACCTGCTCCAATGTGAACCTAGGCTAAAGGGAAAAAAAAAGAACAGAGGCTTTTAGCACTCCCTGTTCTATCCAAAACCAAAGCTAACATTTGGCTATGCATACATCTTAGATATGCGTGAATCTTTTTTTAGCTCCCAGTAGCATGAAAGTAACTGCATATTGACTGTTTCTCACTCTGCAACATACTAATTTGATTATTTTGCAAATGAAGCAAATATAACAAGTAATAAAGCTACTCCATGTTATATGTTACAATTAAAATTCCCCATTCGTGTGAATGCTTTTATAAACAATCTATTCAATGTATACAAAAAGAAGGCCCTTTGCACTGCATAATGGTTAAGAAATCTAGAGGACATTGTACATAAATTGAACAATCAGATTGTAAGAATTGAGTACTCCTAGATTTCTTTCTGAAGGGAGGAAACATCCACTTTCTTGCATTGTATGGCAGGACTTTATTACAGGACAGTAGGATATCAATAAAAGCCAGGCAATTGGTAACAACACCCCTGTTGGTACTAGCTGCCTGGCTGCAATTCTGGCCTACTGGTTTCAATACTGTGTAAGTGGCTGACCGTGCACAGACCTTTTATTTGTTTCAAATTGGTTTTGCACTTCCTTACAAGTCTATGGAGTTGCAACAATTCCCTTGAAGCAGGTCAAATGCAGAATTAGATCTACTGAAAGTCCAACGCCCCCTATCATGTATATGGGATTAAAGAATTTATGAATTTAAGGAATAAGAAATCTATACTTTTTTTATAATTTATTGCTATTCTAGTGCCATGTAAAATATGATGTGGTGCCTACATTTCAAACCAAAGTAAGTCCAATTTATTATTATTTGGAATGGCTAGTAATTTAGTGATGACATTTCTTTATATTTATATTCTGTTTTGTACTTCACATTATTGTAAACCTAAAACTTTTTATTAACACTCACACCTAAGTGGAGCAATGAGCCTTCTGGATAACCTTGGTATACGATAGATCTGATATGAGTTTAATTCCAACCACATCACTTATATAAAACAGAATTTTGTTTCAAGACCTGCCAAAATCTTCCTTTTCTGATACCTGAACATGGAAGCATACAAGCATAACTGTAAAGAAAACCCTTAGCCCTTGTACACACGGTCGGAGAATCCGTCGGAATGTGTCCTATCGGACCGTGTTGTCAGATAATCCGACTGTGTGTGGTATGCATCGGACTGATTCCGTCGGAATATCCGTCGGACCCAATTTTCCAACTTGTTGGAAATATTTCCCGACCAACTGGTTCGAACCGGACATACTCCGATCATGTGTAGAGAATTTTGATCGGACCAAGTGCCACGCATGCTCAGATCAAATTACTAGATCAAAGCTATTGGCTACTAGCCTGAACGTAGTCCCATCGTAACGAAATTACGTCATCACGTTCTGAATGATCGGATTTTTCGACAACTTAGTCCGACCGTGTGTATGCAACAGTTTTGGACAAGATCTGACGGACAAAATCCGACGGACAAAATCCAACGGATTTGGTTGTCGAAATCTCCGACCGTGTGTACAGGGGCTTAGACAAACATCCTTCTGCTGGCCCTACGCTGAAAGATTTTTAGGATACTGTATTCTAACAGGCACATGAATGGATGCAGATGATATTTGATCAACAAACACAGCAACCGCCAGCACAAGGGACACTTTTTATTAACATACCATCCCTAGTGCTGATTTCTTTTTTTTTAATCACTAAATGTAAGCTTTAGCACACAGCGCATTTAGAGGGGGGCCCCACTTCCCATACCTGAAATGCTGGCTGACTTTTAGGTATTGCTAGACATCATGTCACCCTTTAGGTTGGGCCAACATGGGAATTTTAGTGGCCTAATCGTGCCACAAAATCTTTACAATTAATCGCTAAAAGTAGTGATTGATCACTATACATCTATGATGTAAGTTGCAAAAGCAGTATGTTTATCCAACTAAGGCCAGCCATAGATGGATTAAAATTCGGCCAATTCAACAGTTCAATTAGTTGAACTGGATGGACTTGTGTCTTTTTTCAGCCAGATTAACTATGTAACTGTGTAACAGGAACCGGTCAAATTTCGACCAGTCTATGAACAGGCTGGTTGTACTGAAGTCAATTCATTGATCGACTTCAGTAGAACCAGCCTTTAAGGTTTTTTTTCTGTGTGATCACTGTCGGTGGCTGCATAACTGCTGTAATCATTGTATTCTGACAGCTAGGAGACCTCCTGCTGTCAGAATACAATAGAGCTGCAGGCTGGATTCCCCCATCAACACTGACTGTGCTGATGGGGAAATTAAGCAATTTTCTTTCCTACAACCCATGGCTGAAGGAAAGAAACTTGTATAAATGTTTGGTTTAGGGAAGCCATACTCACCTAAACAAAAGGAATTGATAGATTTCTCCATCCATGCTAAACAGCACGGATCGTAAAAATCTCCCCTGATGGCTATTGTATTCTGATTACTGCTGCTTCTGTAGCTTTCAGAATACCAGAACGGTGACTGTGTTTGACTGACTGCAATCACTGTTCAACTGAGAATTTTCCTTTGAGTTTCAGATCAAAGTTTGTCTGGGTGGTGCTGATAGCCATGTATGGGCAGCATTATTTACACAGAGCTCACACTGTGTGCAACTAATCACTTCTGCATGCATCTTGTAGCTGCGTGTAGCTTATATCATAGGGAACCATTTGTTTTTATCTATTTATCACATTCAGCGCAGTCAGTGAGTGACATTTGAGCTGCACTCTGTATACAGTGCCTTGAAAAAGTATTCAGACCCCTTGACATTTTCCACATTTTGTCATGTTAGGCCGCGTACACACGGGCGGATTGTCTGCCCAACTAAGTTCGTCAGACAATCCAACAGACAGTCCGTCCAACTTTTAAATGAACGGACTTGACCACACACGATGAACAGACAGTCCGCTGAAAGCTTGCACGATGACGTGTACAGCACGTACGACGGGACTAGAAATACGACGTCCAATACACTGCAATGCAACCTTCGGCGTGTAAATCCTTTCTGAGCATGCGCCATACTTAGCAATAAAATACATTTACGTTTTTGGTTGTAAGGCCGCGTACACACGGGCGGATTGTCTGCCCAACTTAGTCCGCTGAAACGTGTTTCAGCGGACAATCCGCTCGTGTGTGGGCTTCAGCGGACTTTTTCAACGGACAGTCTGACGGACTAAGTCTTTCGGAATTTCCGTAATTTTGTCCGTCCAAACTTGGTTTCAGCGGACAGTCCGCTCGTGTGTAGGCAAGTTGGACGGACAAAATTACGGAAATTCCGAAAGACCTAGTCCGTCAGACTGTCCGCTGAAAAAGTCCGCTGAAGCCCACACACGAGCGGATTGTCCGCTGAAACACGTTTCAGCGGACTAAGTTGGGCAGACAATCCGCCCGTGTGTACGCGGCCTTACAACCAAAAACGTAAATGTATTTTATTGAGATTGTATGTAAGACAGACACAAAGTGGCACATAATTGTGAAGTGGAAGAAAATGATAATTTGTTTCCAAATTTTTTTTACAAATAAATATATGAAAAGTGTGGCGTACATTTGTATTCAGCCCCCCTGAGTCAATACATTTCAGAATCACCTTTCGCTGCAATTACAGCTGCAAGTCTTTTTGGAGATATCTCCACCAGCTTTGTACATCTAGAGAGTGACATTTTTGCCCATTCTTCTTTGTAAAAGTTCTGTCAGGTTGGATGGAGAGCGTCTGGGAACAGCAATTTTCAAGCCTTGCCACAGAGGCTCAATTGGATTTAGGTCTGGACTTTGACTCGGCCATTCTAACACATGAATATGCTTTGATATAAACCATTCTATTGTAGCTCTGGCTGTATCTTTAGGGTTGTCCTGCTGGAAAGTGAGCCTCCTCCCCAGTCTTAAGTCTTTTGCAGACTCTAACAGGTTTTCTTCTAAGATTGCCCTTTATTTGGCTCCATCCATCTTCCCATCAACTCTGACCAGCTTCCCTGTCCCTGCTAGAAAAAAACAGCAGCCCCACAACATGATGCTGCCACCACCATGTTTCACAGAGGGGATGGTGTGTTCAGGGTGATGTGCAGTGTTAGTTTTCCGCCACACCTAGCGTTTTGCTTTTAGGCCAAAAAGTTCAAATTTGGTCTCATCTGACCAGAGCACCTTCTTTCACATGTTTGCTCTGTATCCCACATGGCTTTTCGCAAACTGCAAATAGCACTTCTTATGGATTTCTTTCACCAACGGCTTTCTTCTTGCCACTCTTCCATAAAGGCCAGGTTTGTGGAGTGCATGACTAATAGTTGTCCCGTGGACAGATTCTCCCACCTAAGCTGTGGATTTCTGCAGCTCCTCCAGAGTTACTATGGCTGCTTCTGTGATGAATGCTCACCTTGCCCGGCCTGTGAGTTTAGGTGGACGGACATGTCTTGGTAGGCTTGCACTTGTGCAATACTCTTTCCATTTTCGGATAATGGATTGAACAGTGCTCCATGAGATGTTCAAAGCTTGGGCCTTTTTTTATAATTTAATCCTGCTTTAAACTTCTCCACAACTTTATCCCTGACCTATCGGGTGTGTTCCTTAGCCTTCGTGATGCTGTTTGTTCACTAAGGTTCTCTGACAAACCTCTGAGAGCTTCAGAGAACAGCTGTATTTATACTGAAATTAAATTACACAAAGGTGGACACTATTTACTAATTAGGTGACTTCTGAAGGCAATTGAATTCCACCAGAATTTAGGCATCAGAGTAAAGGGGGCTGAATACAAATGCCCCACTTTACACATTTTATTTGTAAAAAAAATTGAAAACCATTTCTCATTTTCCTTCCACTTCGCAATTATGTGCCACTTTATGTTGGTCTATCAAATAAAATCCCAATAAAATACATTTAAATTTTTGGTTGTAACATGACAACATTTGGAAAATTTCAAAGGGTATAAATACTTTTTCAAGGCACTGTAGATGCAAGTCATGAGCCACCCTGCCTTCAAACCATTTTACAACCAAAGTCCTCCTAGTGGCCCACCCCAAACAGAACGAATGTATCTGCAGAATATTAAAATATATATATATATATATATATATATATATATATATATATATATATATATATATATATATATAACAATAGTGTCCTGTTCACTATTTTGGTAAAGAACTGAGAAAACGTGCAACTTTTTTTTACATGCAGAGATTTTCTGGTTTTAAACCTGAACAAGTTTTATACATGTTCTCAAATGTAGAGTAAAAAGTGATTTACTGCAAAATCATGGCAGAATTTCATGTCAAATTACAAATTTAAACCAGAAAACAATACAGAATAGGAGCGCAAGATCAAAATCGAATAAGAATCCAAGATAATTTTAATTGTTGATTAAAAAAGTCATACAAAAATATCAGTTTGTTCGTTCACTCCAACACACTACATTGGTGTACAAAGAAAAAATATGAGGCAGACAGCATTTTATTGTGCTGCGGGTCTGATGAACTTGCAGTATTGTGTGTTTCACATGCATTAAATTAAGAAGTTATTTGATTTTGAGTAGGCTGCAGCACCCCCAAATAGCACGTGTTGCTTTTTTTAACACCGTACATAGGTGTGGTGCATTACAACGTACATGCACTGCATTTTTATGTTAGTGCGTTGGGGTGCCATTCAAATTAGCTTTTGTGATAAAGTGCAATAGAATGCACATTTCACAGTGCTCTAAAGCAATTATTCAGTGTGCAACAACCCTAAAAGTAATACATATTTAATTTACATTTTCACAAGGAGTGGTTTAATCTTGTAGTCGATCTTCCTGCATGTAACCTAGACTCCGCCCATTTCAGTGTTTGCCTTTGACTAATAGCCAACAACTGCAATGAGAACTTGAGAAGCAGCTGGTTAACCTACTGTTTGAAATAGATCTGCAGATCTGTCCTATTAATAGTATACTTATAAATGAGCCATTCAGTTTGTCTGCCTGTAGCCATTACACTTGTGGTGTACAATAATATGTTTAATGCATTAAGCATGTTCCTGCATTAGAAGCACAGAGGATATATGAAAAAATAGGACAACGCTGCAGAAAACCATGGATTTTGTGTTTTTGCCTGATGCAAGTTCCATTGAAATTAAAACACGTCAACATGGATTGTAATGCAGATGTTAAAATACATGTCAATGCACATCATCATACATCATAATGCACAAAAATGCAAGTTGACATACATTGATGTGCAATGTAGGGACCTAAGACAAAGTAATGTGAGTTAACATGTGTTTTGTTGTGTTTCTAATGATTTCAATGGCAAATGCATTAGCTATAAAATTGGCAAAATGCAAATATGTGACTCCAGCAACGGGGGACTGGTTCCCACTTAAATGACCATTATATGAATTACAATCTTCTAAAAGGCTTTGTGCAAATGAGTTGAAATAGCATTCATTAATGACTATGTGAAGGGTTTTAATGATATTTAAAATGGTATATACACAAGCAATTTTATTAAACACAGATGTTTTTCCATGCGGTCATCAATCACATTCAAACCTGTAGATTACAGCTGACAATTACTGTCAGTTTAGAATCTGATTGATTCCTGTGGGTTAGTACACACTGTTCTTAGCATCCTTATTTGTGTGAATAAGGATGGTTTTACATACATGTTTGTGAATGTTAATAGCAGCTCTTTTACATAATGTAAATTTTAATTTAGTATTTTTTTAAACTAAATGTACATTATACCCTGCATAGATTTTCTGTGTTATGGGTGAATGCTGTCAGTAAAAACACACACTTGCTTCTTATCTTCTGGGACTCCAGCAGTGAGATGTCTCCAATTTGCAACTTATCCCAATCCCTACCATGTAGTCTCACTCCTCTTGCTGATTTTAGGACAGAACTCAGAAAAATATTCTGGTACATGGGCTGATTGGTAGTGCAGGAGCAGAGATCCAATTGTCAGAGTTCTTTATCAATGTAAAAATCTGTTCGCTGATTTGGTTTGCCAGCACCAACCTGCACTGGACTAATGCCATTGTTTTATGAGAAAAAAAATAATAATCGCGCAATGGATTCGACTTTTAAAAAACTGGCTTCTGGTTTGCACTGAAGCATGTACAGTCCTCTCTGGAATGGAATTGGTTAACCTGATTAAGCTTGTCTTTCTGTCTGTACTTTTTTTAAAGTGGAAATATGGTCACAGCGCAGCTGTTGCAAATCTCTCTGGCCATTTCAATAAATGCTTCAACCGAGTAACACATTGTCCAGCCTTCTTAATTGTGTAACGTGTGCCTATGAATAAGGTATTCATATTACTTTGACGGAAATTGTTAAATTATAAAATCATACATTTTTAGTCTGGCCAGATGCAATTGAACGTTTTTAAATGCAGTTCAAATACGTATGGAATTTTTAAACTGTATTTTAATAAGCCTAATTCACACCACTGTGGTGTGTTCATGTGCATGAAAACAGTAAATCCTGTATTTTTTGCAAGTTAACACACCACAGATTCATGTAAATGCCACTCAGTTAAAAAAAAAAAAAAGTGAAAATATTGTCAAAAATGCATTGTAATGCATTACAAACAGATACAGTTAAACATTTTTAATTGTAGTTCAAACATGTATGCAAGAAAAATGAATGTATTTTAATAAGCCTAATTACACCACTGTGATTTTTTCATGTGCATGAAAAAAATACAGCATGCTGCATTTTTGCACGTAAACACACCACAGATGCATGTAAATGCATCTCAATAAAAATAAGGTCAAAATAAGGTAATGTATTACAAAGAGATTGCAGTTCAAGTGAGCCCTTGACCAAAATGCACTGACTTACTTACTGACATTATAATGTACATTTTATTGCACAGCTACATTGGCCCAGCTTGACATAATGTGAGTATCCATATTTGATGTCCAGAGGGCTACTGGGGATTCTATAAATCACTGTAGTAGTCTGCGCTACATGAAGTGAGAGGCACAAGCTTCTGAGTTCTGTGCCAGCAGCTTCCTCTCTGCACATTGAACTTGCTCAGCACCTCCACCAATCATAGAACATCTAAAAAAATGTACAATGACTACAAGGCACTCTCTGATTTGGATGATGTGGAGCAGATGTGGTGTCACAATCTCCTTCATCCAATCAGAGAATGCCTTGTATTCTCTGAGCAAAATACAAGCTGTTTTACGAATAGTGGAGGTGCCCAGCGAGTTTGCAGAGGGAAAGCTGCTTGTACAGAAGAGATCACAGCACTTTCTGTGTGTTGCCCCAACTACCACAATGACTTACAGCAGACCTTCGGGTATTAAATATGCATACTTATATCTAGCCGAGCTAGCCCAATGTAAGTATTCAAAAAATACAATTCCTGGAGTTCAGCTTTAAGCATTCCAGCATGCCCATCACTGTCTACATCTATGGAAAAATGTATCATTAGACTTGGTGGGCCTGTGTCTATGGGCGACAGAGCCCAGGATGCAGCTTTTTCGTGTATAGTTTTTAACCACAAATTTTATTCATATCACTGGTAGACATGCAATTATTTCATATAATCGTATTTACTCATTGCCACAATATTCTTATCTAAGTTGGTAAAATTAATATCAGATTTTTTTTTTTGCGACATGTCACTAACGGTACTGCATTAATGAACTTCAGAAGAAGAAAGTACTTAAGGGTTCATTTTAACTGCAACTATATAACTTAACTAAATATTTTTTTATATATTTACTGTACATATGGCAAGTAGAGCCCACATTTTATCTGTGGGTGTTCAGAGACTCTCTTGAGTGATGAAGGACCAGAACTGCAGAATCAAACATGCAAGGCACTGCAGTTTCATTCAAATGCAGCACAGCATAACACAAGTTTAAGCAATGCTTACCTGCATTGTTAGATCTTCACTGTACTGCAATGTACATTTTTTTTCTATCCCTAAACACCAGAGACTCAGTATCTATGCCATTTGAATACTGTGGGACCAATTTTTGAGTATCCTCTCTGCTGTTGGATATATTTGTGCATGCATGAATTGGACCCCATCCACCCAAACCTATCCTTGCAAAAGTGGGACTTGTTTACGAACCTAAGAATTATACTGCTAGTAGCATAGCTATTACCAGGGGAGTCATGCTGGGTAGGTATACAGAATTTATGCAGATGAAAAGGGGTAACTTGGTCCTCCAGGTTTGGGGTTATTCACAACCTTTAAAGCAGAAGTCTACAAAAACTAAAAATCCTTCCTTGCCGTAACTCTGCATCCACACTACAAGGCATACCTGCTCATTTTATGTCTAGGGTCATTTTATGTCTAGCCATTTTAATTATCTCTACAAATGTACCATGCCTTGTTCTGCACAGTGTCTTTGTGTGGAGGTAGCCATCTTAGCAGAAGTTTGGTTTTGCTTTTTCATGGCAGACCCTCTAGCAAGATGAACAGTGAGCAGCATAGGCGTGATCTGACCAAGTTCCACTCCAAATCTCCTGCAGTCAGGGGCAGTAGTGTCTAAGGCTAGGCTCTACTGTGGGTCATGCAGCTTGCATTTGCTCAGGTGCAGCAGTCCAATCATTTGAATGGGCTACTTTGCCCGCATTTCCCACAGGAAAAATGTGCATGCACCTTTTTTTAAAAACATGGCTGCAGGGAAACAGTTTATTTAGATCATGTGATTACCCTGTGGTTCACAAAAACATGCTGAGGGCTGAGATGCCTGGGGGTGCCATTCAGCTCATAAGGGCAGCGTGAGTTGGCAGCGGGTGTGGGAACAGGTGCGATTCCAGCACCTGCATACAGCCTGCAGACTACAGGCAAGTGTGAACCTAGCCTTAGATCTCATACTGCAGGTATAGTGCTAGGAGGCTGTAGGCAGTGCCTAGGCATACACACACCAGAGAGTGCACTGCTGTTTCCCTGGATGAATTCCATACAAAAAAGTACATTTTCAAGTAGCTGCTTAGTTAAAAATGAACATTTCTAAATGTTTCCTACAATATATAAAATCTAAACTTTTTTAAGATTTTTAGTTTTAAAAACAAAATGTTGTTGTGAAGCCCAAACATGAAGGAGCGTCCCCCATGGCATTTACACAGTGCAGTGAAGTTGGTAAGTATTAATGAGTTCATTCAGGTCCCGAAACAAAAATATGGAAAAGGTCTGTGTCCTTTTCAGTTTTTCTGGACTAAAACGGTTCACATTCTGAAAAAATAAATAAATGCACATTTTTTGAAGGAAATTTTTTTTTTGCAGAGCATTGCACATGTGATCATCTGATTGCAGGTGCATTGCAAGGCCCCTGCACAATCTCAGGATAGATGTCTGCCTATAGCAGAGGTATCATATTGGAGGAATACAGCAGTTACTTGGGAGCAAAAAGATCAATGAACTATGAGAGCATTCATCAGCACCCTTACAGTTGATTGAGAACTATCAGCCATCAGCCTATTAATTTACAGGAAACTATGAATGAATAAATTACACGGCCCGCTGTTTTCAAATTGTGACAGTGGGTGTAAGGAGAGGATACTCTGCTCGTTGTCACAGGGAGGGATCGGAGAAAGAGGGGGTGCATGCTGAATATGTTACTTGTTACACCCTACATATGGGTGTAGCATATAACATATTTTGAAAGGTGAAATTAGCCTTCAAAACATGGTGGATGTAGGGTACTCTGATGTAAATGGACGTAAGATCCAGCATGGGTGTGGAAAGCTCTAGTTTGGTAAAAGCAGAAAATAAAATGAACAAAATGAATGTCAACAAAAACATTTGTACCGTTTTGATTGATTCAGCAGGGGATCTGTTGACTTCAATGGTAGGCGAACTTTAAAAACCTACAGGTCATATTTTCAGCCACAAAATAATTACTAGCTGTTCACACATAGTCCCACCACATGGCCACTGACATAACACATGTATGAAGTGAATCTGGGATCGACAACTACAAGCATTCTTTTTTTATATGTGAAATTTTTACAATTCAGGACTCAGGAGTGCATGAAGGCAATGGAGGAGAGGAAAGGTCAGGGTAGGTCAGGGTAGGTCAGGGTAGGCTATGAAGAGGGTGCAGGAGATGATCACCAGCACCGTGATATAAAGCACTGACACCAGCACCATGATAGAGAGCACTGACACCACACCAGCACTGAGATAGAGAGCACTGACAGCAGTACCGATATAGAGAGCACTGATACAAGCACCGTGATAGAGAGCACTGACACCACACCAGCACTGAGATAGAGCACTGACACCACACCAGCACTGTGATAGAGAGCACTGACACCACACCAGCACTGTGATAGAGAGCACTGAAACCTCACCAGCACACTGATAGAGAGCACTGAGCACTGAGACCACACCAGCACCGTGATAGAGAGCACTGACACCACACCAGCACCGAGATAGAGAGAGAGCACTGACACCAGCACCGAGATCGAAAGCACTGACACCACACCAGCACAAAGATAGAGAGCACTGACACCAGCACCAACATAGAGAGCACTGACAGCAGCACTGATACCAGCAACTCGCTGCTGGGCCCCAAAAATATGACACCGCTCAACCTCTTCAAACAGGAGGGTACCGGCATATAGTATGGTGTGCTTTTTTTGTACAAGGAAGTGAGCCAAAAAGGTAGAAAAAAGGTCTGTGTGCTCGATTAAATAAATCATTTATAGAGATATACATGGTCTACTCATCACATGTGTTGAATTCCTCTGAGATCCATGCCTCATTCATTTTTAGAAATGTGAGGTAGTCAACACTGTCGTGAGCTAGGCGAGTGCGCTTATCGGTTACGATCCCCCCTGCTGCGCTGAATGTCCTTTCGGACAGGACACTGGATGAGGGACAAGCCAACAGTTCCATTGCAAATTGGGCAAGCTCTGGCCAGAGGTCAAGCCTGCCCACTCAGTAGTCCAGGGGTTCATCGCTCCTCAGAGAGTCCACATCGGCCGTTAACCCTATGTAGTCGGACACCTGTTGGTCTAGGCCAGTGATGGCGAACCTTGGCACTCCAGATGTTTTAGAACTACATTTCCCATGATGCTCAACTACACTGCAGAGTGCATGAGCATCATGGGAAATGTAGTTCAAAAACATCTGGGGTGCCAAGGTTCGCTATCACTGGTCTAGGCGTTCCCTGATGCTGGATCCGGATGAGACCTGTCAAATGGTCGGCTGAAAGAATTACCTCATATCAGAAGTGACCAAAACATCTTCAAACTGCCCTCTTCTTGCAGGTGCTGTTGGATTGGTACCCACAACTCTTTCTCTGGGAGTGGGAATTCCTCCTCTGCCAACGCACGCAAAAGCAGAATGCAGCATTTCTCGAAGCAAGGCCTGGAAGTGCTCCATTTTGACAGCCCTCTGTGACGGTGGTAACATTTCTGCCATTTTGTGTTTGTACCGGGGGTCTAAGTACGTTGCCATCCAGTACTGGTCCTTGACCCTTATGCTTTTTATACGGGGGTCCCTGTTAAAACACTGGAGCATGAAGGCCCCCCATTTGCACTAAACTGGAAGCGGTGTGGTGGCCTGGCTCCTGCTCATCATCCAGGATAATGTCGTCCTCCTCGTTCTCCTCTCCCCATCCACGCACAACAACAGGGATTCCAGAAAGGTTTAAAGCATGCTCTTCTTGCTCCTCCTCATCTGCCCCGTCACCATCCTCCTCTGACTCCTCTTCAGACTCCTGTTGTTGACTTGTCTCAGATAGAGTAGCCCCCCCTGGGAATTCATCCAGCATTGCGACTTCCTCATCTTCCCGCTCCTGCTCTCCACTGCTTGATCAATGACACGACACAATGCACGCTCCATAAAGAAGGCATAAGGTACCATGTCACTGATGGCGCCATGGCTGCGACTGACCAGTTTGGTGATCTCATCAAATGAGAAGTCTGCATGTGTCGCACATGAGCAGCCACTGGCACGATGAAAAAACCAAGCTCCCAGAACCTGTTCTGCTGCAGAGTTCGTACAGGTAGATGTTAACTGCACGTTTCTGCTGGAGCAGCCTATCAAGCATATAGAAGGTTGAGTTCCATCGCGTCGGGCAATCGCAAATAAGAGGTCTGACCGGCAGATTGTGTCGCCGCTGAATGTCAGCAAGGCGAGCCATGGCCGTGTAAGATCTTCTGAAATGGGCCGAGATTTTCCTTACCTGCCGCAAGATGTCCTGGACCCCAGGGTATTTGACAACAAATCGCTGCACGACCAAGTTTAAGACGTGTGCCATGCATGGCGCGTGCGTAATTTTGCCCTGTTTCAATGTGCTAAGCAGATTGGCACCGTCACACACCACTTTACCAACTGTCAAATTGAGCGGTGTTAGCCACTGATCTGTCTGTGAACGCAAAGCTGAAAGGAGTGCAGGGCCAGTGTGGCTCTTGGCTTCCAGGCACAACAGACGCAGCACAGCATGGCAACGTCTCACCTGGCATGTCAAATACGTTCTGGGGAGCTTGGGTGGTGCAGCGGAAGAGACGCTAGCAGCGGAAAAGGAGGAGTCAGCCAAGGAGGAGAGGGAGGAGGATGGAGTAGGAGGAGGAGAAGAAGAGGCAGGCCTGCATGCAATCCAGTAAAACCAAATCTACACGGGTGCCACGGGTTACATGCTTGACGGCCATCAGAAGGTTCACCCAGTGGATAGTAAAAGTGACCTTCCCTGCCCGTGTTTGCTAGACCACGTGTCTGTGGTCAGATGTATCTTGGCACCGACACTATGTGCCAGAGATACATTCACTTAGCGCTGAACATGGCCATATAGCTTTGAACCTTCCATTGTGGTGTTCCAATGGCCACAAATTTTTGAAAGGCCTCCGAGTCCACCAGTTTATATGGCAGTAGTTGGCGGGCTATCAGTTCTGACAAGCCAGCCGTCAACCTTTGGGCAAGAGGGTTATCCGGTGTCATAATTTTTTTACGCTCAAACATTTGGCCCACGGAAGCCTGACTTTTTCCAGAAAAACGTGAGGATGGCGTGATGGAAGGTGGAGTGGAGGACAATTGTGAGGAGAGAGGAGAAGGAGGAGTAGAAGACGAGGCTGGACGGTGAGAGCCTGGAGTGTGGCTTTGTGGGTTCCGTTGCTCCCACTGGGCTCGGTGATGGCAGCTCATGTGCCTTCTTAAGGCGGTCGTCCCTAGGTGAGTGTTGGGCTTACCGCGACTTATGTGTTGACTGCAAAGATTGCAGATGGCAACACTATTGTCAGCAGTGGACACGTTAAAAAAGCTCACACTGAGGAGCCATGTGCCGGCGTCCTGGGAGCGCCAGATGTGACCGTACATGGTTGATGCCTCGCTCCTGATACATTAGCAGTCTGCTTTGTCCCTCCTGTGCCATCTATGTTCTTCCTGCTTCTCCTCCATATCTCCCTCTGATCTCCCCTCCTCTTCCTCTCTTGTGGGCACCCACGTGACATCACTAGACACGTCATCATCAACGTCACCTTCCCCACCGCTATAATTAGAGATCTCGGAGTAGGCAGTAACAGCAGGGACCAACCTCCTCCTTGGGCTGATCTGAGTACTGTCGTCAGACTGCTGAGTAGTGGTTGTTGCTACCTCCTCTACCTGATCCAATGCCAAGAGTGGCTGCGCATCGGAAATGTCTTGATATGGATCCAAAAATAATTCCTGCGTCTCAAGCGGAAGGTATATGGTGGTGGTGGTGTTGGTGGTAGTGTCTTTGGGGGTGCACATAGCAGAGAGTGAAGAAGAGGGTGCAGATCGAGAGGTGCAGAAGAGTAAGGTTGAGTGAGCCACTCAACCAAGTCTGGTGCGTCCTTTGACGTAATCTCACACACCTTCTGCAATTTGCCACTTTGGCTCAAACCTGTTGCTCCTGCCCTACCTCTACCACCCCTGCGGAAGGGCCTGCCTCTTCCTCTGCCTGTCATTTTTTAAATGACCCTGTGACAAAAGTCTCTAGAGAAGTGCAGTATGTATGTGGAAGAAGGTATATAACACCCCGCTTCAATCTGTCGTTTTTGGGGGCCACTGGTCTATCACACCAGTTATAATACTTTTGTTTTTATTGCATTTGTCACTCTTTGTAGTATCGCTGCAGAACCACTCAGCAGTCACAATGCTGCACAGTGGAAATGCACTATACTATGCTTTCTATATGTGCAAGTATTTTATACGTGTATTACACACCTATATACTGCACACCAAATAGTACACCTATACCAGTCCTTAAAAGGACATTTGTGGACCTAGTAGCTAGTGTTTTGCAGACTGTCCCTCAGTCCCTACACTGATAAAGAACTGCTGCAGATTAGGGCAGCAGTTAGCAGCAGTGCACCACAACCCTATATATTGTACACCTATATCAGTCCTTACAAGGACCTTTGTGGACCTAGTAGCTAGTGATTTGCAGACTGTCCCTCAGTCCCTACACTGATAAAGGACTGCTCCAGAATAGGGCAGCAGTCAGCAGCCCTGCACCAGCACCCTATATATTGTACACCCATACCAGTTCTTACAAGGTCCTTTGTGGACCTAGTAGCTAGTGATTTGCAGACTGTCCCTCAGTCCCTACACTGAGAAAAGACAGCTGCAGAATCAGGCAGCAGTCAAGTATAATATTCTTTCTATATTTGGAAGAAAGTATATTATACATGTACAACCCTGTATACTGTACACCTATACCAGTCCTTAAAAGGACCTTTGTGGACCTAATAGTAATAGCTAGCTAGTGGTTAAACTGACTGCCCCTGCAGCACACAGCATCCTGTCCCTCCCTACACTGACAAAAGACAGGCTGCTGCAATCACCAACACAGCAGTGCACTGAACCCTATATACTGTACTACACCTATACCAGTCCTTAAAAGGACTTTTGTGGACCTAATAGCTAGCGGTTTGTGTCACTGCAGTCTCTCCCTGCTGCACACAGCGTCCTGTCCCTACACAAGACAGAATGTAAAATGGCCTCCAGATCGGGTCTATTTATAAGGTAGGGGGTATGTCCAATTGTCCATGTGCTTAAATGTCTCAATTGGCTGTCCTGTACCCCATGATGGATGTGTCATCATGGGTCAAAGTTCTTTCACACTGTAAACACATATGTCTGCAGGGCGAACAGCGGCAATAGTCCGCCGATTGGGCAAATCGCGAACACGCAAAATTCGCCGCGAACCGACCACCGGGCGAACAGTTCAGCCATCCCTAGCTCTAAACACTTGGATACTGCCAGATCCCATTGTGCTTATTTAAAGCAAGCCTTTCTATATGATAAGCACACTGTAAAGCTGTGTCATGCGCATACCCCTCAATGTATTCCGGAGTGCCCTGCAACCTACAGCACACTGATATCCAAAATATTGACTTCAGGTGTGTACCTACAGATCACGGGTTCCCATAGCAAAATTTAGATGTGGCGTCTTGGGACCCATGGCAATGTCTCTGAAACTGAAACCTTGCAGTGTTAAATTTTCACTTGCAATTTAGAAGTGGTCAAAGGATGTTGTCAATTTGTTGCAATGCCACTTGAAATGTGAATGTATGAATAAAGCTGCCTAATTATTACTATTATTATTATTATTATCATTATTATTATGGGATCACCTCCTCCTATATCTGCCTGCAGGACTTCTCCCGAACCTCGCCCATCCTCTGGAATTCACTACCCCAATCTGTCAGAATGTCTCCAAATTTATCCACTTTTAGGCGATCCCTGAAAACTTTCCTCTTCAGAGAAGCCTATCCTGCCTCCATCTAACAACTGCACTATTTTCCCCATGAGCTCATCCCCCACAGCTATTACCCTTTTGTATAACTTGACCCTCCCTCCTAGAGTGTAAGCTCTTACGAGCAGGGCCCTCTGATTCCCCCTGTCTTGAATTGTATTGTATTGTAATATCTACCCTAATGTTGTAAAGCGCTGCCTAAACTGTCGGTGCTATATAAATCCTGTATAATAATAATAATAATAATAATAATTAAAATCTCACGTTGCCTCACAGCTCTTGTTTAGCATTTTCTGGCTGTGCAACAGGATTGATCGATGTCCACTGTATGTGCAATTCAAGCACATGTAGCAGAAGAGCTGTCATTACAGTCAGTGCACTACAGGAGACCTTTATTTCTGGCTAACTGCTCTGCACTCAGTAGTTAAAAAAGTTGCAATGACAACAATAATAATAAGCTTAATATTTTTTTTATATTATGACACTTGTCAGTGCTCTTAAACACAATTACTCTATAATACAGTACTGGCTGTGTTTTATCTTCACATGCATGTTAATTAACAAATATTTAATATGTTTTAATATGTTTCAATTTTCTCCATTAGTCTCCCTAATGGCGCCCCTCTTCTAGACCTAGTCCCCATAGCAGTTATATGGGCTTCTTTGGCTATAGTAGTGCCACTTTCTATTCCTAAACAGTGATGAGCTGCATGGGTGTCGCCCAGGACATGTTTTCGGGGGCACACCGTTGTGACCGCCTCCCTTTTTTTTTCATCTTGACTTCTATACTCCGTTATGTACTCCTAAACCCTTGTAAGCTGCGAGTTACACACTCCTGGCCCCTGTAATACATAATTCTGATGCTCAGGGCTGGTGCTAGACTATTTTGCCCCTAGGCAAGAGCAGCTATTTGCTCCCCACCCCTCTAAAAAAAG
This sequence comes from Lithobates pipiens, assembly GCF_037356315.1. Taxonomy (NCBI): domain Eukaryota; kingdom Metazoa; phylum Chordata; class Amphibia; order Anura; family Ranidae; genus Lithobates; species Lithobates pipiens. The sequence continues at coordinate 71,729,895 of NW_027507788.1, read as the reverse complement.
GCAAATGCAGCCTGTGTATGGACGTGTTCCTCCTTGTCAACGTTAGTTACGTGTGGAGACTGACTGGGGAGCTGGGAGAAAGTGATGTTGTGCGCAACACTGCTTGCGCAGCACCTCATTGGCTCGATACATCTTCTTCACGGATTGGCTGAAGTTTGTAGGAGGTGGCTTTGTCTGTAGCTAACATTATCCAATCCTGCAGCAGTATGTGGAATGTTGGTTTTGTGTGTGGGGAACAGGGAAGTCATCAGAAATTTTTGGGCCCTTTACACAGCTTTAGGCTTGGGCTCCCAGGCTTGACCCCCTTACATCAGAGTTTACCCATTTCATTGGAGTCCCCAAAGTTCCCCCTCACATCAGGGTCCCCAGACCCCCCCTTTCATCAGTGTCCCCAGAGTCATCTCCCCATACATCAGAGTGCCTTCTCCTTAAATCAGGGTCCCCAGATTTCCCCCTTACATCAGGGTCCTCAGAGTTTCCTGTCCTTAAATCAGGGTCTGCAGAGTTTGTCCTTACATTTGAGACCCCCACTTTCTTTAGGGTCCCAAAAATATAGCCTTACATTTGGATACCAAAGTTTCCCCTTATATCATGGTCCCTCAGATCCCCCTCCTTAAATCAGGGTCCCCAGAGTTTCCCCTTGCATTAGGGTCCTCAGAGTCCTCCCTCCTTAAATCAGGGACCCAAGAGTTCCCCCTTACATCAGAGTTCCCCTTTCATTAGGATCCCCAGTGTCACCCCCCTTACATCAGGGTCCCCAGAGCCCCTCTTACATCAGGGTCCCCAGAGCCACCTGACATCAGGGTCCCAACGCCCCCCTTACATCAGGGTCCCAATAGCCCCCTTACATCATGGTCCCTAGAGCCCATTCCCTTTCAATCGCATCCCCAAAGTTAGAAAGCAAAATCAGAGTGGGGTAAGGAGAGTGGAGAGGTTTAAGATAATTGTTGGGGTAGTGGAAGGGAAGTATTGTGAAAAGCCCAACCTTCATCAGGTTACATTCCTTCTCATTGCAGCAGTCGGCCACAGGACAGGTTGTTTGGAAGAGGAACTTTCTCCTCTGAGTGCCGGGGTCTGGGGGAGGAGCAAGCACATGATTAGTTGCTAGGACATGGGCAGTCCTAGCAACCAAACCCTAGCATTGAAAACAGCTGGATGCTGTCAGAAGCAGTACATTCAGGGACTGCGCTGATTGCTGCACAGCCTGTGCTGTTGCTGAGCGGTGCTGCTGTGGCAGCACGGGCGCTTGCTTGGGTATTTGGGCAGGATGTTCTGGGGGGAGGTTTCGACCCAGTAACAACTGGCTGTGGCTACATCTTAGGCAGCATTGCGCCCTAGGCAGCTGCCTAGTTCTCCTAGTGGAAGTGCTGGCCCTGCTGATAGTTTCATAGTTAGTAAGGTTGAATAAAGACACCAGTCCATCCAGTTCAACCTGAGTGAGTGTCTACAATTGTCCCTGTACATGCCTGCACTCTGTGTTACGCACTCTTGACTCCTGCACTCTGTGCATAATGTACTCCTAATCACTGTACTATTTACACTATGCTGTACATTTCATACTCCTGGCCAGACCAGGCCAAGGTGTGTATTCTTTCAACCGTTGCTGGTTGCCAAGAAGCTACTGGATATTCTTTAAGGGAGGTTATGTGTAAGAAAGTAAATGCATTCAGCCCGTGTGTATGGCCCTTAATTGACTAAGTGCAATTTAATCACACCCACTATTCCAAGCGCTACAAAGGCCATCTAATTCCTCTCCCTGGGTGCACAAAAATGCCCCTAGCCTTTTTCAAACCTTTTTTCTTAGCAATCCTGTCCTGATGGACAATAGTTACTAGCTCAGGAAGCATAAGAGTAAAATGGGTCCAAGTCATATCAAAGCTATCTATCTTACAGGGGTCAAAGGTGCTCCACAAGATGTATGTGCTGGTACTAGAAATACATTTCCTTTGCAGCTTCACAGGTGTTTTTACATTATAGTTAATTGTCCAAAAAGTGCCTTGACAAAAGAAGGTTTAAAACCTGGGTCAAGTTATGTATATGATGGGCACTACAAAAGTAATTCAGGCTTTTATTTATTTTCAGAGTGTGTCATATGCCAACACATCTTAGGGGCAGAAAGGTCTCTCCTTCATTGAGGCAACAAACAGCAGCAGCTGAATCCCTAAAATATGCATAAACGCACAAGAATGAAATCACCAATGTAGTAACCTTGTAAAAGGCTAGGATAACATCTCTGAAGACATTTGAGACAAAAACTATACATAGACATTAGCAAGTCAACAATAATACCAGACAGCATATTGTAAAAGACATGTAGGAGTGTGGACTAGACATTTTCAGTTTGTTTTGTACAAATCAAAAATTTGTACAAATTTCCAAAAATTCGTACATTCGGAAGCATCCGAAATATGAATTTCTATGCTTCCGAATTATATACAAAATATGAAATTTAGTTGACGAATTTCGGATCCAAATTCCATTACAATGGAAACGTGAACTTTGGTTGTTTGGATGTTCTGCAGAACACCAAACAATATGCGGTGTTCGGGGCAAATTCAAAAGCTGCCGCAACACCGTTAAAGTCTATGGGACATTAACATGAAAAATTAAAAGTGCTAATTTTAAAGGCTTATATGCAAGTTATTGTTACAAAAAGTGTTTGGGGGCCCATGTCCTGTCCCAATGCAATAAAAAGTTTTAAAAATGGCAGTTTTTTTGGGGAGCAGGGATTTTAATAATGCTTAAAGTGAAACAATAAAAGTGAAATATTCCTTTAAATTTCCTACCTGTGGGGTGTCTGTAGTATGCCTGTAAAGTGGCGCATGTTTCCCGTGTTTAGAACAGCAAAATTAAATTTCTAAAGGAACAAAAAGGAATTTAAAACTACTAGTCATTGAAAAGTCATTGAAAAAAATGGCCTGCAATTCCCCCACAGCGCATTACCAGGCCCTTTGGGTCTGGTATGAATATTAAGGGGAACCTCGAATCAAAATTTTAAAATAAAAATGCGTGGTCCCCTCAAATTCCATACCAGGCCTCATCCCCACAACCCTTGCCCAGTGGTTGTGGGGGTTTGCGCGCGGGGGGCTTATCGGAATCCCCTTTTAACAAGGGGACCCTCAGCCCCCCTGTGTGAAATGGTAATGGGGTACAAATATACCCCTACCATTTCACAAAAAAAGTGTCAAAAATGTTAAAAAAGACAATTCCTTTATTAATGTCTTCTTCTTTCCCCACTTCTTGTTCCATCTTCTTCTGTCTTCATTTGGTTTTCTTCCTCCATCTTGTTCTTCCCCCGCTTCTTCCTCCGATTCTCTGCTTCTTCCTTTGGTCTTCTTGTCCGCATCCTCCTCCGGCTTCTTCTTCCCCGCTTCGTTCTTCAGACGATCCACATTCATGGGAGGTTCCCACTGTGTGGCCCTTCTGTGCTTTTGACAGTTCTTACATAAATGAGGGAGGGGCCACCCGGTGACCCTGCCCCCTCTGACACACAGGGACTTCCCTATGGCTTTTCCCATGATGTCAGAGGGGGCGGGGTCACCAGAAGAACAGAAATGTCACACAGCGGGAACCTCCAATGGATTAGGTGAGGTCAACATTAAAAAAATAAAAATAAAAAATCAGTAAACGGGACATAACCTACAGCCAGTAAGATGTGTCCCTTGTGTTGATGGCTCTTCTGTTGGGTGAAATCCTCCACCATCAGTAACCCTTCCAACCCCTGCAATCTTCCTGTGCGGCAAGAGTTAACAGAACTGTGGAAGTTATCACAGGCTCTGATCAAAAGTGCCGAATATGCCCACCCTTTACTCCCAGCTCTGCCATTCATAGAAGCCATACTAGGGATTGAAAATTGATCTATGGAGGGGGCGTGGCCAGCAGCCGAGCTGATGGCATCGTGAGGAGAGATCGCCAGGAGAATCCGGTGCAATCCAGTGACTAGAAGCGATGCCAGAAGGCGCTTTGTGGGGATACCACCTGCCTAACAATCCATCTAACACCCGCCGGCGAGATGTTCAAAAGAAAGCCCGAACACCCCCCCCCACACACACACAGGGAGTTGATGGAATGCACAACTCAGCTGAAAGCTGAAGTAACTGGCATAGGGGAAAGAGTATCCCACACTGAGGACAAAATGGGGGAGTTTGCTGTGGCCCATAATGAGCTTGTGGATGCATACAATGAGGCTGAGGATGAAATGTAAAACTGAGAGGGGTGACTGAACTTGTTATGCCTGCAGACCTCAGGAAATATGTCCAACAGTTTATATCTACATTACTGCCAGAAACACCAGAAAAGGAGGTGATTGTAGATCGTGCACACCGTCTACCTAACCTGAAGCACTTACCAGATAAAGTACCCAGAGATGTCATAGCGTGGATACATTTCTTTCATGTGAAGGAAGACCTGATGAGATATTCCATGAAAAAGTCCCCACTACCTACCCCTATGCAGACATCTCTGTATACTCTGACATCTCGCAGCATACAATGCAGGCACGCAGGACCCTAGCCACATTGACAAAGCTTCTAAAAAATCATAAAATTCCCTACACCTGGGGCTTTCCAACCAAAATTATCGTCACTAAAGATAAGAAAACATTTGTCATCACCAACCTGGAGAATGGTTTGAAACTAGCCAGACAGTGGCAGCTCCTCCCAGATAATGATGAACCCCACACACTACCACCATCTCATAAAATACCCCAGGAGTTGCAAAAAGTTAAGCACGGGGGAGGATGGCAGAATATCTTTGCTGAGCAGGTAGCTCCTCACACTTTTATTAGCCTACCCTGGATTAGGCACTGGATCTTGGGAGCACGGACCCCCTTATGTGCAGAAGAGGACATTTTTCACACAAACTGTTTTGTTTTCTCCGTTATACATGTTTATATGTTCCTTTTCTTTCAGTTTTCTTAATTTTACGTGTACCACTATGCTACAATGGAAACTTGGCCTGAAAATTGCACATGAATGCAGACCAAGCAGAGATATACAAAGATTCTACCCTTCAGTATTTCAACTCCTATCCAATGTTGCCACCTACAGGTAAAAGAAATGTACTACAATTTCTATTGAATCATATTGCTACACACTCAGCAATGACCCCATAGGCTGCAAATGACCATTAAACTAATCTCCATCAATGAAAACAGGCTAAACAGCCCATTTAAAAGACGGTACTGTGGCAGGAGGCAAAAAAGCTCAAAGGAGATATGTTGTGTGTTCAAGAGACTAATTTTCCCGAAACAACCAACCAAAATGTTCAGGCAAGTCATTCCCCTATATATTCAAAGCCTGTGCCACATCCAAAAAAAGAGGGACAATGATTTCAGTGAATAAAAACCCTGCATTTACTCTACATGAAGCCATAAAGGATCCGAAAGGCAGGTATATCATACTGGTTTGTGAACTGAACAACACAGTGTATACCATAGTAAACCTCTATGCTCCCAACACAGTCCAAGTATCATTTCTAAAGTCTCTTTACCAACGTATAACTAAACACAGTAAAGGTTCCTTACTCATCTGCGGAGACTTTAACTGTGTAGTAGACAAATCTATAGACTGCTCCACCTCTAAGCCCTTGTACACACGGTCGGACATTCTGACAACCAAATCCGTTGGATTTTGTCCGACGAATTTTGTCCGACACTGTTGCGTACACACGGTCGGACAAAGTTGTCGAAAAATCCGATTGTACATAACGTGATGACGTTATTTCGTTACGACGGGACTACATTCAGGCTAGTAGCCAATAGCTTTGGTCTAGGAATTTGATCTGAGCATGCGTGGCACTTTGTCCGTCGGAGTAGGCTACACATGATCGGAGTATGTCCAATCGGAGCATGTTGTCCGAAAATTTTATAGACAAGTTGAAAAACTTGGTCCGTTGGATATTCCGATGGAAACAGTCCGATGGAGACCACACACAGTTGGATTATCCAACAAAACTGTCCGATAGGACACATTCCGTCGGAATCTCCGACCGTGTGTACAAGGGCTAAGAGTATTCACAGATACGAAATTAAAACTTTTCTTAATGATTCCAACCTATACGATTCATCAAGATGCATGAACGCCTCAGAACGTGATTACACGCACTTTTCAGCTCCCCACAATTCCTATTCGAGGATTGATTTGATCCTTTCAGATCTCTCCCTTTTACAAAGGACTCTGGAAGTACAAATCCACAACATAACATGGTCGGACCATGCACCAGTGACTATCACCAGTAATGAGCAACATTCCTGCAACCCTGCATATCTATGGAGGAACAACGTAACTTTACTTTCCAATCCACAACAAAAGGGACAATTGTCTAAAAAACTCGGTGAGTATTTTCAGCTTAATGATAATGCGGAAACTAATGTAATGTATCTTTGGTGTGCTCATAAAGCATATAGTAGAGGCTTGCTGATACAAGCTGCAGCAAGGAAAAAGAGGCAGAAGGCTAATAAAATAAAATCACCACTCTTTTGTCCACTCTAAACACCCTGGAAACACATGACAAACAAAACCCCTCCCCTAGCACCACAAAGGAAATGTTGGAATGCAGACAACAACAGTATTTCATCTAACAGAAATTGCCAATGCTTTCCAAAAATAATACAGTGACCTATACAATTTAGCTTCTGATCCCAATACCCCGCAACCCCCCGAAATTCCTTTTTAGATTCAGTTAAACTGCCTAAACTTAACACTGCAAATTTAAACTTTTTAAACTTCCCAATTCTAGAAAATTAAGTTTTAGACATAATCTAAATCTCCAGGAAGAGATGGTTTCTCAACAGAGTACTACCAAACCTTCACAACAACCCTCACACCACATTTGCAAAAACGGTTCACTTATGCATCAAATGCCTCTTTTCCCAAAGAAATGCTCCAAGCCACTATTATAGCTTTGCCCAAACCAGGGAAGAGGCCGGATTGTGCTCAAAACTTTAGACCAATCTCGCTACTGAATACTGACCTAAAAATGTATGCAAAACTTATTGCCAATCATTAGCAACAATCACACCACAACTGATTAAAGCAGACCAAATGGGCTTTGTGAGAGGCCGACAAGCACCTGATGGTACTCACAGATTATATAATCTGTTACAAGTAGCTGATTCCAGATAAATCCCCACTGTAGTACTGACACTTGACGCCAAAAAGGCATTTGATAGAGTACTTTGGGGGTTCCTGGATGTGACCTTACAAAAATTTGGCCTGAAGGGCAGTATAATCATAACAATTATGACTCTATACACAAAGCCCACTGCAAAATTATTAAACTCTAATGTACTTTCAGAAAAGTTCAGCATAACTAATGGACTAATGGTACACATCAGGGGTGTCCTCTTCCGCCACTGATTTTCACTCATAATTAGACATGTGCATTCGTTTTCGTCTGAATGCATTTTCGTCCGAATTTCAGCTATTTTCGTTTTCGTTTTGACAAACAATAACGAAAGCACAGAATCCGAAAAACAAAAGATCCGACATAAATAAATGCTTTATTTTTAGTTTTCGTTGTTACAACAGTTCGATATAGAATAGGAGATTCGACGTGACTCTGACAATAACAATTTGTGTCTATAGAACCTGTGGTCGAATGTGCCTAACCTTACCTCTATTAGTCCAAGATTATATAGAGAAAATATTCGACAGAGAAAAAAGATTTGACAGAGAGAAAAGATTCTTCAAGTTATTGTCCTAAAAAGTGTTTGGGGACCCGGGTCCTGCCCCAGGGGACATGTAACAATGCAAAAAAAGTTTTAAAAACTGCAGTTTTTTCGGGAGCAGTGATTTTAATAATGATTAAAGTGAAACAATAAAAGTGTAATATTCCTTTAAATTTCGTACGGGGCGGGGTCTATAGTATGCCTGTGTAGGGGTGCATGTTTCTGGTGCTTAGAACTGTCCCTGCACAAAGTGTCATGTGTGCAGAAAAAAAAATCCTTTAAAATCACTGAATTGTCGGCTCCGTAATACAGATTGAAAGTCATTGATAAAAAAAAAAAGCGTGGGGGTCCCCCAAATTCAATTACCAGGCCCTTCAGGTCTGGTATGGATATTAAGGGGAACCCTGCGTCAAATTAAAAAAAAAAATGACGTGGGGGTCCCCCTAAAAATCCATACCAGACCCTTTATCCGAGCACGCAACCTGGCAGGCCGCAGGAAAAGAGGGGGGGACGAGAGAGTGCCCCCCTCCCTCCTGAACCGTACCAGGCCACATGCCCTCAACATTGGGAGGATGCTTTGGGGGGTCTGTGACCCCTCAAAGCACCTTGTCCCCATGTTGATGTGGAGAAGGGCCTCATCCCCACAACCCTGGCCGGTGGTTGTGGGGTCCATCCATCTTCTGTCTCCACGGAGGAGAAACTGTGGGGATCCCGGCGGCCTGACATTTGTTATATGCGGAGGGCGGGGCCACTCGTCACCATACCTCTGACGCAAGGGGAAACCCGGGATTCCCCGTGACGTATGGGTGACCCCGCCCCCCTCTGATGTAACACAGGCAGGTTTCCGTTACATACGTCATATAACAAACGTCAGGCCGCCGGGATCCCGCAGTGTCTCCTCTGTGGAGACAGAAGATGGATGGATTCGCTGCGCTGATTCAGATCAGCCATCACTGGACTCCGGAGAGATGATCGTCCGTCGCTGGATAGCAAGAGTGGATTACCACCGCTGGAATCTTTTTTTTTTTTTTTTATAAAGGAATTTTTCAAAACGGTGTTTGTCTTATTTAACAATTTTTTACAATTTCTTTGTGAAATGGTAGGGGTACTTTTGTACCCCCTTACCATTTCAAACAGGGGGGGCGGGATCTGGGGGTCCCCTTGTTTAAGGGGGCTTCCAGATTCTGATAAGCCCCCCGCCCGCAGACCCCCACAACCACCGGCCAGGATTGTGGGGATGAGGCCCTTCTCCACATCAACATGGGGACAAGGTGCTTTGAGGGGTCACAGACACCCAAAGCATCCTCCCAATGTTGAGGGCATGTGGCCTGGTACGGTTCAGGAGGGAGGGGGGGTCGCTCTCTCATCCCCCCTCTTTTCCTGCAGCCTGCCAGATTGCGTGCTCGGATAAAGGGTCTGGTATGGATTTTTAGGGGGACCCCCACGTCATTTTTTTTTAAAATTTGACGCAGGGTTCCCCTTAATATCCATACCAGACCTGAAGGGCCTGGTAATTGAATTTGGGGGACGCCCACGCTTTTTAATTTTTTTTATTTTTTATTTTATTTTTTATCAATGACTTTCAATGAGTGTTCTCTGTAGTACGGAGCCGACAATTCATAATAGCTGCGAGTGATTTTAAAGGACCTTTTTTTCCTGCATAAATGACACTTTGTGCAGGGACAGTTCTAAGCAGCAGAAACATGCGCCCCATCACAGGCATACTATAGAGACCCCCCCCCCCCCCCTGTACGAAATTTAAAGGAATATTACACTTTTATTGTTTCACTTTAATCATTATTAAAATCACTGCTCCCGAAAAAAAAACCTTAAATAGGGTGGGGGGCCGGTATTCGGGGGCCCCCTTATTAAAGGGGCTCCCGGATTCCGATAAGCCCCCCGCCCGCAGACCCCGACAACCAATGGCCAGGGTTGTCGGGAAGAGGCCCTTGTCCTCATCAACATGGGGACAAGGTGCTTTGGGGTGGGGGGGCGCGCGGCCCCCCTTCCCCAAGGCACCCCCCATGTTGAGGGCACGCAGCCTGGTACGGCTCAGGAGGGGGGCGCTCGCTCGCCCCCTTTCCTGGCCGGCCGGGTAGCGTGCTCGGACAAGGGTCTGTTGTGGACTTGGGGGGGACCCCCACGCCGATTTTTTTCGGCGTTGGCGTTCCCCTTTAAGTCCATACCAGGCGGCGGGGCCAGCGACGTCTCCTTCGCGGGCCCCGCCTACCTGGAGACCCGCTCGAAATGAGCGGACTTTTCTCCGGGCGGGAAAAGTCCGCTCATTTCAAAAGTACGGTGGACTGGCATACACACGGCCGGATTGTCCGCCGAAATGCGAGTCCGCCGGGAAGATTGGAGTGCAGCACGGCATTCTAAGTCTGCCGTACTTTCGGGTCAAAAACACGGAGGGATTGTTTGGCGGACTTGAGTTTGCCGGACTTTTCCACCGGATTGTTTGATCGACTGTGTGTGCGGCATAAGGTACAATTGATTCTAGACGACTTTGGGTTGGCTTCTTACTATAAACTGAATTCTAACAAGTCCTCTATTTTACTGATTGGATTGACCAAAATGATGAAAGACCAACTTAGAGGTGTTTTCCCTTTCCAATGTGTTCAGCATAATTTTGCATACTTATGCCGCGTACACACGAGCGGACTTTTCAACATCCAAAGTCCGACGGACTGATTCCGTCAGACTATTCGATCGTGTGTGGGCTGCAACGGACTTTTGATTCGCCAAAGTCTGACGGACTTTAGAATATGGAACATGCTTCAAATTTTTCCGACGGAACTCCGCCGGACCCGGTCCTTTCGAAAAATTCGCTCGTGTGTATGCTATTCCGACGGACTAAAACCGACGCTAGGGCAGCTATTGGCTACTGGCTATGAACTTCCTTATTCGAGTCGAGTCGTACGTCATCACGTTCGAATCCGTCGGAGTTTAGTGTGATTGTGTGTGGCCAAGTCCGCTCAGTCGAAAAGTCCGTCAGAACTCTGTCGGAACTCCGGCAGAACTCCTTCGGAAGTCTGTCGGACATAAGTCCTCTCGTGTGTACGGGGCTTTAGGAGTTACACTGGCATCCCCAACGGTATCTACCTATGAAGCCAATTTCCCTAAATTACTAGAGGTGATCAAACTGGATCTGCAGCACATCTCAAAATATTAAAGAGGAAGTAAACGCTGATGGGTTTACTTCCTCTTTGATTCCCTGCAAAGGTAAAGCATAATGGACTGTAGACAGTAGTGCCTGTCTTTTGGCAAATATCTCCTAAACCGTGTAGGTTTAAGAGATATTTCATGGACCTACAGGTAAGCCTTAATCTAGGCTTACCTGTAGGTCAAAGTGGTTTGTAAGGGTTTACAACCACTTTAATTGTCCTGGGTAGGTAGAATAGCAGCTCTCAAAATAACACTGTTGCCTAAAATCATATATTATTTTAGAACCATACCTATAGTTACGCAAGACCAATTTTTTAAGGAGGCAGACAAACTGTTCAGAAGTTTCATATGGGGAAAGAAGATGGCCAAAATTTAATTTCCCATACTTCAGCGTAGTATACACCTGTATCTACCTATATTGCTCTTCTCTAATTGAGCCATCTGCCATCTGCAGGAGTTAGTGGGTGTTGTCTGTGTGCCTTTAAGCGCACTATACACCTGTATCTACCCTTTATTGCTATTGTCTAATTGAGCCATCAGCCATCTGCAGGAGTTAGTTGGTGTTGTGTGCCTCCAGCGCAGTATACACCTGTATCTACCTATATTATTCTTCTCTAATTGAGCCATCTGCTATTTGCAGGAGTTAGTGGGTGTTGTCTGTGTGCCTTCAGCGCAGTATACACCTGTATCTACCTATATTGCTCTTCTCTAATTGAGCCATCTGCCATCTGCAGGAGTTAGTTGGTGTTGTGTGTCTTCAGCGCAGTATACACCTGTATCTACCTATATTGCTCTTTTCTAATTGAGCCATCAGCCATCTGCAGGAGTTAGTGGGTGTTGTCTGTGTGCCTTCAGCGCAGTATATACCTGTAGCTACCTATATTGCTGTTCTCTAATTGTGCCATCTGCCATCTGCAGGAGTTAGTTGGTGTTGTGTGCCTCCAGCGCAGTATACACCTGTAGATACCTATATTGCTCTTATCTAATTGAGCCACCTGCAGGAGTTAGTGGGTGTTGTGTGCCTCCAGTGCAGTATACACCTGTAGCTACCTATATTACTGTTCTCTAATTGAGCCATCTGCAGGAATTAGTGGGTGTTGTGTGCCTTCAGCACAGCACAATATACACCTATATCCACCCTTTATTGCTGGTGTTCTATAATAAAGGCATCTGCAGGAGCTAGTGGGTGGTTTGTGCCTCCAGCACAGCACAGTATACACCGGTATCTACCCTTTAATTGCTGGTGTTCTATAATAAAGACATCTGCAGGAGTTAGTGGGTGTTGTGTGCCTCCAGCACAGCACAATATACACCTGTATTTGCCCTTTATTGCTGGTGTTCTATAATAAAAGCATCTGCAGGAATTAGTTGGTGTTGTGTGCCTCCAGCACAATATACACTACCCAATTGCTGGTTTTCCCATTTCCCTGCAGGCCATTACCATGTCTGGAAGGCCAACAAGGAGAGGCAGACAGGCACGAGCCAATAAAAGAGGGCAAGCAGGCTCTGTGTCTAGAGACAACAGTGCTGGACGTGGACGCGGTGCATCATCATCAGCATGTGGCCATGGGACACGCTTTTCCTTATTTTTGGCAGCTTTGGTAGAGTGGATGAGGAAGCCCTCTTCATCCTCCTCATCCTCTCTCACCCAGGCTCAGGGTACTAGCAAAGCAGCTGCCAACACATCCTCTTCCCTTGTCTCAATGTCATCATCAGTGACTCCTTCCCTAGACCCACCACGTCCTTCTGAAGAGTCCCCCGAACTCTTTGTGCACATTGTTGGGTACATGCTCCAGGAGGATGCCCAGTGTTTTGTAGGCTCTGATGATGATACTCAGCTAGAGGAAGGCAGTAGCGTGAGCGCAGAGACAGGGGATGCTCAAGAAGGACAGCAATCTAGCAGTCATGTTCCACAAGCTGCAGCATATTGCCATGTTTGCTCCAGTGATGAAGAGGGCACTGACTCCACGTGGGTGCCTGGTAGGAGAGAGGAGGAGGAGGAGGCACATCTCCAACGAGGCAGAATGCCCTCCGGGGGCCAGCTTAGGGGCAGCACACCGAATGAATCACACCGCAGAGCTCCGCCTGCGCAGGGCGCTGCCTCTGCGCGGTATTCTAAAACTTCTTTGGTGTGGGTCTTTTTTGAGACGAGTGCATCAGATCGCACCACTGCTATTTGCAACATATAGATTATATTATATTTAGTAAGGTTGAATAAAGACACCAGTCCATCCAGTTCAACCTAGGTGAGTGCCCACTCCTATCCCTGTATATTGCACACTCACATCGGTCCCTACCCTCAAGGAGCCCACAATCTAAGGTCCCCATTCATATACTAGGGCCAATTTTGGACAGAGGCCAATTAACCTACCTGCATGTCTTTGGAGTGTGGGATGAAACCGGAGTACCCGGAGAAAACCCACGCAGGCACAGGGAGAACATGCAAACTCCAGGCAGGTAGTGTTGTGGTTGGGATTTGAACCAGCGACCCTTTTTACTGCTAGGTGAGAGTGCTAACCACTACACCACTGTGCCGCGTATCTCGCATGGGCAGAACATCAGCCACTTGGTCACCACATGCTTGACCAAACATATGTTGACCTGTCATGCAGCTCGTTGGCAAGCTTACCTCAAAGACCCACATCAAAGAACAAAGCGGACCTCTCCTTCCTCCTCATCAGCTGGGATCTCCAACCCCACTAGGCCTTCAGTCCTCTCTGAAACCTGCACTGAGAGGAATGAAGGTGTAGAATTAGGTATGTCACAGTCAAGTGCTTGCGGGCACTCTGCTAGCAGTACACCCACGTCCGATTGTAGCAGGCAAATTTCCCTGCCCCAGCTGCTGGACCATAGAAAGAAGTTCACTCCCAGCCATCCACATGCCCAGCGGTTGATTGCTAGCTTGGCTAAATTGCTAGCACTTCAACAGCTGCCTTTTTAGTTAGTAGACTCAGCCCCTTCTGTGAGTTTGTGCAATGTGCGGTTCCTCAGTGGCAGGTCCCCAAACGCCACTTTTTCTCATGGAAGGCGATTCCGGCTCTCTACCGGCATGTGGAAGGCAATGTCCTTGCCTCGCTGGACAGGGCGGTCAGCGGTAAGATGCATATTACCGCTGATTCATGGTCCAGCAGGCATGGACAGGGACGCTACCTGTCTTGCACGGCCCATTGGGTCACTCTTCTGGCAGCTGGGAAGGATGCAGGACAAGGTGCAGTAGTGTTGGAGGTTGTTCCGCCACCATGCCTCCAAAATGCTACTACTGTTTGCGACATACCTCTCTCCTCCACCCTTCCTCTTCTTCTTCCTCCATGGCCTCTTCCAGTGCTCTGTCCTCTGAACCAGCGGTGCTCCATAGGCGCTCAAGGGGCTACGCAAGTACGCAGGCAAAACAATGCCATGCCGTGCTTGCGCTGGTTTGTTTGGGGGACAGGAGCCACACTGGGGCAGATATTTTGTCAGCTCTGCAGGGGCAGGCCAAGAGGTGGTTGACGCCATGCCAGCTTAAGCCAGGATTGGTGGTTTGCGACAATGGCACCAACCTCCTCTCCGCCTTCCAACAGGGACAACTGACCCATGTGCCCTGTGTGGACATTAACCTAGTGGTGCAGCGGTTCTTGGGCAGGTACCCGGGCTTACAGGATGTCCTGAAGCAGGCCAGGAAAGTCTGTGTGCATTTCCGCCGATCATTTAATGCCAGTGCTTGGCTGGCTGAGCTCCAAAAGGAGTTGAACCTGCCCAAGAACCGCCTTATATGTGACATGCCCACCAGGTGGAACTCAACGTTGGCCATCCTGCAGCATCTGCACACGCAGCAGAGGGCCATCAATGAGTACCTGTGCGACTACGGCACCAGGACAGGGTCAGGGGAGCTTGGTTTTTTCTCACCACGCCAGTGGGGCATGATCAGGGATGCATGCACTGTCCTGTCACCATTTGAGGAGGCCACAAGAATGGTGAGCAGTGACAGTGCATGCATCAGTGACACTGTACCTCTTGTCCACCTCTTGGAGCATATGCTGCGTGGAATAATGGACAGGGCACTTGAGGCAGAACAGAGGCAGAAAGAGGAGGACTTCTTTGCCTCTCAAGGCCCCCTTTATCCAGACAGTGTTCCTGCTGTCCCACCCATCACACAGGAAAAGGAGGAGGAGCAGGATGATTTTGTCAGCATGGAGGTGGAGCCTGGCACGCAGCAGCAGCAGTCTTGTAGGGATGATTTACAGTCCCAAGAAACCCATGGACTTGTACATGGCTGGGAGTAGGTAGCTGCGGATCATGTCCTTAGTGACCCAGAGGACTCCGGACCGAATGCCTCAGCTAACCTACGCTGCATGGCCTCCCTGATCCTGCAAAGCCTGGGGAAGGATCCTCGTATTCTTCGGATCAAGGAGAGGGACCATTACTGGCTGGCCACTCTACTTGATCCACGGTACAAGGGTAAGGTTGCCGACCTTATCTTGCCGTCCCAGAGGGAGCAGAGGATGAGACATCTCTGGGAGGCCTTGCAGAAAGGTCTGTGCAACGTGTTCCCAGAGACTGGGGGGTTACAAATTCCTGGTCCTGGACAACGTGTTGCTGAGGCATCGGTCAGAAGGAGCGATGCGTTCAGACAATTTTTTAGTCTGCAGCCCCAAGGTATGATCGGTTCCAGCAACCATCGCCAGCGTCTGATTTACATGGTTACCTTTCCCACCGAAAATATTCTGGCTTACTGGGTCTTGAGGATGGATCATTG
The DNA here is from genome assembly GCF_037356315.1 of Lithobates pipiens. Lineage (NCBI taxonomy): Eukaryota > Metazoa > Chordata > Amphibia > Anura > Ranidae > Lithobates > Lithobates pipiens. The sequence continues at coordinate 71,714,326 of NW_027507788.1, read as the reverse complement.
GCCAGAGCTTGCACAGTATGCAATTGAGCTACTGGCCTGTCCTGCATCCAGCGTTCTTTTGGAACGCACCTTCAGTGCTGCTGGTGGCTTTGTTACCGATCACAGGGTGCGCCTGTCCACCGACTCGGTTGATCGACTGACCTTCATAAAGATGAATCAGTCTTGGATCACCACCAGCTACCAAGCACCTGAAGCTGATGTAACCGAATAATTTTTTTTGAAATATCACATCCCTTCAAGACTGCCTATGCTGATGCTGAGTGACTGTCCTGTTATGTTGACCATCTATCCTCTTCCTCCTCCGCTGATGTCTTGGAAGAACATTTTTGGTTCTGGGTGATGCCACCAGCCCAATTTTTCAGCCCCTGTTTAACAGGGGTGTGTAATTACAATTTTTGATGCAATGCTTTGCAGCAGGGCTCATTCCTACGCTCCAATTGGAGTATCTGGGAGAGGTTGCAGTGTTGTGGCACCAGCAAGCAGTGCCTAAGGCCCAATTTTTCAGCCCCTGTTTAACAGGGGCATGTAATCACAATTCTTGATATAATATTTCACAGCAGGGCCCGTTCCTGTGCCCACCGAGAGTAACTGTGAAGACTTATCGTGTTGTGGCACCACCACCACAACCACCAAAGGCCAAATTTTTCTACCACTGTTCAACAATGGCATGTAATTACAATTCTTGATATAATCGTTCACAGCAGGGTGCTCCAGCGCCCACCAAGAGTAACTTTGAGGGCTTACAGTGTTGTGGCAACACCAACACCTTTTTTCGCCATTTCTGCAGAGCATATAGGGCAGGCCCCTACTTTCAAACATCCAACTTACAAACGTCTCCTACTTGCAAATGGAAGGAGACAACAGGAAGTGAGATAAAAAAGATGGATGGCAAAAAAAAAAAATTATACAGGGGTGATAATCCTTCCCTATGTTTTCCAAAAAGCTTAAAAATGTATTTTTTGACTGGAGCTACACTTTAAAAATGTACCAGTTCAAAATTACAAACAGATTCTACTTAACACAACAAACCTACACAGTCCCTGTCTTGTTTGCACCGACTGTATACTGTTGTTCTGAGTATATAGGGCCTGGGGGCCCCACGCCTTTCCTTTTTTTTAATATGGGTACGGGGTTCCCCTTAATATCCGTACAAGACCCAAAGGGGCTGGTAATGGGCAGGGGGGGCTACCTATGCCATTTTCTCAATGATTTTCATCCATATTGCCGGAACCGGATATTACATTAAAACCGCAAGCAGTTTTAAATGACTTTTTTTCCGTTAAATGTCATTTTGTGCAGAGACTGTTGTAAACACGGGAAACATGTGGAACTTCACAGGCATACTATAGACACCCCCAGGAACGATATTTAAAGGAATATTTCACCTTTTTTCACTTTAATTGTCAATAAAATCAGTGTTCCTAAAAAAAGTCAGTTTTTAAAAACATTTTAGGCATTGACCCATTTCCACTGGGGCGGGTGCCAGGTCCCCAGACCCTTTTTAGGAAAATATCTTGCATATTACCCATTAAAATTAGCACTTTTTATTTTGAACGTTGGAGTCCTATAGACTTCAATGGGGTTCTAAAGTTCGCACAAATTTTTGGTCCATTCGAAAGTTCTGGTGCGAACCGAACTGGGGGGTGTTCTGCTCATCCCTACTTATTACACAACATACAGTTACTTACACATACACACAGAAAAGAGTCTCCTTATACAAATATTCGAGCTTGCAAATACAAATCACACACACCAGACATACGATCAAAATTCCAGCATTATACCAAAAGATGTAAAATGTGTTCTTTTGCAAAGCAGAACCTACCTAAACACATATTGCGAAGGAGGTTCTGTTCACCTGTACCGTGGCTCGTCATTTACTGACGTGGATATTCCATTACACTCTTACGCTAATACCTCTTCCACCATAATGGTATAATGCAGCCTTTTGATCCCATGTCTCCCCTGGTTCCCCAGTAAACAGACATTACCACATTATTATGTCCTCATCTCAGCATGGCTGCCTTTCTTAGCAGTCCCCCTCACTTTTATTTCCAATATCACAAAAGCTATGACAAACAAGAAGTGATGGTTACAACAGCCAATCACTCCCTCAATACATAATGACATCACAGGAAATTACCATATAAGGACATGACCAAAGAAAGACATGGCTTTCTTTACACAGGAAATACAACAACCAATGAGCAATGACTACAGGAGTCTTATGGGCATGTCTGGTCAGGAGCAGCATGCACAATCTTATCGGCAGGTGACTATTAGCAGGTGTACACTCATGGGGCCAAAAATATGTTGATCAGGCATACAGGGGCAACATGAGCGCACACTTGTTAAACCGATAATGCCTTTGCAGAGCGAACACACCCCCACCAGATGATAATTCTGTACATCACACAGAGGCTCTTATTTGGCGGACATGTCTCCACTCCGCAAACACTTCTCTACATGCCCAAGGAGCTTTTCACTACCAAAGGGATCTCAACAAGCGTCAGTCTGCCCCAGTCAGCTCTTTAGAGCGAGCTGCGGGAGCGATAACACTAGGAGACTCTTATGGCAATACATTAAAATACATCTTCATAAAATTTCCATAACATCATTCTGTCCTAGAAACCATGGTTATTTGGCTGCAGTGAGATTGGAGCTGCTTCGTCGAGTACTCCAATAGGCAAGCTGTTGGACCTGATTAGTCATCTGCAGAACTGCTGGTCCTATTTACTGCCCCCTCCTGCATAGAACTTTGAACCAGTGTACTTACCAGGTGTTTTAACTACTAAATGTGAGTACATTATGTTTTTTATGAATAAAAGGTAACATTTGATAATGCATCAGAGATATGTGCTCTCCTTTTTCTACATTATTTTTCTACACGTTTTCTGTGCTTTTGTCAAGAGAGCTGCAAGAAGGATCAGTGCTGGATTAATATACTTTAAGTTACATTGTGGAAGAATATTAAGATGGACTATTGGGCATGGAACCAATCAGTTTTTGAATTGTATTCAACTGGATTTTTTCTGTAATTTTGAAGAGGTTTCACACTGGATCCAAGCAGCTACTTAAGTTCTAATAAGTGTCAAGAATAAGGATGAGCTGAACACCCCCCGATTCGGTTCGCACCAGAACCTGCGAACAGTAGACATGTGTGATTTGTTTCGTACGAATCTCAAATTCGTACGAATTTCCCAAAATTCGTACGTTCGCGAGGATCCGAACTACAAATTGCCGTGCGTCCGAATCCTGTATGGAATACAAACTTTTGTTTACGAATTTCGGATCAGTTGTTGTCGAATCGACGACGACTCAGTCATTATGCTTATTATGACTTGCAAAAGACTTCTGTAATAGAAGTCAATGTAAGATGCCTGAAGACATCAGTGAAGGACTTTCCTCCTCTCTGGGCAGGCTTAGCACAGGGATGGTGGGAGCCCCTCATAATATGCACAGCAGAGGACGGTAAAGCCCCAGGAGGAAGTCAGCATAGCACAGGGATGGTGGGAGCCCCTCATAATAAGCAGCCCCAGGAGGAAGTCAGCACAGCACAGGGATGGTGGGAGCCCCTCATAATGAGCATGATCACGGTGCAGGTGTCAGTGCTCTATATCCTGGTGCTGGTGATCATCTCCTGCACCCTCTTCTTTGCCTACCCTGACCTTCCCTCGCCTCCATTGTCTCAAGAGTCCTGAACTTTCAGAATTTCACATATAAAAAAAGAATGCTTGTAGTTGTCGATCCCAGATTCACCTCATACATGTGTTATGTCACGGTGCCGGTGTCAGATCACTTTATCACGGTGCATGTGTCAGTGCTCTATATCACGGTGCTGGTGATCATCTCCTGCACCCTCTTCTTTGCCTACCCTGACCTTCCCTCGCCTCCATTGTCTCAAGAGTCCTGAATTTTCAGAATTTCACATATAAAAAAAGAATGCTTGTAGTTGTCGATCCCATATTCACCTCATACATGTGTTATGTCATTGGTCATGTGGTGGGACTATGTGTGCACAGCTAGTAATTATTTTGTGGCTGCAAATATGACCTGTAGGTTTGTAAAGTTCACCATCCCTGTGATGTGCTGACTTCCTCCTGGGGCGGCTTATTATGAGGGGCTCCCACCATCCCTATGCTATGCTGACTTCCTCCTGGGGCTGCTTACGGTGCAGGTGTCAGTGCTGTATATCACGGTGCTAGTGTCAGATCACTCTATCACGGTGCAGGTGTCATTGCTGTATGTCACGCTGCTAATGTCAGTGCTCTCTAGAGGTCGACCGAAAAAAAAGGGCTAACTTGCGTTTGAAAGACCTCTGCGCAAATACCGCGTCACATAAAATATTACAACAACCGCTATTTTATTCCCTAGGGTCTCTGCTAAAAAAATATATATAATTTTTGGGGCTTCTGAGTGATTTTCTAGCAGAAAATACTGGATTTTTACTTGTAAGCAACAAGTGTCAGAAAAGATTTAGTCTTTAAATGGTTAAACTGAGAACTTCTACACAGGGAGTTCAGCCCATTCAAGAAGAAACATTGTATCACTTTGATCTTTTCTTGGCAGCCTGCCCAGAGAGGAGGAAAGTCCTTCACTGATGTCTTCAGGCAACTTACATTGACTTCTATTACAGAAGTCTTTTGCAAGTCATAATAAGCATAAGGAACAATGTTTTTGCCTTTATAAATTAATCGTAAAGAACGTTCATACACGTTAACGAACCTAACGACAATTCATATTTCGTACGAAACAGAACGGAATTTCGGACACGAATTAATTTTATTACGAATCGAAACGGAACAGAACGAAATACATTTATTGACGGCGCCTATGTCTAGCGAACAGACCTAAACTTCGTGTGAACTTTAGAACCCTATTAAAGTATATGGGACTCGAACGTTCAAAATCTAAAGTGCTAATTTTAAAGGCTAATATGCAAGTTACTGTCCTAAAAAGTGTTTGGGGACCTGGGTCCTGCCCCAGGGGACATGGATCAATGCAAAAAAAGTTTTAAAAACAGCAGTTTTTTCGGGAGCAGTGATTTTAATAATGATTAAAGTGAAACAACAAAAGTGTAATATTCCTTTAAATTTCATACCTGGGGGTGTCTATAGTATGCCTGTGAAGGGGCGCATGTTTCCCATGCTTAAAACTGTCCCTGCACAAAGTGTCATTTCTGCAGAAAAAAAATTCATTTAAAATCACTCGTGGCTATAATGAATTGTCGGCTCCCGTAATATAGAGAACACTCATTGAAAGTCATTGATATAAAAAAAAAAAAAGAAAAGCGTGGGGTTCCCCCAAATTCAATTACCAGGCCCTTCAGGTCTGGTATGGATATTAAGGGGAACTCCGCGTCAAGTAAAAAAAAATTGACGTGGGGTCCCCATAAAAATCCATACCAGACCCTTTATCTGAGCATGCAACCTGGCAGGCTGCAGGAAAAGAGAGGGGGACGAGAGAGCGCCCCTCCCTCCTGAACTGTACCAGGCCACATGCCCTCAACATTGGGGGATACTTTGGGGGTCTGTGACCCCTCAAAGCACCATGTCCCCATGTTGATGGGGACAAGGGCCTCATCCCCACAACCCTGGCCGTTGGTTGTGGGGGTCTGCGGGCAGGGGGCTTATCAGAACCTGGAAGCCCCCTTTAACAAGGGGACCCCCAGATCCCGCCCCCCTGTTTGAAATGGTAAGGGTGGACAAAAGTACCCCTACCATTTCACAAAGAAAGTGTAAAAAATAGATAAATAAGACAAACACACTTTTGAAAAATTCCTTTATTAAAAATAAAAAAAAGATTGCAGTGGTAATAATCCACTCTTGCTATCCAGCGATGGATGATCATCTCTCCAGGGTCCAGCGATGGCTGATCTGATCCAGCACAGCGCATCCATCCATCTTCTGTCTCCACGGAGGGGACACTGCGTGGATCCCGGCAGCCTGACGTTTGTTATATGCGGAGGGCGGGGCCACCCGTCACCTGACCCCACCCCCATCTGACGCTAGTGAGGAAAGCCGGGCTTCCCCAATGACGTGTGGGTGACCCCGCCCCCTCTGATGTGACAGAAACATGCGTTACATCAGAGGGGGCGGGGTAACTCATACATCATTGGGGAAGCCTGGCTTTCCTCACTAGCGTCAGAGGGGGGTAGGGTCAGGTGACGGGTGGCCCCGCCCTTTGCATATAACAAACGTCAGGCCGCCGGGATCCCCGCAGTGTCTCCTCCATAGAGACAGAAGATGGATGGATGTGCTGCGCTGGATCAGATCAGTCATCACTGGACCCTGGAGAGATGATCATCAGTCGCTGGATAGCAAGAGTGGATTACCACTGCTGGAATCTTTTTTTTATTTTTTTTATTTTTAATGAAGGAATTTTTCAAAAGTGTGTTTGTCTTATTTAACTATTTTTTACACTTTCTTTGTGAAATGGTAGGGGTACTTTTGTACCCCCTTACCATTTCAAACGGGGGGGGGCTGGATCTGGGGGTCCACTTGTTAAAGGGGGCTTCCAGATTCTGATAAGCCCCCCGCCCGCAGACCCCCACAACCACCGGCCAGGGTTGTGGGGATGAGGCCCTTGTCCCCATCAACATGGGGACATGGTGCTTTGAGGGGTCACAGACCCCCAAAGCATCCTTCCAATGTTGAGGGCATGTGGCCTGGTATGGTTCACGAGGGGGGGGCTCTCTCATCCCCCCCTCTTTTCCTGCTGCTTGCCAGGTTGCGCGCTCGGATACAGGGTCTGGTATGGATTTTTATGGGGACCCCCATGTCAATTTTTTTTATTTGACGCGGGGTTCCCCTTAATATCCATACCAGACCTGAAGGGCCTGGTAATTGAATTTGGGGGAACCCCATGCTTTTTTCTTTTTTTTATCAATGACTTTCAATGAGTGTTCTCTGTATTACGGGAGCTGACAATTCATTATAGCCGCAAGTGATTTTAAATGAATTTTTTTCTGCAGAAATGACACTTTGTGCAGGGACAGTTCTAAGCATGGGAAACATGCGCCCCTTCACAGGCATACTATAGACACCCCCCAGGTACGAAATTTAAAGGAATATTACACTTTTATTGTTTCAATTTAATCATTATTAAAATCACTGCTCCCGAAAAAAACTGCAGTTTTTAAAACTTTTTTGTGTATTGATCCATGTCCCCTGGGGCAGGACCCAGGTCCCCAAACACTTTTTAGGACAGTAACTTGCATATTAGCCATTAAAATTAGCATTTTAGATTTCTCCCATAGACTTGTACAGGGTGTTCCGCAGCTTTTCAAATTTGCCGCGAATATCCCAAATTGTTCACTGTTCGCTGAACAGGCGAACAGGCAATGTTCGAGTCGAACATAAGTTCGACTCGAACTCGAAGCTCATCCCTGGTCAAGAACATAGCATATACAGTATATCCACATAGATAGCTCAGTCACCTTTATCCATTAAATTGGAATGTATCAAGGTAGATGTTGATTGTCCAAGGACATGATGGAAGGTGTGATTCATTACATAATCCCATCCCTTGGTACTATTAAATCTGGAAAAGGTCTAAATGATTCAAGCTACATGACTGAAGTGAACATGGTGAACTGTTGTCAAGGTATAGATGTTAAAAAGGCATTGCTTGTGGGTGACTTATAATGTTAAAGACCCCTAGCCTTGTTTGGGAATTTTGCATCAGTCTAACATCTCAGAGGAGCTGGAGGGTTCAAGGAAAAACACAGGACCATCAAACAGAGGGAAAAGGCAGAACACACAGCGTAATAGCGGCATCCCATATGTGACTGGAGTGTAGGAAAAGCTCAAACATCGCACTCCTGGTTTACAGGAGGTATAAATCTATCTGCATCACATCAACCTGAAAATAAACCTTTATTACCATCTGTCACCCACATACAATGCACAACCCTATGTTGGTGTTTTTACAACAGTTCAAACCTTCAGTCATGTAAATTAAATAATTTACTATTTTTTCTGCCCCTGTTGGGGTGGGTGAGGAATAGAGGTCTATTGGGAGTGAAGTTTCACATTTGTCTGTATGAACTGGATGAGATATGGTGGAGGGTACATTCATCATAACTACTATCATGTATAATGAAGGAGACAACCCCTAATGCTCTGTCCAGTACGGCCCATGAAATGTCAGCTCTACAGCTGGGTTCCTGCTCACCCTTGTAAAACATTGAAATACTGCAAATGTCAGAACTCAACTGTAAACGTAAAAATTCTTTATGGTACTTTCACATTGCGGCAGTGCCGTCGCCAGCGTTAAAGCGACGCTAGTTTTAGCGGCGCTTTACCGTTGTTATAACATCGCTTTTTGCCCGCTAGCAGGCCACTTTTATCCCCCGCTAGTGGCCAAAGAAAGGGTTGAAAGCACCCGTGTTGCAAAGCACTTCAGCAGCGCCGCCCATTCATTTCAATGGGCAGGGCGTTTTGGGAGCAGTGTATACACCACTCCTGCATCGCCCCAAAGATGTTAAAATTTAAACCAGACTCAAAAGGCCTGGCATGCTGTTTTTTTTCTTAATTCTGTCATAGGATTCCCCTTAACCACTTTAATACACTGTATTATATACTCTGTACTGCACTATATACCCTGCACTGTATTATATATACTGCACTATATTCTCCACTGTATTATATATACTACAATGACTGCAATATTTACTCTGCAAAGTATTATATATACTATACTGATGGCACTATATTATATATACTACACTGACTGCACCATATACTCTGAACTGGGAGTATTGCATATGACACCAAAAATATATTATAATATATATCACATTGAAAGTGGTATGTGCAACCAGTGTCCTCTAGTGGGTACAAAAATGATAACACAAACATCACAATAACATTAATATGTACAACCAGTGACCTCTAGTGGTTACAAAACGTATAACACATTATATATCAAAGTCCATTAATCCAGTGATATCTTCTGTGAACTAGACTGCACTATTATACTCTCCACTGTATTATTTATACTACACGGACTGCACTATATACTCTGAACTGTATTATATATACACACACTACACAGATTGCACTATATACTCTGAACTGTATTATATATACACACACTACACAGATTGCACTATATACTGAGTTATACATACTACACTAACTGCACTAAATACTCTGAACTGTATTATATATACACTACACTGACTGCACTATACACTAACTATCTGCCTAATCTCTATTCATTCACTATATACGGCCGTCGTGCAAACAGCAGCTTTATATAGTGTGGGGCGTGGACTTAGCCCCTGAGCCATGATTGGCCAAAGGCACCCTACCATTGGCCAATCATGGCACTCACAGCACATCACGCTGTGATTGGCTAAAGCATGCAGGTCAGGTGCATGCTTTGGCCAATTCAGCAGATGTCAATGCACTGCGTTTTTGAAGTGCATTATGGGGCGTACCGCAGTGGGCGAATTCACCATGAGCACCCCATACATTCGACGCGAACATCAAGTCCATCCCTACTAATGGTTTTGGTGCGGGTCCCTCATAGTGTTTTTTTTTTTTAAACTAACCTGGAGATTAGCTTTAAAGAAGAACTGTGGTTAGGCAAAAGGATATTCAAATATATACCTATACTAAACAAGCAGTAAATCTGCTTTAAAGGGGTTCTGTTGCTGAGTTAGAACTTGTAAACAAAGTAAAAAGCCTGCAAAGAGACTTTATACTTGCCTTTCCTGCCTCTTCCTCCAATATTTGCTCTGGTCAAGAACTATTGCTGCCTGAACCATTCAACACTTTCAGGATTGTCAAATATCTGCATCAAAGGCAGTGCACAATGCATTGCTAACCCCTGCTCTGACGTCTGCTGGTCAGCAGAAGAAATGCCAGTGCATAGCTAGAAACAAGGCATCCAACAAACCTGGATATTTGGGGTCATTGCTCTGCAAAAGAGCAAAGATCTGAAAAGTGGGCAGCAGAGCCTTTTGCAGGGCCTTTTGCCATTTGTGCATTTGATGACCCAGAAAGACAGTCACTTAGAAAAAGGTCCTTACTAACCTCCATAGCTGCAGGCAGGTTAACTTTCACTTTTACTTCAGAGGTGTAACAAAAATCATTAGAGTAGCTTTTGTTGGAAAAGCAACAGCAATCTGCTTACATACTGGGGCTGTGTAAATGCATTATAGCTGTCTATCCCAGCAGGTGGCACTGCAGTATTATAGTGTGTTATCTATGGTAAGGTAATCAGAGAAAATAATATCCTTATTGTGTTATATACATTTATTTCTCTTCTCTTTCTGTCTCCATGATGATAAAAAGCATGTGATATATTTCTCCATAAATGTAAAGATATTTGCTGTATCCAAGAAGCTTTCACAGCATGGTTTCAATACTCAGCTAATAGGTTATGGACCCAGGCACCCAGGCATTGAAGAGGATATCCTAGCGCATCCAGCAGGCACCCAGCAGCACCCAAAGGCACTGTAAAGAATACGGAGTACAGCAAGTCAGTGAATGCTGTATACAAGCTACTGAAAAATTGCAAGCGGTTTGGATGTGAAGTTTGCAATTGTAAAGCAGAACAATGCCAATTACAAGATATGGAAATTTAAACTGGAAATGTTTCTCAGCAAGGATGATTTGTGGCAAGTGCTAAATACAGACAGACCAACAGATGGAGAGACAGAGGACTGGGATAGGAAGGATAGGCAGGCAAAAGCTATTATAAACTTGCTAGTGGAAGATGACCAGCTTATCCACATAAGAACAGAGAAAAAAAAACAAAAGGTATGTGGACTTCATTACAAAAGCTGCATTAGCGTTCAAGTCTAAACAGCAGTCTGTTTTTGCTATGAAAACTGTTTAAGATGAGGCATGAGACATGTGAATGCTATGCTAGAGATCATAGAGCAGCTGCATGCCATCAGAGAGGACATAAAACATAATCAGATGTTTCCCTGCTCCTCTGCAGCCTTCCAGAAACATATACTGCTCTCATGAACACTTTAGAAACCAGACCCGAGTAGGAGCAGACACTGGAATATGTATGAGGGAAAGGAATCAATGAATATGACAGAAGGAAAGAGAATATGCACCATGATGACAAAGCTCTTAAGATGTACAAAGGCATAAAGCACAAAGAAAGCAGAGCCTTGACTCTAGTATAACAGATGTTACATGACCCAGCCACCATGGCCACCCAACTCCATCCCCTGTTCCCCTTTCCCATTAAAGGAGACCACAACTTTTATGGAGTAAAAATTGCCCGTAGCAGCCCCTTTATTAACAAAACCATAAAATTAACATATTATAACAAACATCCATTACACTTTAAACTGATACGTTGCAGGGCACCCCCCCCCCCCCTTCACCAGTACCATAACGTTCCTCAACATGCACTGCAGTACCTTTAACTGAAAATAGGCCTCCAGCTGACATGCTAGCTCGGAGACAACCAAAACACTGACCGCAGTGCACCACTTCACCAAATTCCATCTAAACCACCGTTAGATGGAATACCACCAATGAGCCCATATCCCCAATGGGTCCCGAATACACCTGATCTGGGGGGGGGCATCCTCCTTCACCTGCAACGACCAACACCCACCACAGCAAACAAGGGTAAAACCTCACCCTTGAGCGCACCTCCACACATTCAATGCTCTCTTTATGCCATCCTGTAATCCTATGGCCCACATGTCAATCCCCACCACATTAAGGTCTACCCAATCATCTTGAAGGAAACGCCAAATTTCCACCTCCAGCTCCAAATGTCTGATAGCCAGCCCCCTGTTCTTCACCATAAAAATGCTAACCTCCTTGTTGACCTACTTCAGCGCCTTATTGACCCTCTCCACTGATCTTGCCAATATCCATGTGGTCCTGGCAATCATATCCGACCACACTATCAACATTTTGGTAAAAGCCACACGGAGACGCAGGAAATCAAACTTGATATCCTGCATGATGTCCAGTTTTGACCTAGGTCATTCCCCCCAACATGTAACACCAAAATATCCGGGGGCCTATCTAATCGTGCAAAACAGTGCACTTCCGGCACAATCCTGCTCCATAGCATCCCTGGAAATCTCAACCACCGAATGCAAGCCTCCCTCTTGGAAATACCCAAGTGCCTGCCCACTGGTTTTACATCTCCCCTTCTGGCACCCCAACATATGAGTGCCCCATTATCCAGACCAGTCCCACAGTCGCACCTGCAAGAAAAGAAAAGAAAAGCCACATAATAGTAACACCCAACAATTCTTACTCACACAGACCCATGCCGACTGCCAGCCCCTATCCAACTCTCCTCTATATCTCCACCATCTCTGACCTCACATAAGACCTAAACCTTGTCGACTCCCACTGGCCAATCCTTTTAACTGACTCCTCATCCAACCCCCATCTTACTGATTCTCTTTAATGAATGAGCTGAAAACTTCATGCCACCTAGGCCTAAGGCCTGCAAGCATTTACGAAAAACTGCAATAAACTGTAATCTTGATAGCGATTCCCCATTTTCATGCACCAAAAAAGAACCCCTTCCCACCAGACATATTACCAGAAAACTGACACCGGGTATAAGGGAGATCCCAGTAGCGCAAAAACCGTTATAACCTTCCCCTTCCCTTCTTGATCCATCTTGGACTTACTCACTCACATGGACAACCTATTCTCACCACGTGACTTCCTCAGCCCCCAAAGCCCCCTTTCCTTTTTTGGAAGGGCTGACCAACTCCCCAATCCGAAATGCTTAAAAAAAACGTTAGAGCAAACGCAGTCCCAAATAAAACTACTTCGTAATGTGATAAACAGATCACACCTACCTGCTCAAAGATTCTGCCCAGTAATTCAAATGACACCGGACGTCTGGCATCCCTGCTCTGCCGGCTTCGCCTATACTCCTTCACCGCCTGTCTGACCCAAAAGTCTTTTATAAAATCTTGTTCCTCTTAATTTAAACCAAAAGGCGATGCCCGCCAACTTCTTCCCTAACCTTGAAACAGACACACCTTCCTCCAAGTTCTGAGATATAAAGTATATCACCATCAGCCTATGATCCCGTGGGCCAATGCCATCCCCCATTTGTGTCCACGGGGACTCCCATTCAGACCATCATTTGCTGTAAGCCGCCCAGGTCACCTCACTCACTGACAGTTTGATCCAGCCAGAGACTCTTCCAAGGCAATCTTCCATAACCCCGGGGGACAGGGGACTCCGTGCGAATCCACCACAGGTGCCAATTCCCAGAACTTGTCCCACTGAAAGTGAGACAGCGCATCAGCAATAACGTTCTCTACTCCCGGTATGTGCACTGCATGTATAAAAATGTCCCATTGCATACACCTTAACACCAAATGCCTCAACAATTGTACCACCGGTGGGGATGCCGCTGACACTTTGTTGATGACCTGGTCCACACCCAGATTGTCCACATGAAAGCACACCTTCAGGTCCCTGAAGGATACGCCCCATAGTTCCACTGCCAGAACCACAGGAAATAGTTCCAACGGCACCATGTTTTTCAAAAACCCCCCCGTTCTCCAAGAATCCGGCCATGGGCCCACACACCATCTGCCCTGGAAATAAGTTCCAAACCCTGTGGCTCCCGCTGCATCTGTGTATAGTTCCAAATCAAAGTTACTCACTGGACCCGACATCCACAAGGCCCTCCTGTTGAAGAATTCCAAGAACAAGTGCCATATCCGCAGGTCTTCCCTATGTTTCTTCGTCAAGCGCACAAAATATTTGGGGAACTCCACCCCCCCCCCCCCCCCCCGGTGCTGGCTGCCAGCTTCCTGCCAAAAACCCTTCCCATGGGGATTATCCAGCACGCAAAGTTCAACTTCCCCAATACCAACTGAAGGGCCCTAAGTTGCACTTTACGTAGTCCCACCATCGCTCAAATCTCCATCTGCAGAGCCTTCAGCTTGTCCTCAGGCAACCGACATTCCATGACCTCCGAGTCCACCACGATGCCCAAAAAGCTGATCACCCTTGTCGGACCCTCTGTCTTGTCTGGTGCCAATGGAATCCCAAAGCGCTCCGCTATATGCTCCAATGTTGTCAAGAGCACTGCACAAACCTGAGTCGGCCGGACTTATACACAGAAAGTCATCCAGATAATGGATGATAGCGTTCACTCCTGCAACGTCTCTGACAACCCACTTCACAAATGAGCTGAAACGTTCCAAAAGTGCGCATGAAATGGAACAGCCCATAGGCAAGCACGATCCACATAGTATTCTTCCTGCCAATGACAGCCTAACAGGGGAAAACTATCCGGATGGATGGGGAGTAAAACGAAACCCTGCCTCTATGTCCGTTATCACCATCTTAGCCCCTCATCTGTATCACCTTGCCCAAAATACCACCGCATCAAAGTATTTGTACGACACCGCACACATTTGCGGAACAATGGCATCCATTAACCGACCCCCCTTTTGGAAAAGAAAGGTGGTGAATCAGCCGATATTTTGGCGGCTCCTTCTTGGGAACGACCCCCAATGGTGAGACAACTAAACTGGCAATTGGCAGGCGTTGGAAAGGGCCCCATCGCAACCTCCTTATGCAGTTTCCCCAAAACCACTTATAGATGTTGCAACGCGGAACACAGGTTTTTGGACATCGGGGGAACAACACCCATGATTGCTGGAATCTGAAAACCCTCCAAAAACCCATGCCCCAACACCTGTGCTGCCTAGGTCAGGGTACCTATCTTCCTTTCCGCCTTCACTGGCATCATCCCTCTTGTTCGTAGACTCTCCGGCCCTACCTTTTCCTTGTTTGAAACATTGAGACACCAGGTGAGCTCCACCACAACTGGAGCATTCGTGTTTATACTTGCAATTCCCCCCCGAATTTACAGGTGCCCTCGTTAAATTTCCAGCAAACTCCCTGTTTCTTTGTGGCCGATTGCTCAGAAGTTCCTGATCCACCAACCCCCCCCCCCCCCCACCTGAAAAAATGGATTCGGTGCCCTCGCTGATGTCATCAGGCACATCCAGAGGCTAATGTCCTTGTGATCCCAAGGAAGAGCCGGACGTATTGCCCTCCGTTAATTAAACTGCTCGTCCTACCTCAGCCATGCCGTTCCCCCATAGACTATGCACTTCACCTATGGAAGAGCGCTGAGCAGTGCTCCGGGGTTCTTCTCCCCTATCACACTAGCCAGGATTGTGAATGCCTGCAGCCAGTTCTGGAACGTCTGCGAAATGAGTCTATGGGGCTGATTTACGAACGGTTTGCGCCATGAGTTGCGGCGCACACCGATGCACAATGGGAATTTTCGTATTCACAAAGCATTTGCGCCTGTAACACAGCGCAATTTCTCATTTACTATTAGCATGCCGGCGCACGGGAGGCGGCGATCGGTGCATCGCTATGGACATGGCGCACGCATTATTCAACTCAGAATTAAAATAAGGTGGAAGTGCCAATATTATGGGGCTGATGTGGGTGATATGAGAAAGTATAGTTATAACTGTCCAAGTAACAAATATGCCCAAAATAGAATGAGAAAGTAACTTTCTCTGAACAAGCCTGCTGCGCCTGCAAATACACTTGGAACTGCTCAAGGTCAATTTATGCACTGCGCACCATTTGCGCACGTTCAAGTGTTTTGGTTCACTGCGCTGGCAAAATCTTAGTAAATGTCAAGCCACATAGATGCATTTGCATAAGTTGAACAGACGCACCTCTCGACTTCTTTTTTTTTTTTCTTTTTTTTTTACGCTGGTTCACTTTTATGTTTTTTTAAGGCTATTTGCACACAGGTCATGTTAGCATTAAGAAAAAAAAAATAAGAAAAAAAAATGCGTCTGGTATGGATTTTAAGGGGAACCCTGAGGCAAAAAAAAATCATAAGGGGGCCCCTCTCAAAATCCAAACCAGGCCCTTCAGGTCTGGCATGGATTTTAAGGGGAACTCCGCGCCAAAAAAAAATGGCATGGGTTCTCCCTCAAAATCCATACCAGACCCTTATCCGAGCACGCACCCTGGCATGCCACAGGAAAAGAGGGGGGACAAGAGAGCACCCCCCCTCCTGAACCGTACCAGGCCACATGCCCTCAACATTGGGTACCCCAACGCACCCTCCCAAACGGGAAAAGCATCACTTCCGAAGGTAAAGGCCAGTGCTTTCTGAACTGCATTACACCGCAGGGAAAGCACAGTATCCTTGTAAAGAAAGCGCTGTATGTTCCAGAACTAAAAGGCAGTCTTCTATCAGTGAAAAGTCTTGAAAACAATGGTCTCACAGTTAAGTTCCAGGGTGATGAATGCGATTCCTTGCAAAAAGAAAACTGGATGATCAATTATGTAGGCTCATCATCACAGACCAGCAAGCCAATATAGTCTCTAATGACCTACACAGCAAATGTATTAACTTATGGCACAGGCGGCTGGGGCACAGAAGTCCAGAAGCTATACAGGACATTATAAAGATAGGCTTATCAGAAGATTTGTCAATAGCGCCTTGCAAAGTGCACTTGAAAGTGCTGTATAGAAGAAAAAGCCACACTTGCTCCCCTTACACAGGCATCTCAAAGAAAAACTACCCACCCCCTGCACAGTGACGTATGTGGTCCAATGAAAACGCCCACATCAGGTGGGAACAGATATCTACTGACTTTCATTGATGATTATTCCAAGTACTCAAGTTGAAACACAAGAATGAAACAGAGAAGCTTCAAGAGTTTGTTGCCATGTCTAGCAACAAATTCCAATGGAAACCAGGAATAATATGCATCAACAATGAGATTACATAAGCAAATAAGTGGCCTCACACCTGAAGATACAAGGAATAGTGCACCAGACAACCGCACCATACATTCCTGAACAAAATGGTGTAGCAGATTGGAAAAATCTCTACTGTATACTCTTATAGAAATGGCCAGATGTATGTTGTTGGATGCCAACCTACCTCACAAGTACTGGGGAAAAGCAGTCATGACTGCAACCTACCTACAGAACATACTACCCTCAAGAGCTATTAAAAGTACTCCATTCAAAATGTGGCATGGTTCAAAGCCTTGCATAAGGCACATCAGAGTGTTTGGATGTAAAGCATATACCTATATTCCAAGTGAAAGCAATCCAAACTGGAGAACAGAGCCATAGAGGGCATTCTAGTAGGCTACAGAGAGCAAACTAAGGGTTACAGAATCCTATACCCAAAGACTGACAAAGTGACAATAAGCCGTAAGTAAACACTGATTCCTGTAAGATGTGAAGTAAATATGCCAAGCAAACCAGAAGAAAAGGTCAACCAAAGTAAACCTTTGCAGAAGTCAGAACAAGAAGTGGAACTCACATTGCCTAAATCACATACTCCAACATATCCTGCTGAACTGCCTGAAGTCAGAAGATCCACTCAGAATACAAAGGGGATACCACCCCACAAACTATCATACACTGTCAAAACACACAGCATTCTTGAACCAACATCCTGGGAAGACATAGAAAAACTGCCAAAACGTGAAGCCAATAAATGGAGGAAGGCAGCAGAAGAACAATTAAAGTCACTTCAAGAAAATTAAATCTGGACACAAAACTATAGGAAGTAAGTGGATTTTCAAAGTAAAAGTCACACGCAGAAGGGAAGAAATATCCACAAATACAAAGCCAGACTAGTTAGTTACCAGAAATCCCGTAAAGATTACGATGAAACATTCGCTCCCATCTTAAAACACTCCACTATCAGAGCGCTTCTTATACCGCGTACACATGGTCAGATTTTTCAATAACAAATGTTCAATATGTTATCGGAAATTCCGACGGTGTGTAGGCTCCATTGGACATTTTCCGTCAGAATTTCCGCCAAACAAAATTTGAGACCTGGATTTCAAATTTTCCAACAACAAAATCCATTCTCGTAAATTCCGTTTGTGTGTACACAATTCTGATCCACAAAGTTCCAGGCATGCTCTAAATCAATTACGAGATGGAAGCGCTCGGTCTGGTCAAACTAGCATTCGTAATGGAGATAGCATATTTGTCAGGCTGCAAATGTTAAAATCTTTTACTGTCTATTGATATGTAAAACACTTTGTAAAATCAGAAATTACTGATCAACAACAACATCTAGTTAACATCATTAATTATTTGACTAGAAATATGTTTAATAATGCTATACCTGGCTCAAGCTGGGCTCCTTTCTTTACCCAAACCCAAATGTGAGAAAGGCCAAGATCATGACTAAAGTTGTGCAGAAGAATTTTGGGGTACGGCGATCCAAGGATCAACTGAGGAAACGATTGTCAGACCTCGAATTAAGGGAGCAGGATCAGTACAGAAGAATTAAGAGTGCTGCAAAAAAGTAAGAATTTTGTTGTGTGTTCCTATTATTGTTATTATTACATGCATGCTGCTCCATGTGCTTTTCTTCACTGTTGTACAGTTTAAAATGGCAAGTTTCAGGTTCGTGGGCACAGTAATCGTTCTTCTACTGAAGAAAAAGGCCAAAAAGAAAAGCCCACTGGAGAACCTAGGAGACAGCTAAAAGAAACAAACAGTAAATCAAAGGAAATCTTATTTTAGTTTAACTAAAATATTTATTTTTAAAATGTTTCTTAAACATTTTCTGGCATATCAATGGCCCCCCTACCCGCAAAGTACTTGGCATACTTTTGTCTTTCTTAGCAGGCACTTTAGGAGGGGCAAGCCAGGGTGACCAGCTTCAAGGTCTGGGTTTCTTGTTGAAGTCCGGTCTCAGGCCCTACTGAGGCAACATAGTTCATTGAATTTCTCCCTAAATAGTTGTGGAGAATGCAGCATGCAAGGATTATATGGTTACGTTTATATTCCGCCATGTTGATTGCCGTAAGGAACAGGTGGAACCGGCTGGTCATTGTCCAGAAAGCGTTCTCCACCACTCTTCTGTCTCTGGCCAGCTGGTAGTTAAAAACCCTCTGGTCCGGGGTCAGGGTCCTCGAGCCTTCAAAACGGTCGACTGGTCAGAACGAACTAACAGAAAGGCCTGAGAAAAGTGCACTAAAAATCAGAAACGAGCAGACAAGAACGCACTGAAAATCAAATACATAATATAAAATACGCACTAAAAAACAAATGCGAACTGACTACATGCACTGAAAACCAGATACAAACCCACAAGCACAAACTGAAGAGTAGCAACAATTGGAAAAGCATGAAGCTGAAAAGTGTGAATCACCTCTCATCAAACTTCTACTAACACGAGATTAGTAGAAAGAGCCCAAAGGGTGGCGCACTTGGTATTGCACTTCCCTGTTCCATTGCCATCGTACGTGCTGTATGTCACCGTGTTCTTAACGTTCGTAGTTTTTGACAAGATTTGTGTAACTGCGTGGATGCAAGACAAGTTTAAGCCAACATCCATCAGAAAAAAACATGGATTTTGTTGTCCGAATGTGCAATCATGCGTACACGGAATTAGAGTTGCAGCTGGAAAGGGCATGCAAGTGAAACACCTAGACCTTAAAACTGCTTTCCTATATGGAGATATTAAGGAAGATCTCTACATGGAGCAACCACCAGGGTTTGAGCAAGGAGACAACCTTGCGTGTAAACTTCAGAAGAGCATCTATGGTCTTAAGCAATCTGCGGGGATGTGGAATGAGAACGTGAACAAAGTACTTACCATAGAGGGATTCTCAAGAAGTAAAGCAGACCCCTGTCTCTACTCCAAGAATCAAGAAGAAAGATGGATATACATCCTTATCTATGTTGATGAGATTATAACCTGTTTTGAACAAGAAGGGGATTACAATCAGATAGTTCACTAGCTGAAAGAACATTTTGAAATCAAAGATATTGGGAAAATTATCTACTATCTGTGAATCCAAATAGAGAGTAGAAAATTGAAGTTATCTTCTCAACCAATCTCAGAAAATCTCTGTAATCTTGGAACAATTCCACATGCAAGATGTAAAGGAATTGGAAACTCCTATGGAACCATTTTCAAAGACGACTAGGGATGTATAAAGCTTACACAATCAGAAAAGGTCAATCCTAGGACCTAACACATCGATGTAAAGTATCACCTACTAAGGGACAATCAAGAGCAAGGTGTTATTGACATTCAATACTGCCCGACAGAGGAGATGACTGCCAATGCACTCACAAAGCCTTTGTAGAAGGAACATCATAGTTATTTCCAGAAGAAGCTAAATATAATTTGACAAAGCTCATGCTATTGAGAAGGGGTGTTGGAAAAGCAACAGAAATGCAACAGAAATACTCTGACTGTTTATATGCATTATAGCTGTCTATGCCAGCAGGAGGCACTGCAGTATTATAGCGTGTTATCTATGGTAAGGTAGAAATACCATCCTTATTGTGTTATATGCATTTGTTTGTGTTCTCTTCCTGTGTCTCCATGATGATAAAAAGCATGTAATTTCTCCATAAAAGTAAAACCATTTGCTGTATCCTAGAAGCTTACAAATCATGATTTCAATACTCAGCTAATAGCTTTAACATGAACGTTATGTGTAGGGTAGGGTTAACTATACAAACAGGGCCAGAAAGGCAAAGAATATGCATTTTTTCTACAACCATGTTAAACAGATTAGGTAGCTATGCAAACAGAAGCTCAAAATGGGCAGTGTCTCTGATACTAAGAAAAAATGCTAGGTAGCAGCACAGTCCAGTCTCTGAAACACTATAGGAGCAGAGTCACTGAGAGGGATTACTACTTTAGTAAACCATATAGGAAAGAACAAAAACAGCTACTTGCCCTTGGCCAGTGAATAGCTTCTCTCCCACAGTCTGGCAATCAAGGAATGCGGCTGGAGGAATCACAGGGCTAGTTGTCCAGGAGAGTTGCTAGAAACACAGATAAATGGCTGTAGGCACAAACTAACCCACTTGAAGCACAGTATTTTGAAAGCAAGTTCTCCTTGTAATGGCTGGGTCTTTCTTGAAAGCTGCCTGCTATTGAGCTGCCTGGCTGCTCACGTGCTGGGATTTAGTAATGGAAGGGCCTTGCTTCTGGTGTCAGACTGCAATCTAGCCAGTTTTGCTCATTGAGTGTGATCCATCTGAGTACCCAAGGGCAGGAATCCAGGAAACCCATTACCCAGGTGTGTCTGAGTCCAACGGCTTGTGGATACACAGGGGGTTGTGAAGAGTTAAAAAGAGCAGACGTCCACATCTGGGGAGCAAGGGGACACTCAGGTACAGGAACTTGGTTCACGTTGTTTCCCCTTCCTAGCATTAGTTTGGCAGTCTACGAGCTTTATAATCTCCAACATAAAAAGAGAGCAGGTTTACTGGAAGTGAGGGAGAGCAGAATACTGACACCCAAGAGCAGGACTACTCTACATCTCTAGAGAAATTCAGGATGGGTTGTTCCACAGTGTCTACAGTTTCAGAGGTCAGTGAATGCTTGTTTAAAAAGTTTATTCACTGTTTGTTCAGACTATGTAAACATGCCTGGTTACATTTTTATGGTACATACAAAAATCAGCCCATTTGCTACAATGATATGTGCAAAAAAATGCACTTAAAGCTAAGCTCAAAGTACTCAGGTAAGCAAATAGGGCCCAAATACAAAAAGGCATTTGTAGCCTTTAGTTGACTCTTGGTTATCTGGGTTAGTAGAGGTAATGTGTACACAAAGTATTTATGTCCCTTGTGGTTATTGATGATGAATATATATATGTAAGAAGGCCAGTATGGTGGCCTGAATTTATGGGAGGAGCCCGGGGGGGTATTTAACCAGCCCACTCGCCTGTGGTCTTTGTCGGTTTCCTGTGTGCAATACTACGTCACTAGGCCGACTGCTCGAGTTTCGTTGCCATTTGGATAACTTCTCTCTACAAGAAGTCTCGTGGTTTTCGTTCCCGTTCGTGTTTTTTGTACAACGTCTCTGGCTCGACTGCCGCAGGTAAGGGTCTCGATTGACCTTCCTTTACTAAAAACATTTCTATTGAGTGTCTTAAAAACCCGAAACTCGACACTAAACTCTCGAGTCATTTGTGTGAAACCTGGTCGTTAGTCACTCGAACGCACTATTATCGCAGCCCGCTTCATTGCACGGGCCTCATTTAGGTAGAATTGCTTAAACTAAAAATATTGCACTATTTCCGTAGCTTATTGCATTGTCTGCCTCGTCACCGTGTTCCACAGACAAATCGTTGCCAGTCGCATCACACGGCACAACGATTCGTGCCTCTTCCACGGCTGGCTCACTTGGATCATTTCATTTTATCATTTCAAACACTTCACTCATTTCTGTCACATACTGTGCTCCGATTCGAATCCAGTCGCATCCGCAATGCGCCGATTCGTCCCGGTGTGCCCCAAGTTGCTCGGCCTTATTTTGGTACATGCTACAGAGCCCGCTCGTTGTTAGTCGTAGCCTTCGGCTTATCGATCCGGGTCTCTGTCATGGGAATCATTTCACTGTCACCTATTACGTTCTAACTCGAAACCAGTCGCATTCATAATGCACAGGTTCAATCGGCATGTCCCAGTTGCGTTGGCCTCATTTCAGTACATGCTCTAGAGCCCGCTCTTTGTTGGTCGCAGGTCTTGTTACCTCCCCGATTTGTGTCTCTATCGTGGGAATCATTTCATTATCACGTAATGCGCTCCGTTCGAATCTGATCGCATCCCTGTGCGTCGATTCGTCTGGACGTCCCCCAGGTATTTTTTCAGCCTCATTTCAGTGCATGCTCCAGAGACCAGTTCGTTTTCCAGTCTCAGTTCGCGGCTGGTCGATCTAGGCCTCTGTCATGACATAAGTTGTTTGTTTCATTTCACTGTCACGCTCCGCGCTCCGGTTCGAATCCAGTCGCGTTTAAACACGCACAGATTCGTTCCGGTCCACCCCAGGTTATTTCCCACATTTCAGTACATGCTCCAGAGTCCGGTTTGTTGTCAGTCGCTCTGGCGACACGACCATTTCGTGCCTCTGTCATGGCAATCGTGCTTCATTTCACTATCACTTACCGCGCTCCGATTCGAATCCAGTAGCATCTGTGATGCATCGATTCGTTACGGCGTGCCCCAGATGGATCGGCCACATTTCACTTTTTCCACAGGTTGTCTTATTTTTACGTTCACAATTACAGCACTAATTCGTGCTCCCACGCTTGACACGGATCATCCTACACTTCGTCATTTGCGCAATGATACGTCGGATTGGGACAGGAGAATACAAAAAAAAGAGAGGAAAAAAGAAAAAAAAAAAATGATGAGAGAATTACTGCGGAAAACTGTCTACTCACCGGTGCACTTCGGTCATATCAGCCAGCCGTTTACGTCACCCTTCAGTTTACTTGTCAGGCTCCTCATCAGTTGTCATCTGTTGTTTCTCTCTCCAGGTCAGTCAAGTTCAGTAGGTCCACCCTGCACCAGCTTGGACGTTATCTTTCCCAGGTAAAAAAAAAAAAAAAAGAGAGGGTAAGGCGCAGGCAAAATGCGACAAGCAACCATGCTGGCATACGTATATATATATATATATATATATATATATATATATATATATGAAGGCACGTGACAATATATATATATATATGTATACACGTTCGCTCCCACCTTAGTGCACAGCAAAAGGCGGATTTGCTTGGTAAGATAGAGAAACAGTCTTGACTTATGTCACCCACTATAGGTTCCGGTCGTCCATCTTTGCGACCCCAAAGAGATAGGACATCACTCCTAGGGCACGATTCCCCTGGAGCCATGTCTCAAGTCGGCAGCGAAGACCTTACCGCCCCCTTGTCTCCTCGCCCGCCTTCAGTGAGCGACAGCATACAGTCCTTCAGGGGTTGGACTATCCCCAGGCTTACAGCAGAGCTGAGACGCAGGGGCATTCCCTTCCCCGCTACGGCTAGGAAGGCAGAGCTTTTCAGGCTCCTCTCTACCCCGCCAGCTACGGCCGGGCCCAGTACCCCACCTCAGGCCTCTCTCCAGTCCATCTCAGCGGCTATATCTCAGCTACATTCAATGGTATCGTCCTTAACCAACACGGTCACGGACGTCCAGGCCAGAGTGACACTCCTAGAGGCTCACCCAGCCACAACCACCCCTGTTCCAGTTGCAGTCCCGTCACCACTGCCGACAGGTACCGTTGTCTGCCCAGCACATCTGGTTCCGGCCGGCATAAGGAAGGACATCCTGGATGGCAAGGATGTCAACCTTGCCTCCCTGCTTATATCGGTCCACGACCTCTCAGAAAACAAGGCCTACACCTGGGGAGAAGTCTCCGTAGTTCTCAAGGCCAAGGATCCCAGGCTGAACCGCAAACTTTCCATCCCAGAGTTTGCCCTAGCCTTTGGGATGCTAAGGGACATCATTTGCTCAGCATCCCCCGTCAGAAGGGAAGAGCTGGACTCGTACCTCCACACCGTGGTGGACCTAGGGTACAAATACGGAGGCTTCTCCTTCTACGATTATCATTGTTCCTTCTCTGCCAAAGCAGCCGCTAGGCTGGCACAGTTTCAGTCACCCACAGACTGTAGCCTTATGGACACTGAGTTGTTCTGCCGGCATTTTGTCGGCCTACGCTCGCCCCTGTGTGCCATCTGCCAGTCCTCCACCCACACCGCCTCCTGGTGCGCCAACATGGTGGTTAGTCACCCAGTAGAGTTCCCCTCCACCTCCGGCACAGCCCAAGGCCCGTCAGGCCCCGCTCTGAAGACACAAGTAGACAAGTTTGGACGTTCGGTTCGAACCATAGGGGGGGCGGCTATTTGCAATAATTACAACTATGGCTCATGTAATTTCAGCCAGTGCCGCCTACTGCACGTCTGTGTCTTATGTCACAGAGCGCACCCCAGGAATTTGTGTGAGGTTAAAACTCACAAGGGCTCATGACTGAGCCGCATAGACGTCCTATGGTTGGGCTTCTACCTCACCATGCACCCCACTCCCTCACTAGCCACCTTCCTCATCAGTGGCTTCACAACAGGCTTTCATACCGGCCTTATCTCCCTGCCCCACACAACCTATGAGTGTAGAAATCTCTGCTCAGCAGCCTCCGAGGAGCAGGCCATAGACCGGCTGCTGCAAACTGAGGTGGAACGAGGCTTCGTCATAGGTCCCTTCACACAGTCCCCCTTCAATATGTGGAGCGTTAGCCCTATTGGGCTTGTCAAGGGCAAATTTTCGAATAAAAACCGCTTGGTGTACGACCTGTCTGCGCCTCATATTTCCCACATTCCCAGCCTAAATTCCCTGATCCCTTCCGAAGAATTCTCATTAAAATACGCCTCTGTGGACATGGCGATTCAGGCCATCCTTAAAGTAGGCACAGGTGCGTGGCTTTCCAAAGCCGACATTTCCGATGCCTTTTAGCTGTTGCCTATCATTAAATGGAGAGACCGATATTATTTCGCCACTAAACTAACATTTGGCTCTAAAAGCAGCCCCTGGCTGTTCGACACGTTTGCACAGTCTCTTGCCTGGATCCTCTTGCACAAGGCTTGTTGTCAGCAAGTTATCCATTACCTGGATGACTTCCTATTGATTGAGCAGCCGGGCATACCTCCAAGGGACCTCGATAAATGAAGGACCGTCTTTGGGAACCTCAATGTCCCCATCGCTGAACATAAGGTTGACGGGCCCGCACAATTCATCACCTTCCTCTGAGTCAATCTCGACACCAGCTCCATGCAGGCCAGCCTGCCCCTTGACAAACTGACCCGCATCAGGGCAGTTCTCCGCGAATTCACCCGCACCAGGGGATGTACAAGGAGGCAGCTACAGTCGCTATTGGGCATGCTTAACTTCGCCATGCGAATAATTCCACAGGGTCGCTCCTTTATCTTGCGCCTGTTGGTCTATCTTTCTCAGGCACAAGACCCGGATCAAGTCCTTAGCCTGGATACCGCAGCCATAGCAGACCTGTCAATGTGGGATGAGTTCCTGTCCACCTGGAACGGTATCTCCCTGTTCATCCAGTCCATCTCACCTCTCTCGCCACAGGTAGTGACAGATGCCGCAGCCTCCGCAGGGTTTGCGGCTATTTTTGGCCACCATTGGTTCGCCGGACCCTGGCCTTCTCAAATACTCTTGATCCCTGGGTTTAGCCAGTCTTCATCCCTCTTCGAGCTCTACCCCATTGTAGCAGCCGCCCAGCTCTGGGGCCATACCTGGACAGGACAAACTGTAGGTTTTACCACCGATAACCAGGCCACAGCCGAAATTGTCAACAAAGGCAGGTCTAAGTCTCTCACTGTGATGTCCTTCCTACGCAGGCTGGTGCAGCTGTCTCTGCAGCATCAGTTTAATGTATTCTGCACGTTTGTCCCAGGAAAGTACAACCTTGCAGCTGACGCACTGTCCCACTTTAATTTCCTTTCCTTCTTTCGGCAGGTTCCCGAAGTCGATACAGTGTCAGCTCCTATCCCGCTTTGGTTTCAGTTGACCCTGGACTAGAGCCGCATCTACATGGAGCCACTCAGCTCATCAGCCAATCACTCTCAGACAACACTCTGAAAGCCTACCGGGTAGCCTGGAAAGCGTTTAATAAATTTCTGGTTGCCTCCACAGTAGGCACCCCCACAGATGCCAGTCATATACTAGCCTTCACCTCATATTGTCATAGTCGACTGGCCTTGTCCTTCAACACTATCCGGTTATACTTAGCTGGCATACAGCACTTCCTCTCACTCCAAGATCCTACCAAACCATCCATCTTCTCGTCCCACGCGATCCGAAGCGTCTTGCGCGGCACCCAGAAGCAGCAACCGCCAGTTAAAGTCAAACGGCTCCCCATCACCAGTTCCATCTTTAGGGACATGTCCACCATGCTTACCAGCTACCCCTTCGGTGTTCTCCCCAGTCTGGTCTTACAGGCGGCCATTTATCTGGCCTACTATGGCTTTCTACGGCCCAGCGAGTTCACCTATAACAGCTCACACAGTCCAGTCCTTCGCAGACGTCATCTGCTCCGTCGCGAGGACCACTTCGTCCTCCACCTCTCGGTAACCAAAACCCAGCAGGCAGGTGCCTGCGTAGATATCCACCTCTACAAAACCAATAACGCCTGGTGCCCGGTCGCTGTGCTTACGCAGTTACTCTCTCTACTACCCGAGCTCCCGGACTCTAGTCCTCTTTTGCCCTTCCCAGTCAAACCGTTAATGAACTACCAATTCATAAAATACGTAAGGATTCTCCTCCGCAACTTGCTCCTCAATCCCGGCACGGGGTCCCGGACCACGTCATCAAAAGATTGGGCAGGTGGAAATCGGCCTGCTTCGCTCGATACATCCCTACTGGCTCAATAAAGATAAAGCTGGAAACAATAAAGTTCTCTTACCCCTACCTAAGTGTTTTTGCCCCCTTATTTTGGTATACCGTCCATTAGACCAGGGCACACTTCAGGTCCATTTCATATAGTGTATCTTATGATAAGTTTGTATTGTTCGGATACGTATCGGTCATAGGGCTTCGGCCATAAGTAAGAAGGCCAGTATGGTGGCCTGAATTCATGGGAGGATCCCGGGGGGTATTTAACCAGCCCACTCGCCTGTGGTCTTTGTCGGTTTCCTGTGCGCAATACCCACCCTCCCATCCCCTTTTTTAGGGCATTTCTCAAACATTTCTCTTCAAACACATTAATTTCTAATCACTGGGTATGCCCCCTTATTTTGGTATACCGTCCATTAGACCAGGGCACACTTCAGGTCCATTTCATATAGTGTATCTTATGATAAGTTTGTGTTGTTCGGATACGTATCGGTCATAGGGCTTCGGCCATAAAAAAAAAAAATTATATATATATATATATATATATATATCTAAAACAAGCAAAAAGGTGTACTGAATGGCCTTTACTCAACACTAGAGATGGCCTTGCGGTTCGCCGGTGGTCGGTTCGTGGCGAACTTTGCTCGTTCGCTATTCGCCAAAACGGCAGACTTCTGCCGCTGTTCGCGGCAGCCATATTCATTTACATTGTGAAGAACTTTGACCCATGACACATCCATCATGGGATACAGGACAGCCAAATGAGACATTTCAGCACATGGACATACCCCCTACCTTA
This sequence comes from Lithobates pipiens, assembly GCF_037356315.1. Classification (NCBI taxonomy): domain Eukaryota; kingdom Metazoa; phylum Chordata; class Amphibia; order Anura; family Ranidae; genus Lithobates; species Lithobates pipiens. The sequence goes on along the minus strand of NW_027507788.1, from coordinate 71,686,366 downwards.
TAAATAGACCTGATCTGGCGGCCATTTTACATTCTGTCTTTTGTCAGTGTAGGGAAAGGACAATGTGTGGAGCAGGGACAGTCAGTCTAATCACTAGCTAGCTAATTAGCTATTACTATTAGGTCCACAAAAGTACTTTTAAGGATTGGTATAGGTGTACAGTATACAGGGTTGTAATACACTTATAATATACTTTCTTCCAAATATAAAAAGTATATTATGGTGCACTGCTGTGCTGCTGAGTGCTGACCGATTCTGCAACTGTCTTTTATCAGTGTAGGAAGGGACAGTTTGGCGTTTGGACAGTCTGCAAATCACTAGCTACTAGGTCCACAAAGGTCCTTTTAAGGACTGGTATAGGTGTACAGTATATAGGGTTGTACACATGTAATATACTTTCTTTCAAATATAGAAAGCATATTATACTTCACTGCATTGCTGCTGAGTGCTGACCAATTCTGCAGCTGTCTTTTATCAGTGCAGGGACCGAGGGACAGTTTGGTGTTTGGAGCAGGGACAGTCTGCAATTCACTAACTACTAGGTCCACAAAGGTCTTTTTAAGGACTGGTATAGTTGTACAGTATATAGGGTTGTAATACACGTATAATATACTTTCTTTCAAATATAGAAAGCATATTATAGTGCACTGCATGCAGTGCTGCTGACCGATTCTGCAGCTGTCGTTTTTCAGTGTAGGGGAGGGACAGTTTGGTGTTTGGAGCAGGGACAGTCTGCAATTCACTAGCTACTAGCTAGCTACTACTAGGTCCACAAAGGTCCTTTTAAGGACTAGTATAGGTGTACAGTATATAGGGTTGTAATACATGTATAATATACTTTCTTTCAAATATAGAAAGCATATTATAGTGTACTGCATGCAGTGCTGCTGACTAGGTCCATAAAGGTCCTTTTAAGGACTGGTATAGGTGTACTATTTGGTGTGCAGTATATAGGGGTGTAATACACGTATAAAATATTTGCAAATAGGGGCGTGGCTTGATGATGGAGCTGTTAGGCCTCACATCCTCGGAGCTCTGTGACTCGGTTGGGCAGGGTGAGCTATACAGTGCATGGACCGACATTCTGTTCTATGTCCGCGTCAGGCCAGCATCCCAGCACGTTGCCCACATAGAAAACCGCTGACATTTTGGCATATTTCCTGCGTGGTCTCCCTTCACAGCCGAGGGCTGCTGGTGCCACCGCGCACACACGCGGCAGCCACAGCTCAGGCCAGGAAAACATTGAAGGGCCCTCTTCCTGCGTTACAGGAACTGCGCTCCTCGGGACACAAAGCGGACTCACTGATCCCCTCCCCAGACATCCCGCCAGCGGAGGACATTCAGAGGACCCTGGACCCTGACCCACCTGGCTGCCCACCTATGGAGTCATGGCGGGAGATACTGGCACTGCTCCCTACCAAGCAGGACATCGCTGAATCCACTACCACTATAGTAAGTACTCTCTCCAAGGAGATTAACGAACTTAACAATTGCATAGACTCAGTGGACTCCTGGGTGACAGCAGTGGAGGCGGTGACGGACACCTTAGAAACCAGGGTGTTAGCATTGGATGGTGCCCAGCAAGGTTATAGATGCCATCTTAGCATGCTGCAGCTCTCCGTCGATGACGGAGAAAACCGTAGCCACAGAAACAATGTACAGTTACGCGGTCTCCCTGAAGCCACATCTGGGGGAGACCTTAGAGCTACCATCACAGCCATCTTTAACAAACTGCTGGACAAACCTCCAACAGTGGAGCTTGAACTGGACCAGGTTCACAGGGTGCAGGGCCCCAGGGGTAGAGACGTCTTGGCCAGGGTCCATTTTTTCTCCATCAAAGAGGAAATCATGCGGCATGCTTGGTCTGCGGGCCCAATAGACTTTGACGGGGCCACCGTGCAGGTGTTCCCAGACGTTTCCCACCTCGCGCTACGGATGAGGGGTATGTTGCGTCCCGTGTTGGAGGTGGTAAGAGACGCTGGGGCCACTTATCGCTGGGGACACCCATTCCACCTTATTGTCCTCAAGGGTGGCGACACCTTCACCTTACGATGGCCGGACCAGTTCCCGGACCTGTTTGCTTTCCTCGGGGTGCCGGAGACCCCCATCCCAGACTGGCTGGATTTCCCGCTCACGACGGACTTCACAAGACCCCCTCCGCCCAGACCCCAGAGATCTGGCAGAAGCAGGTACCGCTCCAGATCCAGAAGCGAACCCAGAGATGCCCTCGTCTCGCCTGAACCGTGACCTACATGCCGATGGCCCTGCCCTTTGTGATAAGTAGACACTGAAGTTTTGTCACCACTGATTAAGGGTATGACCTGCAGTTAAGACTAAGCAATTTGCTGCTTTCAACATACAGACAGTTGGTGAACTATTCTACTTAGTGACACGGTGTGGGTTCTGGCCTGTCAACTACCTGCTAACTGTCCTGAGTATGCGATACCTGGGGTGCCTGACCTGGGTCTCGGGGCGGAGGGGAGGACCGGCTTTCATGCCTCCCATTTTGACCTCCCCTATACCCCGCCATGAGCCCATACCCCCTCCAACTGACTTGCTTATAGACATGTGCAAAAGGAAAAAATTTGTTTAGTTTCATTTCGTTTTAATTTGTTAATTAATTTTGTTTACTTATATTCGTTAAATTTGTTTTCGGATTTCGTTTCGTTTTCTACCGAATTCGAAAAATCTGTCGCATTCGAAAATATTTCTACCAAATTTGAAAATATTTCTACCGGATTCGAAATGATTTCAACATGGTTCGAAATGATTTCAACCGCATTCAAAACTATTTCAACCGGATTCGAAAATATTTTGCGACCCGACTTTAGGGCCATGTATCTCGGGGTCACTTGGTGCTAGAAACCCCCGATTTGTAGTGCTAGGTCTACTGTGTTTGCATACCAAATTTGGGGTTTCTAGCTATAAGTGGCCCTGAGATACGTGGCCCCAAAGTCAGGTCGCAAAATGTCATTCTCTGCTGCAGAAGAGTACTTGGCATATTGCCCATATCTGGGGTCACTTGGTGGCAGGTGACGTGGACAATACACAACTTGTGGCAAGTGACGTGGCAAGTGGACAATACACAACTTGTGGCAGGTGACATGGCAAGTGGACAATCCACAACTTGGTTACGTGGTACTCGTGGCCGGTCACATGGCACTCGTGGGCAGCCACGTGGCACTCGTGCCCGGCCACATGGCACTCGTGGCAGGTGTCGTGGCAAGTGGACAATACACAACTTGTGGCAGGTGACGTGGCAAGTGGACAATACACAACTTGTGGCAGGTGACGTGGCAAGTGGACAAATACAATACACAACTTGTGGCAAGTGGACAATGACATACAGCATATGCACTTGCCTTGCGATCGACATTCGTGACTTCTTCAATCAGGCATGCTGACAACTTCATTGATACCATAAATATAAATGATATAAGATGTGTGTGTTTTTTTTTGCACTGGTACACTACAAGTATGAAAAGTTGATGTGACAGTTATATATAAGTAACTAACCATCTTCCAACATTTAGAATTCAAATAGAAAAGATTCGAACAGAATAGAAAAAAATAATTATATATATATATATATATATATATATATATATATATATATATATATATATATATCATTTTTTTCGGCATTCGAATTTCGTATAGAATGAATTCGAATAGAAAAGATTAGAATGGAAATAGAGAATAGACTAGAAATACAATAGAACAGAATATAATATAGATACTATCTATTTCATTTTTCATTTCTTTTGCAGATTACTATTTGTTTCCATAAGGCCGCGTACACACGCGCGGACTGTTCGCCCAACTTTGTCCGTCCAACAGTTTCGGCAAACAGTCCGCTCAAACTTAGCATGGACGGACATGGCCACACACGACGGACGAACAGTTTGCTGAAACCGTGCGCGATGACGTGAACGGCACGTACGACGGGACGAAAAATACGACGTCCTATACACTGCATTATAGCTTTCGGCGTGAAAATCCTTTCTGAGCATGCGCGCAACTTTGTTTGACGAACAAGCCTACACACGAGCGGACTGTTCGCTGAAACAAGGTTTCAGCGGACAGTTTTACGGAATTTCCGAAAAACCTTGTCCGTCCAACTGTCCGCTGAAACTGTCCGCTGAAAGCCCACACACGAGCGGACTGTCCGCCCAAACACTGTTCAGCGGACAAAGTTGGACGAACAGTCCGCCCGTGTGTACGCGGCCTAAGACTATTAGCATCTATTTCATTTTAGAATAAAATATAATATATTCTATTCGGTTCTATTGTTTTTCTAGTCTATTCTCTATTTCTATTCTAATCTTTTCTATTCAAATTCGAATTCATTCTATGCGAAATTCAAATGTCGGAAAGAAATTATATTTATCACATCAATGAAGTTGTCAGCATGCCTGATTTAAGAAGTCACAGATGTCGATCGCAAGGCAAGTACATATGCTGTATGTCATTATCCACCTGCTACAAGTTGTGTATTGTCCACTTGCCACATCACCTGCCACAAGTTGTGTATTGTCCACTTGCCATGACACCTGCCACGAGTGCCACGTGACCTGCCATGACTGCCACATGACCAAGTTGTGGATTTTCCACTTGCCACATCACCTGCCACAAGTTGTGGGGTTCCTAGCACCAAGTGACCCCGAGATATGAACAATATGTCAAGCACTTTTCTGCAGCAGAGAATGACATTTTGCGACTCGAGTTTGGGGCCACGTATCATGGGGTCACTTATAGCTAGAAACACCAAATTTGGTATGCAAACACAATAGAACTAGCACTACCAAATCTGGGGTTTATAGCACCACGTGACCCCAAGATACGTGACCACAAATTCGGGTCACAAAATGTCAAAAAAATTTCTGCAGCAGAGAATGACATTTTGCAACCCGAATTTGGGGCCACATATCTTGGGGTCACTTATAGCTAGAAACACCAAATGTGGATATGTTGTAGTGCCAGTTCTACTGTGTTTGCATACCAAATTTTGTGTTTCCAACTGCATGTGGCCCCGAGATATGTGGCCCCAAAATCGGGTCAAAAAATTAAATTTTTCGAATTTGATTCGAATTTCGTCCGAATTCATTGTAATTCGGTAATTCGGATGCATCCGAATGTCCGAATAATGAAAATTCGTCCGAATTTCGAATTCGGAACGAAACTAAATGCACGTGTCTACTTGCTAAGACTTGGTTGACTTCTGGTGAACAAGGGGGGTGGGCCGGTGGAAAACACCCAGCCGTGGCCGGGGACTCAGAGACAGGGTACTGGTCTCGGGGATATGGGGGTTTCGCTGACTAGATAGGGTTAGCATCTCACTTGCTCTCAGGGGCACAGTTAGCTGGTTCGCAGACAGCGACATAGGTTATGCAAAGTTTTTTTTTTTGTTGATGTACAGCCTTACATAATTTTTTGGTCATAGTTTAAAGTGCTTTGCCAGTTTAATGTGCTTCCTTGCTCGACCGCACGGCTCCTATTGCTCTGACTACATCAGTCTTCCACGTACCATCCATAGGCTGCACTAGTGTGCGCGTTGTTTAATTAGCAGTTTAGGGTGCCCTAGCAGTTGCCCCTGCAACTGTGCTTGCTTTGGTGCCACCTTTTCTCTCCTCTATTCCTCCTTTCTTTCCCTCTCCACTCTACACCTCTGTAACCCCTGACCCGATTCTCTCTCTACTCCTTTACTGATATCGCGGCAGGGTCTCTCCTATTCCTCTCTCTCACACCCCCCCCTTCCCCCTCCTTTTTTTTGTCCCCTCCCGCAAGACCATGCCACCCACAGGAGACAGTGTATCCGGCTTCCCCTCGGGGGAAATTGAACTTACGTCCCTGAACACCAGGGGCCTCTCCACTCCAGAGAAGCGGTCCAGGCTCCTCTCTGACCTTAAAAAATCTCACACTGAAATACCGTTCCTACAGGAAACGCATTTTAAACAGCTGGCAGTGCCCAAGCTGAGTAACAGGTATTTTCCCACGGTGTATCATGCTCCCTCTCCTATTTTGAAATCCAAAGGGGTCAGTATACTGATCGCGAAATCCCTCCCATGGACCTTAATAGAGGAAAGGGCTGACCCTTTGGGCCGGTTTCTCCTACTGAAGGGCAAAATTGGAAATACCATTGTGACCTTACTGAACGTGTACTTCCCCAACTCGGGAAGGGGTGTTCTTCATGGGTGGGGACGTTAACTATGCTCAGGATGTGTCAAGGGGGGCTTCGCATCTCTCCTTTTCCCTCCTCAAGAATTTGAAGGTGGAATTGCTGAGTTTGAATTTGGTCGATCCTTGGCGGGTTGCACAACCGGAGAGTAGAGACTACACATACTTTTCCTCGGTACACCATACGTTCTCCCGGATCGATTACTTCCAAATCCAGCATAAGGATCTTCCTTTGGTCACCTTCACACTGATTGATCATGTCTCCTTCTCAGACCATGCTCCGTTACATATCAGTTTGAACTGGGATCTGGACGCCCGTGCACCACCCACCTGGAAACTTAATGAATCCTTTTTGCAATTCCCTGTGATCCGCAAGGAAGTGGGGGAAGCGGGCGGACGCGGAGAAGGCCTTTGACAGTGTGGCCTGGCACTTTATGTGGGCCACCCTGGAGCACATAGGTCTTGGCCCCAACATGATGAGTTGGGTAATGTCGCTTTACTCCACGCCGTCAGCAGCGGTACGGGTGAACGAGTGGTGCTCGGACTCTTTCCCCATCACTAACGGGACGAGGCAGGGGTGTCCACTGTCTTCCCTAATTTTTATTCTGACATTGGAACCACTGATGTGTCACGTTCGGAATGACCCAACTATTACTGGCATATCCAAACCTTCGGCGCACCACAAAATTGCGGCGTATGCTGACGATCTAATTTTTTTCGTCTCCAATCCGCATATTTCGCTTCCCAATATACTAGCAGCTCTCCGGCGATACGGCAGCCTATCAAACTATAAAACCAATTGCGCCAAGTTGGCTGTATTGAATATATCGGACCCCGATGGCAAAGTCCAGGGGCTACGTTCTGCTTTTCCATTCTACTGGGCTGAAAAATCCATACGTTACCTGGGCATTGACATTGCAGCGGATTTGGCTGAATTTTGTCCCTCTCTTGCATAGACTGCATTCTGATCTGGGAAACTGGCATGCTTTAAAACTGACCTGGTTCGGGCGTTGTAATGCATTCAAAATGACGGCCCTACCGCGGACCTTATACCTGTTCCAGACATTACCGATCCGAATACCCCCAATCTTTTTCAGAAAACTGCAGGCGTTGCTCCGGGACTTCATTTGGGCATGCAAACCACCCAGAGCCCATTTGAAATTGCTTGCCAGACCGAAAGACAGGGGGGGTCTAGGTCTCCCCGATCTGCGACAATACTACAGAGCGACTCTGCTAGCGAGAGTCGTTGATTGGCACTGTAATGGCCCACACAAGCAGTGGGTGGAGATGGAGATTGAAGATGGGTCCATTCCCTTATTGACCTCCCTGTGGCTCCTGTTCTCCCCACCAAAAGACCTCAGAGATCACCCCGTGGTGGTAGCTACGTTGGCTGTTGTGTGGAGGTTGTTCCGCTGCACACACATTGCTCCCCTGCCTTCACCAATGAGTCTGGTTATAGGTAATCCAGATTTCCCACCAGGATTTACCAATAAGAAACTACAACAGTTGACTGTGGTGGGGAAACAGCATCTGGGAGAGGTGTGACCCTCGGGAGGGCTCCCGACCACGCAAACCGTCACTGAGCTTTCTGACCCTCCGCTTGACTTGTTCAGTGCTTATCAACTTTGTCACTTTCTTCAAGCCATACAAAAGGGCCCCTACACTCCTAGAGACCTGACGCCCTATGAATCCATCTGTCACAAAAGGGAACCTGTGCGACACGCCCTCTCCCTCCTGTACAACCTATTGAGTGGTCAGGAGGAGGAGTCGACCCCACCATTTATCCACCAATGCGAGAGGGACTTAGGCACCGCATTTACCCCACAACAGATAGGGAAGATCCTGACCTTAGTGCATAAAGCTTCCATCGCAAACCAATATCAAGAATCGGGGTACAAGATAGTCTCACGCTGGTATAGAGTCCCATACATTCTGAATAAAATGAATAGATCGATCCCGGATACTTGTTGGAGGTGCAATTTGGATACGGGGACCATGGGCCACATCTTCTGGGCATGTCCGGCATTGAGGAACTTTTGGGTGGAGGTGACTGGGACGATAAAGACCCTCACAAATGTAGATATCGCAGATAACCCAGCGGCGTGCCTTCTACACCTGACCGAACGGCCTGTTCGAAAATACAAAAAAAAACTTACGATGCAACTCTTAAATGCCGCTCGGGCCTGCATTCCCACACTGTGGAGGCAGCCCCAGCCCCCATCCAAAGTGCTGTGGTATTCCAAAGTCAATCATATTCTCCGGATGGAAGAATTGACTGCCATCCTTTACAACACGGAAGAGGCATTTCTTGATAAGTGGAGGCCCTGGAGGTATTTTACTGGTACTCGAGATTACATTCGAGAGGTGAGCAGCGCCCCGTCCCAGAAAACGATTGAACATTTAACATTTACCAATGTAGGCCATGTCTGTCCTGGGTGGCACCCCTCCTTTTTTCCTTTTTTTTTCGCTTGCCATTCCTCCTCCCTCTCTGTCTCCGTCCTTTTGCTCTCTTTCCCCCCTATCCTCCCTCTTGACTATGCCTCGTCTCCCTACTAGCTTTCGAGACCTAGATGAACCCTAGGGTTCTGTACACGACCGGCTCATATTTTACTCTGGTTCACATAGGTCATGAAAGGCTGGCTCGCTGGGGTCCCAGTTGTTCTCCATGATTACACTTGTTCAATCGGAGCTGCTCTAGTTATACCTTTCTACATGTCGGAGGTGGGGTTACTCTCTTCTGTATAAAACTGTAGGGCTCCCCCCTGAGAGCCCGGAGTTACTTGGTTGTCTACTGTTTTTGTTACCATGTAATTGTGACCCTGGGTCATGCTAAATAAAAGAATAATAAAAAAAAAATACATGCAAATATAGAAAGCATAGTATAGTGCATTTCCACTGTGCAGCATTGTGACTGCTGAGTGGTTCTGCATCGATACTACAAAGAGTGACAAACGCAATTAGAAAAAAGTATTATAACTGGTGTGATAGACCAGTGGCCCCCCAAAATGACAGATTGAAGCGGGGTGTTATATACCTTCTTCCACATATACTGCACTTCTCTAGAGACTTTTGTCACAGGGTCATTTAAAAAATGACAGGCAGAGGAAGAGGCAGGCCCTTCCGCAGGGGTGGTAGGGGTAGGGCAGGAGCAACAGGCTTGAGCCAAAGTGGCAAATTGCAGAAGGTGCATTTGATTATGTTAAAGGCTGCACCAGACTTGAAGAAGAACAGGAAAGAACATTGGGGTTAACAAAACCCCGGGACTTTTAAGGTGCTGGGTAATATATGATTGATTAGGATCACAAAAGAAATAATATACTAAAAAAATTATTTTTATTTACAAACAATAAAAAAATTGGTAAACCATTTGAATAATGGGTACAATCAATAAATCCTACTGAGGTGGTAAAACACAAAACAACTAATCATTCCATAATATCTTTAAGCTTCTTCAGGAGTGTTATGGTATATAAATGAACTAGAAATTAAATATATGAGAAAAATCAATCAGAAAACATATATTTGAGTGGCAATGCACAGAAACATGTATATAGTATTAGTATAGTATATCAACAAATACATGAATTATGCTGTTTAAAGATTAATTAATAAGCTGTGATTGAACCAAACTCAACCACTGATTACATGCAAAATATATGACATGATCTAAATACAATTCATAATTAATAGATGAACTACAAAATAATGAACCAAGAACATAATGAAGTGGGTCTCCAAGGAGCCTTACTAAGATGTGCCGTTATGTAGCTTAATCAAATATCTGAACCAATAACAATATTGGCCAGCAGATGGAGCCTTAATGTCAGAATCCCGGGTAGGAATGCAAACTCATATAAATGGACCACAGGAGGGCTACTGATATATGTAAATGAACCTAGCAAAAGAAATAGTAGATCAAAACAAAATTGGGTATATCTAAATAAAGAAAAGGAAAAGTCACATATGGGGTAACAACTAAACCCCAAATGGGCATAGAGTATAACTAGGGCAAACAAATACCTCAAGTTGGTGAATAGCATGAATTGAATCAGAGGAGTCATGATCTTGAGAATGTGAAATCCTCAGAACTGTGCATATGCAGTCGTGGTTAATTTCCACAGATAGAGCTAATTCAAACAAGCAAGAATCTGGGAGAAAAAAAAAAAGAAGGAATATTCAGATAAATATATTCCTTATAGGGTGTTGATCAAAGAGACAGGTTCAACCAAGTACATACCTCTGTTGGTATCGAGTTCCAATTGAAACCAAGGAACTGCTAGATCAAAATATTCCAATCCAGTAGAATAGCTACAAGCCGGCCAGAAAGCAGGCGGTGAATGAGCCGCACTTAAGTAGTCCTCCCAGGACTGTGGGCGCATTGCTCAAAGCGTCATGCCCAAGGGCACCATGTGCATGTGCTCAAGGGGTCATCAGACCCAGTGAGAACTTCTCGGGGGATGACGCTCACAGCGTCAGCCTAATCCGGAAGTAACATGTGTGACGCTCAAAAGAGACTCACAGGGGATGACACTTGCAGCGTCAGCCTTACCCAGAAGTGACATGTATAGTGCTCGTCAGGGATAGGGAAACAGGCAAGTAAGTCAAAGATTTTATTGCCCCAAGTACGCCATCTTAGGTAATGGAAAAACCCAACCCAAGGCTATTAAATGCATATGGGCAAATAATAATCCAATAAGGACATTTAAACACAGGAGATAGGACTAACGGGCGTGCTGCTACCCTACCGAAAGGGGGGCACAAGAGGAATCGAGACACTTGATATGTCCCGTTTCCTCTGAGCCCCGGGCACCCATGTGGTCCTCCATCGCATTAAAGAGATGGATAAATGAGTCCGCATACCAAGAGAATCCGCAGAAGGATTCTGTAGGAAATCTACAGTATGCAGTGAAGTTGTTAATTGGCACAGAGGTCTTAAAGGATCTGAGCAGACAAAAAAAAAATTTGAATTAACATTTTTCCACTTTAATGAGTATTTTTACAAGAAGCATTTATAGCTCATGGCATCATTGAGTCCAGGGAATATTAGTGCCGACAGATCATAGATCCATTTAGCCTCACGCTGGAGAAGAATTTTGTCATAATCTCCCCCTCTAGGGCCAGGTGGAATGTGCTCCAATGGAAAGAAGTGTATTTTAGTATTGTCAAACCCATGATTTAAACCAACATGGCGGCTAATAGGAGTTTCCATGCGTTTTTTCAAAATAAGGGACACGTGATCTCTAATGTGGCAGAAAAAGGGCCTCTTGGTTTTGCCTATATAATAGGCATTACACTCACATTGCATGAGATAAACAATGCCAATAGATTGGCAATTGGCTGTGAACCTAGGTTTAAACATTTGTCCATTTGATAGATGGATGGATCTCGCCGCATAGATGTACCTACAGAAACTGCACCTGTGGCAGGGCCATGTGCCACAGCGTATTCCCGGAAGACTTGTCCTGGGGAAATATAGTGGCTCTGAACCAATTTGTCTTTCAAAGACTTGGAACGCCTAAAGGTAATTTCTGGGTACATGTTTAGGTGTTTAGCGACCTTCTCATCCCCCATCAATAAATACCAACATTTCGACAATAGGTCCCTTACTTGTTGATGTTGCCCTGAGTAGGTGGTAACTAAATCGGACCCCTGGTGGTGGCCTGTCCTGCCGACCACCATATATGAGAGTTTGTCTTTTTTGTTTTTTAGCCTTCAAGTAGGCCTTTTTTAAACAATTGCGACTGTAGCCACGTTGCTGCAGACGCACATATAAGGACAATGCCTCCTTTTCAAAATAAATATCCGAACTACAGTTGCGTCTGAGCCTCAAATATTGGCTTTATGGTATACCTTTTACCAAAGTGGATGGGTGAGAAGAAGTCGCATGGAGCAGAGAATTTCCAGCAGACGGTTTCCTTTATAGAGTCATTCCAATGCTGGAGTCCTGATTTACAAATACTTGAATATCCAGGAAAGTGAGGACAGATTGGTTCAGTTCGTACGTGAACTTTAAGTTATAGCTGTTGACCTTCAAACTATCCAAGAATGATAGAAGGGAATCCCTGGTCCCTGTCCAGACAAAACAAATATCGTCTATGAAACAACGCCAAACAGGTATAGATTCAAGAAAAATCTGCATGTCATTTTGGTGAAAAAAAATGGCGTTCCCAGCCCCCCAGATACAGGTTGGCATATGAGGGTGCACACTTGGTCTCCATAGCCACCCCCTGTATCTGGAGGTAACGGGATTCACCAAAAAGAAAAATATTGTTTTGAAGAATAAAGCTGAGAAGGTCCAAATTTAATTTATTTTGGACCTTCTGAGCTTTATTCTTCAAAACAATATAATATACGATATAATTTAGATTTTTCTTGAATCTATACCTGTTTGGCATCGTTTCATAGACTATTTTTTTTTGTCTGGACAGGGACCAGGGATTCCCTTCTATCATTCTTGGATAGTTTGAAGGTCAACAGCTATAACTTAAAGTTCATGTACGAACTGAACCAATCTGTCCTCACTTTCCTGGATATTCAAGTATTTGTAAATCAGGACTCCAGCATTGGAACGACTCTATATAGGAAACCGTCTGCTGGAAATTCTCTGCTCCATGCGACTTCTTCTCACCCATCCCCTTTGGTAAAAAGTATACCATACAGCCAATATTTGAGGTTCAGATGCAACTGTAGTTCGGATATTGATTTTGAAAAGGAGGCATTGTCCTTATATTTGTGTCTGCAGCAACATGGCTACAGCCACAATTGTTTAAAAAAGGCCTACTTGAAGGCTAAAAACCAAAAAAGACAAACTCTCATACATGGCGGTCGGCCTGACAGGCCACCACCAGGGGTCCGATTAGTTACCACCTACTCGGGGCAACATCAACAAGTAAGGGACCTATTGTCGATATATTGGTATTTATTGATGGGGATGAGAAGGTCGCTAAACACCTAAACACGTACCCAGAAAATACCTTTAGTCTTTGAAAGACAAATTGGTTCAGAGCCACTATATTTCCCCAGGGCAAGTCTCCCGGGAATTGCGCTGTGGCACATGGCCCTGCCAAAGGTGCAGTTTCTGTAGGTACATCTATGCGGTGAGATCCATCCATCTACACAAATGGACAAATGTTTAAACCTAGGTTCACAGCCAATTGCCAATCTATTGACATTGTTTATCTCATGTAATGTGAGTGTAATGCCTATTATATGGGCAAAATCAAGAGGCCCTTTTTCTGCCGCATTAGAGATCACGTGTCCCTTATTTTGAAAAAACGCATGGAAACTCCTATTAGCCGACATGTTGGTTTAAATCATGGGTTTGACAATACCAAAATACACTTCTTTGCATTGGAGCACATTCCACCTGGCCCTAGAGGGGGAGATTATGACAAAATTCTTCTCCAGCGTGAGGCTAAATGGATCTATGATCTGTTGGCACTAATATTTCCTGGACTCAATGATGCCATGAGCTATAAATGCTTCTTGTAAAAATACTCATTAAAGTGGAGAAATTTGAATTCAAATTTTTTTTTTGTCTGCTCAGATCCTTTAAGACCTCTGTGCCAATTAACAACTTCACTGTATACTGTAGGAAATGTAGCCTTATTCAGATTCTCTTGGTATGCGGACTCATTTATCCATCTCTTTTTTGCGATGGAGGACCACATGGGCGCCTGGGGCTCAGAGGAAACGGGATATATAATCAGGTGTCTCGGTTCCTCTTGTGCCCCCCTTTCGGTAGGGTAGCAGCACGCCCCTTAGTCCTATCTCCTGTGTTTACATGTCCTTATTGGATTATTATTTGCCCATATGCATTTAATAGCCTTGGGTTGGGGTTTTCCAATACCTAAGATGGCGTACTTGGTGCAATAAAATCTTTGACCCTTACTTGCCTGTTTCCCTATCCCTGACGAGCACTATACATGTCACTTCCTGGTTGGGCTGACGCTGCAAGCGTCATCCCCTGTGAGTCTCCGTTGAGCGTCACACGTTACTTCCGGGTTAGGCTGGCGCTGTGAGCGTCATCCCCCTAGAAGTTCTCACTGAGTCTAATGACCCCTTGGGCGCATGCGCACGGTGCCCTCAGGCATGGCACTTTGTGCGTCATTAGGAATTGGGGAGTGTTCTGTACGGCGAGCTCCTGCCCTCAATGCGCCCACAGTCCCAGCGGTGACATCATATGCCGCCGGGCTGGGAGGGCTACTTAAGTGCGGCTCATTCACTGCCTGCTTTCTGGCCGGCCTGTAGCTATTCTACTGGATTGGAATATTTTGATCTAGCAGTTCCTTGGTTTCAATTGGAACTCGATACCAACAGAGGTATGTACTTGGTTGAACCTCTCTCTTTGATCAACACCCTATAAGGAATATATTTATCTGAATATTCCCTTTTTTTTTTTCTCCCAGATTCGAGTGTAAAAAAAATGATGACACCGGATAACCCTCTTGCACAACGGTTGACAGCTGGCTTGTCAGAACCGATAGCTCGCCAACTACTGCCATATAAACTGGTGGACTCGGAAGCCTTTCGAAAATTTGTGGCCATTGGAACACCACAACGGAAGGTCCCAGGAAGGAAGCATTTCTCACAGAAGGGCATGCCATATGGCCATGTTCAGCGGCAAGTGAATGTATCTCTGGCACACAGTGTTGGTGCCAACTTGCCAAGATACATCTGACCACAGACACGTTGTTTAGCAAACACGGGCAGGGAAGGTATATATGTTTTACTGTCCACTGGGTGAACCTTCTGACTGCCTTCAAGCATGTAACCCGTGGCACCCGTGTAGTTTTGGTTTTACCACCACGGATTGCATGCAGGCCTGGCTCTTCTTCTCCTCCTTTTTTCACCTGGTTCTGCTGGGCTCATTTTATTATGTTTCTGCCACAGTTTATTCACTATTTTCCATTTATTATAATTGCTTTACATTGAGGACAGGCCAATTATTCGCTTGAGACTGTTTTTTGAATAGGGCTGTATGCATATATTGCAGCATTTTTCTCTGCAGTGATTATGAATATCAGTAGTTTTTATATTAATTAATATCCTATTAGACATGTTTGTCATTCGTTTGATAATCACACAGCTGATATATTATATTGGGTGTGTGATCAATCAACAGGGTTTTTGTATCAGCTCCTTATACCTGTTGGTATAATGATATTCGCATTGAACTTGCCCTTGGTTTTAGAACATTCGATATCGATCGTTTATTTGGTCTATTCCTATATTTACTTTTATTTTTGACCTAAGTAGACACATCCAATAATGAGATATTTGCAATCTTTCTATTATGAAACCTTTTTTGGGATGTGTCATTTTTAGGGAATATTTTTAGGGAATATTTTTTGTGCGTTTTTTTTCTCTGGTGGTTTTGACATTCAATGAGCCCCATGCATCGCCATGCACACACATTGAGAGTTTGTTTCTTTCTCTCTATTTTTGTGTGTCTGCCGATGCGTGTGAAAATATATAATTTTTTTTTTTACATACAAAATGAAAAATGTTTTTACTTATGTCATTTTTTATTTTTTTAAGTTACACCTATACTTCACCTAAGGATAAGATTTATCATGTCATTCATTTATTACCATTATGTATGCTTTCAACGTGTCAGCTTGATTATGGTGTTTTAGGTGAAAAAGGCTTTTTCCTTTCATCCATTTAAATGTTAATCTTCAGACTTTGGATCTTCACAGGTGTTTCCTTAATTGCTATCTTGTCATACACATATTTTATTCATTTGTCTAATTGCTTGTGTGTGTGTATATAGCTCTGTATGTATATTCTGCTCATTAGCTATGACTAAGCACCGTGTTCGGTGTGAAACATGTCAGTGGCTGTGCAGTTAGTCTGTTTACCAGCCTAGATGCTATGATTTTAATTACATTTTTGAAATAAAGTTGAATAATTCGGAGTGCGGCTATCCAGTTACATCTTTTCTTCTTCTTCTCCTCCTCCTACTCCATCCTCCTCCCTCTCCTCCTCGGCTGACTCCTCCTTTTCCTCTGCTAGCGTCTCTTCTGCTGCGCCGCCCAAGATCCCTAGAACCTATTCAACATGCCAGGAGAGACGTTGCCATGCTGTGCTGCGTCTGTTGTGCCTGGAAGCCAAGAGCCACTCCGGCCCTGCACTCCTTTCAGCTTGGCATTCACAGACAGATCAGTGGCTAACACTGCTCAATTTGACAGTTGGTAAAGTGGTGTGTGACAACAGTGCCAATCTGCTTAGCGCATTGATACAGGGCAAAATTACACATGTGCCATGCATGGCACACGTCTTAAACTTGGCCGTGCAGTGATTCATTGTCAAATACCCTGGGATCCAGGACATCTTGCGGCAGGCAAGGAAAATCTTGGCCCATTTCAGAAGATCTGCCATGGCTTGCCTTGCTGACATTCAGCAGCGACACAATCTGTCGGTCAGACTTCTTATTTGTGATTGCCCGACGTGATGGAACTCAACCTTCTATATGCTCGATAGGCTGCTCCAGCAGAAACGTGCAGTTAACAACTACCTGTACGAACTCTGCGGCAGAACAGGTTCTGGGGAGCTTGTTTTTTTTTCACCGCGCCAGTGGCTGCTCATGCGCGACTCATGCAGACTTCTGCGGCCATTTGATGAGATCACCAAACTGGTCAGTCGCAGCCATGGCACCATCAGTGACATCGTACCTTATGCCTTCTTTATGGAGCGTGCATTGCATTGTGTCATTAATCAAGCCGTGGAGGAGCAGAAGCAGGAAGATGAGGAAATCGCAATGCTGGATGATTTCCCAGGGGGGGGGGGGGGCTACTCTATCTGAGACAAGTCAACAACAGGAGTCTGAAGAGGAGTCAGAGGACGATGGTGCTGGGGCGGATGAGGAGGAGCAAGAAGAGCATGCTTTAAACCTTTCTGGGATCCCTGTTGTTGTGCGTGGATGGGAGAGGAGAACGAGGAGGACAACATTATCCTGGATAATGAGCAGGAGCCAGGCCACCACACCGCTTCCAGTTTAGTGCAAATGGGGTCCTTCATGCTCCAGTGTTTTAACAGGGACCCCATATAAAAAGCATAAAGGTCAAGGACCAGTACTGGGTGGCAACGTACTTAGACCCCTGGTACAAACACAAAATGGCAGAAATGTTACCACCATCACAGAGGACTGTCAGAATGGAGCATTTCCAGGCCTTGCTTCAAGAAATGCTGCATTCTGCTTTTGTGTGTGCTGGCAGAGGAGGAATTCCCACTCCCAGAGAAAAAGTTGCGGGTACCAATCCAACAGCGCCTGTAAGAAGAGGACGGTTTGAAGTCTTTCAGCCGAACCATCTACAGGTCTCATCTGGATCCAGCATCAGGGAATGCCTAGACCGACAGGTGTCCGACTACATCGGGTTAACGGCCGGTGTGGACGCTCTGAGAAGTGATGAACCCCTGGACTACTGGGTGGGCAGGCTTGACCTCTGGCCAGAGCTTGCCCAATTTGCAGTGGAATGGTTGCCTTGCCCCTCGTCCAATGTCCTGTCTGAAAGGACGTTCAGCGCAGCAGGGGGGTTTGTGACCGATAAGCGCACTCGCCTAGCTCACGACAGTGTTGACTACCTCACATTTATAAAAATGAATGAGGCATGGATCTCGGAGGAATTCAACACAGTGATCAGTAGACCATGTATATGCATAACTCTATAAACGATTTATTTAATCTAGCACATGGACCTTTTTTTACCTTTGGCTCACTTCCTTGTACAAAAAAAGGACACCATACTATATGCCCGTACCCTCCTGTTTCTCTCTCTATCTCAGTGCTGGTGTGGTGTCAGTGCTCTCTCTTCATCTCGGTGCTGGTGTGGTGTCAGTGCTCTCTCTCTATCACGGTGCTGGTGTCAGTGATCTCTATCACGGTGCTGGTGTCAGTGATCTGTCACGGTGCTGGTGTCAGTGCTCTCTATCAAGGTGCTGGTGTCAGTGCTCTCTATCAAGGTGCTGGTGTCAGTGCTCTCTAGCTCAGTGCTGGTGTCAGTGCTCAATCTCTATCATGGTGCTGGTGTCAGTGCTCAGTCTCTATCACGGTGCTGGTTTCAGACAGTGAGGGAGATAGCAGCGGAGAAGCCAATCAGCAGGCAGTGCCAGCACCATGGCTGAGGATCAGCACTGGACTGGCACCTCCGGACCACCGCAGTGGAGCCCTGCATAGGTGGGGGTAAGGGCCAGGCAGAGGGAGGGGCCAGGGGCTCAAGCACAGGTTGGCACACTGGGACACTGGCACAGGACTGCGCTGCCCTGACTGTGGCACTGATCATCTTCTGCACCCCCTTCATAGCCTGCTCTGACCTTGCCTCTCCTCCATTGCCTTCATGCGCTCCTGAATTGTCAAAATTTTAATAGATAAAAAAAGAATGCTTGTAGTTTTCAATCCCAGATTCACTTAATACCTTTGTTATGTCAGTGTCCATGTTGTGGGACTATGTGTGCACAGCTAGTAAGTATTTTGTGGCTGAAAAAATGACCTGGAGGTTTTTAAGGTTAGCCTGCCATCAAAGTCAAAAGGGTCCGCCGCGAACCTTGTGGTTCACGAACTTTAGGTCATGTTTGCAGTTCGCATCCGTGAAACGTCCCGTCGGAAGTTCGTCCATCACTACACAACACCAGCGCCAGATCAATCCACAAACAAACAAGTATCAGAAATAAAAAGGGGAAATCTTAGAAAATAACGAAATATTTAAAAAGATTAAGCAGCTGTTTAAAAAAAATAAAAAAAATACCAAACAGTAGTAAAAATATTCACTGTCAAATTGCTAAAAACAAAATTAATAAAAAAGTGCTACATAGGATATTGGAAACAATATCACAATGTGTGGTCTTCCCCACACAGCGCAGTTTATAAAAGTAGACGATACAGTAGGACAGTTCAAATTCAAAGGAGAAATGGTTATTATGAGTGTAGACTCCAAAATGTCCAGAAAGTGCACCTTTCAGCGAAATGTGAAGACAATCCACCGCATGCTACAAACTCCCCCAGGGGGTCAGACTCACCAGACTTCTCTATGTATCGGTGCATTCAAGACAACCAGGTGCCAGAGAACAGCGTCCTATCTCCTCATCATCATCACCTACAAGTATCCAGAAATGCAGAGGTTTCACAGCAATGTCATAAAATGCAAGAGAATCGGCACATAGTGTAATCTTGTTTATTTTAGACAAACCCTTCCTGCATAACACGACCCTTTAATAAGATTGCGTACATCAAGGAATAAAATCACAAGCATAAATTGTGCAAAACAAAGAGGTCGCTCTTGCTATACTCAACCATCCTAGGATGGAAAGCAAGTTTCCTTTCAGAATCTGATCTGCAGTCACTGCCGGTTTAGACAATGGAGGGCGGTGGAGCGCGAAGTGTCACTACAGAGCTGTCGTGTTGCTCACGCCCTTGATAGAGATAATATATATATATATATATATATATATATATATATATATATATATATATATATATATATATATATATATATATATATATATACATATACACCACTGCGCATGCGCCAATGTCACAATGCTGTGAGATCAGATGCCAGAGGATCGGGTGAGCCCATTTAAATGGGGCTGTTGGTGGAAACACCACAGCACCTGTTTGGAGCAGAGGAACGCCATGGAGACACCCTTGCTGGGCCTTTTGGTAAGAGATGTTGGAGACCCCCTATGTATGGTGTTTGTCCTCCAGTTTTTAATTTTATATAGTTTTTGCAATGTACCCTTTGTCTGCTATTTCAATTAGATATCTCTTGCTTTGTAGATGGGGCTTCATTTCATTGTCAGCCTGAATTTACCTCTGGCTATTCTGCTTGGAGCCCTTTCTCACATATATCTGTAAGATGATGCTACAATCTCTTTTGGGCATTGTCCGGATATTGATTTAAGGTAACCAAGACCCACATTTTTTCTACCCATAATCCCTTCCTTCCTCTTCCCATTTTCACCCCTCTCTCTTCCCCTTTCCTTCCCTTTTCCCCTTTCCGCTTCTTTTCCCTCTCCGCCCCCCCCCCCCTTCTCCCTTTCTGTTTGTTTGCTAGTCTCTCTCTGCTCCATCTTGTTTTATTCTTTTTTGTGGTATTTCAGCAAATTTTTGGGAGAGATTGAACCCCATTGCTGCATTGCTATACCTAATATAGGAATGATTTTGTCTTCTTTGGTGCCCACCCTGCGATCCCCATTGTTGGAATTGATGCTTACCTCTCTGCTCCCCTTTTTGTTAACAAACAGGATTCTGATCAATCTGTTTATCATATACATGATAGGTGAGTTTCACCATTATTGCACATACTATATGCGAGTTCCACTATCGCCATAGCTCATTAATTAGGATGCTGTAAGCTCTATGTATTATGCATTGTGTAAGTATCTAATTTCTCTTGTATTAAACTGTATCCATATATTATAAATTGTAATAAATTGTTGTTGTTTAATATCTTATATCTTGTTTTCTGTTTTTTGTATTTTCTTCTAGCCAATATATTGCCTTACAGCTACATCTTTGTCTGTATATGAGTCAACATTTGTTTACTCCTTTTTATATTTCTCTATTAATAAAATATTCCGTATGTTTTTAACAAATTGTTGTTATATCCGTGGCACCGTTAAAATCACCCTTTTCCAGTTCTCTCTATACATTTCTAATTAGGGATGAGGGTGCCTTTTTTCGCTTTGCAACAAAATTAACTTTTTTTTATGAATCGCTCTTAAAATTTTAAAGTTTATCTTCACACTAGGTAAGTATTAGTGGTTTACATATTTAGGTCTAAATAAAAGAAAATCACTCAAAGCTAGCCAAAATGTAAAACATTTAATACTTTGTCATGTTGATTTTGTTTTAAATGTAATTTAATGTAACTTTCTTAAATATTTTTGCCATTAAAGATGATGACGATGACGATGATGATGATGATGATGAATACAAAGATGGTTCACTGTGCCGTTACTGCTCATTCTGTCAGGTAAAGGTTCTAATTTACACATAGAAGGCCAGGACAATCAGATTTCAAAAGGAAAAATTATTATACTAAATTGCAACTGCAGGCCAATGTAACACAATACCCTTTCCTGACAGACTCCATGGCAGACTATGTGTGGGTTAACCCTGCCTCCTCTCCAATGCTACAGGACCCCACTCCCATAAATTTGAGCTCACCACTAGAGACTGTGTTCCTTTTTTGTCCTCTTTGGACCTATAAACAATGCACTTACATTTTTTGGACGTCCAAACCGATTAAGGTTGTTGCCGGGCATACGTCCTAGCGGTGTGACGATAGCCTAGGGACCAGCCATGAGCGGGTGTGTGCGGCTCCAGGCCTCTATGTCCAGTGGTGGGTACATCCTTTTGTATGCCCAGGCGAGAAAGTGGTGGATCGGCTGGCAGGTCTGAAGATTCTTTCCTCCATGGCAGAACGTTTTTGTATGTGAGCGTCTGTCTCCCCCTCACGTCCCCTCTTTCTTGCAAAGTTTTGTTTCTTTTGCATTTGCTTCTATGGCGCCTGGAACGCAGGTGCATTCCAGGACACGGCTCCCACTTCTAGGTTGTGACTCAGTGCTATTCTGCGCTTGCGTGATCCTGGGTGAAACCGAGGCTTGCTTTTGCTCATGTGCAGTATGGCCAGGGACCCGGCGCTCTACGGCAGGTCGCCATTGTGCAGGTATGGACTGGGCGCGGCGGTGATGTCATTATGGCTGGGAATTTAAATCCCTCTCAGCCCCTGTCATATTGGGGATACCTGTGGGCAACTTTTTACAGCTCCTCCATGTACCAGGCTTCCAGCTGAAGGTAAGCTTCAGCCTAATGTTATGATGCAGGCTCGGGGGGGGGGGGGGGTCTGAGATGGCTCTTAAAGGGGAAGGCTACACTGCATTTGCATCCTTCCTCCTAGGAGGAGTGAGTGTTCCTACAAACCTGCAGGATCATCACCTATTCGTCTGCCAGGGTGCCATGGACAGGCCATCGCCTCCGTGCGGCCAGCCCTCACGCTCTAGGTACATGGGGTGTGAGAAGAGGGGCAAGTCCACACTGGTATGGACATATCCCTAAAGTCATGTTTTATTTGCTTCTTTTTTAGCGCTCCCAGGTCAGACCGTCAGTTTACTGTCCAAAATGGCCGCAACGTCAACCTTCCTCATCAAGGTCCAGATGTGACTCTCTGCCTAGGACCCACCAGCAGAGAAGATGTTCCCATTCCTCCTCCAGTCACCACACCCACCGCTATGACAGCCACTCTGATCGCAGAGCCTGCTGGCGATCTGGGACAGAAGTCCCAGAGGGAAAGTCACTGTGTGATTCATGTTATGCCTAGGCGGGTGAGGGAAAAAGACAGAAAACCAACAAATGGAGATTCTTGTTAAGCATGTGGTGCAGCAATCCCTAAAGGTGTGGGATACAACCTGCATGCAAAGCCAGTCCACCACTCTATCTGGCTCCCTGAATGACGATGCCCGGGAGGATCCGGACCCATACCAGCCTTACAATGCCTCCCCTGGCTCTTCAGATAGCGAATTGATGGGAGATCATTTTGTCGATGGCTTCAGCTTCACCCTTGTTTTCCCACTAATTAAGGTGGTCAAAGAGGCCCTTAAGTGGGAAGATCCTTCTACTCCTCCGGCTAAGCAAAGAAAGTTCTTTAAGCACCTGGGGAAGGAACGTTCCAACTTCCCTCTCCTTTTCGAATCGAAGGATATCATTGACGAGGAGTGAAGCAAGATAGACAAGAAGACTTCTATGTCAAGCAAAACCTCCAGATTATACCCCTTTAAGGCAGAGGAAATGCCCCTCTTGTAGATGCAGCATTGATGCGACTGGCCAAACATGTCACTCTTTCTTTCTACACTGTGTCCTTCAAGGACGGGCTTGAGGGGAGAATAGACCAAGACCTCAAGAGAATTTACAGGCTAGCCAATATGGCTTGCAAACCTGCCTTGGCCCCCGTGTCCAAGGCTATGGAAGCCTGAATAGAAAATGTAGACTCCGTGCTCAAGGCGTCTCAGAAGATCTGGCCAAGGGTAAGCAGGCCCTATGATAGCACCATAAAAAAGGCAAAAAATACAGCGCTAAAAATTAAGTGAAATTACCAGTACAGAATAACCCCTCCCAGCTGCAGCTCTAAAAATGTGCGATATGCACAATGCAGAATATAGTAACAAAAAAAAGCTGCGCTAAATTATATATATCTGATGTTATATATAATTATACAATTATGAGTGCACAAACACCACCAATGCGTGATCCACCACCACATAGATGTCATGCTTACCAGAGGCAAGCTTTGTTAAAGCCTGTATAGTAGATATCAACCCAGCAACGACACCTCCGTGGACCACCTTGGTATGATCTGTGTCGCAAGAGACCTTCCGAATACCAAATCACTCGCGTCACCTCTCCTTGATCAAGCATCAATGATAAACCAGGGACAGCAGCATTTTTTATTATCTATGAATTCATATTATGTATTGTCTTTTTATTTATTTATACAGGATTAATGGGGTTATATATAACATCAGATATATATAATTTAACGCACCTATGGTCGCACCCTTGGCTCACTGATCTTGCATCTAAGCAGGCCTTTGAAGGGCCCTCATTGTTTGGTAACAAGCTGGATAGCGCCATAGCCTGAGCCATGGGTGAGAAATCGAGTTTCCTGCCCCAAGATAGGTGTCTGTTTAGTCAAAAGAAGCCTCAGCACAGAAGACGCTGTACTGAGTGTTCAAGGGAAGCACCCTCTTACAGGCCCGGCCGAGATTTCAGAAGGAATTGTAGCAGAGGTCAGACATCCTTCCAAAAGTCTGCTAAAGGCCAGGTGTCCAGTGGAAGAGAGCTGGCTAAGTCATTTTGAGATTGGGCTCAACCAGGCAGATTGGGTGGTGGTGCGTCTGCTTCTCTTCTGGCATGTCTGGTTGGCCTCGATCTCGGACTACTGGACCATCAAGATGGTCTCCATAGGCCACACATGGTCCTTCACTAGCACTTCTCCCCCCAGATTCATCTCCACCCTGCTTCCATGGTCAGAAGAAAAGAAGCAGGTGTTACTGTCCTACGTGGATTCACTGATACAAGGAGCCGCAGTGCCTGTCCCGAAAGGCGAAGAGTTTCAGGGGGTATACTCCCCTCTCTTCCTTGTGCAGAAGAAAAACGGTTCATGGTGCCCTGTGATGTTAGACCTAACTTACCTAAACAAGTTTATAACTTGAAAGTTTCAAAATGGAGACTTTGTCTAACATCGAACAAGCTGTGCAGCCAGGCAATTGGCTAATCTCAATTGATTTAAAAGATGCCTATTTTCATGTGCCTGTGGCAGAAGAATTCTGCAAATACCTCCGGTTCAGAGTTGGGCAAGAACATCTACATTTCACTTGCCTCCCTTTTGGGTTGACAACCTCACCACACATTTTTTAAAAAGCTCTTCTAGCTATAGTAGCCCTCATCAGAAAATAAGGGATACACTTGTACCACTATCTCCACGACCTCCTGCTACTGTCCCAAACGAGAAGCAGCTATTGAACCACAGAGAGCAGGTTATCACCACACTGCTCAAGTTTGGTTGGCTCTTAAACTTAGTGAAAAACCATCTGGAACCAGTTCAGTGCCTGGTATACCTAGGGGCCCAGTTCAACATGGTGGAAAGCACCATTTCTCTCCCAGTGGAGAAGATCCAAGTCATCCGAGGGAGAATCTCACAGGCTCTGAGCTCCTCACACTTAAAGGCCTCACAGTGCCTAAAAATTATCAGCACAACCGTGGAGGTTACGTCCTTTCCAGACAGGATTTCTTCCTCAGTGGAACTCAGGGGACAGCAACCAGTCCATTCACATAACCTCAATGATGAGAAATAGCCTCTTCTGGTGGCTTCAGAGCAGGAATCTGCTCACCTGCCACTCCATTGCCCCCTTCTCCTGGGTCACAGTCACGACCGATTCCTGCGGTGCTGATTGGGGAGCACTTTGCAGGTCGGAACTTGCTCAAGGCAAGTGGGATGCACGTCTTCACAACCCGGGCTCAAACGTCCTGGAACTATGGTCAGTCTGGTGTGCCTTTCAATCTTTCACTCACCTCCTGAAAGGGGAGTCAGTTTTACTGAGAATAGACAACATCACAGCAGTCTCCTATGTGAACAGGCAAGGGGCACTCGGAGCTCCACTCTACTCCAAGAAGTCAAGCCCATAATGTCCTGGGCTCAGAAAATCCTGGCCAATTCTTCAGCAATCTTAGTCCAGATTGTCAAAGCGGACTTCATGTCTCGCACACAGTTAGACAACAACGAGTGGTCTCTCCATGTGCAGACATTCGAATGGATCCTGTCCTTGGGAGTCAATCCCAAAGTAGACGTATTTGCATTCCCCTGCAACTTCAAGATCAAGAAGTATTGCACTCGGGCCGTTGCGGCCAGGCCTTCGGAGTAGACACCCTGACAGTGGAGCTTCAACAGTGCATTCCCTCACTTTCGATCATCCTCAGGTTCTTACAGAGACTCCAAGTGGAAGCAGTCGAGGTGGTAGTGATTGCACCTTGCTGGCTGAACATGCCATGGTTTCCCCTCCTGACCAAGCTCAGCTTCCAGGACCCAGTGCCTCTTACTACAAGGCCAGATCATCTTTTTCAGGGGGCAGTCCTGCACCCTTGTCCAGCATCACTAAGACTGATGGTCTGGTTCTTGAGAGGAAAAGGCTGGAATCTCTCGGCTGTGCTTCAAGAGTGATTTCCACCCTCATGAGCTCGAGAAAAGGGAGCACAAAAAAAGTCTATGGACGGATATGGGCCAAGTTCGTTGAATCCTCATCCTCTATGGGCAGATCTTTCAGGAATCCAGGAGATCAGGTTATCCTCAGCTTCCTCCAATCTCTATCCATCAGCTCTCAGAGTTCAATTTTCAGCTCTGTCAGCCTTTTCCGGAACATTATGGGTAGTTCACCCTTTAATCCAGCAGTTATTACGTGGGGCGACAAACTCAGGACCCAAAGAAGACCAAGATTTCGCAAATGAGATCTTCCCCTTGTTCTCGACTCACTGTCTGGCCTCAGTACCACAGGATCCACTCCGCTTTCTAGCAAAGATATCTCTGCAAAAGTTGCCCTCCTAGTTACCATCACTTCAGCCAAAAGGGTTTTAGAGATTGGGCCCTTGGGTCATGAAGAACCTTTGCTGGCTTTCTTTCCGGACTGGGTAGTCCTCATCCCTATACTCAGCTCAAACCCGAAAGTTACTTCAGTGTAACATGAGAACAAAGAAGTTGCCCTACCTACATTCAGGACCCGGGATCCTTTGAAGTTCATCCTCTGAATGTAGGCGAAATACTGAAGGAATACTTGCAAGTTACTTCCTCCTTTAAATGCTCTGACTACCTGTTTATCTTGCACTCAGGCAGTAACAGAGGGAAGCGAGCTTCATCCAGAACAATTGCAGCTTGGATTGTCCAGTCCACCCAGCAAGCTTATAGGGCCAAGGACTTGGCTTCTCCAGAGGTGGCCACACTCCACCAGGGGTATGGTGGCGTTGTGGGTAGCAGCCCGGCATGTGGCTCCAGACGTCATCCATAAAGCGGCCTAATGGGCCTCCATTAATACCTTTATGTCACATTATTGCATAGAGCCTGCGTCTCTATCTTCTGTAAACTTTGGTTTAAGAATGCTGCCAGCTGACAGGCTAAATAAAAAATTTTGTTGATCTGTATACCCATTATTTCCCACACGTTGTCTGCCATGGAGTCTGTCAACATTTATTTTCGATACTTACCGTAATTTTCCTTTCCTGATGGACTCCATGGCAGATGGAGTTCCCACCCATCGGTCAAAGAGTTGGCTAGTTAGGGAATGCAGTCTCTAATGGTGAGCTCAAATTTATGGGAGTGGGGTCCTATAGCATTGGAGAGCAGGTGGGGTTAACCCACACATATTCTGCCATGGAGTCCATCGGGAAAGGAAAATTACAGTATGTATTAATACATTCCCATCACATGTTTATTTACAAAAATGTATTAGTCAGAATATGTGTAGTACATCTGTACTCTTCCATAGACTAAAATTGGGATTCAATATGCAGAATATGCAGAAAAAAATTGGACAGTTTTTTTTTAAAAACATAATGGTAGAAACCACCGCTACTAAAAATGATATTGTTTTCATCGTTTCTGCATTTTCCTGCAGTAAGAAAAAAATGTACAACACAGCTTTGGGTGGTAACAAATCTAGAATTTTTTTTTATTTCAGCAGGCTGGTCCAATAAGATGAGTTGCAAATAATGATGGCAGGGGTATGCAAGACTCCAAGATTCCAGAACCTAGTACCAAAGAAAGGCTATTGCAAGCAACCAAATGCTGGCTGCCATTTGTAAATGAAATATTTTTTTTATTATTGAAAAAGCCCATGGCATGCAAAACACACCCAAAAAACTTCCACCCGGTGCCAAAAAAAGTGCACACACATAAAGAGCGACACACTAAAAAGTGCAGACGGGTGTCTGATATCCTCCACTAGGAAGGACCTTACCCTGATCCCCCGGGGCATTAGGCTCCTGACAGGGACTGAGGTACCAGACTCATGGCCGTCCAGCCGAAGCCAGACGACCTCCTTTCCCCAGGAGGTCTGCCGAAACAGAGCCTCCCAGGTACTATGGGGCTCCCCCAAAGGGAGGCCCCCCAACAGAGGGCGGACCAAGCCAGAAGGCCTATGTCCACCCTCCCACAAGACTTTCAGGATAGGTCCGAGGACCGACACCATACTCATCAATCGTGCAGTGACTGTGACATGACACACAAACACAAATAAAATAAATAAAAAGTGAGGAAAGGGATAGTGAAGAGGAGAGTGAAAAGGTGGCCATTGTGCAATACAATGACCAGGCCCTCCGGCCAGGAATCAAAAATTCCTCTGGTCCTAGCCAAAAGGCCGGGCCCTAGAGGCAGGTGTGAAAAAGCGTGTTTATGGTGACGTGACCAAGGTGCCAGATATCAAAGTGCGTGGCACAGTGAGTATAAGGCACCCCTGGACTGCCACTCCAGGGGCACATCACCATGGGCTTTTCAACAGAAGCATCCCGACCCCCCAGCCCAGACCACGATTGCCCCCACCCCAGCCAGAAAGGCATGGAGATCTAGGAGCTTAGTGAGACCCTTTACTATCAGGTCACACCCTAGCTCCCATCACTCCTACCTAATTACATTCAGGAAGTACAGGCCATTCCCCCGGTGGGAGAAAGGGGAACAAACGTTCCCTCCCGAAAAACTGACTGGAGCTAAAGCTGGCACAATCCAAGCCAGAAGGCCAGGGTCCCCTCCCCTGGCGCCGACCAGTGGTTCTCCATCCTCATCAGAAGGCTTCCCTTTTGGCTACGAACCGCTCCAGGTCACCTTCACACCAGCAGGCTTTGCATAGCAACCACCACTCCTGCTCCACCTCGCCGTAGAACAGGGACGGAAGCAAGCGCCACCTCCTGGTAACTGATAAGAACAGATACTACACTTGATCTTAGCCAAAAGGCCGGGAAGCGCCATTTGTAAATTAATTTTGGAGGTGAGCCAAGGATAAATCCACAGACAAAGTTTAGGCTGAATGAAGGGACGTGACCAAAAATGTCTGAGCGTGATTATTGCTCGGTGAGAGTACGTGATGTGCAACTCTATGAAAACTTCTAGTTTGGGCATTTGGAGGCCATTTCTGACACACTCCTTCCGCCAAGTGGCCTGCATGCTAAAATTGTGGTGGGGTGGCACACTTTAAGGCAGGTGGGTAGGCCACTGTGGTATGACAGTCTAGTTGCAATGTGCAATATATGGACCATGGACCCTGCAAGGAAGGGTCATAAAAAATGGAGCAGAAAAAAGTGATCATGTGTTGCGATATATTGCTTGCTGCATGATAACAGTTTGTATTTGAATGTAAGATACTATATATCTAAAGCCCTATTTGCACAATATGCAACAAATTAGAAAGTAAACTGCATGCAGTCCAGTGTCCATTCTTAAATAATTGTAATTTCCTCCCTCAGCACTGCAATGACTGTGAGAAGTGTCCCTGTGAAGAGAGTGATAAGAATGATCATTGTAAAAACTGTGAGGTAAGTCTTTTATAATCTTTTGGGGCTGGGCTGTAATTAGATGCTATGCTTCTATTGTGTAATTTGGGTTTGTTAGTAAAAACATATGCTAGAATAGGCTGCTAAAGGCAGCATGTTGTCTATTTTATGCGCAGAGCTACTTTTCAATTGTACAGACCACCAAAATGAAAAAGATAGATAACTGCATGATTCTTAGCTATAGTTTTTAAAGTGTAACTAAAACGACTGTATTGTCAGAATGTTTATACTGAAATTAAGGATGATCTTCAAACATTGCCTGTTCGGCAAACAGTGAACAATTTGGGGTGTTCGCGGCAAATTCGAAAAACCGCGGAACACCCTGTACAAGTCTATGGGAGAAATCTAAAGTGCTAATTTTAAAGGCTAATATGCAAGTTATTGTCCTAAAAAGTGTTTGGGGACCTGGGTCCTGCCCCAGGGTCATGTATCAATGCAAAAAAAAGTTTTAAAAACTGCAGTTTTTTCGGGAGCAGTGATTTTAATAATGCTTAAAGTGAAACAATAAAAGTGTAATATTCCTTTAAATTTTGTACCTGGGGGTGTCTATAGTATGCCTGTAAAAGGTCACATGTTTCCCGTACTTGGAAATGTCCCTGCACAAAGTGTAATTTCTGCAGGAAAAAAATTTAATTTAAAATCACTTGCGGCTATAATGAATTATCGGCTATGAGAGTCATTGATAAAAATAAAAATAAAAAAAAGCATGGGGTTCCCCCAAATTCAATAACCAGGCCCTTCAGGTCTGGTATGGATATTAAGGGGATCCCCATGTCAAATAAAAAAAAATGACGTGGGCTTCCCCCTAAATATTCATACAAGACCCTTTATCCGAGCACGCAACCTAGCAGGCTGCAGGAAAAGAGTGGGGGACGAGAGAGTGCCCCCCCTCATGAACCGTACCAGGCCACATGTCCTCAACATTGGGAGGATGCTTTGGGGGTCTGTGACCCCTCAAAGCACCTTGTCCCCATGTTGATGAGGACAAGGGCCTCATCCCCACAACCCTGGCCGGTGGTTGCAGGGGTTTGTGGGCACTCTTGCTATCCAGCGATGGATGATCATCTCTCCGGGGTCCAGCGATGGCTGTTCTGATCCAGCGACAGGTGATCTCTCCCTCCAGTCCAGCACAGAGCAGTCCATCCATCCTCTATCTCCACTGGCAGAGACACTGCGGGGATCCCGGCAGCCTGACATTTCTTATATGAGGAGGGCGGGGCCCCCCACCACCTGACCCCACCCCTCCCTGACGCAGGAGGGAAAGCCTGGCTTCCCCAATGACGTGTGGGTGACCCCCCCCTCTGATGTAACGGAAACCTGTGTTACATCATAAGGAGTGCGGTCACCCACACGTCATTGGGGAAGCCAGGCTTTCCCACCTGTGTTACATCATAGGGGATGGGGTCATCCACACATCATTGGGGAAGCCAGGCTCAGGTGACGGGTGGTCCCGCCCTCCTCATATAAGAAATGTCAGGCTGCCGGGATCCCCGCAGTGTCTCCGCCAGTGGAGATAGAGGATGGATGGACTGCTCTGTGCTGGACTGGAGGGAGAGATCACCAGTGGAGACAGAGGATGGATGGACTGCGCTGCATTGGACTGGAGGGAGAGATCACCCGTCGCTGGATCAGATCAGCCATCGCTGGACCTAGGAGAGATGATCATCCGTCACTGGATAGCAAGAGTGGATTACCACCGGTGGAATCTTTTAAAAAAAATATATATTTTTAATAAAGGACTTTTTCAAAAGTGTGTATTTTTTAACATTCTTTTACACTTTCTTTGTGAAATGGTAGGGGTACTTTTGTACCCCCTTACCATTTCAAATGGGGGGAACGGGATCTGGGGGTCCCTTTGTTAAAGGGGGCTTCCAGATTCTGATAAGCCCCCCACCCACAGACCCCCACAACCACCGGCCAGGGTTGTGGGGATGAGGCCCTTGTCCTTATCAACATGGGGACAAGGTGCTTTGAGGGGTCACAGACCCCCAAAGCATCCTCCCAATGTTGAGGGCATGTGGCCTGGTACGGTTCAGGGGGGGCGCTCTCTCATCCCCCCTCTTTTCCTGCGGCCTGCCAGGTTGCATGCTCGGATAAAGGGTCTGGTATGGATATTTAGGGGGAACCCCACGTAATTTTTTTTCTTCAATTTGACTCGGGGTTCCCCTTAATATCCATACCAGACTTGAAGGGCCTGGTAATTGAATTTGGGGGAACTCCACGCTTTTTTTATCAATGACTTTCAATTACGTCTCTGTATTATGGGGAGCTGACAATTCATTATAGCCGCAAGTGATTTTAAATGACTTTTTTTCCAGCAGAAATGACACTTTGTGCAGGGACAGTTCTAAGCACAGGAAACATGCGCCCTTTTACGGGCATACTATACACACCCCCAGGTACGAAATTTAAAGGAATATTACACTTTTATTGTATCACTTTAAGCATTATTAAAATCAGTGCTCCCGAAAAAACTTCAGTTTTTAAAAATTTTTTGCATTGATACATGTCCCCTCCTGGGGCAGGACCCAGGTCCCCAAACACTTTTTAGGTCAATAACTTGCATATTAGCCTTTAAAATTAGCACTTTAGATTTTGAACGTTTGAGTCCCATAGACTTTAATAGGGTTCTAAAGTTCACATGAAGTTTAAGTCTGTTCGCCAGGTTCTGGTGCGAACCGAACCGGGGGGTGTTCGGCTCATCCTTAACTAAAATAATAAAACAGTATTGCAATTAAAATATGCAAATCTTTGATCTGGGAGATTTACAATTTTCTACCAATACCAACAAGAAATTCAATTTCATTTATCCTGAAGACAAGTGATACAAATGATATTGCTTAAAAATATATATTAACCACTTAAGGACCAGGCCTCTTTTTCAGACTTGGTGTTTTCATGTTTAAAACAGTTTTTTTTGCTAGAAAATTACTTAGAACTCCCAAACATTTTATATTGTTTTTTTTCTAACACCCTAGAGAATAAAATGGCGGTCATTGAAATACTTTTTTTTACACCGTATTTGCGCAGCGGTCTTACAAGCGCACTTTTTTTTTGAAAAAATGCACTTTTTTGAATAAAAAAATAAGACAACAGTAAAATTAGCCCAATTTTTTTTTATATTGTGAAAGATAATGGTATGCCAAGTAAATTGATACCCAACATGTCACGCTTCAAAATTGCGCCCGCTCGTGGAATGGCGTCAAACTTTTAGCCTCAAAAATCTCCAGGTTGCATTTTTAGAATTATTGCTCTCGCTCTACCGATCGCGGCGATACCTCACATGTGTTTGACCACCGTTTTCATATGCGGGCGCTACTCACGTATGCGCCCGCTTCTGTGCGCAAGCTCGTCGTGACGGGGTGTTTTTAAAAAAAAAATTTTTTTTTTCTTATTTATTTTAATTGATTTTATTTATTTTTACACTGTTTTTTAAAAAAAAAAATGGATCACTTTTATTCCTATTACAAGGAATGTAAACATCCCTTGTAATAGAAAAAAGCATGACAGGTCCTCTTAAATATGAGATCTGGGGTCAAAAAGTCCTCAGATCTCATATTTGGGCTAAAATGCAAAAAAAAAAAAAAAAAAGAAAAAAAAGAAAATCTGACATTTAAAAAAATATATACCTTTAAGAGGTATGGGCGGAAGTGATGTTTTGACGTCGCTTCCGCCCTCCTATGGTATAGAGACGAGTGGGGGCCATCTTAGCCTCACTTGTCTCTATGCCCAGCTAGGAAGAGGACCCGATCGCCTCCGCCCTTACTGACGGCTCCGGTAAGCGGCGGAAAGTGCGGGAGGGCGGCGGGAGGGGGGGTGGCACCTCTCCCGCCGCCGATAGCGGTGATCTCACGGCGAATCCGCTGCGGAGACCACCATTATCGTACAGCCGACCGCCGCCTGAAGAGATGGATATCTCGGTTGTGGCAGCAGCTGCTGCCGTTACCGAGATATCCCTCTTCAAAAAAAAGACGTACATCCCCGTGAGGCGGTCCACAAGTGGTTAACTAAAAATACAGTGCAAAATAATATCAGGTATAGTTTGTGATAAAACAAATAAATGGATATACAGTACTTCTACATACAGTAACAAAGATAAATGATGATTCAGATAATATTCACAGTTCTTATTCAATTTCTTATAACAAAATACCACATTTCAATACTTGAATGATATTTGTACATTTTAGATTTGGATAACTTGTGAATAGCTTCCCTGACTTCACAGACTTATGTAAACAATTATGTTTACCTTAAGTACGGTGTTATCTCTTCTCAAAACAAACAGATCTCCTAACTTACACTCTTATATTGTGCACAAATATCTTGATAATAAAACCATTGTACTGATATTGTCTTTAGTTTTATAAAGACAGACAAAACTGTGTGTGTCTTTTAATATTTGGAATATAATTATTTCATACTGCAGTTAAAAATAATACAACTCCAATTTGCTTTGTCATGTATTTAAATGGTCTTAGTAATGTATATGCAAAAACAATTCAATTATCAAAAAGGTATAATATGGAAAGGTTAATATTTTACCAGAGGGGCGTGGCCTGGCTCTGTTTTGTAATGGACGCTTGAACTCAAGCTGCCTACAACCACCAACACTCGAGCTAACATATGGAGAGCTCTCCCCAAAGCCCCTCGGCAACCAGATTGAGGTCTCCCAGGAGCCAAACTTTGCAATTAAGCTGCCAAATCCTGGAGATATTCTGGATGAGAACCAGAGAAGGCCTGTCCGACACACAGGCCTCAGCCCGCGAGCCCTGGTCCTCCAGTAAAAGCTCCTCCCGGACCCGCAGCCAAATCCCGCCCACATCCGATATGCTCTCAACATCTGCCCTGAGCATGGCGAATCTCCGAGCGGTAGCGACAGACATCAAAACAACACTGTCGGCAACAACAGTGGATGCCATAGCCGACTTGCGCAGACATAGAAGCCATCGCATTGAGAGTGGAGGAGGTGGAGGAGACGCAAGCCATGATGCTGCGATCTGCAGAATACAGCAAGTCACGGAATCACATGTGATCCATCTAAGGGAAATTAATAGGCACATGAAGGACCTGGACAATCGGGGGAGACGCCGCAACCTACGGGTAAGAGGCCTGCCTGAAGCCATAGATGCAAACCAACTCCCTCGAGCAAATACAGTGCTGTTTAATGACCTGCTGGAAAGAGCCCCCGATACACAAATTGTGATGGAACGCATGCATAGGGCTTTGCGCCCAAGAGGTAGAGACACAGATCCCCGGCGGGATGTGATCTGTTGCCTCACAGACTTTATCCTCAAAGAAGAGATTCTGAGGAAGGCCAGTGGATGAATCTGCTTCACATACCAAGGGGCAGAAATAAAAACCTTTCAGGACCTCTCCAATATAACCCTGCAGAGGAGAAGGGAGCTGAGACCCCTGCTGGACGTGCTGAAGGCAAAAGTGATAGTTTAGAGATGGACGTTCCCCTTTTGCCTGTCAGCTTCCACAGATGGTCACACAGCAAACCTCAGGGTCCCTGAGGACCTTAAACACTTCTGTACCACACTCAACATCCCGATGGTCGAGCTACCAGACTGGTACAGCGACTTTTGCCTTCCACCGTTACGTAGAACAACCTCCATGGATGATGTTATTGAAGCTGGCAACTTCAGCATAAGCCACCGCTGATGCTCTCACCCACCCTCTTCTCCGCACCAGGCCGCAGGACTCCTGAGGAATGGAAGCCCCATGGCCTCACCCGACTACCGCGCCACTCAGAGGTCACCGGCTGATGGACGACCAGACTCCCCACCGTTACAAGAAGTACGAGACCCCCTGCAAACTCGACCTGCAGACTTTTTCTGTGCTTCACCTTCATCCAGAATTAGAGATAACCTCACATTTCTTGACCATTATTACCCCGTCCTATCCAACCCGGCATCTTCATGGACTGCACACTTACCACAGCCACACTCTCACCCAGAAAAGTCAGTTGAAACACCCTAATATATTTTTTGTGACCCGCAGTAGCTCAACTATACTTGGCAGGGAGTGATCACTACTGATCTGCCCCATGAGATACTATTAGCTGTAATCCCATGGACACAGACTACCAGAATGGACAAAGAAGACATGCTGGAACAGTCTTAGGAGTCGAATACAGACATATAGGTATCTCTAGTAGAAATAGACGAAAAGTATGCATCATCAATGAGAATGTGTGGAATATGTCACCTGTTATTGCCCGGGGGTAACACTTAACTCTTGATAACTGGTTATTATAGGGATCTTTGATTACTGATATACGGGCGCAACCTAAACTAAGGTGCACAGCTCCCAAGACAAACCACAGTGCCTCCCACGGACTGATCTGTTTGACCTGCTTTAAGTAATTACTGTAAATAGATCCAAGTTAATGTTTGTATAGCTTCTATACTTTGTATTTGCCTAATCTGAAAGGTTTATAACATTAGTATAGCTGCTACTCCCCTTCTAGGGAGCTTTATACCCAAGGATCCACACTACATGTGAATACCATGCAATCTGACACCATAGATGCTCTACACTTGGTAGGAATACACAGAGAGATGATCTCCAGGTTATGTTCATATGTTAAACCTTTTTAGGATGATAAACAGCGAGTACTCTAGGTACTCAAGCAGAGTAAAGTAATACAAGTATACAAGTACGTAAACAGTAACTGGGGTGACACTTAAACCCAATTTAGGCCACAGTTCAAGCTATGGCCATGTCACAGAGACAATAGATTGATGTATCCCCTAACTCCTAGCGGGCAACATCAGCACTAGATTAGAACACCACACTTGGCACCCCTTGAGGGGGCTGGCTCTACTCTCACCCTCTACAAATCCCACTAGCAAGCACCGAACTAAGCTAACCAAGCCTCACTGTAACCCGACACCATAGTACACCGAGAACCGAAGCCAAACACTCCCACACACAGTGGACATAGTGACAGTCCACTGACCCCTCCTGGAACAACATACTTCAGGTGGGACCAGTGTTCCACAGCCGCATACAACTGATATATAAACTTCTCTTCTACTCCTGAGGAGCTCACGCCCTTCACTGCCCCCTACTCCCCACCAGTCACCCTACTACCCATTTCTCCTTCTCCCTCTTCCCACTTTACCTCCTACCCAACTGCCTCTTTCTGCCCCCCCTCCACACCACACCATCGGCAAAGCCCTTCCTGCCTCCTTCCCCAAATTCACCAGGTGGTGAACACTAAACACCGCTCCCATCATGCAGAGACAAACAGCCCACCCTCAAATTGGTCTCCCTTAATGCAAAAGGCCTCAACATGACAGAAAAACGCACACAGATCTTGTCCCAAATGCACAGCCTGAAGGCGGATTTAGTTTTCCTGCAGGAGACCCACTTTTGCTCACGAGCTATCCCTAAATTATCCAACCACCTTTACCCAAAAAGCTTTCACGCTACTTCCCCAACCTCAAAATCCAAAGGGGTCTCAATCCTCTTTTCAAAAAACACACCTATTCAGGTGACACACATGATACTAGATGAACAAGGCAGATACATTTTTTGAAAGGTACCTGGAAAGACAAACCGATCACCCTAGCCAATATATACAGCCCCAATACATCGCAGGTATCATTTTTCCGAGACATCTCACAACGCCTCTTGTCTTTTCAAAAGGGTATGCTCATAGTAGTAATTGACACATCCACTGGCACCTCTCACATACCCTACAGGGAATTGTGTCAAATCACATTGAGCCTCCAAAACCTCCTGCTGCATGATACGTGGCACACCTTATATCCTAAAGAGAAGGACTATACCTTCTTCTCAAATCCACACAAACGATACTCTTGACTAGACTATATATTCTTGTTACAGTGCGACCTCTCCTACCTGATGAAAGCTACAATAGAATCAATGACACTATCCGATCACCACCCGATATCCATCACACTTCCCCTACCTGAAAAAGTAACCCACACCCAAATCTGGAAACTATATCCAGCTTTCTTGACAGACATATCTCGAAACACAGAAATCAGACAATGCCTGAAGAACTATTTTAAAGAAAACGACACGACTGACACAAATAGCCTGACACAATGGGCAGCGCATAAATGCGTAATTAGGGGAGAACTTATTTCCCTTGCGGCTAGAATTAAAAAGGAAAAATGCCAGAAACTATCAGACTTATTCACAAAACTTAAGTCCTTAGAAGCGCTGCACAAACACACCCTATCGCAACAAACCCACCAAGACCTAATTGAGACCCGCTCAAAAATACAAGAGGAGCTGAACAAAACTACAAAGAAAAAGTACATGCTTTCCCAAAACCTCTTTTATGAGTTTGGTAACAAAAGTGGCCACCTTCAAACCAAAAAAGCCAAAAAAACAATGAATGAATGAATGAATGAATGAAATACTTATATAGCGCACAATGCGAACTGAATCGCCTCTAGGCAATACACAAACTCATCTCCCCCACAGGGTCGATACGCATGACAAATTCAGATATAGCAGAGGAATTTGAGAAATACTATGCCTCGCTTTACAACAACATCAACCAATCCAATTCTTCGCCCCTGTCCCACATGACCAAAACAAACAAAA
Source organism: Lithobates pipiens (assembly GCF_037356315.1). NCBI lineage: Eukaryota > Metazoa > Chordata > Amphibia > Anura > Ranidae > Lithobates > Lithobates pipiens. Next base: position 71,648,508 of record NW_027507788.1, on the reverse strand, counting down.
TCAAACAATTCCTGGAGCAACACTGCAAGAGGAAACTATCCCAAGAAACGACCGACAGCCTAGAAGGCCCAATTACCCAACAGGAATGGGTGACAGCACTGAAATAGTTAAAATTGGGCAAGAGCCCATGCCCAGACGGGCTGTCGGCCGCTTACTACAAAACTTTCGCTGAACACCTTGAAGTCCCATTCCAGAAGGCCTTCAACTCTATTACATCATTCAACCCATTCCCCCGAGAAATGCTTGAGGCCCACATAGTAGTAGTTCCCAAAGAAAAATACTCGTCAACAGAATCCTGCCACTCCTCCCATCAATCATTCCCCATGACCAAGTGGGATTTGTCCCTGGATGAGGAGCCGGGGACAATACCATCAAGGCCATAAATCTACATCACCATATCCCATCGTCTAATCAAAAAGGCTTCTTTCTGTCCCTGGACGTGGAGAAGGCATTCAACAGGGTAGCATGTGATTACATGGAAGCAGTACTCCAATCCATGGGCATAGCCCCCCCCCACTTGCTCAGCCTCATCTTATCCCTGCACACTAATCCCTCAGCAAGAGTGAGAGTGAATAATGCCCTGTCGAGTGCCTTCTCCATCCACAAAGGCACAAGACAAGGCTGTCCCCTATCCCCGATTCTATTTATCTTGACCCCAGAACCCCTCCTATATAGTTTCATACACAACCCTGACATCCAAGGTGTAAAAGCTAAATATAAAGAGTTCAAGCTCTCTGCTTTTGCGGACGATATATTATTATCCCTTACAAACCCACACACCACACTGCTAGTCCTACTAAGAGAATTCCAAAACTTCAATCAGATACCCAATCTGAAAATGAATCTGTCAAAATACTTTGCTCTCAGCGTTTCCTTACCTCCGTCGCTTGTGGCACAATGTAAAGAAAACTTTCCATTCCAATGGAAAGCAGATGCTATCACATATCTGGGCATCCAATTAACATCTAAACTACAAGACCTATACATAAAAAACTACATACCAATACTGAACAAACTGAAGACAGATCTAACGAATTGGAAAAGGACCACCTTCTTGTGGTTTGGCAGAGCGGCAATTCTAAAAATGAACAGTTTTCTCCCAGGGACCAGATTCAAGCACTTCATTTTTATGATCAGGGAAAGATACAGTCCACCTCCCGACTTGCCACACTGATGGATAAACCCACCATCCCAGCATGGACATACCTACAGATCACTCACTTTCTGAAGTCACTGGACAAAAAAAGCCCCTGCTCCAGAGCACTGACGCCCATTGAAAGATTATGTATACAAAACGAGCCTCAGACTCACCTCATATCCACAACCCACTCTCTCCTCTTCGCGAATCATCAACCAAACGACCTTATGCATTGCAAAGCCTGGGAAAAAGACCTATCCTCTTCCCTAACACCAGAAGAGTGGGAAAACATACACTTCAACATACACAAAGGCTCGGTGAATGTAACAATGCAGGAGAATGGCTTTAAAATACAAGCACGCTGGTACCGCACTCCATCCATACTTCACAAATTCAAACCCACCATTCCGGACACGTACTGGAGATGTCAAGAAGATTAGCACATTGTTAAATATATGGTGGTCTTGCCCACGCATCCAAAACTTCTGAAGTCCTCCGCATCACCTCACATGTCACAACTTTGGACTTTGATCCTGACCCAATACCTTCTCCACATACCCATTTACCTCATAACATTTACCACAAATCTCTTGCGATGCACATGATAAATGCCGCAAAACAATGCATCCCAATCTACTGGAAGTCGCAAACCACACCATCACTCAAAAGAATGGTTTGGAAGAATCAAACACATAGCTGACATGGAAGAACTCATATACCGCACACGAGACACCCCTCATAAATAAGGATCTAAATGGGCCTGCTGGATACATTGCCAGACAACAAGGGAATTCTCTAATCTCATCAAGACACTACAATAGACACGATTATAAAAAGCAACTAATAAAGACTGGTCCCTCTGCCAACTAGCGGACCACCCTGCCCATCAACCGCATGCCAGAGCCTACAGAATATCTCATCACAAACACCACCACTCCCCTGGGGAGGGAGGCAGGAACAAAGCAGCAACCCCATTCTTAACGGCTGGTACCCACCCACCCTACCCCATACCACCCTGCTTTCCCACTGGGACAGCCAATTACCCCCAACATCGATCTACTTGGCCCAACTAGAGCTCCCTCCAGATTTGTTGACTTCATTTCCCCACCTAGTGGAACCCTTTACACTGCAAAGCAGAAGAGGACTAAGTCACCTGGCATATCTCATTCAGACAACTCATAGGCTGCAGAAAGCAACGATCCAGAAAGCCTGGAAACAGAATGCAGGTAGAGAAGTGCAAAACGTCTATATGTAATCACCCATAGACACCAAGGTCCGATCATGAACATCCTGGCTCCCCCCTGCTTCAAGGCATGTAGCAATTTTTATTACACTCATGTACCCACAAAAATCCTGCACACTGCAAGATGCCCCTGACCAGGTCGGATTCAAACTAACCACTACATACTGGGAACTCTGCTAAGTATTGCTTGTTAAGATGTTGATGACC